>NC_066584.1:319256533-319937783 GCF_024323335.1 Lathyrus oleraceus | reverse complement strand
CCTTTTGCATTGGTTCACACAAACAAAACAAAACAAACACAAGGCAATAATATATACACAATAATGTGCTTAAGTGAGCAAAAGGCAAATGGCATAAACATAAACATGAGCTCAAGTGAGCAAAGGGCAAAGAAAATATGAATTAATGAGCAAGAAATTAAATTGCATTAAAGTAAATTGCAAGAATTAAATGCTTGAATTAAAAGTTAGTAATTAGTAGTTAGTGTTAGTGTGCCATAAGGCAACTTAGCGCTATGTTAAGCAATCGTAAGTGGATTAATGTAGTAGTCTCACCTATCTGAGACCGGTCAATAAAACTATAGGCAAATAAACACAAGTTAGAGACCATGACTAGTAAGCCAAGCTCCTACAACTTGCCATGCCAAAAGAAAAGAAGAATGACCTTGTATGGATTTTAGGTATTTTGCTTGACCAAGAAGCAACCTATCTTGGACACAAAGCAATTCACTTGATCTTTGATCAAGATGAATTTGATTTGGATCAGAGAAGGTTAAGCCTCTCATATGTCAAGGCTAACCACAAATCATTAACTCATTGGTCAAAAGAAAAAGAAGAAGATGAAGATGGAAATGGAATGTACAAAGTTGAAATTCAAATGACATAACCAAAACACATTGATCAAACATGAATGGAATCAACATCAATCAATGGTAAACAGAAGTGAAATGAAGATTAGAAGTCAAGAAATGTCAAACATATTTTTGGTATTTTTTGGAATTAAAATAATACATAAAATAAAATGAACAAATAAAGGTCAAACTTCAAATCCAATTCAAATCAACTTGGACAAATCCAATTGGATCATCATAAGTCTAACATGGTCTAACAAGGTTTGACAAATTTTCTCAGCATTTTTTGAAACCAGAAACTAATTTTAAACAATTAAAAATGGAGAAAAATAACATAATTGGACTAAAATCTCAAATCAATCTCAAATTAATTAAGAAACTGATGAGAATATTTTTCATAGATTCATCATCATCCAAAGATGTTAAGAAAATATTTTTGGCATTTTTGAATATCAAATGGTATTTTAAATGAATTAAAAGCAATCAAAAAAGAAATAATTCACAAAAAATATTAAATGGAATCACAAAAATGATTAAAAATCATTTTATGAAACTAGAATTTAAGAGATTTTTTTTTGCAATTGGTCTCATATTTTTGTGATTCCAAATAAAGAAGTTATGAGTTTTTGAACATAATTGGAATAAAAGAAAATAAAATGGAAATTCAGAAAATAGGAAAAAACCACAAGCGTCAGATCCCACTTCATTAATTGACGTGGCTGATCACATGGCTATCAAGCGCGCGCATATGGTATATATTAGTCAACAGCGTGACATCATGCATTAAATGAAGTCAAACAAATCAACAACCAAGATTAGATCGTGACCAATGGATCCAAGGGCCAAGGTTTGGACGCGTGGGGACGGTGGTGAAAACCACCGTCTTCTCCGGTGAGAAGCCATAATCCGGCCACCATTTGCAGGTTTTGAAACCTCAACCATAGCACGTGATCCATATACCATTAGAAAGCTGGTGTGATGTATATCACCCCTGTGACCTTAGTTTCTTCTCAAGATTCTTATGGAGGAAGAAATATGAGGTTGAAAAATGAGGTGTTCAATCTGAAGTTAATCAATTCTCAAAATTAAAACCACCAATCAATTGCCTCTCACATGAGGACTTCAGAAATGCAAACCAAAACCAGCAAGGCACAAAATATGAGGAGATTCGAAGGAAAAAGTTGAGATATAAACCTTTGTAGAGCAGCTTTTGTGAGTAAAATCCAATCCAACTCTTGATTACAGCTTGATCTTGAAGTGACAATGAAGCCGTGATTCCACCAGTCCACCGTGCTTCACCAGTGGGTGTACCCGTTCATGAGAATGCTGCTGTCACTATTCTCGTCAATGATTATGCCGTGGGTGATGAATTGAGGGGGATCAGAATCAGTGAACGGCCTCTTGCTGTAGAGACTGTTAATGTCAGAGCAACCCGCGCTCCGGTTCGCCATCCTGGCTCTTCAAGTTCTTCCGGTTCTAAGAAGACATACTCTGGGGCACCCAAAAGGGGAGAGAGTGAAACAAATGCTGTGCACCGTCGGAGGAGTGCAAAAAGAGGACAGAATCGTCAGGTTGCTGCTGTGACTATTCCAGCTACTCAACCCCAACAGCAGAGAAGGCCAACTCAGCAATATCAGCATCAACGACATCGTCCTCAGCAGCAGGCTTCCCAGCAAGCCAGTATGAGTAATGAGAGGAAGAAGATCATTTTTGATCCAATCCCCATGTCCTACGCCGAACTGTATCCCTCTTTGATAGAGCAGAACTTGATTACTCCCAGAGACCTGCCGCCCATACCCGTCAACCCTCGGTGGTGGTATAGGCCTGAACAGCAGTGTGTGTATCATTCGGGTGCTCCTGGTCATGATGTGGATAGTTGTTTCCAGCTGAAGATGAAGGTTCAAGACCTTGTGAGGTCAGGTATTCTGAACTTTGAAGACTTGGGTCCCCGTGATAATCAAGCTTGAAGATAGCAAGTCCTGGGCTGGCGCCGACTTTTCTTCAGAAGGGTTGTTCAGAAAATAGAAGCTGCTGATACAAGAAATACTGACAGTTGTCATCCCCGGTGGGATCTATCACAATTGGGTCACTGTGGGCTTTCCTACAGTTGTTCATAAGTCAGAGCAATAATCACTTTGTTTAAAAACCCTTCTCCCATGCCAAAAGGAGAAGTGATGACATTGTTGGCAACATTTTGTGCAATGATATTTTCATTCAAATAAATTCATGTTAAACATTTGTTTTTCCATTTGTTTTCCCTTTTCGCTTTTTGCATGAAATTGGTGATCACCAAAAAACCTAAAAACAGGAATAAAAGCAATCTTTTCATCTGCATAACGATTGTCTTGTTTGATTTTCAAAGTGCTTTTTATACTCAAAATCTTTATGCAGGTTGTTTCTCAAACCCATTGAACATAATGATCGGACGTCATCTCCCAATTTTGAATTCCCTGTATTCGAAGCGGAAGAAGATGATGCTTGAAGGGATTCCTGACGGTATTTCCCGACTTCTTGAGCAAGAAAAGAAGATCACTCAGCTGCATCTCGAGAATCAGCAGAACAGCCAACTGGGGCATTATCAAAAAAAAAAGGAAAAAAAAAAAAAAAAGAAGAAGAAAGAGGAGGGTGCAAAAACAAAGTAATCAAAAGAAATCAAAAGAAAGAAAGAAACAAAAGAGAAATAGCACCCTCAAAGTCCCAAGTTGACTGATGCTGAATTCGATCGAAAAGAAGAGATCAACTGCCATGTGTCATGGTCAGTTATATCAGCAGAGAGTGATGAAAGCATTCGACAAGAAGGTCAAGCCTCATGTGTTCCGAGAAAATGACCCTGTGCTCAAGAAAGTCCTGTCTTTCGTGCCCGATTCTAGGGACAAGTGGACTCCAAGCTATGAAGGTCCATATGTCGTCAAGAGAGCCTTTTCAGGCGGTGCTCTGACACTTACAACAATGGATGGAGAAGTTCACTCGTCCTATGAATTCCGATGCAGTCAAGAAATACTTCGCCTAAACAAAAAGCAGAATAGCTCGCTAAGTCGAACACCCCAAAGGGCGACTTAGGCAAAAAGGAGCGTCTCGGTGGATTGAAAACTCGAAAGGGCGATCCAGGCAAAAGTTAGAGACATTGAAAAAAGAATTTGCATCCCGCTAGATTGAACACCTCACACTGGGGCAATCTAGGCAAAAATTAGGGATTTGGCAAGTAACTGCATCTTGACAAGACTGTGCTCTATATCCGTCATCCGTCAGGGATTCTCGATTCGTCGTCGACTGAAGCTCCGAATACATCAAAAATTCGGAATGGTAGAGGAAAGGTCATTATGTTCGATGTAGCCCTCTCCAATATATATCACCGGTTTCAAACTTGTACATATCTATGGAGTCTTGCCCTTTGCAGACTATCATTCCATCACATCAATTTGAGCTTTTATCCAATTATTTGCACTCCTATTTGTTTCAACTCAATAAATGTTTTGCATGTTTTTAATTGATAAAGTATCATTGTTTTCAAAATAAACAAATTTTTCAAAAAATTGTTCTTAAACAAAGTGAACATTCACGATGATGGAAGGATACTTAGGAGATCCGCAGTGCTCTCCCGAGGGTGGTATGATTACCAACAGGTAAGACATTTGTTCGTATCTCGAGCATAACTTTATCATTTCTCCTGTCGAACCTCTTTTGGTTTCTCCTCAGCAAGGTTGCTCAGTGCAGTGTTGGTTGAAGTTGTTTATCTTCACGTTCCCGGCAGTACAACTTTCTTCCTCCAGGTCCCTGTGAGCCCTTTTGTGGGGCATCTCCAGTATAGGTTTGTTTGAGCCCTACCGTGGGGCATTCCCGGCAAGGTTGCTTTTGAAATACTTTTGTGGGGCAGCTCCCCTAGCAGAGTGTTTACTGAAGACTTCAACTTTCGCCTCTCCAGCAGAGCAGTCTTCTCCTCTCCACCAGCATGGGTGCTTTTCTTTGGAAGATTCGATATTTTGTGGATTGACATCCCGGTACTCCATCATGTCCCTCAGATAGATCCCCGAGCGGAGTTGTTGGCATGATGAGCTTTCTCTATGCCTATCTATCTTCATCAGAGATCTGGTTGCTTCTGAGTATCTCTGATTTCCAGCACGAGTTGTTGTGGCGCGTCCGCCAGTATGTTGAACTCTGTTCTCCGGTTGTGACCGACGATCCCTCCGGAAGCCTCTTGTGGCTCTTCCTCCCCAGCAGGATGGTGTTGCTCCCTAATATCCCAGTCTCCAGTGGATTTTCTTGGCTCTCTGGTGGCTTTGGTTTTCCCTCCAGGAGATTGGTGCCGGATGGTTGATTCCCGGACCTGTGTGTTGAGCATGTCTGTTTGTCAGCATTCATACATGCATAATCATAGCATTCGGATACTCATGTTGCAGCTGTTGCCGGGTATCTGTTGATTGTTGCCTCCTGCTATTTGGTGATACAGATCTCTCCAGTAGATTTTCCTAGCAGAGTTGGGTGTGTCTGATCTCTCCATGTAGAGCCAACCCCTTAAGCAGAAAGTGTCTATCCTTTCCTGCCATTTCCCCACTGAGATACATCCTCGTGGATGACGGTTGTTTCCGTTCCCTCCCAACACACATTGGGATGGGTTTTCCCTATTGAGTTCTTTCCTCATTAGGATGAGTCCTGATTCAGTCTGCCTTTTTGGATCGATCCTAAATTGGCTTCCTGTTGGTTGTTTCTTGTGCTTCCCTGGGGCATAAATGAATAGTCGCTCACTAACCGGCATTCATTCATCTCATCCTCAGCGGAATTTGTTTGGCCTCTACCTACGAACCGGTAGTTGTAAGTCCTTTCTTTACGGTCCTCTGCCCACTACCCGGTAGTTGTAAATCCTTTTTCTCACTCTGTCTCTCAGTAGATCGTTTGGTGGCTTCTACCTACAAACCGGTAGTTGTAAGTCCTATCTTTGTGGTTTTCTATCTACTAGCTGGTAGTTGTAAAATCCCACTTTCATCCCCTTGGTGGAGTTAACCCTGTGTGCTCATCCTATCGATGACTGGTTACTTTTCCGTGGTTTTCTACCTACAAACCGGTAGATGTAATCCCCTCTTTGCAGTTATCAGTATCCGGTTTGCGGTGTTGACATTCTTTTCCCCTCTGGATACTTGCCTTGATCAAGCAGTATTGTCCCCTTTGGGTCTTCCCCTTCTTTTTGGATATTTGCTCCGAGTTAGCAACTTTATCCTCTTTTGATTGGTCATCTTTGCATACCTAGTCCTGGTACCGATGCCTTTCTTTTCGGTCGTTTATCCATTTAACAACCTGCAACCCGGTTATGGATAATTTTCCATGCGAGTGTATTATCTACGTTTTGACGGCTATAGATAATATATCTCATGCACTCTTTGGTCAATCTTTCGTTTGTTTTCTCCAGCAGAGTTCATCCTACCAATGGATTGGACGAATTCCCGTAGCAGACTGATATCTGCATCCCCAGTTGAGTCGATCCTACCTATGGATTGCATTGGGTCGTCCCCAGCGGAACAGTTATTTACCCAAGCGGAGTTTATCCTACTTGTGGTTTGATTGGGATATCCCCAGCAAAGTTGCCGGTTTTGTCAGTAGCAAGCTGCTTTATTACTCCCCAGCGAGTTGCCTTGTCTTCCCCTAGTGGATTTGTATTGATTGGTTCCCCGGCAGTTGCCTTGTTTCCCCCAGCGGAATTGTATTGAAGGTTTTTCAGCACAGTCGTCCTGTGTATTCCCCGGCGGAGTTCTCATCATTTTGCATTTTGCATGTAGTGATCATTGCATCCTCAAAACTGCGTAGCATTTCCATTCCATATGGAGCATTACGCCATAGAAAAATTCAAACATATGCATTCATGTGTTAACCCGATCAGACTGTATCCCCGACAGAGGCGGATCATTTTGCTCAACATTAGCACAGCACGTCTGCTGCAGTTGCTTTGACAGCATTCAGAATTGATATCCCCACAGAGGTTTATTTCCTCACCCGTTGGTGACAGAAAGTTTGTTTCTCCTTAGTGAGACCCCCAGCAAGTGATCAGCCTTGCCTTGACATATCTAAGATGTCGTTCTTGTGATACCAGTAAGTGTCATGTCAGCACCCGCGTGTGTTTCTTTATTGGTGTCGGTAAACACCATTGTTTCGGTGTCGGTAAACATCGAGTCTCACCCCAGTCATCGGTAAATGTCTGGTCATTATTGGTGTCGGTAAACGCCATTGTTTCGGTGTCGGTAAACATCGAGTCTCACCCAGTCATCGGTAAATGTCTGGTCATTTTTGGTGTCGGTAAACACCATTGTTTCGGTGTCGGTAAACATCGAGTCTCACCCCAGTCATCAGTAAATGTCTGGTCATTATTGGTGTCGGTAAACGCCATTGTTTCGGTGTCGGTAAACATCGAGTCTCACCCAGTCATCGGTAAATGTCTGGTCATTTTTGATGTCGGTAAACATCATCTTTCGAGGTCGGTAAACATCGAGTCTCACCCAGTCATCGGTAAATGTCTGGTCATTTCTGATGTCGGTAAACATCATCTTTCGATGTCGGTAAACATCGAGTCTTTCCCTCAGTCATCGGTAAATGTCTGATAATTCCCCAGCGAGATCCCCAGTAGAGTCATCTGTAAATGTCCTATCTGGTTTCCGGTTGCGAATATTTGTTTGTCTCTCCCCAATAAATTTTTCCCCAGTCATCAGTAAATGGCTGGTCGTTTTTGGATGTCGGTAAACATCATCTTTCGATGTCGGTAAACATCGAGTCTCATCCCAGTCATCGGTAAATGTCTGGTCATCCTTTGTTTCCTTGTTGATAAAATCAAGACCCCCAGAAGTCGTCGGTAAACGTCTTGTCTGGTTCCACCACAAAGATTTTGTTCCTCTCCAAGCAGAGATGCCATCGGTAAATGGCCCCGTTTTTCTTCGATATCGGTAAATATCGAATTCCCAGTTGCAGCAGCCATCGGTAAATGGTCTCGCTGAAGTTGATATCGGTAAATATCAAGTTTCCAAGTTTCTAACCATCGGTAAATGGTTTCACTTTTCTGAAGTTTGTTTCCAGCAACCATCGGTAAATGGTCTCGCTGAAGTTGATATCGGTAAATATCAAGTTTCCAGTTTTTAACCATCGGTAAATGGTTTCGCTTTTCTCAAGTTGTTTCCCAGCAGCCATCGGTAAATGGTCTTGCTGAAGTTGATATCGGTAAATATCAAGCTTCCAGTTTTTAACCATCGGTAAATGGTTTTGCTTTTCTGAAGTTGTCATGCAGTTGTCATCGGTAAATGACGTGGTTCTTTTTGTATTATATCCAGTCGGTGCAAATTTCTACGGTTCTTTGGTATTCAATCCCTGTTTACCCTGAAAGTCTGACAGCCGTTGCTATCATCCGTTCGGGTTCCCAGCTGATTGAATAGGGGCAGCTGTAGCACCTCAAATTTGCACCTATCATTGTACATACATTCTCATATTAGGTCATAACATAATATGGTCCACTGCATAGCATTGCATTGTCCCTTTGCCTCAAGTGCAAGATTATCAGAAGAATTAGGTCAAACTGGTCAGGAGATCAGTCAATCAATCAAGCAAGTACATTTTTCATTGAGCAAAGGCCCTAGGGTTGGTCCAACATGTTCACATGACTTGGGGATCCATTTGAAGTGTTTTGGTCAAGGATTGGATGTTCAGAAGTCATCAGTCAATGCACAGTTTGCCAGAAACCCTAAAAAGTCAAACTTGGTCAACTGTGTCTGATTTTATGGTTTTGATGGTTGGATTTGGTTTGAGAGAGCTCATTCATGTCCAAATAGGCCTCATATATCATGTCAAACACCATCATGGAAGAATTTGAAGCCAGGCAAGAAATTTCCAAAAATAGAAACTTGACCTGTAACTGAAACTTGCCAAATAGAAACTTCTTGATCCTAAACTTACATCATGATACAAGCTCCAAATGAATTTTTGCCCAACATGAAAGTTGAAGATCTTGTTCTCCCATTTCCAAAAAGTCCAAGAACACTCAATTCCCATGTATGGTTGGCAAGTTATGATCAATTCATTTTCAAAAATTCTTGAACTTCAAAAGGCCATATCTCTCAAACCATTTGGCCAATTTGGGTGGGGTTTTTTGCAACAAGTCACATTTGACCTCCTCTTTCCAAATATGTAACCCTCATGAACCAAAACATCATAGATCAAAATGGCATTTTTTGACTTACTTGAATTAATTTTAAGCGAAGTGAAAATTTGACTTTTTGAATTAACCAATTCCAATCCATTTGGCCATTCAAATATGTTCTGAAATTGCATTTGTGACATGTTACCAAGCCCATTTTCGTGCTACAGCCCTTGCACCTCACCCCTTGAGCAAAAGTGACCAATTAGCAAATTTCTCATTAAAACCAATTGTGTTTAGCCTTCAATTAGTAAACCATAAACAGAAGTATATAAGGTTATTTTCTGCTCATTTGAAGCCCTAGCAGCCAACATACAAGACAGAAAATCTCACTCTCTCAAATTGGACATTTTTGCATTTTTGAACTTTGCTCTGAAAAATTGCAAACACTCGACCTTGCTTTGCTTGCTACATCATCTACCATCATCTTTGAGTCCATTGCAAGCCTCATACACCAGCTGTAACAACCATTCCGCGATTGTTTTCTTCAAGCTTCACTAATGGCAGATCTGGATTGGAGTAAAACCAAGCTTTCTTGAGCCAAGCATACATCACCAGTCATCTTTTGGAAGCTGTTGGAGCAACTGTTTCGAGCTAGAACATCCAAACAACAACTGTTTTTCCAATTCCTTCAAAACCAAGTAAGAACTCGAATCTCATTATTTGCCAAACTATAACATGCTTATGATAGGTCTTCTTACCATGATTCTAATGAACTTTGAATGGTTGAAAATGATTGCATATTGGCTGAGAAATCTGCTCTTTAAGTTTGATGCTCCAAGTTGTTTTTGCTCGATTCATGTTATTTAGCTTGATTTAATGCGATTGAATGATGGATTTGTAGTGTGTGATGTTTGCTGATTTAATTGGTATGTTCAATTTCCATTTCTGGGTTTAAAATTTTTTCACGAATTTGGGAAGATGATGAAGTTGTACACTGTTGATAAACCCTAATTTTCTTGCCTTTGCCCAGAATTTCACGTGCACTGCATGTCATGGCCCTGTTTCATTAAGCCTGGCCAATCAAATTATTCCGTTTCATGGCCTTGTACGCTGCGTTTTGATTAGTGGCTTCAGTATTCACAAAAATGCCACTGCCGTGCCCTTGACCCATTAAAATCATGTTATTTCACTTATTTTTCTCAATGTTTATTTCAATTTGATGCTCTATCTTACAAAATTCATAACATCTTCATTTTAAATCCAAGATTAATGGGAATTTTTGCATTGTGTTCATCTGGATCTCTATTATTTAATAATGATTTTTCCTGATTTTTTTGATGGATGGTTTTTTTATTGGTATTAGGGTTTGTGACATGTGACAATATTTTGTACCTTTTACCAAATCATTTGTGAAATAGTGATGCTTTATCCTTTGCCCTTGAAATTTTTTGTGCGTAAACTAGACACATCCATGGTGATTTTGATATAGAGTTTGTGAATTTATCATCTCTGGTCATTGAGTTATGATTTTCTGAAGTAGGGTGTGACAATTTGTGTCACACCATTGATGTGCAACTTGATGATTTTCAATACCATGCCTCTTGACCTCAAATTGGATTGAATTTTTGCATGAATGTACTCTTGAATGTCTAGTTTACATGTGATTTTTCTTGGAATTGTTTGTGGCATTTCCTAATTGTTTGAGATTTTTCTCCCCTGTTTGGTCTTATGTTGACTTTTTGTGACACATGCTCCCATTTCATCTGTGAAATTCTCATACCTTATTAGATGGACATGAAATTTGATATGTGATTAGTAGACATCTTAAGCTTTGCCATGGTTTTGATCCCATTCATTTCTCATATGTCATCACTGATTTATGATTTTTTTCAAGTTGATGTATGTTTGGTTGACTTCTTTGAGCATGCTTAAAATTGCCTTGCCTTTCTGATTTTCATTGACCACCTTCTACTTGTCCAAATGAGTTGAAATTTGACATGCTTACCACGCTGTGGGTTGTAATTGATCATGATTTATTTGATGATTTTTTGAAATGTTTGGGTTTGGTTTTGATTCAAGTCTTGCTGTTGACTTCTATGAGCTTCTAAATGCCATGCCTTGACCTAACTTGTTCATGAAATGATGATGATGATTGATATGAATGTGAAAACAATTGGGTTTATTTCTTGATTGTTTGAACATGATTTTGGACACTTGCCATTTGATGTTTTAACTTTTTCATCCCCTTTTGACCCTAGGCTTGTCCTAGTGGTCCTGTTACTCACATTTGAGTTCATTTTTTCAGGTTAACCAACAATTGTCCAATGAGACCAATACAAATTGGTTGAGTGTGCTTGTTTATCATTACTAATCTATTTTGTTTTGTAGGTTGCTTGGCTCACATGCCTTGAACCTTGTGCATTGCACATTTATCTGTTTGTGTTGACTGGTTGATATCTGTTTCCTTTTGCTTTAATTTTGAAGTTTTGTACTAATGTTGTCTGACTGGTTTCAGGTACTTTTAGTTGCTCAGTTCCTTGTGAACTTTTGCTTTGCTTTGCTTGATAAGCAATTTGCATTGAGGTATACCTTTCTATCTTCATGTAGTCTGGAAGACCTGGCCTGTTACTTGGCCAGGCACCTGTCTGAAGTCCTCCTTAAGAGGCAATGTTTGTGAATGTTTAAATTTTGTCCCTGTACATATTCAAAGACCTCCTAAGTGAAGAGGCAATTGGCAGAACCCAAGGGATATGCAACCTATCCCCTGCTATTCTGTGTGTCATCTGCCTTGCTCACACCACTGTGTTGATGCATTGCAGATACAAACCCAAGATCTTGTACAATTGTACAGTTGAGTCAGTTTCAAATGTGTAGAAGGGTTCCCCCTTTCTGAACCCACACATTCTTGTCTTAAGCTCTCCCAGGCCAGGGATAAGAGCTGTGAAGTCCTATCTTCACTCACCTTTCATCTGCTTCACCTTAGCCCCTCAATGGCAAGGTTAAGAGCTAACACTACCCAGTTCCAGTGGTTTGTTTGTTGAGGTTGATATGACCCCTCGACTAAAACCTAGCCTTGATGTTGGAGCCCCTTGTTGGTGTGTTTATTTCATGCAGTATGTGCTTGTGTGGTGTGATTGTATCCCCTAGGTTTGTTAGACTCCGTGTAGTCTCGTTTGCATGTCAATTAAGGTAGCACGGTTCCTTCGTATAGGACTTCCTTTCTTGCTTGAGCTTTCCTAAAACACAAACAAACATTATCCCCTCTTAAGGATACGTTAGCTCCTTCTACTACAGGTGAGTAAGTCTCCAAAGGTCGAGCATCAGGTAGATTGCGCAGTGACGTTGTCCACTTAAAAAACACAAACCAACGGGAATAGTTTAGCCGAACTACGGCAACTCTGATTCTCATGTCCAGATGAGATACGTAGGCACGAGATGCGATGTCTTGTCGAGTTTGACTAACAACTAACACTAATTCTCTTCTCTCGCCCTTGTTGCGATTGAGACCTCCCCTTTCTCTTGCCCTAGTTGCAATCGAGACCCTTCTTGCTTCCTGTGCAAGTTAGGTTTGGTGTGGCTTGCTTCCTGTGCAAGTCATGTTTAGGATAGGCTTGCTTCCTGTGCAAGTTAGCTAGAAACCTTAACTTAGGGATGACTTTGCATGACAACATCTAGGCTCGAGTCGTAGTCTCCCTAGTGTTGTGTCTCCCTCTGTTATCTGGTTAGGTTAGTCCTTTTCCCTGCGTAGGGGAACTACGTCGCCCTGATCCTCATACCAGATGAGGTACGTAAGCAGGAGATGAGCTGATCTCTCCGGGCGCCCTTTTTCTTTTTCAACCCTTTGTGTCTTAACCACCCTTGCGTGTGTTTTGGTTCGGATGCTGATGTAAGTCCAGTGATTGGCAGTCGGGCTCCACGTTTGCCTCTTTGCGTGTGTTTGGTTCGGATGCTGATGTAAGTCCAGTGATTGGCATTCAGGCTCCACGTTTGCCTTTGCCTGTGTTTGTTTGTGTGCGTGTCAGCCGAGCTACGAATGCTCTGATTCTCCTTCGTCCAAGGAGATACGTATGCATAGGCGATATCCTAGCGAGCATGTGTCGTTTCCCCAGTCCGAACTACTTTGACTCTGATGTCTATGCCTGATAGACTAAGTAGGCCCAGGATGCGACATCCTGCCGAGTCAGTTTCAGTCTTGTTTTCTTGTGTCTCTTTCAGCCAGTGTGTGTGTGTGAGCAGTGTTTCAGCAACCATTTTCCTTTCTATTGTGCGTGGATCCCGTCGAGTACGACGGATGCGTAGGGGTGCTAATACCTTCCCTTCGCATAACCGACTCCCGATCCCATTCTCTTTGGTCGCGAGACCATGTTCTTTTCCTAGGTTTACTTCGAGCGTTTCCTTTCCCTCTTTTGGGATAAATAACGCACGGTGGCGGCTCTGTTGTTCTTGTTTCCCGCCGGTTTTTCGCGTAATGCGACAATAAGGGCCTCATAGGAGTCTTGGATCACATGACTGCTTGAGCTTCAAAAACAAACAAGTTAGTGACATATTTTTGTGCTTTTGGTTAGTAGAAAAAAAATAAGAAAAGCAATAATATACAATTCTAGCATGTTTGGTGATCTCAAACCAACTCACATAAGTCCCAACCCTAGGGTAAAGGAGCCAAGATGCTATGATCCTTGAGGCAAATGCAATGAACAATGATATGATGCCATGAGGGATCTTAGGGTCAAAATTAGGGTCTTACATGTGTATACTAAGCTAGGGTGTAGAGTTTCACTCATGTAACACCACCCCAACTCAACAACAACAACAATAATATATATATATATATATATATATATATATATATATATATATATATATATATATATCCAGAATGATAGAGTATGCAATAATGCAAAATGGTAAAGTAAATGATGAATAATATAAAGCGAGCAAAACATAAAGATAAACACCTAAAACAAGCAAAAACAACCAAAGTTAGGCTCAACTCCTTTAAGCGACTAGGAAATATTCCTAGTAGCAGAGTGTATCCAACAGAAGCTAGCGAAAATATGACCGGACGCACCACACGCTCGAACATACAATAGATTCGCCATCAAACTTTACTTATTCCCGAAGGAAAGGGAAAACATCGATAAAACCTAGGAAAGAGAAATCTGGGTAAGGAAGTCGGTTATGCAAGGGGAAGGTATTAGCACCCCTAACACCCTTTGTAGTCAACGGGAACCGTTTTAATTGTTCTTGCTCTAATGGGTGTTATATATAAGGTTTACTCGCAAAAGAATAAGGGAAAAGGAAAAGAATAGATAAAGTGATCGGTGAGGATTATGGCTCTCATGCCTACGTATCCTTTTAGTGCAATAAAGAATTCAGAGCTCCGTAGTTCATAAAACTAATGATGGGAGATGAAAAGAGGTTATGATAAAGGTATAGTCTGAACCAAAGTATAATGTGGTTTGACTCCAAAAAGGAATGAAATTTGAACCCAAGAGTAAAACTGGTGTTAACCGATATGTGGGTAGTCTGAACATTCGCCACTATATGGTATTGCCGAAAATAAAGAGAATTAAGTGTTTGGTTTCACAGCACAAACAACTATTGGTTCACAAGCAAACACGAGATGGAGCTCAAAGAGATAGTGTATTTGGCTCAAAGAAAGAGTATGTCATATGAAGTGAATGAAGGTAGAATATGAAGGCATCATGGAGATGAATGGAATGATAAGGGAAACGTAACCGCAGTCAAAGAATTGAAGGTTTTGGTAAAAGTGATTGAAGGGTATAACTTGGAACCAAAGGTAAGGGCATATTAGAATCCGTAGGAGAATGAAGTTTGTATCATAGAGTGAAACTATCATTTTGTCCAAAAAATAAGGAATAAAATGTTTTGTTTAACAACCAAAAAACTCTTGGTACAAATGCAGACTGCCGTTATATCATCCTAAAAGGGCATATGTGGAATTCCAAAGAAATTTGTATTTGGTTTCGAAGAAACAATATCTCATCGGGGTATATGGTTATGATTAAAGGTAGATCATGGATCATTAAAGATATGGATGGATCCCTAAGGCGGAAGGAATAATTAGGATTATGCTCACCAAGGGTTCGAAGCCTTATGCCTACGTATTCTCATCATGCAATGAGAAAGTCAGAGCACTCGTAGTTCATGGAACCACGAGAATAAAGGAGGAGATTGAAAGTGATGAAAAGTATAGCTTATACCAAAAGGAAATGGTAGTATGGGATCCCATAAAGGAGAATGAACTTTGAACCGAAGAGTAAACATGTATCTTGGCCCAAAAAGAAGGAATAAAGTGTTTGGTTTCATAGCCAAACATCTCTTGGTTCACAAGGTGGACTGCCGTTATATCATCTTAAAAGGGTATGTACGGGGCCCAAAGAAAGTGTTGTTTGGTACAAGGAACAATATATCATTGTAGGGAACAAACGATTTGAAATCAAAGAAGAGTGGTATGTTGGATCCATGAAGGAATAAACTCTGAACCTAAGATTAAACCGACTTATTGGCCAAAAAAGAAAGAATAAAGTGTTTGGTTTAACAACCACACATTTATTAGTTCACAAGGTGGACTTCCGTTATATCGTCCTAAAAGGATGTGCATGGAATCCAAGGAAAAATGTATTTGATCTCAAAAAGATGGTATTTACTGATGAATGATAACAACTGAGATAGGAATAAATAAGGTAGCTCGTGGAGAATTTGAATCCTCGTGCCTAAGTATTCTCACCGTGCAATGAGAAAGTCAGAGCTTTGGTAGTTCAGCCTACTACAGCTGACAACAAGAGACTGAGGCAAGAGAAATGATATATGATAATGGAATATGAAGAAGACTTGACAGTCATTGGATATGAACCATACTAAAGTCTATGAGTAAAGGTGAATACGATGAGCAATTGAATCATTCGTCCCGTACCCAAAGATATTCAGAATGAGTTAATAGAATTCTCCACTCTCATTCATTCTTTACTACTTAAGGCTCGTGGCATGTGATTTTCATCGTAACTTTCAAGTTGATGAAGAAGAATCATTGTTGCTCCTTATGATGATGAAGACCTCGTCAATCATTCGAGTTGAATTACATTAAAGTCTATGAACAAAGGAGAATACCTTGAGAAACTGGGTCATTTGTCCCGTACCCAAGGATACCCTAGACAAGGATAGGAATTCTCCATCCTCATCATTCTTTGTTACTTAAGGCTCATGGCATACAACTTGAATCATGATTGATAAGTTGCTGATGGAGACCTCTGATTGTTGCACTGTTGCTTTGAAGGGAGAGACTTGACAATCATATGATTTGAATCGTGCTAAAGTTTATGAATAGAGGTGAATACGGTGAGCAACTGAGTCATTCATCCTGTACCCAAAGATATTCAGAATGAGTTAATGGGTTTCTCCACTCTCATTCATTCCTTATTTCTTAAGGCTCGTGTTACACAATTTTAATCTTGATTGACAAACTCTTGAAAAACACCTTTGATATGCCTTGCATAATCCACTGCTTGATTTGTCTGGGATGCCTTGCATGAAAGTCTGGACTTAAGGCCTTGAGATGCACAACTTTATAGAAATAGTCTCATCAAGTGATCAAGGGACTTTTGATCACTTGAATAGACTATGATATTATACATGAATCAAAATATTTAGTTAATCAAAATTTCTTTTAATAAACTTGAATCAAAGAGTTTGAATTAAATTGAAAGTTATGGTTAATCATGTACAAATCCTAACTAAGGGATCATGCAAAGATTAAGATAAAATTAATCATCAATTACCAAATATCATATGAAAATTAATGACTAAAATATTAATTATTCTAAATCAATTCCTAATCCTAAGGGAACATGAATTATACTAATAAATCCTAGGGTTAGAATTGGCAAATCTCATGGGTATTCAATTAGGGAATTAAAACAAACATTAAATCTAATTATTGTTAATCATCATAATTATTTCTAATCAAAACAATTATTTCTAATTAATAATTAAATACTAATTTACAATTAATTCTAACATGTTAATCAAGTTAGTCCTAATTGAAATTCCCTAATTAGCCTAACTAATCAACAATTTAAAAGAACTAAAACAATTAATCAAAAGGATAAAAAAACAAATAATGGAAATGGGCCTCAAGGGGGTGTAAAGGCCATGTACAGGGTATGCAAGGAAAAAAGCGCTTAGGCACTGGGGTTTAGGCCCATAGGAGTATTGCCTCATGAATATAGGGGTGTAGCCATGGCAGGTGAGGTGTAGAGCGTCAAAGGAATGGGCCTGAGGCCCAATTCCATTCACGTGAGGCAAAGAGAGGGATTCATATTGAATTTAAATGCGCTCCATGTATTCCAAATTCTTCCTCCATCTCCACTGCACCGGAATTTCCTCCGGCGGAGGTGAAGCTCATATCATCCACCTAAACACATCACCAGAATCAGATTTCCACCCTCAACCTCTAAAATAACTCAATTCCATCAAATTCTCAACCATCAATTCAGAATTCATGACTAGAATGAAGAACCATATGATTTCTATTCAAAATTAAATGAAAATTGTTCATGGATTCATAATCAAGGTTTGGGGATAATGATCCCTAGGGTGTAAGCTACACAATGGTAACATGACGTTGAAGAAACAAGAAGAAAAGAGTTACCTACAAAGTGGTGATTTGCTCTGGCGAAGTGTTGAATCGGAGAAGAAGCTTGCAATGAGGAAAATCACTTGAATCCGGTATGTTTTCACTTGTATCTTCTTCTTCTTTCTCTTACTTCTCTTCTTCTTCTTCTACTACTTTCTGAGATTGAGTGAGCTTCGAAGAACTTGCAGAGAGAATTCAGAGTGTGAGTGTGAATGCGTAAGCGTGACTCGAATTGTGAACGATGCAGGCTATTTATGGAGGTTGAATTTAGCAGAGTTTAATCTCTGTTAAATTGTGATGGTGTGAGTTGGTTAGAGATCTCCATCGTGTTAGATGATTCTGTTAGTATTGTTAGTTAGCTGATTCAAAGTTAGTTAGCATTGTGAAATGGCTTTGATTCAAATCGTGAGCTGTCAAATGGAAAAAAGTTTAAATTGTTAGTTATTGATAGGTTAGTTTGAAAGTTATAACTGTCTAATGACTTGTCAGATGAATGTAGAATGAAATCTTAATTGTTCCATTAGCTATGAAATTAAATGTCAGTTGTGAATTAATGCAGTGTTAATTTGGAAACTAGAAATTCATTTAGCTTGTTAAGGTGTAAAATTCAAATGCTAGTATTTATTATTTTGAAAATTGACTGGTGGTGATGATGAATAAACTGATGTAATTTATGGTTGGCCAAGGCATAAGTTGCCCTACTGCAGGTGATTTTGTTAGTGCAGGTGGATTTAATTCTGCCATGGCCTGGTTGTGCTTCATTGGTTAATGGCTTATGTCCAGTTGTTGTGTAATGCAGGTTGGTAACAATGGGTAGAGTTGTTGCAAGATTACATGAGACTCTAATCTTGCCCTGCAGAATTTGCTGAATCGATGTCATGCAAACTTGCCGGTGGACTTACTGCAGGACTGCATCATGGTCGCAAAAGATTGATGATGATGATCCAAGTTGCCAGGTAAGGCCGCAACATATGTCATGGTATTGTGAAGTTGATGTTTTATTCCTGCAGGGTTACTCTGTTACAACAGGATCTGTGTGATGATGGTATGATGTAACAAGCCTTGTTCATTGGTTATTGCTGCAATACATGTTGTGGCTATGAAGAATGGATGTTGATACTAAGGTTGCATCATGAGGCCATGACTGAATGTGGATGTGAAGTGATGATATATCAAGGTTGTTAGATCTTTTGGATGGAAATGTAGGATTTCTGTTTGATGTAGAAAGACTCGTGGCATGGCAAGGTTTATGGTATGATGACCTGGTGCACTGCCAATGTTTGTGAGCTGCCATGGTAAGTCTTTCATGATGCAAGTGACTTGGCTGGTGTATCAAGTGCATTATTTGTTATGTATAGTAAGAATTGCGTGGTTAGATTTTTGAATGTATGTATTGGTTGCAAGGAGTGCAGGACTGGTTTAACATGGTATGATGTCATATGGTTGCAAGGCCTTTGGTTTGTGCAAGGCAAGGCAAAGTGACCATGTTCAAAGGCATGGCCAAGGCAAACTTACAATACATGGAATTCTTGTTTGTGAAGAAAGTGTGACAATGGAAGATCAAGAAGTCAATGCATGAATGAAATGTGATTAGTGTTAGGACTTTAGGGTGAAAAATGTAATGGTTGACTTTAGTTAACTGGTTGACCAAAAAGTCAATAGTTGACAAAAAATCAACTTTTGCAAAAATGTAATTTTTTAGATTTCTTTTTGTAATGGACTATATATACCTTTATGAATGAATGAAAACTCAATTGTTTTGATGAAATAAACATGATTGTATGTGAATCAAGACTTGACTTTTAACAAAACCAAAATGATATATGAATAAACAATCACCCTAATCAATTGAATTATAAGGATCATGAGCACATGATAACAAATAAACCAAATGGACCAAAATGCATGGATGAATCAAGAATAAATACCCCTATAAATCATAATGGATCAAGAACCATCATTGGGCCAAAGGCCAATGCACCAATGTAAACATGAATTCAAAGACCAAAGACCTATGAATTTGAAAGTACCATGGGCTTAGAATCAATGGATTAGGAATGTCCAAGTAGAATGCATATGTATGAATGCTTTGAACAAAAGGTTGAACTAGATGAAATCCCAAACTTATGGACATGTAAGTTAAATGGATGATTCAAATGCCCCAAGCAAGTTCAATGATGACATGATGCATGGCATGATGATTTATAACCTCCTCCAAATTAATTAGGGATGACCTAGGTCAAAGTTCAAAGCATATGGTTGCAAGGCCTTTGGTTTGTGTAAGGCAAGGCAACGTGATCAAGTTCAAAGGCATGGCCAAGGCAAACTTATAAAACACGGAATTCTTGTTTGTGAAGAAAGTGTGTCAATGGAAGATCAAGAAGTCAATGCATGAATGAAATTTGGTTAGTGTTAGGACTTTAGGGTGAAAATGTAATGGTTGACTTTGGTCAACTGGTTGACCATAAAGTTAATAGTTGACCAAAAATTCAACTTTTGAAAAAATGTAATTTATTTATTTATTTTTGTAATGGACTATGTATACCTTTATGAATGAATGAAAACTCAATTGTTTTGATGAAATAAACATGATTGTATGTGAATCAAGACTTTACTTTTAACAAAACCAAAATGATCTATGAATGAAACAATCACCCTAATCCATTGAATAATAAGGATCATGAGCACATGATAACACATGAACCAAATAGACCAAAATACATGGATGAATCAAGAATAAGTGCCCCTATAAATCATAATGGATCAAGAACCATCATTGGGCCCAAGGCCAATGCACCAATGTAAACATGAATTCAAAGACCAAAGGCCTATGAATTTGAAAGTACCATAGGCTTAGAATCAATGGATTAAGAATGTCCAAGTATAATGCATATGTATGAATGCTTTGAACAAAAGCTTGAACCAGATGAAATCCCAAACATATGGACATGTAAGTTAAATGGATGATTCAAATGCCCCAAGCAAGTTCAATGATGACATGATGCATGACATGATGATTAGTAACCTCCTCCAAATGAATTAGGGTTGACTAGGTCAAAGTTCAAAGCTATGTATCAACCAAGAATCTCAAGCCAAGTGAGAAGTCAACACAAGTAGTGCACCAATGCCATGAGCCACAACTAGGATTTCCAACATCTTAATGAAAGCCAAAAGACTTGCAATCCTCCAGATCAAGGATTAAGGTTTGGTATGAAATAGACCCCAAGATGTAACCTCCAAGACCTGAAGCATCTATCAACTAGGGTTTTGATGAATCCCAAATCAAGAAGTCAACCAAGCAAGGCACTTGAATACCAATTATTCCTGATTAGGATTTCAATGAGGCAAACCCCTCAAACAAGGCCTTTGAATGAGTTAAGATGCTTTACAAGAAAGTCTCCAATGTATGAGCCCCCCACTAGGGTTTTAATAACCAAGATAAGGCCCAGAGAACAATTATAAGGCCCCATAACGAAATCATAGAAACTAGGGTTTGCATGCCCTAAGAGGTACCATGATGAAGTCTTCTTGAATCCACACTTCAAAGATTAGTTAATTAGGGTTTCACATCACCTATGCTCAGGTGAATAGCCAATGCCATTCCTTTGAAGGTTTAGTTCACACATAAACCCTAGCTTGCAAGCTAAGATCTTTGAATCTATATCGATCAACTTATTGGACGAATGATTCATATGAATGAGGCATGAAAAGATGAAAAGGGGAGGGTAAGTTTTGGGGTATGACACCCTCGTTCCATCATTGTATTATTGGTGCACCTCCTCCCTTTTATCTCGTGCTTTTATTTTTATTAGTTATTAGTTTAATTAATAATTGTTATTGATAACATAAAAAGTCAAATAAAATCAATAGTTTTTCCAAAATAAAATTAAATATGCTTGATCAACATCAAATAATTTTCAAAAACATTTCATAACTCCTTCATTAAATTCAAGACAATTTCATAATCAAATCAATTTCATATAACGCGAATCAAACACTTGATCAAAATCAAGTTCTTTTCCGCTTAATCAACAATGCTTTGAAATCCTTTTCACAATAAAACCGGATGAAAAAAGATTAGTTGGATGTAATATCCATCCTAGTCCCTGAGTATTTGGATGATAGACGTAATAACTTACCATTCGAGTATTTATCTTCCGTTCAAAATGCAATAATTAAACGAATTAAGTTCGTTCCGATTTGGATGAAAAAGGACTAGTTGGACGTATTATCCATCATAGTCCACGAGTATTTGAATGATAACTGTAATAAATTACCGTTTGAATGCTTGTCTTTCGTTAAGGAATCATGAATTAATTCACCTCACAAATTTCATAAACAATTTTGATGAAAAATGATTTTTTGAACGTAATATTCATCCTAGTCCCCGAGTATTTGGATGATAGCCATAATAGCTTAACATTTGAATATTCAGCATCCACCTAAAAACAAACTCAACCAATCAAACTCATTTTCCCCAACGCAATAAAAAAATAAATATTTTCACAAACGAGTGATGTTTTATCTGTTCTACAGCAATACAAGCAAACACTTAAGTCTCCCATGCGCGAGCATACAAGCAATATTTAACAGCTAGAATGCGACATAAACATCGCTCACTAAAATCAACCAAACAAATAATTATTTGCTATCCATAACCACATAACTTTGAATTCCTCATCGCACTTGGGGATACGTATGAGCGAGATTCAACGTCTCGTCAAACACCCTAATAAAAGACTTATTTTAGTCATTTTCTTCTTCCTTTGAAACTTTAATAAGTAGAAGAAATAAAAAAACTTGCGCTAATATTCTATTTGCAAATCTAACTAAAGAGTTCTCATTTAGTACAATGGATGTGAGGGATGCTAATATCTTCCCCTTGCATAACCGGCTCCCGAACCCAAATTTGGTTGCGGCAACCATTTTCTTTTTCTTTAAGGATTTTATCTACATTTTCCCTTTCCTTTTGGAATAAATAAATTTTAGTCGAGACTCTATTATATTTCGAGCATTTCATTATGCTCAAGCATTTTTTGCGTTGTGATACCCCTGTTTTGGCGGACAAGGATTCTTCTCAAAGATCTATAGCCTCAATTGCCTCTTGAGGCGAAACGGATCCCATCTAGGGATCCAACATTTTGATCGCCTCATAGGACAGAGAGAATCCCACTTAGGGATCCAATATTTTCATCGCCTCATAAGGCGGGAAGGATCCCATTTAGGGATCTAACATTTTGATTGTCTCAAAGGATAGAGAGGATCCCACTTAGGAATCCAAGATTTTGATCGCCTCATTGGGAGACAAGGATCCCACTTAGGGATCTAGCCTTTTGATCGCCTCAAAGGGAGGCAAGGCTCATACTTAGGGATCCATCATTTTGATCGCCTTATAGGGAGGAGGCCGAAGAGGATCCCACTTAGGGATCCAACATTTTGACCGCCTCATAGGGTGGCAAGGATCCGATGGTTGCAGTATTCAACATCAAAAGTAAGTATTTGTTTTATCGTATCCATAGGGATGAATGCAATATTAAATTTCATTCAAAAATTGATGTTATTTAAGTGAAAAGTTGTCAAATTGTTTGGTTACATATAATAGGTAATGTAAAAAATGGTAATTAAAAAGTGAAGTTTAAAAAATGAGAAAGCTTGCCGAGATTGAGATTCATCCACCAATCACACATGTATTCTTCTGATCAGTTATACAGAGATTAGTCATTTGATCAATATTATCACGTAACACTCGCCAACAAAACTTATGTCTAAACTCCATACGAGAGTTCAACCATATTCTTTAATCGACGATCTCTCAGCCTATTAAAGAATACGGTAGCATTAAGATTTGATACTCTTGTGAATGTTAAACCTAAATCTATGTCTAGAGTTTAGCATTTAACAAATGATTATCCTAGATCCATATTCAAAGAGTATTTCTCAATAACGGTTCAAATTAATAAGTAAAGCAAGTAAACAATGTTTTACTTGGCAATGATTATTCTTCCTTGATGATCAACTAATTACTTTTGCAATGTGTCAAACTTGCGTTTCAAGATTCTTCATCGAAATATCGGTATTTTTCTAATTCACAAATGATATTTGCATAAACTGATTCAAGGTGTCTTCCAACTTTGAAGTCTTTTCCGGTTGTGGAGGAGTCTATTTGAAATTATGATAAGGATTCTTGTCGCACCTGCGAAAAACAACCAGCGAGCTAAAACAAAACAACACAGAGCCGCCACCGTGCGTTATTTATCCCAAAAGAGGGAAAGGAAACGCTCAGAGTAAACCTGGGAAAAGCATGGTCTCGCGACCAAAGAGAAAGGGATCGGGAGTCGGTTACGCAAGGGGAAGGTATTAGCACCCCTCACGTCCGTCGTACTCGACGGGATCCACGCTCAAACGAAAGAAAAGGTTGCTAAAACAAACATCACACACACACACGCACTGAAGACAACACAGGTGGGGAAAGAGAGGAGAGGGCTCGCTAGGATATCGCATCCTATGCCTACGTATCTCGTCTGGAACGAGAATCAGAGCTGCCGTAGTTCGGCTCACGCACGCCAAACAAGACACACACAAACACGGGCAAACTTGGAACCCGAACGCCAATCGTTGGACTTACGTCGGCTTCCGAACCAAACAAACACAGTCAGGATACGGAAAACCAATCGCTGGGCTTACATCCATATCCTGACACACAAGAATAAACAAGCAACAAGCTACTAAGGAGTCGGGAACTCGAGCCTAGCAACTGTCAAGCAAACACACACAAAAAAGAAAAAGGGTGCCCGGAGAGACCTCGCACGGTCTCCTGCCTACGTACCTCATCTGGTATGAGGATCAGGGCGACGTAGTTCCCCTGAACGGGAAAGAAATTCTAACCAGATACAAAGGGAGACACACTACCAGGGAGCTGGACTCGAGCCTAGTGTTATCATGCGTCATTGCCCTATGTTATGGTTTCTATCCTGACTTGCACAAGCAAACTAATCCTATCCAGGCAAAAGCAAGCAAGCAAGCATAAACAAAGCAAAGCAAATATTCAAGTAGCACACACTATATCCAGTCAAGTGAGGCTCAAACAAAGGGTTAGACTGCCAAAGCAAGTCATCTGTACAAGGGTGGTGTTAGCTCTTAACCCTGACATTGAGAGTCAGGGTGAAGCTGATGAAAGGTGAGTGAAGATTAGACTTCACAGCTCTTATCCCTGGCCAGGGAGAGCTTCAGACAAAGGAGCGTGGGTCCAGAAAGTGGGAACCCTTCTACGCTCATGACTCTGACACAACTGTACAACTGTACAAGATCTTGGGTTAATGCCCCAATGCATCAACATAGTTGTGTGAGCAGAGGGACGACTCAACAGAATAGCGGGAGATAGATTGCATATCTCTTTGATCCACCAATTTCCTTAATCAAGGTCTTTACCTGCTTGGGGACAAAAATAAACAAACACAATCATCGCCTCTTAAGGAGGACTTCAGACAGGTGCCTGGCCAAGTAACAGGCCGGGTCTTCCAGACTACATGGAGAAAAGAAATTCTACCTCAACTGGTTTATACAACCAAGCAACAGCAAGCAAGTTCTTAAAGAACTGGAGCAACTAAAGTACCTGAAATCAATCTAGCACAATTAGTATTCAGCTCAAACAGTCAAACAGCATAGTTAACAGTTAATATGTACAGTCAATGCCATGTGCAAAGCACAATCAACTCAATTGAGCCAAGCATCCTACAAGACACACAAGTTAGCTTACAACAAGCAACCAAACTCAATTTAATCAACTTGCATTTTTCTCCTTAAAGCCTTTGCATCTCTTCCTGAAACACAATTCAAAAGTGAGAAACAAGACCACTAGGCCAAGCCTAGGGTCCAAAGGGGATGAAAAATCCAAAACAGCAAGTGAAAATTATCCAAAACCATAATCAAACAATTTAGAAACAAAACCAATTGGTCCCATGCTCATACCATTCACCATTATCATTTTATGAAAGAAATAGCATCAAACATGCAATTTGCAACCTCAAAGGACCAAACAGAATGATCATCATCAAAAGCATACCAAAACATTTCAATAAATTCCA
This sequence comes from Lathyrus oleraceus, assembly GCF_024323335.1. Classification (NCBI taxonomy): domain Eukaryota; kingdom Viridiplantae; phylum Streptophyta; class Magnoliopsida; order Fabales; family Fabaceae; genus Lathyrus; species Lathyrus oleraceus. The sequence goes on along the minus strand of NC_066584.1, from coordinate 319,912,346 downwards.
CAAAAATTCAAGTCTAAACAGAACATATCCAATGAATAGAATATCAAATTTCAGCTCATTTGGATCAAAGGAAGTAGGTCAATGAAAATCAAAAAGTCCAGACAAGTTCAAGCAAGCCAACACAAGGCATCAAAACAATCACCAACTTCCAATAATCATAAAACAGTGACAACATATGATAAATGAATGGGACCAAAACCATAATGACCTATAATGTGTCTAGAATTGACATGTCAAATCCCACATTCATCCAATTAATGACCAGAATTTCACAAATCAAATGCCAACATGTGTCACAAAAAATCACCAAATGACCAAACAGAGGGAAAAATTCCAATCAAATAGGAAATGCCATCAATAAATCCAGAAAAATTCACATGTAATCTCAACATCCATGTGCACAATCATGCAAAAATTTAACTCAATCCAATGTCCCTAAGCACATCAAATAAAATCATGAAATTCATCAAGCTTGGTGTGACACAAATTGTCACACCTCTAATCAAAAATTCATATCTCATCAACCAGGGATCCAAAAATTGCAAACCACATATCAAAATCACCAGCAAAGAGTCCAGAATAGGCATGCAAAATTTCATGAATTTCTATGGAAGCATCATCATTTTATGAGTGAAATGGCAAAGCATATACACATGGCACACATCCAAACAATCCCTAGGCATTTTATTTTCACATGTGCACAAAAATATTAAAAATCACCATTAAAACTACACATCATAAGGAGAATCACGCAAAAAACCTCACAAAATTTGGACAAGAAAATGAATCTCCTATGAATTTTTGAAGTTCATGCATCAAAAATGAAATGAAATTGAAAAAGAAAATGAAATAAAACAAATTAAATGGAATAATGGCATAAGCGTAATTATTCATCAGCATGGCAAAACGACGCCGTATTCATTAATACGTTGGCGCGCTCTCATTGGCTAGGAAACGGCGGTAAACAAAAGATTCAAACAGGCCAAGGCAAAAACGGATCCAGCGCGTTCTTGAGATTGTTCTTCATCAAGAACATTTCCAAAATTCCAGAAAATTGTCAAGAACACTTTTCAACCAAAACAAACAAATCATATATCCACGTGTTCGTCTTTCGACCTAGATTAAGGATATGGAAAGCTTTTGACCTAACTCTAAGCGTAGCAACAGGATCGAGCGAAAGAAGATTCATATCCAAATATTCAAATCACGATAACTCACTCGATACTCAACCAAAATCAAAACCACGAGTTGCATGATGATCTACGTTGAAAGATCTATAAGAACCACATAATGATTTAATCAATGAAGGAATTCGAAAATGTACCTTGTGGAGGATGCAGTGATGAATTCTTGCTTTTCCAGGTGTAAGAAGGTGAAACAGATGAAGATTAATGATAAGGAAGTTGATTGGAATAACTAGCTTAGCTCCAGCACGCTCCAGATGCAAGAATCATGAAGATGCCATGGATGATCACTATGAGGACAGTCGCAATTTTGCAAGGTTATGGCACGGATCTTGTGAAACAGTTCCTCAACAAGTCTTGTAGAACATGGATCAAGCAAGAATGAATGCAATTGATGAAGATTTCAATGAGAATTGTGGAAAAAAGTGTGAAGAAATTTTGGAGAATTTGGAGGTTTTGGAGGGAAAAGTTGTTACAATCTTGAAATGTGCAATGTGATTACCAATTTCTGTTACAATTACTGTTATATACCAATGCCTTAATCCATTCCTTAATCACAATTAGCAAAATTGGATTGGATTAGTGTAATGCATTTTCAAGTGAAAGTCCAAAATAGCCTTTTCACAATTAGGCCAATGTAACAGTAAATGACAGTTGGAGCAAGTTCTATTTGGCATTTATGAAGTGTATGAATGAGCCTTGTATGCAAAAACCTTGTATTTTGAAATTTCACCATTCCATGCCAAAAATACAAAGTGATCACTTAAAAAATGACCTTTTGCCACGAGTATTTTTGATGAAATGTGACCATGCATAATGAAAGTACATGTGAAATGGGGTTTGCTCAAAGAAAGATCATCCAATTTGGTCATTCCATGTGAAAGTTATGCCACTTTGAATTTAGGCATTTTTGGAAAATGATTTGACCATATCTTGCCAACCATTCATGAGAAATTCAAGTTCTTGGACTTTTTGGAAAGGTGAGAGCAAGATCTACAACTTTCATGTTGAACAAAATTTTATTTGAAGCATTTTTGGACATGTAATTTTGTGGTGAAAAACTTTCCATTTTTGGAAACTTTCAATTACAAGTCACTTTCTATTTTTGGAACTTTTCTCCTGACTTTATTTTCTTCATTCTTGATGTTTGACATGTCAAATGAAACTTGTTTCAACATGAATGAAGTATATCCAACCCTCTCCCACCTCCAAATCCATCAAATCAGGCACAGTTGACCACAATTGACTTTTCTCACTGATAGATGAATTTGGCTGTGCACTGATCAAGCTGAGCCTCAAACTCCTGATGAAATGGCTCAATGATGAAACCCTAGCTTCCATAAGATCAATATAATCACATGATGATCCCCATATCCATTGTAGACCCCATCTCCTTCACAAGCCCTGATTGGCACAATTCAGATGATTAGGGTTGACCAGAGGTCAAAACCCTAATCTCAAGGTATCTGATCAATCTCTTGAATCTCTTGATGATAACAAGACCATGATGATGATGATGTATCATTTCACCCAAGATGAAGATCAATCCCCTTGAGAATCAAGAAACCCTAATTTGTACCACACATCCTCAGATGATTAATGATCAATTCAATCAATGAAACCCTCAAGCTTGCATACATCAACCTTTTATCTTCTGATCAAGACCTAGAAGGATGACTTGCACAATGTTTCCACATGATATGCAAATATGTAATGACTAATGACCTACAAATGAAATGCAACATGCTAAGCTAGTCCCAGAAGAGGAGGGCAAATTTTGAGGTGTTACAGCTGCCCCTATTCAATCCACTGTGAACCTGTCGATATGAATAGCCTCGGCTTTCAAATGATCAGGATGAAGAGTGATTGAATACCAAGAACAGACGAACAATTTGCACTCTGATGGGAAAATAATTAACAATGCCTGTCAGAATCGGCAAAGAAACAGTCTTGAAAGAAACATCCGTCTGGTACGGAGAAAGTCGGCCTGATCACCGAAACAGCAACGTCGACCTGGATACCTAAATAAATGGTAACACAGGGATAATCATGGCCTGAACACCACATCCGCTGGGGATTACTATTTTTTATATAGATTTTTTTTTTTATACTTTTCTTGAACCCCAAAACTTTCTGATCTTTCTCTCTTTTTTCATTTTCTTGAACCCCGAAAATTTCTTTCGCGCAAATGATCCCAGATCATTGCATTTGAACCCCGATATCTTGTTTGCCAAAATAATGAACCCCGCTCTCCATTTTGAACCCCAGTCGCCTGACGATAACTTGCGATCGCCATTGTGAACCCCGATCTCCAGAAAACACCTCGTGTCTCCTTTTCTCCATTTGGACCCCGCTCTCCAGAAAATGCCTCAACATTTCCCTTTCTCCGTTTGAATCCCGTTCTCCAGAAAATGCCTCAACATTTCCCTTTCTCCATTTGAACCCCGTTCTCCAATTTCTCGTGATAATTCCGCTGGCAACGTCGGAAATAACACCAAACACCACTCTGAGGGCGACATATCAGAGGGTACACCTTCACAAAAGGAAGGTAACATGTGCATCTCTTCCTCAGAAGACACCCCTAACGACCTCTGTTGGCCTCAGCCCAAGTCTAAGGTGACACATGAACAGAAGATAATCCTGAGGACCTCATCCCGGATATTAATCTTCAACTCCAATCTCCATTTGAGCCCCGATCTCCAGAAAATGCCTCGACACTTCCTTTTCTCCATTTGAACCCCGATCTCCAGAAAATGTCTCAACACTTCCTTTTCTCCAATTGAACCCCGATTGTCGCGCTGATCGCGTAACGTCCTTTGATTTTATTCCCATCTCCGTCCGACGGAAAAGTTTCCTTCAGTGTCGCACTACTGGGGAACATTGCTGACCTGACGTCATGATGTTAAACTCATCTGAGTAACATCTTCACCATCCGGCGAAACTAAATCTCAAACGGTAACCACGGCTTGAGTCGCGTTGATTGCGTAACATTCCCATCTCTGTCCGACAGAAAAGTTTCCTCCAGTATCGCACTACTGGGGAAGTACTGTTGATAAAAAACGGCACCAAACTCCTCGGAGCAACATCTTTACCCTCAGGCAACCACTTCTCAAACGGTAACCACGGTCTGAGACTAGCTCATGCTTGCAATATGATGCATGATTAATTTTTCTGCGTAATGCTCCATAATTATGGAAATGCTACGCGATTTATTATGCAATATGCTATGCTATCTTTTCATGATGCATGTATAAAAAGGCATCCCCCTCAAGGGACTCTTCTGGGGAGCACGAGACACTCTGCTGAGGGACTCGCCATCGCTCCGATTTCCACCCTGCTGGGGAATATCGCTGCTGCTGGGTAAAGGCAACCCTTGCTGGGGAAAAACCTCCTTTGCACCCGATCCGCTTGGGGAATTGCTGGGGAAGAATCCACCAATGCTCTGTGGGGATACACCAGTTTGGACCAGCTGGGGATATCAATCCCGACTCCGCTTGGGAAACCACCGCACACAGATACTTCCGCTGGGGAAATTGTCACCTTCAGGCCTGGCGACTGGGGAATATTGATCCAAGACCTGCTGGGGATAACCATCCTGACCCTGCTAGGGAGACCTTGAATCTGCTGGGGAGTTAGTCCTCACGACTCTGCTTGGATAGATGAGGGAATTCTGGTACTGAACACCAGACGACTCGTCGAACCTTGGTATTCAATATCCAATTCCAATATCAGCTTTCCACTTTTGAGAACTCCCAGACTCACCTGGACTTTTCTGCTCCATCATCTTGTATTCCAAACCGCTCCGTACTCGACGGAAAGCGAACTCCCGGGACTTATACAGACTTTTCAATTTTCAGATTTTGAAGAGTCTTCTTGATTAGTCCCAAGGGTCGTCGCACGTCTCGTCGTCTCTTCACCATTCCTTCCATCCATCAGTCCCTGATTGGACTCCATGGGGATTTATTTCGTCAAAAGCTTCCACATCACAACCTGCAAGTGAGTGAAAATACCTAACAGTTCCTGCAAAAGAGATCGTTAGATAAAACCGTGCCCCAGGCGTGTCAAGATTTCAACATTTGGGCCACTCAACCTTCCGAATAAGATTTCAAGCTTTCAATCTTACAAACATGCATTGGAAGGGACCTGTATGTCTTAAAATGCAAGATTCTTTATCACAATAATTGGATGTTTTTGCAATCAAAGCGGTAATGAAAACAAAAACAAAATTATTTGACTGAATATGCATTTTATTGATTGAAAAGTGTGGCTCAAATTGAGCAATACAAAGGAAGCAATTCCTGAAAAGAGGTAATTGCGCACAAAGGAAAAATCTATCCTAATGGCAATGTGAAACCCGTGATCTCATCGAGTTCCAACTCAGTTACACCCCATATGTCCTCAGACTCTCCGTGCTTTCTGCCTTCTGAAAAAGACGCTTCTGATTGATCCCTACCGGGTATTATCCATGTTGCTTTAACCAAAGCACAAACGATCATGCTAGACGCAATTATTCGTTTCAATCCCTCTTTTGCCTGGACCGCCCTTTCGGGTTTTCAGTCCACCGGGATACCCTTTTTTGCCCAAGTCGCCTTTTCAGGTTTTCGACTTGCCGGGTGTACATTTTTTCATTTTATCCCTAATTTTTGCCCGAACCTTTCTTTCTGTTTTTGGTTCGCCGGGATGCCCTTTTTTGCCTGGACTATTTTATTCTTTTCGTCCAGCGGGTCTCTTTATACGAAGTATTTTTTAACTGCGTCCGCATTCACAGGGGATGGAAAATCCTCGCCATCCATGGTCGTTAACAACAAGGCTCCGCCAGAGAAAACCTTCTTGACCACGAATGGACCTTCATAATTCGGTGTCCATTTACCCCTTCGATCGTTTTGAGGAGGAAGGATCCTTTTCAGCACCATATCACCTACGTGATATACCCGAGGTCGTACCTTTCTGTCAAAAGCACGCTTCATCCGCTGCTGGTATAACTGCCCATGACAGATGGCTGCCAGCCTCTTCTCTTCTATCAGGCTCAACTCTTCGTACCGAGTCCTTACCCATTCAGCCTCTTGCAACTTCACGTCCATCAGGACTCTCAAAGAGGGAATTTGAACCTCGACCGGTAATACAGCCTCCATTCCATATACCAATGAGAAAGGCGTTGCCCCAGTAGATGTGCGCACCGAAGTTCGATACCCATGCAATGCAAACGGAAACATCTCATGCCAGTCCTTATAGGTTACCACCATTTTCTACACAATCTTCTTGATATTCTTGTTGGCTGCCTCAACCGCCCCATTCATCTTCGGACGATAGGGAGAAGAATTGTGATGTTCAATCTTGAATTCCCGACACAGTTCCGCCATCATCTTATTGTTCAAATTAGAACCATTATCAGTAATGATTCTCTCAGGAACCCCATATCGGCAAATGATGTCTCTCTTGAGAAACCTGGCAACGACCTGCTTCGTCACGTTCGTATAAGAGGCTGCTTCAACCCACTTGGTGAAGTAGTCGATAGCCACTAATATGAACCGATGCCCATTCGAAGCTGTAGGCTCTATCTTCCCAATCATATCAATGCCCCACATAGCAAACGGCCATGGAGACGTCATTAAGCTCAACGGATTTGGAGGCACGTGCACCTTGTCAGCATAAATCTGGCATTTATGACACTTCCGCACGAAATTGAAACATTGGGCCTCCATAGTCATCCAATAATAACCTGCCCTCAGCAGCTTTTTTACCATCGCATTCCCACTGGCATGGGTACCGAACGATCCTTCATGAACCTCTTTCATCAATTGGCTTGCTTCTTTATCATCAACACATCTGAGCAAGACCCAATCAAAATTCCGCTTATACAAAACCCCATCCTTATTCAAATAGAACACCATGGCCAACCTCCGCAGAGTCTTTCGGTCCTTTTTAGATGCTCCCTCAGGATACTCTTGAGTCTCTAGATAGCGCTTGATATCATAATACCACGGCTTCTCATCATCCGGTGCTGTATCAACAGCAAACACATAAGCCGGTCTATCCAGACGACCTACTTCAACACTGGGGAACTGATTCCACCATTGCACCTTAATCAAGGCAGCCAGAGTAGCCAAAGCATCTGCCAAAGGATTCTCTTCTCTGGACACATGATGCAACTTCACCTTGGTGCAAAACGTCAACAATCTCCTCGTATAATCCCGATACGGCACTAAGTGAGACTGATGCGTATACCATTTTCCGTTAACTTGATTTACAACCAGAGCTGAATCTCCATATATGACAAGGTTCTTGATCCTCAAATCAATCGCCTCTTCAATCCCCAATATGCAAGCTTCGTATTCAGCCACGTTGTTGGTGCACTCAAATGTTAGTCGGGCAGCAAAAGGAATATGGGATCCTTTAGTCGTAACCAAAACAGCACCAACACTGCTACCATTCACGTTAACGGCCCCATCAAACATCAAAATCCATTCGGATTCAGGGTCAGGCCCCTCCTCCGGGATCGGTTCCTCGCAATCTTTCGATTTGAGAAACATGATGTCCCCATCAGGGAATTCAAACTTCATCGGTTGATAATCATCAATGGGTTGCTGAGCGAGGTAATCAGACAATACACTCCCCTTGATCGCCTTCTGAGAGGTATACTGTATATCATATTCAGTCAAAATCATTTGCCACCTCGCAACCCGTTCGGTCAATGCTGGCTTTTCAAAAATGTACTTGATTGGATCCATCTTGGAAATCGATAAAGTGGTATGAACCAGCATGTACTGCCTTAGTCGGCGAGCAGCCCAGACCAAAGCACAACAAGTTTTCTCGAACAGTGAATATCTTGTTTCACAGTCGGTAAACTTTTTGCTAAGGTAGTATATGGCATGCTCTTTTCGACCAGACTCGTCATGCTGCCCCAATACACACCCCATAGACCCCTCGAGGACCGTCAGGTACAGAATTAACGGTCTTCCCTCCACAGGAGGCACCAGAATCGGAGGCTCCTGCAAATACTCTTTTATCTTTTCAAATGCCGCTTGGCAATCATTATTCCACCTGACCATTTGATCCTTTCTCAACAACTTGAATATTGGTTCACACGTGGCTGTTAGATGAGATATGAACCGTGAAATGTAGTTCAATCTACCTAAGAAACCACGAACCTCCTTCTCTGTTCTCGGTTCAGGCATTTCTCTTATTGCTTTTACTTTCGCAGGATCAACCTCGATTCCTTTCTCGCTTACAATGAACCCCAACAATTTACCGGACCGCACTCCGAAAGTGCACTTGTTCGGATCCCGGTAGTCCACACACATTCTCACTTTCCCATCCTTCTTCGGGACTGGCACGATGTTCGCAACCCATGGCGGATAATTAGTGACAGCTAGAAACCCTGCATCCCACTGCTTCTACACCTCTTCTTTGATTTTCATCGCCATATCAGGTCGAGTTCTGCGCAATTTCTGTTTCACTGGAGGACAATCTGCTCTCAATGGTAGCTTGTGCACAACGATATCGGTATCCAACCCTGGCATATCTTGATAAGACCAGGCAAAGATGTCGACATACTCTTTCAACAATGCTACCAATCTGCTCTTGACACTTTCCTCCAAAGCAGCCCCGATTTTCACCTCTTTCTTGACCTCGTCGGTACCCAGATTCACAACCTCAATCTGCTCTTCATGCGGATGAATCACCTTCTCCTCTAGTTTCAACAACCTGGCTAATTCCCCTGGCAGTTCACCATTTTCTTCGTCTTCTTCTTCAGCATGATAGATTGGATTGTCGAAGTCATACAGAGGTGTAACAGGATTGTTATCAATGAGATCCGGAGATTGATCGCATCTGCATGAATGTGGATTCATGCATTGCTTAGAACCGGAACGAGTCAAATCGAAAAGAAAAATGAAAACATTGCCATTTTTATTTTGTTTTTATTTTTAAACTGCAAAAATAAATGAAAAACAGGGAACACCGCTTTTAGCTGAAAAACATCCTTTTATTAATGATGCAAAACTTGCAAATTTTAAACATGAGGTGGCCCTTACAATGAACCATTACGTGCCGGGCAACACGTATGGCTTTCATGCATATAAAATCAAAACAGGAAAAATATTACTCTTCCAGCAGAGTGACCCGGATGATCTTTTCAGCCTTCCAGTTCTGGATTCCCATCCCTGGTGCGCACGACTTTATCCATCGGTCAATTTCACAGTCACTATCAGCTTCATCACTCATCATGCAGATGTGATCCGGATCCAACATTCCGGCACTAGTGAAGGTGACTGACGTACGGCGTCCTCTGCCTTGTCCTGAGCCTCGGCCCGGCTGGTACCCCACTCCGAAGCGGTCTTTCTTTGCAGAGATATCCATCATCCTGCCCCAACCAGGAGCCTCTCCATTCTTCACCACCTCAGCGGCCTGCTTGTATGAAGATATGGACGGTTTCTCCTCCTCCTTGGCAAACAGAGCATTCTCCACCTTAACGGTTTCGAACGCTTGACTAGGCGTCTCCCATATCTCGCCGTCCATTTCAACGTACTTAAACGAGGACAGGTGGCTGACAAAGATGTCCTCTTCTCCGCACACAGTGACAACCTGTCCTTCCCAGATATATTTCAGCTTTTGGTGCAAAGTCGAGGTTACTGCCCCAGCAGCATGAATCCACGGCCTACCCAACAAGCAACTGTATGCCGGCTGGATATCCATGACGTAGAAAGTTGACTTGAACACCTCCGGGCCTATCTTCACAGGAAGCTCAACCTCTCCAAACACGGCCCGCTTCGACCCATCAAATGCCCGCACTATCAGATCGGTGGGAGTCAGGATCAGCCCGTCACAATTCAGCTTAGCCAGAGCCTTCTTCGGTAACACATTCAATGAGGAGTCGGTATCAACCAGCACATGCGAAAGCACGGCCCCTTTACATTCCATTGCTATGTGTAACGCCCGATTGTGATTCCTCCCATCCACAGTCAGGTCCATGTCTGTAAAACCCAACCCATGGCTGGCATGCACGTTAGACACGACCGTCTCCAACTGGTTAATTGTTATCTCCTGAGGAACATAGGCCTTCTTCAAGATTTTCATCAAAGCCTCCCTATGCCCCTCAGAGCTCAACAGCAAAGACAGAATCGATATTTTGGAGGGAGTCTGCTGTAGATGGTCCACCAACTTGTACTCAGACTTTTTGATGATCCTAAGAAATTCTTCTGCGTCATCATCAAGTTTCTCTTCCGACCCAACCGGCGCCGGTGTCACCACTGGAGTACTATCACCAACCACTGCTTTCCCTTTTTCCCTGGCTAAAGCCTCGGCCTTTTCTTTTTTCTCTTTTTCTCCTTCTCCTCCTCTCAAGGCATCTGGAGCAAACAGTCTTCCACTGCGAGTGAAACCGCTGGGACCGGCATTATCCACCTTTGACACGGTGGTTTCACTAGCAATCTGATCTTCCACTTTCTCACCATTACAATAGACCTCTCCACCATAATGCCATGGTACGACATCATCTTTGTCATACGGAATTGGTCCAGGTACCGTGATGGTAACTGGAGCCGCCTCAGCAAGAGTAGACAAATCCACCGGGTTAAAATAAATCGTTATGGTGGAGACCTCATCCTTCCCCTTATCAGCCTTCTCAATCAAGATACTCCCCTCGTCCATCAGGCCCTGGACAGTCCTCCTCAACAATTCACACCCATTCTGAACAACGGTGCACTCAGCACAATCAATACCACAACCCGGGTGAACCCCATTCAACAACAACTGTCGTTTGACCTCAGCCAAAGGAGTCTTCAACTGATCAACAGCAGACAGCCCAACCCTACTCTCCTCAGAAATTGCATTCACCCCCCTTTGACCATGCGCGGGCATGGGATTAGCATTAACGTTGGGAGATGGTGCAAAGTTGATTGCCTTCGAATCCACCAAGTCTTGAACTACGTGCTTAAAAGCTTTGCAGTTCTCTACATTATGTTCGGGAGCACCCGAATGGAATTCACATTTTGCATTTTCATCATAATTGGCCGGCCTCTGATCAGGTCTCAAAGGTGCCAAAGTCCTTAACTGTACTAGCCCCAGATCTTGCAATTTCTTCAGCAAAAAGGAATAGGTTACAGGCGGCCTGTCAAACTGCCTGTCATTCATTCGGCCCCTGACTTGGTATCCAGCCCTTTGCGGCCTTTGCTGAAATGGTTGTCTTTGCTGTTGAGGTTGTTGCTGCTGTTGTTGCTGATTCTGATTCTCAGCAGGAATAGTTACTGCAGCAGTGTGCTGGAAGTAACGATCCCTACTGGGTCCTCGCTGTGCGTATACTGCACTGGTATCCCCCTCCTTCTTCCTCTGGTCATTACTGAAGGGCTTCTTCGACCCAGATGACGAAGCTGCACCCTGAATCTTCCCGAGCTTCAACCAGCTTTCTATTCTCTCCCCTGCTACAACGATATCAGAAAAGTTGGTCACCGGACAACCAACCATCCTCTCAGCATATGCCCCCTGCAGGGTCCCCATAAAGAGATCAGACATCTCTCTGTCCACTAGTGGAGGTTGCACTCTGGCAGCCAACTCCCTCCATCTTTGGGCATATTCCTTAAACCCCTCATTATTTTTCTGAGACATACCCTGCAGCTGGGTACGACTCGCGGCCATATCAGTATTGAACTGATATTGTTTAAAGAATGCGTCCCCAAGATCTTGCCAGTTCTTGATATCTGAGGACTTAAGCTTGGTATACCACTCCAGTGAGCCTCCGGACAGGCTGTCCTGGAAGAAGTACATCCACAGCTTTTGGTCCATGGTGTAAGCTGAGATCTTACGGACAAACGCCTGTAGGTGAGTCTCAGGGCAGGAACTCCCATTGTACCGATCAAACGCGGGCGCTTTAAATTTTTGCGGGATCACAATCCCCTCCACTAGCCCCATGTTCGACATGTTAACCACCCCAGGAGTGGCATAACTCTCCAAGGCCCTGATTTTCTCAGCCAGCAGCTGAATCTCCTTGTTCTGTGGTGGGGCACCATACTGACCAAAAGGTTCATTGTGCATCGAGAACTTATCGGCTTCTCTATCTTCTTCTCTGTCATCATCAACCCCAAAGAAAGGCGGGAACAGACTGTCTTTCATGTTCTGACCCGGTTGACCACCCGCAGCACCAAAACCAGCGGCGTTGTTTACTATACCCACTGTTGTCCTCTTACCACCATCTCTGGAACCACCCAGCCCCTGGTTGGAGACACCATCCAGGTTCACACCACTGTTTGCTGCTGAAGCCCGCTCGAGCTTCTCGACTTTATCAGCTAGAGCCTTCTGACCAACTGCGAAACCTTGCATAATGTTGATCAGCTCGTTCATCTTGTCCTTCAGCTCGAGGATGTCTGTATTTGGGAGATCCATCAGTCTGGGAGTATTGCGCCGCGTGAAGTATCTGTGAGGACGGGTTGAGTGCAAAGGTACAGCTCTGCGAGCACGAGCAATGATTCCTGAAACAATCAAGCACGTTAGAACAAATACCTGCAAAATAAAACACAAGTTATTATGATCATGCATGGATGCAGTGTTTATCCACATGCGGAACACTTTGTCTCTTGATCCTGGCTTCATCGAGACAAAATAATAACCTGGCAGCAATATTTTGATATTCAGCATTTGATTTCATCATACAGACCAGAGATATATGATTTAGCAAAATACCCCCAACCATGTGTGTGCTTGTGAGTGCATACGGTAAAGCAAATAAAGCTTGAAGATCGATCACTGAACGAAAACAATCATCACATAGCAAAATGCACAATAAGTGCCATAGTCATACATCAAATCAGATACAGATTTCCAAAATCGGGAAAGAAATACAAGCAAATGAATTCCGTCAACAAGCCTGACGGTAATCCACACAAATAAAAGGCTAGCCTTACGAGGGTCCCACAGATGGCCCTATCTCATCAACCATCTTCGCGAACTCTGCGGCGAACCTGAGCTCGGTGTTCTCCTGCTGTAATCTACCCACCTCTTTCTGGTGAATCTTCATCTGCCTGAAGTAATGATCTCTCTCCGCAATGTAATGATCTCTCTCGGCAATGATCTTCACATTCTCCGCTTCCTTAACCTTCAGCTTGGCCTCCCACTCAGCAATGAGAACTCGGACTCTGTCGTCCCTCTGATCCCTCACGAGAATCTGCCTCCTCTTCTGATCTTCAATGACCTTTGAAGCTCTAGCCAATCTCTCTTTGGTGATGTCGTGCTCCTTTGTTGAAGATGCCAAAGCCTGACTGACCTTCCCATAGTAGGCAGTATCCATCTCAAAGCGCTTTGCTTCTAGGGCATGTCGCTTGTCTTGATCTTCCATCTTCACCCTAATCTCCTGATTAGCCGTCTGAATCCGAGCAACACTCATCTCCAATTCCGCTTTCTCGGCAAGCAACTGATCTCTGACTCTTTTCATCTCGAGGAACTCTTCCATACTGACAGAAGAACGCGGACCCTCAATCATAGGACACCAAGGATCACCTCCCGGAAATGGTAGACGTGTGAGCTCTATCCTCTTCCGAAGCCAATCATCGAATAAAGGAAAATACCGGCAGTTGACCTTGCCAAACGGAACCTTGCCCTTTCTTTGAATGTTACGCCATGACCCAGACACCTGCATCAGCTTGGCCTGATTGCCCTCCACCGGGAAATAAAAGGACTCCTGAGTCTCACACTCAAGGGGAGGAACTTCCATAGCGAACCTCATCTGTCTCCTAAGAAGCGTTGGGTTGTAATTAATGCAACCCTGAACTCCTATAAGAGGCACATTGGGAAAATCCCCACAGCTATATATAAAATTCCGTCCATCCAAACCATTATGAGTCCATGCTATATCATCGGCCCGCAAACCCATCAACCTGAACGACCACTTGACAGCGGGATCAATATGAGCAAAAGCACCTCGGGAAGGTAAATACCCCATAAACCATCTGAATAGCATCTGAGCACAACATCGGATCAGACCACCACGTCTCTTCTCGTTCCTGTTATGAACCGAGTAGTAGACATCTCTGACCAGAGTAGGAATAGGGTTTCTCTGCATGAACAATCTGATAGCATTATGGTCCACAAAGTTCTTCTGATTAGGAAACAGAATAACCCCATAAATGCTCACAGCAACCAAAGCACAAACCGTCTTCCAATCACCCACAGCAGCATATTCCTTGGCCTTAGCTTCCAAGAAACTCAAGTAAAAACCCGGTAATTTTCCTTTCTCCTTCAAACCCTCCTTGGTCACTTCCGGACTCAAATAAAGAGCACGGGAAATCCCAAGGACATCAGGCTCTCCCCTAATAGCACAGAAAGGAATCTGATCTCGGATCGGAATACCCAGGATGCTAGCATAGTCCTCCATCAGAGGTCCCAACAAATAATCTGGAAACACGAAGCATCTCAGGCCCGGGTCATAGAACTGGAGAAGAGTATGAATGGCGCTCCTGTCACTGTCTGTGAGTCTGAAAACCATCTTCAGGATACTACCGTATGACTCTCTGAACATCCCCACATGGTCGGGTGTAATCAATGCTATCATATCTCTCAACTCGTCAATCTCGGGGTTGAAGAAACTGTAGGCAACATCAGGCTTCAAACCGGTCCTCATATCTGAGCAGAAAGTCTCTCAACCAGGATCTCGATCAAAAGTGTCCCTGCATATGGGTAAACATGTGTTAGATGCAGGTAAATGCAAAGTGTAATGATGCTGATGAATGAATGCGATGCATTGCCATCCTCCCCGTCATCTGATCATCTGCACTGAAGCCTCGATTTCTGAACTGACCACCATCATCTGAAGGAACATGTAACCACAAATCCACCTCAAAGATTCCGAAATAAACGGAACTGACAGATACATCATCATCATCACCAGACAAAACTCTGAGCAGATACCCATGACAATCTCTGAATCGGCCCGGGGAATCCTGAAATAAACGGATCCCCACTGATAAATAACACGGACAGCACTCTGGCGTCTCTGAAATAAATGCCCATAAATCCGCCTTAAATAGGACTCTGGTAAACGGAACCAACAGTCACCATCAAAGTCACCATCTGAACATTCATCTGAAAGAACCACCCTCCCCTCACAGGTAAATTCTAATCAGGTCATCCTAGGGCGGATAATAGTCTCGACAATCGGGCAAAGATACTCAATGGGTTTGCCCTTTCGGGTGTGCCATTGTAGCTCCCTTAAGATCGTCTAAACCAAAGATCCGGGAAATGATCGGTCACCAGAGACAATAGTTCAGATGAAGTCGCTCAACCAAAGTGGATACTCCACAAAGGAAAAGCTCCCTCAAAAGAACCTCGTCTGGCTTGTGGTATGTCACGTTACAACAATATGCTGATAAAGCAAATGAGGAACGTGAGACCACACTAATCCTAGGTGTATACTCAGGCCTGGGTTTTAGCCCCACTCAGAACACCCACCCTAGAACAGAGGAACCACCTGCACAGAGGACGGCAACATGATAGTATGATGCATGCAAATATTTATGCAAATATATACAGTCAGAATAATAAATGCAATAAATAAAGCGACACAAGCAACCTAAACTATCCTAGAACGCTAGGAGAGACTCGCTTAGGGAAGATGGACCAGCAATAGGTCAACTTCTAATCCCCAGCAGAGTCGCCAGCTGTCGCACCTGCGAAAAACAACCGGCGAGCTGAAACAAAACAACACAGAGCCGCCACCGTGCGTTATTTATCCCAAAAGAGGGAAAGGAAACGCTCAGAGTAAACCTGGGAAAAGCATGGTCTCGCGACCAAAGAGAAAGGGATCGGGAGTCGGTTACGCAAGGGAAAGGTATTAGCACCCCTCACGTCCGTCGTACTCGACGGGATCCACGCTCAAACGAAAGAAAAGGTTGCTAAAACAAACATCACACACACACGCACTGAAGACAACACAGGTGGGGAAAGAGAGGAGAGGGCTCGCTAGGATATCGCATCCTATGCCTACGTATCTCGTCTGGAACGAGAATCAAAGCTGCCGTAGTTCGGCTCACGCACGCCAAACAAGACACACACAAACACGGGCAAACTTGGAACCCGAACGCTAATCGTTGGACTTACGTCGGCTTCCGAACCAAACAAACACAGTCAGGATACGGACAACCAATCGCTGGGCTTACATCCATATCCTGACACACAAGAATAAACAAGCAACAAGCTACTAAGGAGTCGGGAACTCGAGCCTAGCAACTGTCAAGCAAACGCACACAAAAAAGAAAAAGGGTGCCCGGAGAGACCTCGCACGGTCTCCTGCCTACGTACCTCATCTGGTATGAGGATCAGGGCGACGTAGTTCCCCTGAACGGGAAAGAAATTCTAACCAGATACAAAGGGAGACACACTACCAGGGAGCTGGACTCGAGCCTAGTGTTATCATGCGTCATTGCCCTATGTTATGGTTTCTATCTTGACTTGCACAAGCAAACTAATCCTATCCAGGCAAAAGCAAGCAAGCAAGCATAAACAAAGCAAAGCAAATATTCAAGTAGCACACACTATATCCAGTCAAGTGAGGCTCAAACAAAGGGTTAGACTGCCGAAGCAAGTCATCTGTACAAGGGTGTGTCGCATCCGCGAAAAACAACCGGCGGGCTGAAACAAAAACACAACACAGAGCCGCCACTGCGCGTTATTTATCCCCAGATAGGGAAAGGAAACGCTCAGAGAAACCTGGACATGCATGGTCTCGCGACCAAAGAGAAAGGGTAAGGGAGTCGGTTACGCAAGGGGAAGGTATTAGCACCCCTCACGTCCGTCGTACTCGACGGGATCCACGTTCTAGAAAAGAAAAGGTTGCTAAAACATCACACACACACAGGGAACACAGGTGGGGTTAAGAGAAGAGAGCTCGATAGGACGTCGCATCCTATGCCTACGTATCTCATCTGGAATGAGAATCAGAGTCGTCGTAGTTCGGCTTACGCACGCCAAACAACACAAAACACACAAACAGATGGCAAACATGGAGCCTAACAGCCAATCATTGGACTTACGTCAGCATCCGAACCAAAACACACACAAGAGGGAAAACGTGGAGCCCGACCGCCAATCACTGGACTTACGTCAGCATCCGAACCAAAACACACACAAGAAGATAACAAGTAAACACACACAAAAAGAAAAAAAAGTGCCCGGAGAGACCTCGCACGGTCTCCTGCCTACATACCTCGTCTGGAACAAGGATCAAGGCGATGTAGTTCCCCCTCAAGGGAAAGAAAAACTAGCCAGAAACCAAGGGAAGACACACTACCAGGGAGCTGGACTCGAGCCTAGTGTTGTCATGCATCGTTACCCTATGTTCAGGTTTCTACCTACTTGCACAACTGCAAGCTAATCCTATCCAGGAAAGAAGCAAGCATACAAGCATACAAGCAAACAGAGCAAACAAATATTCACAAAGCACACACTATAACCAAATCAAGTGAGGCTCAAACAATGGGTTTGACTGCCGAAGCAAGTCATCTGTACATGGGTAGTATTCGCTCTTAACCTTGCCATTACGAGGCTAAGGTGAAGCAGATGAAAGGTGAGTGAAGATTAGACTTCACAGCTCTTATCCCTTACCAGGGAGAGCTTCAGACAAAGGAGCGTGGGTCCAGAATGGAGGGACCCTTCTACGCTCAAAGACTCTGACTCGATTGTGCAACAGCACAGGATCTTGGGTTTGTGTCCCAATGCATCAACACACAGCCGTGTGAGCAGAGGGACGACTCACAGAATAGTGGGGGATAGATTGCATATCCCTTTGATCCACCAATTGCCTCATAGAGGTCTTTCACCTTCTTGGCACAAATGTAAACAACCACAAACATCGCCTCTTAAGGAGGACTTCAGACAGTTGCCTGGCCAAGTAACAGGCCAGGTCTTCCAGACTACATGAAGAGTAGAAGTCCTACCTCAAGTGGTTTAAAAACCAAGCAACAGCAAGCTAGTTCTCAAGGAACTGTAAGCGACTAAATGTACCTGAAATCAATCAAGTATCATCAGTACTCAGACAAACAACAATAAACAGCAAATGTTAATCAGTCAGACTATACAGATTAAGCAACACAGGTTAATGCACATAAGTGCAAGCTATAAGTCCAAGCTCAAGCTTCACAACCTACAAAACAAAGACAAGTTAGTTTATAAACATCAACCAAACTCAATTCAAATTGCCTTGAAGCATTCTCCTTGAGCATTATGCATTTCATCCTGAAAAGTCAAACCAAATGTGAGAAACTGGACCACTAGGCCAAGCCTAGGGTCCAAAAGGGAGAAAAAATTCTAAACAGCAAACAATTCTCAACCAAAATCAAATTAATGCAAATAGAAAGCAAATGCAATTGATCCCATACTCATATCATTCACCATATCCATTTCATGACCAAAACAAGTCAAACTAGGTCAAATGCAACATCCAATGTCCAAACAGAATGAATTCCATCAAAAGCATACCAAAATAATTCCAAAAATCCTCAAATAATTCACACCTAAACAGGACATATTCAAGGTATAGCATGTAAATTTTCAGCTCAATTGGACAAAAGAAAGTAGGTCAATGAAAATCAAGAAATCCAGACAAGATTATTCAAGCCAATTCAAGGCATCAACACAAGCATCCACTTCAAAAATTCATAACAGAGTGAAAACAATTAAGAAATGAGTGGGACCAAAACTATGATGTCCTATAATGTGTCTACAATCAGCACACCAAATTTCATCTTCATCCAAAACCATATGAGAATTTCACAAACAATATACAAACATGTGTCACACAAGCTTGTACAATGAACACACAGTGAAGAAAATTATCAATCAAATGGAAAATGCCATAGAAAAATCCAGAAAAATTCACATGTTATCTTGACACATCAATAATCATTCATGCAAAATTTCAATCCAATCCAACAATCATAGGTCATGCAAATAAATTCATGAAGTTGACCTAGCTAGGTGTGACACAAATTGTCACACCTAGATTCAAAAAATCATATCTCAATCATCAGGTATCCAAAATTCACAAACTCTACATGAAAATCACCATCAACATGTCCAGAATGAGCACAAAAAATTTCAATCATTTCTTTAAATGTATGAGCATTTCATGATGAATTTGGCAAAACATACAAAATAGGCACACAAGTCAAAGATCAATAGGCCAGGTCAACATTTCTCCATGCACAACTTATGTTGTCATACCTATAAAAAACTAGACAAAATTTGGGATCTATCAAAAAAAGTCTCACTATTTTTGGATTAGTCATTAATTTTCTATGATTTTTTTAAGTTTGAATGAATTGTTAAATAATTATTAAGTGTTTTATTTGAATTAAAATGTTTTAATTAAGTCCAGTGGCAGAACCGTAAATAAGCCTGGCCGGTCCAAAACGCAGGCGTTTCACTAAACGTGCTGTCACGCGCTGATTGGTCCAATTTTCGCGCTAAACAACATTTGAAATTGGCAAGGTAATCAAACGGATCAAACAAGGCAAATTTCCAGAAATTCATCATCTTCATCATCGTTTTTCCAGAAACGCCATGAACATCAAGAACATCAAAGTTCAACCAAAATTTACAAATGGATAGTCATTGGAAAGGTCTCATCATCAGGATCACGAATATACACATGATTTTGCCTAGTTCTTCCTAAATCTCCTGGATCGAACGAATTAGGTTTTTACATCCAAACTAAAATTTACGATAACTCGTTCTACAGCTAACCAATTCACAAACCATCACTTGCAGGCTGATCTATGATGAACACACTACAGGAAACACATAATAATTGCAGCAATTGAGAATTTCGAAAATGCACCTTGAAGAAATGGCAGATGAAGATCTGGAAGTTTCAAGGCAAAAGAGGCACAAACAGATGATGCTCATGGATCATGAAGTTGAATGGAAAAGCTTGCTCAGCTCCAGCATGCTCCAGGCTCGAAAATTCTCAAAGTTCCATGGATGTGCAATGTGTAAACAGTCGAGATTCTTGATGTTTTTGGTGAAGCTTTCTCAAAACAGTTGAAGAAGGAGATGATTGGAGAATGAAGCAACAAGAATCACACGAATCGATGGAGAATTGAAGGAGTTTTGCTCAATTTTGCTTGATGAATGTTCTTGAGTTTTTGGAGAATTGGAGGGAAAATTGGTTGCAATTTCTTGTGAAATGTGATTCTGATCAAAAGTTAGTTAGGATTAGGATTAAATACTTCCAACTAATCAAGCTCTAATCATCCAATTAACCAAATGCAATGTGATTAGCAAAATGCAATTTTCTTAAGCAAGGGCAAATATGTCTTTTCACTATGGGGCCCATGACAGCTGTATGACAGCTCACACATTCTCTAAATATCAGTTATGATGTGTTGCAACTTGTCCCACATTGATTGGCCATGTAATTTTCATTTTCCACATGTCATGGCACTTTGTACAATTTCAAGTGCATTTCAAAAGTGACTTAACCAAATAATGAACCTCAACATGTTATGACAGTTCAAACCATTTTCAAATTGCATTTGTGAGGTGTTGCAAAAATCCTCATGCCAAAATTCTCATTATTTCTCAACTTGGACCATTTTGCCCTTGGATCTTTAACTATACACCTGAAAATTGACTTTTTGCATTGACCATTTTTGATGAATTCCAATTATGCACCATGAAAGTACATGTCAAATGGAGTTTGCACATAAAAAGATCACTCAATTTGGACACTCCATGTGGAAGTTATGCCCCTCTGATTATGGGTCATTTTTGAAATTGAATGGACCATAACTTGCCAACCATACATGGGATTTTCAAGTTCTTGGACTTCTTGGAAAGGTGAGAACAAGATCTACAACTTTCATGTTGAACAAATTTTCATTTGAAGCTTCCTTGGACATGTAATTTTGAGGTCAAAAACTTTCCATTTTTGGAAACTTCAATTACAAGTCACTTTCTATTTTTGGCAATTTTTGTCCTGACTTGATTTTCTCCATTCTTAAGCTTTGACATGTCAAATAACACTTGTTTCAACATGAATGAAGTGTATCCAACTCTCTTCCACCTCCAAATCCATAAAATCATGCACAGTTGACCACAGTTGACTTTTTCAACTGATAGATGAATTTGGCCATGCATAGATCAATCTGAGCTCCAATCTCCTAATGAAATGGCCCAAGGGTGAAACCCTAGCCTCAATAATCTCCATATAATCATGAAATGATCTTCATATCCATCATAGACCCCATCTCCTGATCATGCCCTGATTGGCCCAATGCAACTGATTAGGGTTGACCAGTGGTCAAAACCCTAATCTCAAGGAATGTACTTCAACACTTGATGAAATCAAATCATGATGATGATGATATATCATTTCAACCAAGATCAAGACCAATCTCCTTGAGAATCACAAAACCCTAATTGGAACCTCCACACCCTCAGATGATTAATGACCAGTCCAATGAAACCCTAGCTTGCACCATGACCTCTTCATCTCCTGATCAAGACTTGGGGGAATGGCTTGCACAATGTAACCACATGATATGCAATATGCAATGCCTAATGACCTAAAAATGATATGCAATATGTTAAGCTAGTCCCAAGAGAGGAGGGCAAATTTTGAGGTGTTACAGCTGCCCCTATTCAATCCACTGTGAACCTGTCGATATGAATAGCCTCGGCTTTCAGATGATCAGGATGAAGAGTGATTGAATACCAAGAACAGACGAACAGTTTGCACTCTGATGAGATAATAATTAACAACGCCTGTCAGAATCGGCGAAGAAACAATCTTGAAAGAAAATCCGTCTGGTGCGGAGAAAGTCGGCCTAAACACCGAAACAGAACGTCGACATGGATACCAAAATAAATGGTAACGCAGGGATAACCATGGCTTGAACACCACTCATCCGCTCGGGATTATTATTCTCTTTTCTTTTTATGCTTTTCTTGAACCCCGAAATTTTCTTCTGCGCAAATGATCCTCAAATCACTGCATTTGAACCCCGCTCTCCTATTTGCCAAATAATGAACCCCATTCTCCGGTTTGAACCCCAGTCGCCTGACGATAACTCACGATCGCCATTGTGAACCCCGTTCTCCAGAAAATGCCTCAACATTTCCCTTTCTCCATTTGAACCCCATCTCCAGCAAATGCCTCAACATTTCCTTTTCTCCATTTGAACCCCATCTCCAGCAAATGCCTTAACATTTCCTTTTCTCCATTTGAACCCCGTCTCCAGAAAATGCCTCAACATCTCCTTTTCTCCGTGATAATTCCGCTGGCAACGCCAGAAATAACACCAAACCACTCTGAGGGCGACATGTCAGAGGGTATACCTTCACTAAGGAAGGTAACATGTGTATCTCTTCCTCAGAAGACACCTATAACGACCTCCATTGGCCTCAGCCCGAGTCTAAGGTGACACATGAACAGAAGACAATCCTGAGGACCTCATCCTGGATACAATCTTCAACTCCAATCTTCATTTGAACCCCAGAAAATGCCTCAGCATATACTCTTCTCTGATTGAACACCGATCTCCTGAAAATGTCGCAACACTTCCCTTTCTTCATTTGAACCCCATCTCCAGAAAATGCCTCAACATCTTCCTTTCTCCATTTGAACCCCGGAAACGCGCTGATCGCGTAACGTCTTCTGATATTATTTCCATCTCTGTCCGATGGAAACATTTCCTCCAGTATCGCACTACTGGGAACACTGCTGATCTGACGTCATGATGCTAGACTCCTCAGAGTAACATCTCCAACCAAGCCCTGACTGATGACCGGGAAGAAACTCGACGTTTACTGGACATCGAATAATGATGTTGACAGACACCAAAGAAAACTCGACCAGACACTTACTGATGACTGGGAAGAAACTCGACGTTTACTGGACATCGAATGATGATGTTGACAGGACATCAAACAATGATGTTGACAGGACATCAAACAAGGATGTTGACAGGACATCAAGCAATGATGTTGACAGGACATCAAGCAATTATGTTGACAGGACATCAAACAAGGATGTTTACAGGCATCAAACAATGATCGACCAGACATTAAACAATGACTGGGAAATAACTTGACGTTTACTGGACATCGAATGATGATGTTTACTGACACCAAAGAAAGCTCGACCAGACACTTACTGATGACTGGTAAATAACTCGACGTTTACTGGACATCGAATGATGATGTTGACAGGACATCAAACAAAACTCCACCAGACACTTACTGATGACTGGGAAATACTGTTGCTCCAAAATCCCGCTGCTAAACTCCTCGGAGTATCGTCTTCACTGTCCGGCAAAACCAATCCTCAAGCGGTAACCACGGCTTGAATCGCACTGATCGCGTAACCTTTCCATCTCTGCCCGACGGAAAAACTCCTCCAGTATCGCACTACTGGGGAAATACCTTTGATCAAATCATGAGGCTAAACTCCTCGGAGTAACACCTTCACCTTTGGGCAAAACCACCTCTCAAACGGTATCCACGGCTTGAGACTAGCCTATGCTTGCAATGATGCATGACTTTTTCTGCGTAATGCTCCATAATTATGGAAATGCTACGCGATTTATTTTTCTATGCAATATGCTATGCTTATGCTACATGATGAATGCATAAAAATTATCCCCCTCAAGGGATTCTTCTGGGGAGCACGAGATACTCTGCTGAGAAACTCGTCAATACTCCGATTCCGCCCTGCTGTGGAATAGCACTGCTGCTGGGAAAAGGCAACCCTTGCTGGGGAAGAAACTCCTTTGCACCCAATCCGCTCGGGAAACTGCTGGGGATAAGAACCACCAACACTCTGTGGGGATACAACGATCTTTGACTTGCTGGGGATATCAATCCCGAACCTGCTTTGGGAAACCCTCACAGATACCTGACGACTTTACTGGGGAAATGCTCACAGATACTCTGTTGGGAAACAGCAACCTCCAGGCATGGCAACTAGGGGAGCATCGATCTGACACCCGCTGGGGATAACCATCCTGACCCTGCTAGGGAAGCGAATGCCACTCCGCTGGGAATTACCCATGCAATCCATAGGTATAATCAACTCAGCTGGGGATGCAGATATCAGACTGCTATGGAAACTCATCCAATCCACTGGTAGGATGAACACTGCTGGAGATATATTTCACTGAAACCCGCTCCACTCGGGGATAGCAACCTTCGGGCCTGGCTGCTGAGGAAACACCGTTTTCAACCTGCCGGGGATAACCATCTTGACTCGGCTGGGAACCACAGACCTCGGATCTGCAGGGGATTTGGTCCTCTAATTCTGCTTGGGGACCTAGCTGGGAAATGAGAAAAATTGGTACAGAACACCCGTTGACTCGTCGAACCATGGTATCCACCTCCCAATCTCGTATCGGCTTTCCACTTTTGAGAACTCCCAGACTCGTCTGGACCTTTTCTGCTCCATCATCTTGTATTCCCAACCGCTCCGCGCTCGACGGAGAGCGAACTCCTGGGGACTATACAGACTTTTCAATTTTCCGACTTTGAAGAGTCTTCTTGATTAATTCCAAGGGTCGTCGTACGTCTCAACGTCTCTTCACCGTTCTCCAACTTGCTTGTCCCTGATTGGACTCTGCGGGGAATTTCTACAGACTTTCCAAATCTTCCGATTTTGAAGAGTCTTCTTGATTAACATCAAGGCTCGTCGGACGTCCCTCGTCACTTCTTCATCCTTTCATACACTCGTCCCTGATTAGACTCCCATGGGGATTTGTTTTGTCAAAGCTTCCACATCACAACCTGCAAGTGAGTGAAAATACCTACAGTTCCTGCAAAACAGACCGTTAGATAAAACCGTGCCCCAGGCGTGTCAAGATTTCAACACTTGGGTCACTCAACCTTCCAAATAAGATTTCAAGTTTCAATCCTATATGCATGCATTGGAAGGGACCTGTATGTCTTAAAATGCAAGATTCTTTATCCAAATAATCAGATGTTTTTGCAATCAAAGCGGTAATGAAAAACAAAAACAAAATTATTTGACTGAATATGCATTTTATTGATTGAAAAAGTGTGGCTCAAATGAGCAATACAAAAGGAAGCATTTCCTGAAAAGAGGTAATCGCGCACAAAAGGAAAAATCTATCCTAATGGCAACGTGAAACCCGTAATCTCATCGAGTTCCACCTCGGTTACACCCCATATGTCCTCAGACTCTTCGTGCTTTCTGCCTTCTGAACAAGACGTTTCCGATTGATCCCTACCGGGTATTATCCATGATGCTTTAACCAAAGCGCAACGATCATGCTGAACGCAGTTATTCGTTTTAATCCCTCTTTTGCCTGGACCGCCCTTTCGGGTTTTCAGTCCACCGGGATACCCCTTTTTGCCCAAGTCGCCTTTTCAGGTTTTCGACTTGCCGGGTGTACATTTTTTCATTCTATCCCTAATTTTTGCCCGAACCTTTGTTTTCTGTTTTTTGGTTCGCCGGGATGCCCATTTTTGCCTGGACTATTTTATTCTTTTCGTCCAGCGGGTCTCTTTACACGAAGTATTTTTTAACTGCGTCCGCGTTCACAGGGGATGAAAAATCTTCGCCATCCATGGTCGTCAACAACAAGGCTCCACCAGAGAAAACCTTCTTGACCACGAACGGACCTTCATAATTCGGTGTCCATTTGCCCCTTCGATCGTTTTGAGAAGGAAGGATCCTTTTCAGCACCATATCACCCACGTGATATACCCGAGGTCGTACCTTCTTGTCAAAAGCACGCTTCATCCGTTGCTGGTACAACTGCCCATGACAAATGGCTGCTAGCCTCTTTTCTTCAATCAGGCTTAACTCTTCATACCGAGTCCTTACCCATTCCGCCTCTTGCAACTTTACGTCCATCAGGACTCTCAAAGAGGGAATCTGAACCTCAACAGGTAATACCGCCTCCATTCCATATACCAATGAGAAAGGAGTTGCCCCAGTAGATGTACGCACCGACGTTCGATACCCATGCAAGGCAAACGGCAACATCTCCTGCCAATCTTTGTAGGTTACCACCATCTTCTGCACAATCTTCTTTATATTTTTATTGGCTGCCTCAACCGCCCCATTCATCTTCGGACGATAGGGAGAAGAATTGTGATGCTCAATCTTGAATTCCCGGCACAGTTCTGCCATCATCTTATTATTCAAATTAGAACCATTATCAGTAATGATTCTCTCGAGAACCCCATATCTGCAAATAATGTCTCTCTTGAGAAATCGGGCAACGACCTGTTTCGTCACGTTCGTATAAGAGGCTGCTTCTCCCCACTTGGTGAAGTAGTCAATAGCCACTAATATGAATTTGTGCCCATTCGAAGCTGTAGGCTCAATCTTTCCGATCATATCAATGCCCCACATAGCAAACGGCCATGGAGACGACATTAAGCTCAAAGGATTCGGAGGTACGTGCACCTTATCAGCATAAATCTGGCATTTATGACACTTCCGCACGAAATTAAAACATTGGGCCTCCATTGTCATCCAGTAATAACCTGCTCTCAGCAGCTTCTTTACCATTGCATTCCCACTGGCATGGGTACCAAATGATCCCTCGTGAACCTCTTTCATCAATTGGCTCGCCTCTGCATCATCAACACATCTGAGCAAGACCCAATCAAAATTCCGCTTGTACAAAACCCTATCCTTATTCAGATAAAACACCATAGCTAACCTCCGCAGAGTCTTTCGATCCTTTTTCGATGCTCCCTCAGGATACTCTTGCGTTTCAAGATAGCGCTTGATATCGTAATACCACGGCTTCTCATCATCAGACGCTGTATCAACAGCAAACACATAAGCCGGTCTATCCAGACGACCTACCTCAACACTGGGGAACTGATTCCACCATTGTACCTTAATCAAGGCGGCCAGAGTAGCCAACGCATCTGCCAAAGGATTCTCCTCTCTGGGCACATGATGCAACTTCACCTTGGTGAAAAACGTCAACAATCTCCTCGTATAATCTCGATACGGCACTAAATGAGACTGATGCGTATACCATTTTCCGTTAACTTGATTTATCACCAGAGCTGAATCTCCATATATGACAAGATTCTTGATCCTCAAATCAATCGCCTCTTATATCCCCAAAATGCAAGCTTCGTATTCAGCTACGTTGTTGGTGCACTCGAACGTTAGCCGGGCAGCGAAAGGAATGTGGGATCCTTTCGGCGTAACCAAAACAACACCAACACCGCTTCCGTTCACGTTAACGGCCCCATCAAACATCAGAATCCATTCGGATTCAGGGTCAGGCCCCTCCTCCGGGATTGGTTCCTCGCAATCTTTCGATTTGAGAAACATGATGTCCTCATCAGGGAATTCAAACTTCATCGGTTGATAACCATCAATGGGTTGCTGGGTGAGGTAATCAGACAATACACTCCCCTTAATTGCCTTCTGAGAGGTATACTGTATATCATATTCCGTCAAAATCATTTGCCACCTCGCAACCCGTCCGGTCAATGCTGGCTTCTCAAAAATGTACTTGATTGGATCCATCTTGGAAATCAATAAAGTGGTATGAACCAGCATATACTGTCTTAGTCGGCGAGCAGCCCAGACCAAAGCACAACAAGTTTTCTCGAGCAGTGAATATCTTGTTTCACAGTCGGTAAACTTTTTGCTAAGGTAGTATATGGCATGCTCTTTTCGACCAGACTCGTCATGCTGCCCCAATACACACCCCATAGACCCCTCGAGGACTGTCAGGTACAGAATTAACGGTCTTCCCTCCACAGGAGGCATCAGAATCGGAGGCTCCTACAAATATTCTTTTATCTTTTCAAATGCCGCTTGGCAATCATCATTCCACCTGACCGTTTGATCTTTTCTCAACAATTTGAATATTGGTTCACACGTGGCTGTTAGATGAGATATGAACCGTGAAATGTAGTTCAATCTACCTAAGAAACCACGAACCTCCTTCTCCGTTCTCGATTCAGGCATTTCTCTTATTGCTTTTACTTTGGCAGGATCAACCTCGATTCCTTTCTCACTTACAATGAACCCCAGCAATTTACCGGACCGCACTCCGAACGTGCACTTGTTCGGATTCAACCTCAGTCTGAACTGTCTCAGCCGGTCGAACAACTTGGCCAGATCTACCAAATGCCCCTCTTCTGTTTGGGACTTTGCTATCATGTCATCAACATAACATTCGATTTCATGATGAATCATATCATGAAACAAAGTCACCATGGCCCTCTGATAAGTAGCACCGGCGTTCTTGAGACCAAATGGCATCACCTTATAACAAAAGGTACCCCATGGTGTAATGAACGTTGTTTTCTCCATATCATCTGGCGACATTTTGATTTGATTATAGCCAGAAAAGCCATCCATGAAGGAAAACACCGAGAATTGAGCTGTATTATCTACCAACACATCAATGTGAGGTAGTGGAAAATCATCCTTCGGACTAGCTCTGTTCAGATCTCGGTAGTCCACACACATTCTCACCTTCCCATCCTTCTTCGGGACTGGCACAATGTTTGCAACCCATGGCGGATAATTAGTGACAGCAAGGAAACCAGCATCCCACTGCTTCTGCACTTCCTCTTTAATTTTCATTGCCATATCAGGTCGAGTTCTGCGCAACTTCTGCTTCACTGGAGGACACTCAGATCTCAACGGTAGCTTGTGCACAACAATATCGGTATCCAACCCTGGCATATCTTGATAAGACCATGCAAAGATGTCGACATACTCTTTCAACAATGCCACCATTCTGCTCTTGACACTTTCCTCCAAAGCAGCCCCGATTTTCACCTCTTTCTTGACCTCGTCGGTACCCAAGTTCACAACCTCAATCGGCTCTTCATGCGGCTGAATCACCTTCTCCTCTTGTTTTAACAACCTGGCTAATTCCCCTGGCAGTTCACAATCTTCCTCGTCTTCTTCTTCAGCAAGATAGATTGGATTGTCGAAGTCATACAAGGGTGTAACAGGATTGTTATCAATGAGATCCGGAGAAGAATCGCATCTGCATGAATGTTGATTCATGCATTGCTTTAGAACCGGTGTGAAAAATTGAAAAAGAAAAATAAAAACATTGCCATTTTTATTTTGTTTTTATTTTTAAACTGCAAAAAATAAATGAAAAACAGGGAACACCGCTTTTATTGAAAAACATCCTTTATTTATGATGCAAAAATTTGCAAATTTAAACATGAGGTGGCCCTTACAATGAACCATTACGTGTCGGGCAACACATATGGCTTTCATGCATATAAAATGAAAACAAGAAAAATATTACTCTTCCAGCAGAGTGACCCGGATGATCTTTTCAGCCTTCCAGTTCTGGATTTCCATCCCTGGTGCGCACGGCTTTATCCACCGGTCAATATCGCAGTCACTATCAGTATCCTCACCCATCATGCAGATGTGATCCGGATCCAGCATTCCGGCGCTTGTGAAGGTGACTGACGTACGACGTCCTCTGCCCTGTCCTGAGCCTCGGCCCGGCTGGTACCCCACTCCAAAACGATCTTTCTTTGCAGGGACCTCCATCATTCTGCCCCAACCAGGAGCCTCTCCACTCTTTACCACCTCAGCGGCCTGCTTGTATGAAGCAATGGACGGTTTCTCCTCTTCTTTGGAAAACAGAGCATTCTCCACCTTAATGGTTTCGAAAGCCTGACTGGGTGTCTCCCAAATCTCACCATCCATCTCCACATATTTGAACGAGGACAGATGGCTGACAAAAATGTCCTCTTCCCCACAAACAGTGACGACTTGACCCTCCCAGATGTACTTTAGTTTCTGGTGCAAAGTCGAGGTAACTGCCCCAGCAGCATGAATCCATGGCCTACCCAACAGGCAACTGTATGCCGGCTGAATATCCATGACATAGAATGTCGACTTGAACACCTCCGGTCCAATCTTCACTGGCAGCTCCACTTCCCCGAACACGGCCCGCTTTGACCCATTGAAAGCCCGCACAATCAAATCTGTCGGAGTCAGAATCAGCCCATCACAGTTTAGCTTTGCCAGAGCCTTCTTCGGCAACACATTTAAAGAGGAGCCGGTATCCACCAGCACATGCGAAAGCACGGCTCCTTTGCATTCCATAGCTATGTGTAGTGCCCTATTGTGATTCCTCCCATCCACCGTCAGATCCATGTCCGTAAAGCCCAGCCCGTGGCTAGCATGCACATTGGATACGACCGTCTCCAATTGGTTTATAGTGATCTCTTGAGGAACATAAGCTTTCTTCAAAATCTTTAATAAGGCCTCCTTATGCCCCTCAGAGCTTAACAGCAATGATAGAATGGATATTTTGGAAGGAGTCTGCTGCAGATGGTCTACCAGCTTGTACTCGGACTTCTTAATGATCCGTAGAAATTCCTCTGCATCATCATCAAGTTGGCCTTCCGTCCCCGCAGGCGCCGGTGTCACCACAGGAGTACTTCCACCCACCACAGCTTTTCCTTTTGCCCTGGCTAAAGCCTCGACCTTTTCTCTTTTCTCTTTTTCTCCCTCTCCTCCCCTCAGGGCATCTGGAGCAAACAGTCTACCACTGCGAGTGAAACCGCTGGGACCGGCATTATCCACCTTTAGCACGGCGGTTTCACTTGCAGTTTGATCGTCTATCTTCTCCCCATTACAGTACACTTCTCCCCCATAATGCCAAGGTACGGCATCATCTTTGTCATATGGAATTGGTCCAGGTACCGTGATGGTAACTGGAGCCGCTTCAGTAAGGTTTGACAAATCCACCGGATCAAAGTATATAGTTATGGTGGAGACCTCCTCTTTTCCTTTACCACCCTTCTTCTCAATCACAACATCCCCATTGTCCATCAGACCCTGGACCGTCTTCCTCAGCAATACGCATCCCTCAGGAGCCACAATGCACTCGGCACAACCAGAATCACAACCCGGGTGAACCCCATTCTTCAACAACTGCCTCTTGACCTCGGCCAGAGGAGTTTTCAACTGATCAATAGACAACAACCCAACTCGACCCTCCTCGGAGATTGCATTCACCCCCCTTTGACCATGCGCGGGCATGGGATTAACATTGACATTGGGAGACGGTGCGAAGTTGATTGCCTTTGAATCCACCAGGTCCTGAACTGTGTGCTTAAAAGCTTTACAGTTCTCAATGTTATGTCCGGGCGCACCGGAGTGGAATTCACATTTGGCGTTTTCATCATAACTGACAGGCCTTTGATCAGGTCTCAAAGGTGCCAGAGTCCTTGTTTGTACTAGCCCCAAATCCTGCAACTTTTTAAACAGGAAAGCATAGGTCACTGGAGGTCTGTCAAATTGTCTGTCCACAGCTCTCCCCCTGACTTGGTACCCAGCCCTCTGCGGCCTCTGCTGGAAGGGTTGCCTTTGCTGTTGTTGCTGCTGCTGCGGTTGTTGTTGTTCAGCAGGAATGGTTACCGCAACGGTGTGCTGAAAGTAACGATCCCTACTGGGCCCTCGTTGAGCATACACAGCACTTGTGTCACCCTCCTTCCTCCTCTGACCCCCATTACTACCGAATGGCTTCTTTGACCCCGAAGAAGAAGAAGACGCAGTGCCCTGAATTTTTCCGAGCTTCAACCAGCTCTCTATTCTCTCTCCGGCCACAACAATATCAGAAAAGTTGGTCACCGGACAACCAACCATCCTCTCAGCAAACGCCCCCTGCAGGGTCCCCATAAACAGATCCGACATCTCTCGGTCAACTAGAGGAGGTTGCACTCTGGCCGCCAACTCTCTCCACCGTTGGGCATACTCCTTAAACCCCTCATTGTTCTTCTGAGACATACCCTGCAGCTGGGTACGGCTCGGAGCCATGTCAGCATTAAACTGATATTGCTTGAAGAACGCGTCCCCAAGATCCTGCCAATTCTTAATGTCCGAGGATTTCAACTTGGTATACCATTCCAGGGAACCTCCGGACAGGCTGTCCTGGAAGAAGTACATCCAGAGCTTCTGATCTGTTGTGTATGCAGAGATCTTGCGGACAAAGGCCTGAAGATGCGTCTCCGGGCAAGAACTCCCGTTATACCTGTCAAATGTGGGCGCTTTAAACTTCTGTGGGATCACAATCCCCTCAACAAGCCCCATATTAGACATATTCACCACCCCAGGAGTGGCATAGCTCTCCAATACCTTAATCTTTTCAGCCAGCAGCTGAATCTCCTTGTTCTGAGGCGGAGCACTGTAAGGAACGAACGGTTCATTCTGCATTGAAAACTGGTCAGCCTCCCTGTCTTCCTCCCTATCTTCATCAAACCCATAGAACGGAGGCAACATATTGTCCTTCAAATTCTGCCCCGGTTGGCCACCAGTACCAGTATTATTCACCACACCAATAGTTGTCCTCTTTCCGCCGTCACGAGACCCCAGCCCCTGGTTGGAGACTCCATCCAGGTTAACCCCGCTGTTTGCTGCAGAAGCCCGCTCGAGCTTTTCAACTTTGTCAGCCAGAGCCTTCTGACCAACTGCAAAGCCTTGCATGATGTTGATCAGCTCAGTCATTTTGTCCTTCAGCTCGAGGATATCGGTATTTGGGAGATCCATCAGTCTGGGAGTATTGCGTCTGGTGAAGTATCTGTGAGGTCGTGTTGAGTGCAAAGGTACAGTTCTTCGAGCACGAGCAATGATTCCTCAACAATCAAGCACGTTAGCAACAAATACCTGCAAAATAAAACACAAGTTATTATGATCAATGCATGAATGCAGTGTCTATCCATATGAAGGACACTTTGTCTCTCGATCCTGGCATCACCGAGACAAATAATAATCCGGCATCAATATTCAGTCATTCAACATTTGATTTCATCATGCGGATCGGAGATATGTGATTTAGCATGATACCCCCAACCATGTGTGTGCTTGTGTGAGTGCATACGGTAAAGCAAATAAAGCTTGAAGATCAATCATCGACTGAAAATAACCATCGCATAGCAAAAAGTGCACAAACAGTGCCATAGTCATACATCAACCAGATAGAATTCAAATACAATCCTCCAGAATCAGGGAAAGAAATACAAGCAAGTAGATTCCGTCAACAAGCCTGACGGTAATCTACATCAAATGAAAGATCTAGCCGGATGAGGGTCCCACAGATGGCCCTATCTCATCTTCCATCTTCGCGAACTCTACGGCGAACCTGAGCTCGGTGTTCTCCTGCTGCAATCTCCCCACTTCTTTCTGATGAATCTTCATCTGTCTGAAGTAGTGGTCACTCTCAGCAATGTAATGATCTCTCTCGGCGATATAATGATCTCTCTCGGCGATGATCTTCGCTTTCTCTGCTTCCCACTCTGTAGCAAGGCTCCGGGCTCTAGCATCTCTCTGATCCTTCACGAGAATCTGCCTCCTCTTCTCATCTTCAATGACTTTTGAAGCTCTAGCCAATCTCTCTTTGGTGATGTCGTGCTCTCTGGTAGAGGACGCTAAGGCCTGATTAACCTTCCCATAGTAGGCGGTATCCATCTCAAAGCGCTTGGCTTCCAGGGCATATCGTTTGTCTTGATCTTCCATCTTCACTTTGATCTCCTGATTAGATGCCTGAAACCGAGCAACAGTCACCTCCAATTCTGCTTTCTCTGCAAGTAACTGATCTCTGGCTCTCTTCATCTCGAGGAATTCTTCCATACTGACAGAAGAACTTGGACCCTCAATCATAGGACACCCAAGATCACCTCCCGGAAATGGTAGATGTGTAACCTCAATTCTCTTCCGCAACCAATCGTCGAACAAAGGAAAATACCGACTGTTGACTTTACCATAAGGAACCTTGCCTTTTCTCCGGATATCACGCCACTCATCCAATACTTGCCTCAGCTTGGTCTGGTTACCATCAATCGGGAAATAAAAGGACTCCTGAATCTCTCGCCCGAGAGGAGGACCCTCTACAGCAAACCCCAACTGTCTCCTGAGAAGCACCGGGTTGTAATTGATGCAACCCTGAACTCCCACAAGAGGCACATTAGGTAAACTCCCACAACTATATATGAAATCCCGGCCAGCCAAACCATTATGAGTCCATGCCATATCATCAGCCCGCAAACCCATCAACCTGAATGACCACTTGACAGTGGGATCAATATGAGCAAAAGCACCTCGGGAAGGCAAATACCCCATAAACCACCTAAAGAGTAATTGAGCACAGCACCTGATCAAACCCCCACGCCGCTTCTCGTTCCTGTTATGAACCGAGTAGTAAACATCTCCGATCAGAGTAGGAATAGGGTTCCTCTGCATAAGCAATCTGATGGCATTATGGTCCACAAAGTTCTTCTGATTAGGAAACAGAACTATCCCATAAATGCTCACAGCCACCAAAGCACAAACCGTCTTCCAATTACCCATAACAGCATGCTCCTTGGCATTAGCCTCCAAGAAACTCAAATGAAATCCAGGTAACTTCCCCTTTTCCTTCAATCCTTCCTTGACCATTTCCGGACTCAAATAAAGAGCACGAGAAATCCCAAGGACATCAGGCTCCACCCTAGTGACATGGAAAGGCATCTGATCACGGATCTGCATACCCAGAATGCTAGCATAGTCCTCTATCAGAGGTCCCAACAGATAATCTGGAAATACGAAACACCTCAGCCCCGGATCATAGAACTGGAGAAGAGTATGAATGGCGCTCCTGTCACTGTCAGTGAGTCTGAAAACCATCTTCAGGATACTATCGTATGACTCTCTGAAAATCCCCACATGGTCGGGAGTAATCAATGCTATCATCTCCTTCAGCACACCAATCTCAGGATCGAAGAAACTGTAGGCAATGTTGTCTTTCAGACCGGTCCTCATATCTGAACAGGAAGTCTCTCAACCAGGATCTCGATCAAAAATGTCCCTGCATATGGATAAACATGTGTTAGATGCAATTAATGCAAGATGTAATGATGTTGATGAATGAATGCAATGCGTTGCCATCCTCCAAGCCATCTGATCATCTGTTGCTCTGAATCACAGCCCTGATTTCTGAACCGATCACAACCATCTGAGGGAACATGTAACCGCAAATCCGACCCAAGGGTTCCGAAATAAACGGAAGACAAATACATCATCATCATCATCAAACCATCTCTGAGCAGATAACCCTGATCTCTGAATCGGCCCGGGGAATCCTGAAATAAACGGATCCCTACTGATAAATACCACGGACAGCACTCCGGCGTCTCAGAAATAAACAGCCATAAATCCGACTTATAAATATAACTCTGATCCACGTAACCAATAGTCACCATCTGAGTCACCATCCGAACATGCATCTGAAAGAACCACCCTCCCCTCACAGGTAAATTCTAAACAGGTCACCCTAAGGCGGATAATAGTCTCGACAATCGGGCAGAGATACTCAATGGGTTTGCCCTTTCGGGTGTGCCATTGTAGCTCTCCTGAGATCGTCTGAACCAAAGATCCGGGAAATGATCGGTCACCAGAGTCAATAGTCCAGATGAAGTAACTCAACCAAAGTGGAATATCCACAGAGGCAAGCACCATCAAATGAACCTCGTCCGGCTTGTGGTACATCATGCTGCCAGGCACATGTTGACTTAACATGAAGGAGGCAACATGAGACCACACTAATCCTAGGTGTATACTCGGGCCTGGGTTTTAGCCCCACTCAGAACACCCACCCCAAACAGAGGAACCACCTACACAGAGGACGGCAACATGATAGTATGATGCATGCAAATATTAATGCAAATATATACACTGGTTAGAATAATAAATGCAATAAATAATACAACACAAGCAACCTAAACTATCCTAGAACGCTAGGAAGAACTCACTTAGGGAAGATGGACCAGCACAGGTCAACATCTTGTGCTCCCCAGCAGAGTCGCCAGCTGTCGCATCCGCGAAAAACAACCGGCGGGCTGAAACAAAAACACAACACAGAGCCGCCACTGCGCGTTATTTATCCCCAGATAGGGAAAGGAAACGCTCAGAGAAACCTGGACAGGCATGGTCTCGCGACCAAAGAGAAAGGGTAAGGGAGTCGGTTACGCAAGGGGAAGGTATTAGCACCCCTCACGTCCGTCGTACTCGACGGGATCCACGTTCTAGAAAAGAAAAGGTTGCTAAAACATCACACACACACAGGGAACACAGGTGGGGTTAAGAGAAGAGAGCTCGATAGGACGTCGCATCCTATGCCTACGTATCTCATCTGGAATGAGAATCAGAGCCGCCGTAGTTCGGCTTACGCACGCCAAACAACACAAAACACACAAACAGATGGCAAACATGGAGCCCAACAGCCAATCATTGGACTTACGTCAGCATCCGAACCAAAACACACACAAGAGGGCAAACGTGGAGCCCGACCGCCAATCACTGGACTTACGTCGGCATCCGAACCAAAACACACACAAGAAGATAACAAGTAAACACACACAAAAAGAAAAAAAAGTGCCCGGAGAGACCTCGCACGGTCTCCTGCCTACATACCTCGTCTGGAACAAGGATCAGGACGATGTAGTTCCCCCTCAAGGGAAAGAAAAACTAGCCAGAAACCAAGGGAAGACACACTACCAGGGAGCTGGACTCGAGCCTAGTGTTGTCATGCATCGTTACCCTATGTTCAGGTTTCTACCTACTTGCACAACTGCAAGCTAATCCTATCCAGGAAAGAAGCAAGCATACAAGCATACAAGCAAACAGAGCAAACAAATATTCACAAAGCACACACTATAACCAAATCAAGTGAGGCTCAAACAATGGGTTTGACTGCCGAAGCAAGTCATCTGTACATGGGTAGTATTCGCTCTTAACCTTGCCATTACGAGGCTAAGGTGAAGCAGATGAAAGGTGAGTGAAGATTAGACTTCACAGCTCTTATCCCTTACCAGGGAGAGCTTCAGACAAAGGAGCGTGGGTCCAGAATGGAGGGACCCTTCTACGCTCAAAGACTCTGACTCGATTGTGCAACAGCACAGGATCTTGGGTTTGTGTCCCAATGCATCAACACACAGCCGTGTGAGCAGAGGGACGACTCACAGAATAGTGGGGGATAGATTGCATATCCCTTTGATCCACCAATTGCCTCATAGAGGCCTTTCACCTGCTTGGCACAAATGTAAACAACCACAAACATCGCCTCTTAAGGAGGACTTCAGACAGTTGCCTGGCCAAGTAACAGGCCAGGTCTTCCAGACTACATGAAGAGTAGAAGTCCTACCTCAAGTGGTTTAAAAACCAAGCAACAGCAAGCTAGTTCTCAAGGAACTGTAAGCGACTAAATGTACCTGAAATCAATCAAGTATCATCAGTACTCAGACAAACAACAATAAACAACAAATGTTAATCAGTCAGACTATACAGATTAAGCAACACAGGTTAATGCACATAAGTGCAAGCTATAAGCCCAAGCTCAAGCTTCACAACCTACAAAACAAAGACAAGTTAGTTTATAAACATCAACCAAACTCAATTCAAATTGCCTTGAAGCATTCTCCTTGAGCATTATGCATTTCATCCTGAAAAGTCAAACCAAATGTGAGAAACTGGACCACTAGGCCAAGCCTAGGGTCCAAAAGGGAGAAAAAATTCTAAACAGCAAACAATTCTCAACCAAAATCAAATTAATGCAAATAGAAAGCAAATGCAATTGATCCCATACTCATATCATTCACCATATCCATTTCATGACCAAAACAAGTCAAACTAGGTCAAATGCAACATCCAATGTCCAAACAGAATGAATTCCATCAAAAGCATACCAAAATAATTCCAAAAATCCTCAAATAATTCACACCTAAACAGGACATATTCAAGGTATAGCATGTAAATTTTCAGCTCAATTGGACAAAAGAAAGTAGGTCAATGAAAATCAAGAAATCCAGACAAGATTATTCAAGCCAATTCAAGGCATCAACACAAGCATCCACTTCAAAAATTCATAACAGAGTGAAAACAATTAAGAAATGAGTGGAACCAAAACTATGATGTCCTATAATGTGTCTACAATCAGCACACCAAATTTCATCTTCATCCAAAACCATATGAGAATTTCACAAACAATATACAAACATGTGTCACACAAGCTTGTACAATGAACACACAGTGAAGAAAATTATCAATCAAATGGAAAATGCCATAGAAAAATCCAGAAAAATTCACATGTTATCTTGACACATCAATAATCATTCATGCAAAATTTCAATCCAATCCAACAATCATAGGTCATGCAAATAAATTCATGAAGTTGACCTAGCTAGGTGTGACACAAATTGTCACACCTAGATTCAAAAAATCATATCTCAATCATCAGGTATCCAAAATTCACAAACTCTACATGAAAATCACCATCAACATGTCCAGAATGAGCACAAAAAATTTCAATCATTTCTTTAAATGTATGAGCATTTCATGATGAATTTGGCAAAA
Source organism: Lathyrus oleraceus (assembly GCF_024323335.1). Classification (NCBI taxonomy): domain Eukaryota; kingdom Viridiplantae; phylum Streptophyta; class Magnoliopsida; order Fabales; family Fabaceae; genus Lathyrus; species Lathyrus oleraceus. Next base: position 319,873,811 of record NC_066584.1, on the reverse strand, counting down.
CATACAAAATAGGCACACAAGTCAAAGATCAATAGGCCAGGTCAACATTTCTCCATGCACAACTTATGTTGTCATACCTATAAAAAACTAGACAAAATTTGGGATCTATCAAAAAAAGTCTCACTATTTTGGATTAGTCATTAATTTTCTATGATTTTTTTAAGTTTGAATGAATTGTTAAATAATTATTAAGTGTTTTATTTGAATTAAAATGTTTTAATTAAGTCCAGTGGCAGAACCGTAAATAAGCCTGGCCGGTCCAAAACGCAGGCGTTTCACTAAACGTGCTGTCACGCGCTGATTGGTCCAATTTTCGCGCTAAACAACATTTGAAATTGGCAAGGTAATCAAACGGATCAAACAAGGCAAATTTCCAGAAATTCATCATCTTCATCATCGTTTTTCCAGAAACGCCATGAACATCAAGAACATCAAAGTTCAACCAAAATTTACAAATGGATAGTCATTGGAAAGGTCTCATCATCAGGATCACGAATATACACATGATTTTGCCTAGTTCTTCCTAAATCTCCTGGATCGAACGAATTAGGTTTTTACATCCAAACTAAAATTTACGATAACTCGTTCTACAGCTAACCAATTCACAAACCATCACTTGCAGGCTGATCTATGATGAACACACTACAGGAAACACATAATAATTGCAGCAATTGAGAATTTCGAAAATGCACCTTGAAGAAATGGCAGATGAAGATCTGGAAGTTTCAAGGCAAAAGAGGCACAAACAGATGATGCTCATGGATCATGAAGTTGAATGGAAAAGCTTGCTCAGCTCCAGCATGCTCCAGGCTCGAAAATTCTCAAAGTTCCATGGATGTGCAATGTGTAAACAGTCGAGATTCTTGATGTTTTTGGTGAAGCTTTCTCAAAACAGTTGAAGAAGGAGATGATTGGAGAATGAAGCAACAAGAATCACACGAATCGATGGAGAATTGAAGGAGTTTTGCTCAATTTTGCTTGATGAATGTTCTTGAGTTTTTGGAGAATTGGAGGGAAAATTGGTTGCAATTTCTTGTGAAATGTGATTCTGATCAAAAGTTAGTTAGGATTAGGATTAAATACTTCCAACTAATCAAGCTCTAATCATCCAATTAACCAAATGCAATGTGATTAGCAAAATGCAATTTTCTTAAGCAAGGGCAAATATGTCTTTTCACTATGGGGCCCATGACAGCTGTATGACAGCTCACACATTCTCTAAATATCAGTTATGATGTGTTGCAACTTGTCCCACATTGATTGGCCATGTAATTTTCATTTTCCACATGTCATGGCACTTTGTACAATTTCAAGTGCATTTCAAAAGTGACTTAACCAAATAATGAACCTCAACATGTTATGACAGTTCAAACCATTTTCAAATTGCATTTGTGAGGTGTTGCAAAAATCCCCATGCCAAAATTCTCATTATTTCTCAACTTGGACCATTTTGCCCTTGGATCTTTAATTGTACACCTGAAAATTGACTTTTTGCATTGACCATTTTTGATGAATTCCAATTATGCACCATGAAAGTACATGTCAAATGGAGTTTGCACATAAAAGATCACTCAATTTGGACACTCCATGTGGAAGTTATGCCCCTCTGATTATGGGTCATTTTTGAAATTGAATGGACCATAACTTGCCAACCATACATGGTATTTTCAAGTTCTTTGACTTCTTGGAAAGGTGAGAACAAGATCTACAACTTTCATGTTGAACAAATTTTCATTTGAAGCTTCCTTGGACATGTAATTTTGAGGTCAAAAACTTTCCATTTTTGGAAACTTCAATTACAAGTCACTTTCTATTTTTGGCAATTTTTGTCCTGACTTGATTTTCTCCATTCTTAAGCTTTGACATGTCAAATAACACTTGTTTCAACATGAATGAAGTGTATCCAACTCTCTTCCACCTCCAAATCCATAAAATCATGCACAGTTGACCACAGTTGACTTTTTCAACTGATAGATGAATTTGGCCATGCATAGATCAATCTGAGCTCCAATCTCCTAATGAAATGGCCCAAGGGTGAAACCCTAGCCTCAATAATCTCCATATAATCATGAAATGATCTTCATATCCATCATAGACCCCATCTCCTCACCATGCCATGATTGGCCCAATGCAACTGATTAGGGTTGACTAGTGGTCAAAACCCTAATCTCAAGGAATGTACTTCAACACTTGATGAAATCAAATCATGATGATGATGATGTATCATTTCAACCAAGATCAAGACCAATCTCCTTGAGAATCACAAAACCCTAATTGGAACCTCCACACCCTCAGATGATTAATGACCAGTCCAATGAAACCCTAGCTTGCACCATGACCTCTTCATCTCCTGATCAAGACTTGGGGGAATGGCTTGCACAATGTAACCACATGATATGCAATATGCAATGCCTAATGACCTAAAAATGATATGCAATATGTTAAGCTAGTCCCAAGAGAGGAGGGCAAATTTTGAGGTGTTACAGGGTGGTGTTAGCTCTTAACCCTGACATTGAGAGTCAGGGTGAAGCTGATGAAAGGTGAGTGAAGATTAGACTTCACAGCTCTTATCCCTGGCCAGGGAGAGCTTCAGACAAAGGAGCGTGGGTCCAGAAAGTGGGAACCCTTCTACGCTCATGACTCTGACACAACTGTACAACTGTACAAGATCTTGGGTTAATGCCCCAATGCATCAACACAGTTGTGTGAGCAGAGGGACGACTCAACAGAATAGCGGGAGATAGATTGCATATCTCTTTGATCCACCAATTGCCTTAATCAAGGTCTTTACCTGCTTGGGGACAAAAATAAACAAACACAATCATCGCCTCTTAAGGAGGACTTCAGACAGGTGCCTGACCAAGTAACAGGCCGGGTCTTCCAGACTACATGGAGAAAAGAAATTCTACCTCAACTGGTTTATACAACCAAGCAACAGCAAGCAAGTTCTTAAAGAACTGGAGCAACTAAAGTACCTGAAATCAATCTAGCACAATTAGTATTCAGCTCAAACAGTCAAACAGCAAAGTTAACAGTTAATATGTACAGTCAATGCCATGTGCAAAGCACAATCAACTCAATTGAGCCAAGCATCCTACAAGACACACAAGTTAGCTTACAACAAGCAACCAAACTCAATTTAATCAACTTTCATTTTTCTCCTTAAAGCCTTTGCATCTCTTCCTGAAACACAATTCAAAAGTGAGAAACAAGATCACTAGGCCAAGCCTAGGGTCCAAAGGGGATGAAAAATCCAAAACAGCAAGTGAAAATTATCCAAAACCACAATCAAACAATTTAGAAACAAAACCAATTGGTCCCATGCTCATACCATTCACCATTATCATTTTATGAAAGAAATAGCATCAAACATGCAATTTGCAACCTCAAAGGACCAAACAGAATGATCATCATCAAAAGCATACCAAAACATTTCAATAAATTCCACAAAAATTCAAGTCTAAACAGAACATATCCAATGAATAGCATATCAAATTTCAGCTCATTTGGATCAAAGGAAGTAGGTCAATGAAAATCAAAAAGTCCAGACAAGTTCAAGCAAGCCAACACAAGGCATCAAAACAATCACCAACTTCCAATAATCATAAAACAGTGACAACATATGATAAATGAATGGGACCAAAACCATAATGACCTATAATGTGTCTAGAATTCACATGTCAAATCCCACATTCATCCAATTAATGACCAGAATTTCACAAATCAAATGCCAACATGTGTCACAAAAAATCACCAAATGACCAAACAGAGGGAAAAATTCCTATCAAATAGGAAATGCCATCAATAAATCCAGAAAAATTCACATGTAATCCCAACATCCATATGCACAATCATGCAAAAATTTAACTCAATCCAATGTCCCTAAGCACATCAAATAAAATCATGAAATTCACCAAGCTTGGTGTGACACAAATTGTCACACCTCTAATAAAAAATTCATATCTCATCAACCAGGGATCCAAAAATTGCAAAACACATATCAAAATCACCAGCAAAGAGTCCAGAATAGGCATGCAAAATTTCATGAATTTCTATGGAAGCATCATCATTTTATGAGTGAAATGGCAAAGCATATACACATGGCACACATCCAAACAATCCCTAGGCATTTTATTTTCACATGTGCACAAAAATATTAAAAATCACCATTAAAACTACACATCATAAGGAGAATCACGCAAAAAACCTCACAAAATTTGGACAAGAAATGAATCTCCTATGAATTTTTGAAGTTCATGCATCAAAAATGAAATGAAATTGAAAAAGAAAATGAAATAAAACAAATTAAATGGAATAATGGCATAAGCGTAATTATTCATCAGCATGGCAAAACGACGTCGTATTCATTAATACGTTGGCGCACTCTCATTGGCTAGGAAACGGCGGTAAACAAAAGATTCAAACAGGCCAAGGCAAAAACGGATCCAGCGCGTTCTTGAGATTGTTCTTCATCAAGAACATTTCCAAAATTCCAGAAAATTGTCAAGAACACTTTTCAACCAAAACAAACAAATCATATATCCACGTGTTCGTCTTTCAACCTAGATTAAGGATATGGAAAGCTTTTGACCTAACTCTAAGCGTAGCAACAGGATCGAGCGAAAGAAGATTCATATCCAAATATTCAAATCACGATAACTCACTCGATACTCAACCAAAATCAAAACCACGAGTTGCATGATGATCTACGTTGAAAGATCTATAAGAACCACATAATGATTTAATCAATGAAGGAATTCGAAAATGTACCTTGTGGAGGATGCAATGATGAATTCTTGCTTTTCCAGGTGTAAGAAGGTGAAACAGATGAAGATTAATGATAAGGAAGTTAATTGGAATAACTAGCTTAGCTCCAGCACGCTCCAGATGCAAGAATCATGAAGATGCCATGGATGATCACTATGAGGACAGTCGCAATTTTGCAAGGTTATGGCACGGATCTTGTGAAACAGTTCCTCAACAAGTCTTGTAGAACATGGATCAAGCAAGAATGAATGCAATTGATGAAGATTTCAATGAGAATTGTGGAAAAAAGTGTGAAGAAATTTTGGAGAATTTGGAGGTTTTGGAGGGAAAAGTTGTTACAATCTTGAAATGTGCAATGTGATTACCAATTTCTGTTACAATTACTGTTATATACCAATGCCTTAATCACAATTAGCAAAATTGGATTGGATTAGTGTAATGCATTTTCAAGTGAAAGTCCAAAATAGCCTTTTCACAATTAGGCCAATGTAACAGTAAATGACAGTTGGAGCAAGTTCTATTTGGCATTTGTGAAGTGTATGAATGAGCCTTGTATGCAAAAACCTTGTATTTTGAAATTTCACCATTCCATGCCAAAAATACAAAGTGATCACTTAAAAAATGACCTTTTGCCACGAGTATTTTTGATGAAATGTGACCATGCATAATGAAAGTACATGTGAAATGGGTTTTGCTCAAAGAAAGATCATCCAATTTGGCCATTCCATGTGAAAGTTATGCCACTTTGAATTTAGGCATTTTTGGAAAATGATTTGACCATATCTTGCCAACCATTCATGAGAAATTCAAGTTCTTGGACTTTTTGGAAAGGTGAGAGCAAGATATACAACTTTCATGTTGAACAAAATTTCATTTGAAGCATTTTTGGACATGTAATTTTGTGGTGAAAAACTTTCCATTTTTGGAAACTTTCAATTACAAGTCACTTTCTATTTTTGGAACTTTTCTCCTGACTTTATTTTCTTCATTCTTGATGTTTGACATGTCAAATGAAACTTGTTTCAACATGAATGAAGTATATCCAACCCTCTCCCACCTCCAAATCCATCAAATCAGGCACAGTTGACCACAATTGACTTTTCTGACTGATAGATGAATTTGGCTGTGCACTGATCAAGCTGAGCCTCAAACTCCTGATGAAATGGCTCAATGATGAAACCCTAGCTTCCATAAGCTCAATATAATCACATGATGATCCCCATATCCATTGTAGACCCCATCTCCTTCACAAGCCCTGATTGGCACAATTCAGATGATTAGGGTTGACCAGAGGTCAAAACCCTAATCTCAAGGTATCTGATCAATCTCTTGAATCTCTTGATGATAACAAGACCATGATGATGATGATGTATCATTTCACCCAAGATGAAGATCAATCCCCTTGAGAATCAAGAAACCCTAATTTGTACCACACATCCTCAGATGATTAATGATCAATTCAATCAATGAAACCCTCAAGCTTGCATACATCAACCTTTTATCTTCTGATCAAGACCTAGAAGGATGACTTGCACAATGTTTCCACATGATATGCAAATATGTAATGACTAATGACCTACAAATGAAATGCAACATGCTAAGCTAGTCCCAGAAGAGGAGGGCAAATTTTGAGGTGTTACAATTCTACCTGGTTGACAACCTTGTACCTTGTCTCCAACCTTGACCATAATTCGCGTTGTTTCTGTGTTGATAGCCTTGATTTCCTTGATACGGTGCTTGCCTTTGTTATTGGTTACCCATGTAATTCACTTCTTCAACAGTTGGGGGATAAAGGCCAGTAGGATGATCACTAGTGCAAAGTTAAAAAAAAGTGTTTCGTTGTGGTTTAGTCGGTATCTCCTGCATCTGCTTGAATTATTGTGGAAGTTTTGACAGTTGTTTTGTAAGTTTTTCCACTGTTTGACTTAGTAACATATTATGAGCTAGGATCGCATCATCCATTCCTAACTCGAGAATACCAGCTTTCCATTGTGAGGCACCCCTGTTATAGTTGACTTGATGGTCATTAAGTGTCATTCGATCAATGATGGACATTACATCCTCTGCACTCTTAGACATTAAGGAACCATCTATTGTTACATCTAAAAGAAGTTTGGGTTGCGCTTGAAGTATGTTGTGGAAAATGTGAAGTCGTGTGATATCATCAAAACCATGACTAGAGAACTTCCTTAACATAGAGTTGTACCGCTCCCACACTTTTGGGAAAACACAATAATTATGGTCTTTGCATCTAAGAACTTGTTATGCGGAAAGAACTGATTTAAAAACTTTTCTTCAAGAATATTCTAGTTGGTCTAGATACAAATCTTTAGCCTTAACAATCAAGGAATGAGGAAATAGTATCATGAAGATGGATTCCTCTTCTACTTTAGAAGTTCCAAGTGTACCAACTAATTCATAAAATTTGGTGAGGTGAGTGAAAGGATCTTCATGATCAAAACCGGCTAAAGGATTCACATAAATAATCTGAAGTAATCCTATCTTCAACTCTGCTTGCCTGAATTTTGTAGGAGTTCTGAAATAATCTGAAGTAATCCTATACTTCTAACTAATGATGGGTTGTTGTTAATGACATTTCCGTTGTTTTCTTCGGCCTCAACCATGACCTTCTTTTGTTGTTAAGAAGAATTTGAGGTAGAAGTTCCTTCTTGTTGCTTTTGTTTCTTGGCTAATTGTTCACGTCTTCTGATCTTGTTGTTGTTCCTTCGGATCATTCTTCCAATCTTTGAATCAAAAAGAAGTTGATCTTCCGGAGTTTTACCTTGTATACACAGAATTCCCAACCTAACCCTACAAGTGAGAAACATGATATGTAGAAAATATATGTGCAAAATTTCTTAGGCAAATCTGAACTATCACAATGCTTTTAATAACTAAACGCCAGTCCCCGACAACGATACCATTTTGATGGTTGCGGTATTCAAGATCAAAAGCAAGTATTTGTTTTATCATATCCACATGGACTGATGCAATATTAAATTCCATTCAACAATTAATATGGTTTAAGTGAGAAGTTGTCAAATTGTTTGTTTGCATAAAGTACGTAATGTAAAAACGGTAATTAAAAAGTATGTGATGTCGAATTGTTTGATTACGCATGCATTCTTTCTATTAGTTATATAAAGATTAGTGGTTTGATCAATATTATCATGTATCACTTGCTGACAACGTTTATGTCTAAACTCCTGACGAGAGTTCAACTGTATTATTTAATCGATAATCTCTTAGCCTATTAAGAAATACAATAACATTAATGTCGCATCTCGAAAAATACGATTCCTCGCGATGGTCGCGGAAAAAATTATGTTCGAACAGAGTCGCCACCGAACTTTATTTATCCCAATGAAGGGATAGGAAAATATCGATAAAACCTTTAGGAAATAGAATAATGGTCGTCGCAACCATATTCGGGTTCGGGAGTGGGTTACGTAAGGGGAAGGTATTAGCACCCCTTACGTCCGTTGTACTCAACGGGAACCTTTTAGTTCTAATGTGTGTTTCGAGTGTTAATTTATGTTTGTTTGTTATCTTTGGGTTATAAAATATTGAAAATAGAAATGGATGGGAACCTCAGAAAGGGAAAGGGGAGGTTTTTTATTAGTGTGCTCGCGAAGATACAACAATCTCCTGCCTACGTATCCTTATGGTGTAATAAGGAAGTCAGAGCATTCGTAGTTCGGGTAACTACAGTTGGTTGGTGTTTTTTAATGAACAACTGTGTAGATCGCGTTCTAAAGGCTAAACGCTAGCTTGTCTACTCTCGGCGGAGGCTTAAGCATTAGTTTGTTGTGCGCATTAGAAAGGATTAACAGTGTTCTTTTGAAAATAGTTTTGGTCACACGAGGGTGACAAACTGGATTAATATGTTGAATATTTTGTTTGATTGGTTATGATGTTTTTGGTTGGATGACGATTACTCAGATAGTAGAGTAAGATAACTCGTATCCTAACAGTCGGAAAAAGGGAATAGAAGACTCTAGACCACTTTCTTTTTCATCCTTAATTATAGAAAGGATTTGATAATAGTCAAAGTGTTTTGAACGGATGACGAATACTCGGATAATCGAGTAAGACAACTCGTATCCTAACAGTCGGGAAAGGGAGTAGAAGACTCTAGACCACATTCTTTTTCATCCTTAATTGTAAAAGGATTTTAATGATAATTAATGTGTTTTGAATGGATGAAGAATACTCGAATAATCGAGTAAGACAACTCGTATCCTAATAATCAGGAAAGGGGATAGAAAACTCTAGACCACTTTCTTTTTCATCTAAGTGATTATAAAAATAAGTTTATGTATGGTTGATGTATTTTAGCATGAACGACAAATACTTGAATGACTGAGTAAGACAACTCATATCCAAGCATTTGAGAAGAGGAATTGAAAGCTCAAAACCATCTCCTTTTTCCTATAGTTTGTTAAGAAAATGATTTGATTAAGTTGTATGTTTGGCGGAAAATGACAATTGCTCGACTGACCGAGTAAGAGAACTCGTATTCAAACAATTGAGGAGCAAAATTGAAAACTCAAAGTCAACTCCCTTTTCATTTAGCTTATTGTGAAAATATTTTGATTTAATCGGAGTTTGGAAGTTGATATAGAAACGACAATTATTTGACTAACCAAGTAAGAGAACTTGTATTCAAATAGTCGAGGAGAAAAAATTGAAGACTCAAAGTTATCTCCCTTTCGGTTTCTTGTTATAAACGGATTTGATTTGTTTGTACTTAAATGATTTAGAAATGACGACCATTTGACTAACCAAGTAAGAAAACTCATATTCAAATAATCGAGAAGAGGAGTTGAAAACTCAAAACCATCCCCCTTTTCATTTCCAAATGAAGTGTTGTTTAGATGTGATTAAGTATTTTAATTTAACTTTCAATGTCGGATCGAGATTTTTAAAATTTGCATTCTTGTTAATGAATTGAATTTATTTAGTGAATAATCCATCTAATCGATTAATTAAAACCGAATAGGTCTCATTGTAAGAAAGCCCAAGAGTAAACCATGTGAGGTTGATGGCGATGCTTTTACAAGCGATCGACTTACAGAGGTGTTTTGAAAATGGGCTCGACTTTGAATCGAGAAGTATGTGATTTGAAATCGGCTTGGATTATTTTAAAATCGATGAAAGCGGCGTGATTTTGTCATAATTATAACATATCATTTTGTGTACGCTCAAGGTTCAATATAAACAAATAGATAAAGAATAATCATGCACATACACTCCTTAAGATAAATAAACATCTAAATTATGAAGGTCATTTGTGATTCTATAGTCAATTAATTAATTGGATGTTTAACTAATTATTTTATTTTAATTAAATAATAAGTAGTAACAAAAAAATGAATATAACCAAATAATTAAATATTAATAATGATAACAACCATATAATTGTGTATTTATTTTTTAATAATAATAATAGTAATATAATTACATATTTACTATATATATAAAAAAATATTAACAATGGTATAATTATAATTTCGAAAATAAAATAAAATAATATTAACAATAGTATAGTTTTAATTTCGAGAATAAAATAAAATAATATTAACAATAGTACAATTATAATTTCGAAAATAAAATAAAATAATATTAACAATAGTATAATTATAATTTCGAAAATAAAATAAAATAATATCAACAATAGTATAATTATAATTTCGAAAATAAAATAAAATAATATCAACAATAGTATAATTATAATTTCAAAAATAAAATAAAGTAATATCAACAATAGTATAATTATGATTTCGAAAATAAAATAAAATGATATTAACAATAGTATAATTATGATTTCGAAAATAAAATGAAATGATATTAACAATAGTATTTGTTCTATTCTAAACTGTGGGGGTGTGAACAATCAGGGAACATGGGCCTAGGAGCAAAGGAAAAACCCATGAAGGGTCTGATCAAACTTGTTGACCTAGGAGGCTTCTTTTTCTGAACGGTGACAAGTGTTCAGGGTTGGTGACACTTGTCACCGCCACCTCACCAATACCAAACACGGTTAAAAAAAGAAAATAGGAAAATAAAACGTCATTTATTCAAAAGCTTTTCTCTCTCTTCATACCAAACTCAAACGAAAGGGCTCTGTACAGAGCGTCTCCTTTCACGAACCCTAAATTTCTTCTCTCTTGGAGAAGACGATCGGAGGCGGTGGCTCACGGCGGAGCCTCCGCTCTTCTCCGTCGCTTCACTCTCTCTCTTCCCTAACTATGTTTCATGAACCACTTCCCTCTTTCTCCTTCTCATAATTTCGAGCCACACAACATAAAATCATACGAAAACAAACTAAACCGAAAAATCTACAAAAAGGGAATTCATGGAGGAAGATAGAGGTGAATCGTTTACCAAATCGGAAGTTCTGAAAATCTCCGGGTTCGATGAGATCCTCCGGATGCCGGCAACGGTTCTCTTCGGCGAGCGATTCTTCAGTGAGGTGAACTACCTTCCATTTGCTTTTCCGTAAGTTTTTAGGGTTTTTTAGAAATTTCTTGCTGTTGTGTTCTTTATGGTTTTTGAAAGAAAACTCTGTTTGTGTTTAGGTTGTTCTTGATTTTGGGTTTTGAAGAAAAATAACTTTGATGTGTTTATGTTGTGTTTGCTGTTATGTTTAGAGTTTCTTTTGAAAAATCTCTTACTGTGATGTGTATCCTCACGTTAACCTCTCTTCTGTTATTATTATGAAGAAAGGATTAAGCCTTAAAAAACTCATTCTTCTTTTCGATTTTCTCATCCCCAGATTATGTGGGATTTGATCTGTTCTTGTTTTAAGCTAATGTAAAAAGCGCTTTTTGGATGCTTAGGTTAACCTTATGGATAAAGCTTCAAACTGAATGATTCATTTTGTTGTTTTTCAGCTCTCAAAGTGCTTTTGAAAAGTGCTTTTAAAATAAGCTATTTTTCTTTGCAGGTCATAGGTTTGAAGAGACTTTGATGGAATGGAAAAATGGCTGCTCCAAGCTTCAAGACAACATGTTTTTGAGCCTAGGTCCAAAGGAGTGTTTAACCAGTCCATTGATTTTGGTCTTGGTCATTAGAATTAGGAACCTGTTTTTGCAGCAAATTCTACTTAGTCAAAAAATGTAATTATTTAGTTTAATAAAAAAATTTAAAGACAAAATGTATTTGGATTATTTGAAACTTATTGAATTAAATTTTAATTATGTAATTATCTCTTAAGCTTTTCAAAATTTAACTCAATATTTATTTATGCTAATCAATTTCAACTTTTCAAAACAACAAATTTCTAACTTAAGTATAATGACTTAATTTTAAAAACAACATATTTCTAACTTAAGTAAAATGACTTAATTTTAAAAACAACATATCTCTAACTTAAGTATAATGACTTAATTTTAAAAACAACATATTTCTAACTTAAGTAAAATGACTTAATTTTAAAAACAACATATTTCTAACTTAAGTATAATGACTTAATTTTAAAAACAACAAATTTCTAATTTAAGTATAATGACTTAATTTTAAAAACAACATATTTCTAACTTAAGTATAATGACTTAATTTTAAAAACAACATATTTCTAATCTTAAACACAAAGACTAAGTATAGTAATTTAATTTTAAAAAAACACAATTCTAATTTAAACACAAAAATCTAAATGTGGGACTTTTAATTTTAAAAAAAAAACAACACAATTCTATTTTAAATACAAAAATCTAAATATGGAACTTTTTAATTTAAAAACAACACAATTCTTTTTTAAATACAAAAATCTAAACATGGGACTTTTAATTTAAAAAAAAAAACACAATTCTATTTTAAATACAAAAATCTAAATATGAGACTTTTAATTAAAAAAAAACACATACATGTTTCTGAAAAATGCAAATTTAATTTGGGAACCTATGAAGAACTTTGAACTTGGTATAAATATTTGGGATGTGTAAATGGAATAGTAAATAGTGATCATAGAAATAATAACATGGCTCTTAATACTTACTAATAAAAAAATTAAGTTTTGGATTAGTAATGTAAAAGATTCAAACCATATTTTAGATTATGGACACACTTATGCAAATAGGCCTTTGAAACAAAGAGATCTCATGGGTAAACCACAAATGGTCGGATAAAATTGGGGTATGACAGTTGCCCCTATTTAATTACTTCAAACCGGTAAGTGATATGACAACAGTCTTTACGCATTCACGGTGGGAGATAATTAAATACAAGAAGACCCAAATTTTGTCCTAGGAAATGGAAGGAAGAAAATACGGTGGGAAATGGCAAAAGACATTATCCCACAGTAAAATGGAACAGTCAAGACTTTCTGGGAGTCGTTAGAACAGTATCTTGGACGTCATAGTCGAGATATGTTAGCAATGGAATGACATCCCTAGCTAAAACTCCAGATTTTTCAAGATGCTAGAGCAATATAAAGAAAATCTGGCATGAGACTCTTCATATCGATGAAGCAGCATCTCAATAGTAAAAGTGAGATTCTCTGTATCGGGTCGAAACAGTATCTTATATGATAGAATTAAAATATTCCAGCAAGGGAAAATACTTTAACTGAATCTAAGACTTTCCGAGGATACTTAGAGCAGTATCTCTAAAAAAATATCTGAAATGAGACTCTTCATATTGATGAAGCAGTATCTCAAACAGTAAAAATGAGATTCTCTGTATCGAGTCGAAACAACATCTTATATGATAGAATTAAAATATTCCAGCAAGGGAAAAATACTTTAATTGAATCTAAGACTTTCCGAGGATACTTAGAGCAGTATCTCTAAAAAATATCTGAAATGAGACTCTTCATATTGATGAAGCAGTATCTCGAACAGTAAAAATGAGATTCTCTGTATCGAGTCGAAACAGCATCTTATATGATAGAATTAAAATATTCCAGCAAGGGAAAAATACTTTAATTGAATCTAAGACTTTCCGAGGATACTTAGAGCAGTATCTCTAAAAAATATCTGAAATGAGACTCTTCATATTGATGAAGCAGTATCTCGAACAGTAAAAATGAGATTCTCTGTATCGAGTCGAAACAACATCTTATATGATAGAATTAAAATATTCCAGCAAGGGAAAAATACTTTAATTGAATCTAAGACTCTCCGAGGATATTAGAGCAGTATCTCTAAAAAAATATGAAATGAGACTCTTCATATTGATAAAGCTGCATCTCAAACAGTAAAAATGAGATTCTCTGTATCGAGTCGAAACAGCATCTTATATGATAGAATTAAAATATTCCAGCAAGGGAAAAATACTTTAATTGAATCTAAGACTCTCAGAGGATACTAGAGCAGTATCTCTAAAAAAAATCTGAAATGAGACTCTTCATATTGATGAAGCAGTATCTCAAACAGTAAAAATGAGATTCTCTGTATCGAGTCGAAGCAACATCTTATCTGATAGAATTAAGATATTCCAGATAAAAGGAATGATACCTTAATTGAATCTAAGACTCTTCGAGGATACTTAGAGCAGTATCTCTACAAAAAATCTGAAATGAGACTCTTCATATTGATGAAGCAGCATCTCAAACAGTAAAAGATGAGATTCTCTATATCGAGTCGAAACAACATCTTATATGATAGAATTAAAATATTCCAGCAAGGGAAAAATACTTTAATTGAATCTAAGACTCTCTGAGGATACTTAGAGCAGTATCTCAAACAGAGAAATGAGATTCTTCAGATAAATGAAGCAGTATCTCGAATATTCGTTTGTTGGGGGAATTTTTTGAAAAGACTCCTTTTGGGATATTTACTAGAAATGCTCTGCAGAGGAAAAGCTCATAAGAGACTTTTTAGGGTAACCTCTGCTTGGGGAGCAATGACTGTAAAGAAAAATGTTGGGAATATCATTATTTAAAAAGTTGAAAAATGATTTGCTGAGAAATAACCCTACGAGCCTATGTAGGGTAATAACTTTATTTGGAAATGAGGAATGTCTAAGACATATACGAATGACCTTGGATCCTGTTATTTTATATTTGATTTTTGTATAATGTCCCACTTTAGGTGGGAATTCCATGCATGGGATAATGCATGGGATGTATGCAAGTATGCAATTTTGCTGGGGATATTTGGCTGGAGGTATGCGAATGATTTTTATTTTGCTGAAATTCCCATTTTGTGGGAGTGTTATGCATGAGTATGTTGATGATTGATACGACTGTTTTTTTTAATTTCCTTGTTTTCCAGGAAATTATGCATGAAATGATGCTTGTGATGCATGTAGGAATGCAACTGGGTAATTGGATATGCCCCGGTTAAGACATTCCGCTTTGAGGTATGGTGCCAATGGTATGGATTTTTATCATTGGGGCGATCGATGGAGATCAAATTTTAATGCCCCTGCTAGGTGGTTTTGGGAATATATTTGGGTTGTTCCAAGTCATTGAAAGGTTCAGACTTTCTAACACGCGATACTCCGTCCATGATTTATCAATGTTTCTGTTGGAAATGTGGTGGAGCCTTGCCCCGGTCTGGCTATACCATGAGTACATTTATGAGAGGTATGAATCAGTAGTTGAAAGGAACATAACCTTCTGCAATCAATCCTGCACCTTTATGAAAGACAAGAGTGAATCTTGGGGACTAAAGGATTCATCCTCTTACTGTTTCAAAAGCAATTTTACCACTTTATTCAAACATGTATTTTATTTTCTCCAATAGTTTTTTAAAAGTGATGTTTATCAAAAATAAAAGGTTCTTTGCAAACAAACAGATAAAATAAAAAATGATTTGGGCACACTTTGTTGAGAAAAATTCTCTTTTATTGATTTGACCCTTAAATGGGTGATTGTACATAAAGACGCAATTCCTTAATGAGGTAATTGTTGTGCATAGAAACGAAATGGCAATGAAAATCGAGTTCTTATTGAGTTTCCACACTGCTATGACCCTTATGTCTTTGATAGCCCGAGCATTTTGCTTTTGAAAAGTGAGGTAGATCGATTCTTTGTCTTTGAGGGTATGTCAGATGTCCGTAAGTACAACTTTTGCCTTGGAATTAATCCCTAACTTTTGCCTGGACCGCCCTTTCGGGTTTTCGATCCACCGGGATACCCATTTTTGCCTGAGTCGCCCTTTCAGGTTTTCAACTCAGCGGGTCAAATTCTTTTATTTTTATCCCTAATTTTTGCCTGGATCGCCCTTTCGGGTTTTCGATCCACCGGGATAGCCATTTTTTGCCTAAATCGCCCTTTCAGGTTTTCGATTTAACGACTTTTATTATTCCACTTTTTTAGGCGAAGTACTTTTTAACAGCATCAGTATTGGTGGGAAACGGCAACTCATCACCGTCCATAGTTGCTAGAATTAGAGCGCCTCCGGAAAAGGCTCTAACCACCACAAATGGGCCTTCATAATTTGGTGTCCATTTCCCTCTAGAGTCTTTGTGAATGGGCAAGATTTTCTTCAGTACTAAATCTCCTTCTTGAAACACCCTGGGACGAACTTTCTTGTCGAATGCCTTTTTAAGACGCCTTTGATAGAGTTGACCGTGACCTAACTAACGCTTTCAAGCGTTTCTCCTCAATAAGGTTGAGCTCGCCATACCTTGATTGAACCCATTTTGCCTCGTCCAGCTTAGCCTCCATCAGGACTCTCATCGAGGGGATCTCTACTTCTATAGGGAGAACTGCTTCCATACCGTATACCAAGGAATAAGGGGTTGCCCTTGTTGAAGTTCGTATCGACGTGCGATAGCCATGTAACGCAAAAGGTAACATCTCATGCCAATCCTTGTACGTAACAACCATCTTTTGGATGATTTTCTTGATATTTTTATTTGCAGCCTCAACAGCCCCATTCATCTTAGGTCGATAGGGTGATGAGTTGTGGTGCTCGATCCTGAATGTTGCACATAACTCATCCATGGTCTTGTTGTTGAGATTGGACCCATTATCAGTGATGATTATGTTGGGAATACCATATCGACATATGATGTTGTTTTTCAAGAAACGGGCGACTACGTGCTTTGTGACATTCGCATAAGACGCGACTTCCACCCATTTGGTAAAATAATCTACGGCCACCAAAATAAATCTGTGTCCATTTGACGCTTTGGGTTCTATCATTCCAATCATGTCGATGCCCCACATAGAGAAAGGCTAAGGTGATGCTATGACATTCAGCGGGGTAGGCGGTACATGTATTTTGTCAGCATAAATTTGGCACTTGTGGCATGTTCTGGTGTAATGATAACAGTCGGTTTCCATTGTCAACCAGTAGTAACCTGCCCTTAGAATTTTCTTGGCCATGGCATGCCCATTGGCGTGCGTACCGAAAGAACCTTCGTGTATGTCCCTCATAAGCTGACCTGCTTCGTGTTTGTCCACACCCCTTAACAAAACCATGTCGTAGTTTTGCTTGTACAATACTTCTCCATTCAAGAGGAACTTTGATGCCAACCTCCGGAGGGTCCTTTTGTCAAGGATGGAAGCCTCTGCCGGATATTCCCGCTTCTCCAGATACTATTTGATATCAAAGAACTAGGGTTTACCATCTGGCTCTTCTGCCGTAGTCAGGCAATGAGCAGGTTCGTCAAAACGCCTAATCTCAATATGAGGCTGATGGTTGGGCCATATTAATTTGTACATGGAAGCCAGAGTTGCTAAAGCATCTGCCATCTGATTCTCTTCTCGAGGAATATGAGAGAAAGTGATTTCGTCAAACTTTGGGAGTAATTTGAGCACATAATCCTGGTATGGAATTAAGTTAGCATGTCTTGTTTCCCAATCGCCTCTGATCTAATGTATGACTAGAGCAGAGTCCCCGAATACTTCTAGTATCTTGATCTTCAACTCAATAGCTTCTTCCAACCCTAGTATGCAAGCTTCATACTCGGCCATGTTATTTGTGCAGGTAAAACAAAGCTTTGCGGTGAATGGTAGATGGAAATTCTTGGGAGACATCAGCACTGCCCCAATTCCATGACCTATTGCATTTGAGGCACCATCAAACATGACCGCCCAGCCTGCTCTTGGCTCGAGGCTTTCCTCTAGTTCGAAGTATTCAACATCCTTAAGAGTCATGATGTCCTCATCCGGAAAGTCAAATTTCAAAGATTGGTAATCCTCCAGTGGTTGGTGAGCAAGATGGTCTGCTAGTATGCTTCCCTTGATCGCTTTTTGTGTAACATATTGGATATCATATTCTGACAACAACATCTGCCATCGAGCAATCCTACCAGTGAGAGTTGGTTTCTTGAATATGTACTTGATGGGATCCATTTTAGATACCAGCCAAGTTGTGTGAGTTAACATGTACTGCCTGAGACGCTTAGCAGCCCATATGAGTGCACAACAAGTCTTCTTGAGTAATGAATATCTAGTCTCACAATCATTAAATTTCTTGCTCAGATAATAGATGACATGCTATTTTCTACCAGTCTCATCTTGTTGTCCCAATATACAACCCATGGATTCATCGAGCACGGTTAGATACATGATGAGAGGTCTTCCTTCGGCAGGGGGCATTAGAATCGGTGGCTCTTGCAAGTATTCTTTGATTTTGTCAAAGGCTATCTAACAGTCCTCATTCCACTCCACGCCTTGATTTTTCCTCAGAAGCTTGAATATTGGTTTGCATGTTGCAGTGAGGTGAGAAATAAACCTGGCGATGTAATTTAGTCTCCCCAAGAAACCACGAACCTCCTTCTCAGTCTTTGGTGCAGGCATGTTCTGAATGGCTCGAACCTTGTCAGGATCTACTTTAATTCCCTTTTGGCTTACAATAAAGCCTAAAAGCTTTCCAGATCGAACCCCAAATGTGCATTTATTAGGATTAAGTCTCAGCCTAAACTTCCTCAAACGTGTGAATAGTTTCTCCAGGTTGGTGATATGCTCTTCTTCTGTCTGGGATTTGGCAATCATGTCATCGACATACACCTCAATTTCTTCATGAATCATGTCGTGAAAGAGAGTCACCATGGCACGTTGATATGTTGCCCCATCGTTTTTTAAACCAAACGACATTACTTTGTAACAAAAGGTGCCCCGAGGAGTAATGAACGTGGTCTTCTCCATGTCTTCGGGATCCATCTTAATTTGGTTGTATCCTGAGAAACCATCCATGAAGGAAAACACGGAGAATTGGTCTGTGTTATCCACTAGTACATCAATGTGAGGTAATGGGAAATCGTCTTTGGGACTAGCTCTGTTTAAGTCTCGGTAGTCTACGCACATGCGGACTTTTCCATCTTTCTTCGGCACCGGTACAATGTTGGCAACCCATTGTGGGTATTTAGCGACTTCCAGGAAACCAGTGTCAAACCGCTTTCTCACCTCTTCTCTGATCTTGAGAGCCATATCTGGTCGAGTTCTTCTTAGCTTTTGTTTGACAGCAGGGCATTCCTCTTTAAGGGGAAGCTTGTGGGTCACGATGTCAGTGTCTAATCCGGGCATGTCTTGGTATGACCAAGCAAACACGTCGTCATATTCGTGGAGGAGCTCTATCAGTCTTGTCTTCACCGTATCTTGAAGCGCTGCGCCTACCCTTACTTCTTTCTTATCTTTTTCTGTCCCCAGATTGATAACTCCAACGTCTTCCTGGTGCGGTTGAATGACCTTTTCTTCTTGTCTGAGTAATCTGGCCAACTCTTCAGGGAGTTCGAAATCTTCCCCCACTTCGTCTTCAGCTTGGTAGATTAGACAATCAAAGTCATATTGGACCATAGCAGTGTCGTTATCAATGGTCTCGGTGGTGTTTCTGCATGTTATGATTTATGCAGTTTATTTAGAAAGTGCGTGCATAAAAATTGATTGCCATTTTTGTAAGTAGATCAAAACGAAAGAAAAGGAACAAAAATTTGAATACAAAACGTCATTTCATTAATGATAAAAACTCTTGAAAAAGATAAAGGGGGCCCTACAACATGCCACTGTGTCTTGGGCAGAGCACAGGGTTTTGTCTAAAAATGATAAAATTACTTTTGAAATATTTGGGGAAC
Organism: Lathyrus oleraceus; assembly: GCF_024323335.1. NCBI lineage: Eukaryota > Viridiplantae > Streptophyta > Magnoliopsida > Fabales > Fabaceae > Lathyrus > Lathyrus oleraceus. The sequence goes on along the minus strand of NC_066584.1, from coordinate 319,854,074 downwards.
TTCCACAGCCTTCCAGTTTGTTAGTTCTTCATTAGGTGCGGCTTGACGCATCCATCTGGACATCCCCTCCTTGTGGTCTTCTTCACTGATCATTGCCACCTGCTTGCCAAAGATGTGGCCAGCGCTGGTGAATGTTTTCTCCACAGAAGGAATCTTCTCTTTGTCAGATTGGTTACCAACTTTGTGTGATGATGGGTCATACCCCAAGCCAAACTTGTCTCGTTTCTCTTTTAATTCCACCACTTTGCCCCAGTCTTGTGCGTCTTCACTTTCTATAACAGCTTTAGCTCCCTGCCATGAGGCCATGGATGGTCCGAATTTAGGGACCTCCAAGGTCTGTTGAATGGCCATCATGTTTACTACTTCCAAGGATTGGAAGGGTGTCTCAGTGATTTCACCATCCACCTCGATATATCGGAAAGATGTTAAGTGACTAACCAAGATATCTTCTTCTCCTCTAACCACAATCATCTGGTCATTTGTAATGAATTTTAGTTTTTGATGCAGAGTGGAGGTGACAGCACCTGCGGAGTGAATCCAGGGTCTCCCAAGTAGGCAACTGTAACCATGTTGTATATCCATGACTTGGAATGTGATATTAAAAATAGTTGGACCTATCTTGGTTGGTAAGTCAACCTCTCATATCACTGCTCGCCTTGAGCCATCAAATGCCTTTACTATTAGGGTGTTGGGCTTCATACTTATCCCTTCTATTGGCAGCTTTATCAAATTCGTCTTCGGCATGACGTTTAATGAGGAACCTGTGTCTACCAACACCCTTGACAGTATAGTATCCATGCACTTCAAGGAGATGTGGAGAGCCTTGTTATGGTTCTTTCCTTCAATTGGTAGTTCGTTATCATTAAAACCCAAGAAGTTTCCAGTAGTCACACAAGCTATTACGTTATCAAACTGTTCTATTGCTATGTCCTTGGTGATATGAGTGGCGCTCAATACCTTCAACAGCGAATTCCTGTGTGCTTCTGAGTTGAGTAGGAGAGATAACATGGAAATTTTGGAGGGTGTTTGGTTTAGCTGGTCCACCACCTTGTAATCGCTCTTCTTGATTATTCTTAAAAACTCCTCAGCCTCCTCACGAGTAACAACCGCTTTAGGAGACAGGTGCAAGTCTTGCATCCCCTGATTAGGGATAGGGATCTGGACAACATGCTCCTTCCCTTTAGCTCTCTTAGAAGTATCAGTAGTTCTTGGTGCGAACACTCGGCCACTGCGCGTCATTCCTGCTGGCCCCATAATTGAAGTGACATTTGGTTCGTTAATCATTAAAGGTTTATCTTCCTGCCCCTGCTTAAAAGCTCTGGGTTGATATATCCATGGGACTGCCTTCTCATCTTTATATTCGAATGGTGCTGGGAACTCTATCACCAACAGGCTTATAGGTATTTCTACTTTGACCTCATCATAGGGGATATCTACCACGTCTATCTCTCCCTGGCGCTTGCTCTTGACACGGTAAGTTATCTGTAACTCGCCTCGATCCAGCATTTGTTGTATAAAACTCCTCAACCCTTCATTATTCTCTTCCTCAACCAGCTCTTTCAGGATTAGACCACTCTTCAGCAATTGTGCTCCTATCATGGTGATAGGGGTTTGAATCTCTTCAACCTTACAGATCAGTTTGCCTTCATCACTCTCCTTAATGGCACTGACGAAAGCATCCTTATGCATCGACATAGGGTTGGTATTCACGTTCGGGCGTCTTGGAGTGAAAGAAACGACCTTGGCTTCGATCAAGTCTTGTACTCGATTCTGAAATGCGAAACAGTTTTCCAAGGTATGACCGGGTGCTCCCATGTGAAACTTACAATGGGCATTAGCGTCGTATCCAGGTGGATACGGAAAAACAACTGGTTTTAACTCCCTCAATGTTAGAAGGCCCTCCTTCTGCAGATATGGGAATATCTGACTATAAGGTACTGGTAGAGGATCAAATTGTCTTCTTGGAGGTCTTGGCTTGAACTGTCTTGGTGGTGCGGTATTTTGCTGCTGATGATGTTGTAGATGTTGTGGTTGATACATTTGTTGTTGCTGCATTGGTTGTTGATAGGGTATAGGTACCACGACAGCGACTTGACCAAATGAAGCTTGTTGCTTTCCTTTATAGTTCTTGGATATGGCGTTTATTTCACCTTCTCTTTTCTTTGGGAAGCCTCCAGAATATTTCTTTGGTGCGCTAGATGTTGTCACTGCTCCATGAATCTTTCTATCCCTCAATCCCTTTTCTATACGGTCTCCAATCGTAACTAGATGTGTGAAGTCAGATGCGGCACTGCTAACTAATCCATCAAAGAATGTGTCCTTCAAGGTGTGTACAAATATCCCAGTCATTTCCTTCTCAGACAATGATGGCTCTACCTGAGCAGCCAACTCTCTCCACCGCTGGCCGTATTCTTTGAATGACTCACTCTCCTTCATAGCCATCCCTTGCAACTTCATTCGGTCGGGTGCCATATCTAAGTTGTATTTGTACTGACGGAGAAATGCGTCAGCCAAATCCTCCCAACTCTGAATTCGCCCCTATTCTAAACTCATATACCATCTCAGAGATGCTCCACTCAAACTGTCTTGGAAACAGTGTACAAGTAATTTGTCATTTTCGGTATGAGCAGCCATTTTCCTGAAATACATCACTAGGTGACTTCTTGGACAAGTCTGTCCTTTATATTTCTCAAAATCGGGAGTTTTAAATTTAGCCGGGATGACTAAATTCGATACCAAACGCATGTTCATGGAAGAAGCACCAAAGATGTTGTTTCCTTATATGGCTTTGATTTTCTTTTCCAGGGCATGGAGCCTATCTGTAGCAGGATCTGAAAGTACCTTATGCTTTGGTTGATCGGGCATATAGAATGCATCATACTGGTCATCTCCAATCTCGGATCCATGATGAGTAGACGTATCAGAAGGCTCTGCACGGTCTCCATCTCCTTTGCCTTCTACTGGTATCTGAACCAATCTCTTCTTGGTGGGGACATAACTTTCGTCTTGGGGATTCGAACCTGGTGCACCATCATTCCTTCTTGCCATAGCTTCTTCCTCCTCGCTCCTTTCTCTCTGAGCGATTGCAAGCATTGTCTCCAACAGTTGATCCATCTTCTCCTGGATCGTATTGATGTTTGTCCTCATGGTAACCTGGTTGGCCTCAACTTGTTCTAATGTCATTTTGTATTTGCTTCGCGTCTCGTACCGGTGTTGATTAGTCGGTGTGGCTGGATAAAGGGTAAAAAGGTGGGGTAAGTTTTTTTATTTTCATGAAGTGTGATGCATAATGAAGATGCAAATGTTATGCATATTTTATTTCCAGGGAGTCATTCGAGTTTCATTAGTTGTTAGTAATTCAAAGAAAAAAAAATACTTAGAATAGCAATAATGGAGTAATTTTTAAACGTCATTCATTCCAATACATAACATAGAGGTCCAAAAAGGTCATAGTTCAAAAGTACATTCGTTAAAGAAACAAAATACAAGACATAAGCAACCCTTTGCAGAGCAGAACGAAATTGAATCTCTTCTAGCTTTCTGGCCTGAAGCTCTTCTAGCTCCTCATTGAATCTCTTCAACAACCCTTTGCAGAGCAGAACGAAATTGATTATGGCTGGAGGAGTGCTATCTTCTTTCAACTTTTCAACTGCGTCTCTCAACCTCCATGGCAATTCTTTAGCTGCCCAATTACAGAATCCTACTAGCCCATCGAGTTTCGCACAAAACTTATCCGTATCTCCTTGTAAGAAGCTTAAAGGATTCATAATCTTCAATCACATAGTCTCGTTCCTTCAACCATATGGAGTTGTCTTGGCATAATGACTCTAGCTGGTTCTTTCAATAGCTTACAGACTCCCTGACATCTCTTACTTCTCGACACTTCTCCTCCCATACCGTGGGTGACACCCTATAAGCTTCAGTGGCTATTTTCTTGAGTCGACGCTCCTGATCTACTTCAGCTTTTGCATGACAAACAGAATTGGTGAGTTCCTTTATCTGAGCCCCAAGTGTAGTCCTTATTGTCTTATTCTCCTTTGTGGCTAGATGCCACCAACGCTCATTGTCTTGACATTCTTTCTGAGCTTGTCGTAGTTGACCCTTAAGAGTATCCAAACAATGATCAGCCTGTTCTAATCCCACTTTGATCTTATTTCTCTTATGCTCCTCCTTGTTGAACTTTTCCACGTGGGCTTGAAGTTGTGCCTCTTTTCTCTCAAGATCCCACTTCATATTGTTTTTCTCATTGATGGTTTGCTGGAGTTTTATCTGCAGCTCTTCATTCTCTTTTTCTAACTTTGCCATGGCGGTCTTGAGTTCCTCCATTTCTTCAATAGGGACATGGGTGAGCTTAGGTTCGGGAAGAGGTATAGGTGTCCGAATGACAAATGACATTTTAATTATTTGCACCCTTTCCTTTACCCACTGAAAATATGGTTCTTTTGTAATCCTATTTGCTTTCCCTAACTCAGCTTTCCCTTTTCGATTGATATTCTTCCAAGCTTCTTTGATTCGCTGGAATAAGCTAGGATTCTCAACCCCAAAGTCAAGTAACAAGAAATCTTCCAAAGAATTTGCCTCTAGAGGGCCTTCCATTGGGTAACCGAGTTGTCTGAGAGATAGAACTGGATTAGCATTTATACATCCTTGAGTTCCAATGAGCGGTAGATTTGGGAAATCTCCACAACTGAATATGATGTCTGCGTTGATATTTTCTTTCGAGTACCAAGAGAGATCTTCAGATCGGAGTGATCCCAATCTCTGAGGCCAACTAATATCTGTCTGTTCAACCCAAGCACCTGTCTTCGGAAGATGTTCTATAAACCACTGATACAATAAAGGAGCACAACAAGCAATCAACCCCTTCTTCTTAGTATACCTATGACTTATGTGATAATAGACATCGGCTAACAAAGTGGGTACTGGGTTCCCAGTAAGGAAAACACAAATCGCAGTCATGTCTACGAAACCATCCATATTAGGGAACAGGACGATGCCATAGATAGCCAATGCAATAGCAGAGTAACAAGCATCCCAACTTTCTGCCTTCAATAGGGTATGAGCTCTTTCCAAAATAAAATTTAGTGAAAACCCTTTGGTATTTCCTTTGGTCTCTAAATTGTCTTTTGCTTCCTTTTCATCCATGTGTAGCGCACTAGCAATGTCCTCGAGGGGCAAAGATTCATATGTCCCTTCAAATAGTGACTTGTCCTTCATAGGAATCCTAACAAGACGCTCGAATTCTTCCAACGTTGGTGCTAGCTGGAAGTCTTGGAATGTGAAGCATCTTAAAGGTAAGTCATAAAATTGGGCTAAAGTGATCAAGGCTGTATGGTCCACTTGTTGATTGAGGATGCTGAGCAAATTACCATAATTCTTTCTAGAGTTGATTCTGTATACAAGGTGCATCTGAGAGACCAGGCTACGTAAGCTCCTTAGATCGTGATCTTTGAACTTGAAGGAGTAAATGTTTCTTTTGCTTGATTCCATATTTCTTGAATTCCTGCAACTCATGATACTCAGATTCCTTGGAAATAAAATAGTATGAATGTTATGCTATGAATGATATTATGCGTGCCACATGTAAGTTAATATACAGGTCGTGTGGGCAGGTATTCTTGGTTACTAAACAAAACCCTTTTGGTAGAATGCTAAAGGTAAGAAGTTCCCAAAGTCATCAATCAATATCTAGGAAAGTTATTGTCATGATGAAAACTCATCTGCAAATAACATCCCCAAACAAAGTTTCATCTGAGTGAGGCCTTTGTATGGTCCCAAAGAGGAAAACTCCTAGTGGGCCCATACTACACAACTCTCGAGTCCAAGGTTCTAATAAGGTTCTCAGAGTCATAGATCGAGGTTGAGAATACCGTTGTAAGGTAGTAGTACGCCCAAGGGATCTCATCTGATTGGGGCTTTCGTATTAACCTAATAAGTCTGAGACTTTTCAGGTAAATACTACATAACCACCAGATATAATGGGTTAAAAGGTCCCTAGAGTCATTGATTCAACTTGAGAATACTATCGTCGTGACGAAAAATCGTCGGGCAATAATATTTCAAGAGAATCTCCTCTAGGCGGGGTCTTCGTTTCTTCCCAACCAGGAAGACTCCTTGTGGGCACACCCACTACGCAACCACCAACTTAATCTTATGGTTTTTCTCAGACTCGGGTGGAGAGCCTATCTCACAAAGTATCACCAACCAGAGGCCCCCAAATAAGACATAGTCAATAAATCACAATATAATAATTATGACAGAATAATAATAGCAGAATAGAAAAATAACAGACAAACAATCAAGATTAACACATAATACAGAAACTAAACTAAATTAGGCTTCACTATCTTTTGCTTGGAGCTAGTCCCCAGCAGAGTCTCCATCTGTCGCATCTCGAAAAATACGATTCCTCGCGATGGTCGCGGAAAAAATTATGTTCGAACAGAGTCGCCACCGAACTTTATTTATCCCAATGAAGGGATAGGAAAATATCGATAAAACCTTTAGGAAATAGAATAATGGTCGTCGCAACCATATTCGGGTTCGGGAGTGGATTACGTAAGGGGAAGGTATTAGCACCCCTTACGTCCGTTGTACTCAACGGGAACCTTTTAGTTCTAATGTGTGTTTCGAGTGTTAATTTATGTTTGTTATCTTTGGGTTATAAAATATTGAAAATAGAAATGGATGGGAATCTCAGAAAGGGAAAGGGGAGGTTTTTTATTAGTGTGCTCGTGAAGATACAACAATCTCCTGCCTACGTATCCTTATGGTGTAATAAGGAAGTCAGAGCATTCGTAGTTCGGGTAACTACAATTGGTTGGTTTTTTTAATGAACAACTGTGTAGATCGCGTTCTAAAGGCTAAACGCTAGCTTGTCTACTCTCGGCGGAGGCTTAAGCATTAGTTTGTTGTGCGCATTAGAAAGGATTAACAGTGTTTTTTTGAAAATAGTTTTGGTCACACGAGGGTGACAAACTGGATTAATATGTTGAATATTTTGTTTGATTGGTTATGATGTTTTTGGTTGGATGACGATTACTCAGATAGTCGAGTAAGACAACTCGTATCCTAACAGTCGGGAAAAGGGAATAGAAGACTCTAGACCACTTTCTTTTTCATCCTTAATTATAGAAAGGATTTGATAATAGTCAAAGTGTTTTGAACGGATGACGAATACTCGGATAATCGAGTAAGACAACTCCTATCCTAATAGTCGGGAAAGGGAGTAGAAGACTCTAGACCACCTTCTTTTTCATCCTTAATTGTAAAAGGATTTTAATGATAATTAATGTGTTTTGACTGGATGACGAATACTCGAATAATCGAGTAAGACAACTCGTATCCTAATAATCGGGAAAGGGGATAGAAAACTCTAGACCACTTTCTTTTTCATCTAAGTGATTATAAAAATAAGCTTATGTATGGTTGATGTATTTTAGCACGAACGACATATACTTGAATGACTGAGTAAGACAACTCATATCCAAGCATTTGAGAAGAGGAATTGAAAGCTCAAAACCATCTCCTTTTTCGTATAGTTTGTTAAGAAAATGATTTGATTAAGTTGTATGTTTGGCGGAAAATGACAATTGCTCGACTGACCGAGTAAGAGAACTCGTATTCAAACAATTGAGGAGCAAAATTGAAAACTCAAAGTCAACTCCCTTTTCATTTAGCTTATTGTGAAAATATTTTGATTTAATCGGAGTTTGTAAGTTGATATAGGAACGACAATTATTTGACTAACCAAGTAAGAGAACTTGTATTCAAATAGTCGAGGAGAAAAAAATTGAAGACTCAAAGTTATCTCCCTTTCAGTTTCTTGTTATAAACGAATTTGATTTGTTTGTACTTAAATGATTTAGAAATGACGACCATTTGACTAACCGAGTAAGAAAACTCATATTCAAATAATCGAGGAGAGGAGTTGAAAACTCAAAACCATCCCCCTTTTCATTTCCAAATGAAGTGTTGTTTAGATGTGATTAAGTATTTTAATTTACCTTTTGATGTCGGATCGAGGTTTTTAAAATTTGCATTCTTGTGAATGAATTGAATTTATTTAGTGAATAATCCATCTAATCGATTAATTAAAACCGAATAGGTCTCATTGTAAGAAAGCCCAAGAGTAAACCATGTGAGGTTGATGGTGATGCTTTTACAAGCGATCGACTTACAGAGGTGTTTTGAAAATGGGCTCGACTTTGAATCGAGAAGTATGTGATTTGAAATCGGCTCGGATTATTTTAAAATCGATGAAAGCGACGTGATTTTGTCACAATTATAACATATCATTTCTTGTACACTCAAGGTTCAATATAAACAAATAGATAAAGAATAATCATGCACATACACTCCTTAAGATAAATAAACATCTAAATTATGAAGGTCATTTGTGATTCTATAGTCAATTAATTAATTGGATGTTTAACTAATTATTTTATTTTAATTAAATAATAAGTAGTAACAAAAAAAATGAATATAACCAAATAATTAAATATTAATAATGATAACAACCATATAATTATGTATTTATTTTTTAATAATAATAATAGTAATATAATTACATATTTACTATATATATAAAAAATATTAACAATGGTATAATTATAATTTTGAAAAAAATAAATAAAATAATATTAACAATAGTATAATTATAATTTCGAGAATAAAATAAAATAATATTAACAATAGTATAATTATAATTTCGAAAATAAAATAAAATAATATCAACAATAGTATAATTATAATTTCGAAAATAAAATAAAATAATATCAACAATAGTATAATTATAATTTCGAAAATAAAATAAAATAATATCAACAATAGTATAATTATAATTTCGAAAATAAAATAAAGTAATATCAACAATAGTATAATTATGATTTCGAAAATAAAATAAAATGATATTAACAATAGTATAATTTTGATTTCGAAAATAAAATAAAATGATATTAATAATAGTATGTGTTCTATTCTAAATTGTGGGGGTGTGAACAATCAGGGAACATGGGCCTAGGAGCAAAGGAAAAACCCATGAAGGGTCGGGTCAAACTTGTTGACCTATGAGGCTTCTTTTTCTGAACGGTGACAAGTGTTCTGGGTTGGTGACACTTGTCACCGCCACCTCACCAATACCAAACACGGTTAAAAAAAGAAAATAGGAAAATAAAACGTCATTTATTCAAAAGCTTTTCTCTCTCTTCATACCAAACTCAAACGAAAGGGCTCTGTATAAAGCGTCTCCTTTCACGAACCCTAAATTTCTTCTCTCTTGGAGAAGACAATCGGAGGCGGCGGCTCACGGCGGAGCCTCCGCTCTTCTCCGTCGCTTCACTCTCTCTCTTCCCTAACTCTATTTCATGAACCACTTCCCTCTTTCTCCTTCTCATAATTTCGAGCCACACGACACAAAATCATACGAAAACAAACTCAACCAAAAAATCTACAAAAAAGGGAACTCATGGAGGAAGATAGAGGTGAATCGTTTACCAAATCGGAAGTTCTGAAAATCTCCGGGTTCGATGAGATCCTCCGGATGTCGGCAACGGTTCTCTTCGGCGAGCGATTCTTCAGTGAGGTGAACTACCTTCCTTTTGCTTTTCTGTAAGTTTTTAGGGTTTTTGAGAAATTTCTTGTTGTTGTGTTCTTTATGGTTTTTGAAAGAAAACTCTGTTTGTGTTTAGGTTGTTCTTGATTTTGGGTTTTGAAGAAAAATAACTTTGATGTGTTTATGTTGTGTTTGCTGTTATGTTTAGAGTTTCTTTTGAAAAATCTCTTACTGTGATGTGTATCCTCACGTTAACCTCTCTTCTGTTATTATTATGAAGAAAGGATTAAGCCTTTAAAAACTCCTTCTTCTTTTCGATTTTCTCATCCCCAGATTATGTGGGATTTGATCTGTTCTTGTTTTAAGCTAATGTAAAAAGCGTTTTTTGGATGCTTAGGTTAACCTTATGGATAAAGCTTCAAACTGAATGATTCATTTAGTTGTTTTGCCAGCTCTCTAAGTGCTTTTGAAAAGTGCTTTTAAATTAAGCTATTTTCTCTTTGTAGGTCACAGGTTTGAAGAGACTTTGATGGAATGGAAATGTGGCTGCTCCAAGCTTCAAGACAACATGTTTTTGCGCCTAGGTCCAAAGGAGTGTTTAACCCGTCCATTGATTTTGGTCTTGGTCATTAGAATTAGGAACGTGTTTTTGCAGCAAATTCTACTTAGTCAAAAAATATAATTATTTAGTTTAATAAAAAATTTTAAAGACAAAATGTATTTGGATTATTTGAAACTTATTGAATTAAATTTTAATTATGTAATTATCTTTTAAGCTTTTCAAAATTTAACTCAATATTTATTTATGCTAATCAATTTCAACTTTTCAAAACAACAAATTTCTAACTTAAGTATAATGACTTAATTTTAAAAACAACATATTTCTAACTTAAGTAAAATGACTTAATTTTAAAAACAACATATCTCTAACTTAAGTATAATGACTTAATTTTAAAAACAACATATTTCTAACTTAAGTAAAATGACTTAATTTTAAAAACAACATATTTCTAACTTAAGTATAATGACTTATTTTTAAAAACAACAAATTTCTAATTAAGTATAATGATTTAATTTTAAAAACAACATATTTCTAACTTAAGTATAATGACTTAATTTTAAAAACAACATATTTCTAATCTTAAACACAAAAACTAAGTATAGTAATTTAATTTTAAAAAAACACAATTCTAATTTAAACACAAAAATCTAAATGTGTGACTTTTAATTAAAAAAAAAACAACACAAATCTATTTTAAATACAAAAATTTAAATATGGAACTTTTTAATTTAAAAACAACACAATTCTATTTTAAATACAAAAATCTAAACATGAGACTTTTAATTTTAAAAAAACACAATTCTATTTTAAATACAAAAATCTAAATATGGGACTTTTAATTAAAAAAAAACACATACATGTTTCTAAAAAATGCAAATTTAATTTGGGAACCCATGAAGAACTTTGAACTTGGTATAAATATTTGGGATGTGTAAATGGACTAGTAAATAGTGATCATAGAAATAATAACATGGCTCTTAATACTTACTAATAAAAAAAATAAGTTTTGGATTAGTAATGTAAAAGATTCAAACCATATTTTAGATTATGGACACATTTATGCAAATAGGCATTTGAAACAAAGAGATCTTATGGGTAAACCACAAATGGCGGGACAAAATTGGGGTATGACAATTAAGATTCAATACTCTTGTGAATGTTAAACCTAAATCTATGTCTAGAGTTTAACATCTAACGAATTATTATCCTAAATTGAGATTCGAAGAGTATTTCTCAATAACGGTTCGAATCTAGAAGTAAAACAAGTAAACAAGGATAACATCAATATCCATAAACGACTAATTCATATATAACACCATGATCATAATAAATATACACGGTACCGATGGATTACATCCAATCCCAATAAGAAAGATATTTAGCTACTCATGGCAACCTTGATTACAAATGAGAAAAAAGGAAGATGGGGTGAGCATCAATGATAATTTATCGACGCTTGATGCGTATCCAACTTGTATTCTTTAAGTTAACTATTCTCTCTGTCTCTTTCTCTCTTTTAATCTATTTCTCCCTAAAAATGTCCAAGACTCCTCAAAAGAAATATTTATGAACTATATATAGTGGCCTTGCCCTGCTGCTCTCGCCTGGTGATCCACCTTTCTTCACTTTGAAATCTTTATTAACTCAGCATCTCAAACCACCTTGTCTCGCTAGGCGAGCAAAAGGCTGGCATCAAAAGCTTCCTAGTTGCATCTTCGCCTAGCAATAATGGAACATTTTACTACTGGAAAGTTTTTGACTTGTCTCGCCTAGCTCTTACTGTTGCTTTTTTGGGTAAGCTGGCTCCCTTGAGGCTCAAATGGCGAGAAGAGTGATGTTTTTCTTTTGTTTCTCCACACCCGAGCCTCGTTGTTGGCTTGCTGGGAGAGCTCTCGCCTTGGCCTCGCTAGATGCTCGCTTGACAAACATGCATGAACTCTTCTATTTTGCTTTGTTTCTCCATCTTGGTTAAGTGTGGAAATTTATGCACAATAACAAAGAGATCAAGAGGCACCACACATGTATGTATCAAACTTAATTTTATGCAATATTTGGGAAATCAATGTTAGAAACTGTTAGCTTGAGCCAATAAGTTCCAAGTTTTAATTTGGTTAAATACTATGTTTTGGCACTTAGCAGGATCCCACTTAGGGATCCAACATTTTGATTGCCTCGATGGGCGACAAGGATCCTACTTAAGGATACAATATTTTGATCTCCTCAAAGGACAATAAAGATCCTACTTAGGAATCCATCATTTTGATCGCCTAAAAGGGTGAAAAGGATCCTACTTAGGTATCCATCATTTTGATCACCTCATAGGGCGACAAGGATCCTACTTAAGGTTCCAACGTTTTATCGCGTCATATGGAAATCTTCTCTCGAGCGTTTAGGTTTCCTACAAGGAAGGGAATAACTAGCAAACACAAATTCTCTAAGATAATAAAGTGAGGGTCCTCATTAAAAATTCTCGCCCTATAAAAAGCGTAAAGGGAAAAAAGTGCACCCCACAAAATAACTTGTCCTTACAATCGCTAGAGATGTAACATTCACCTATAAAAATCAACAATAAAATAGCTAAAGAATAGTAAAGAAAAACAAATAAACGATAACATTGCAGGTGGCTCCAGAAGAAACTTCTTCTAAGTATTGAATCTCCATCCTCTTTACTGGTTAAAGGGGGGAGACTACTTTCCCTTACAGGTTTCTCTTGGCAGTTTTATTACTAAGCCCATTTCCCCAGATTTAACGCTTAAAAAGACTATCTTCAACTTGAGGCTATCTACGTAACATTTTCTGACGATCTCCTGATTTCCTTGGATAACCCTCACTCACCCACCGGATAGCGAATACTTCACTCATAAATACAAAGTGGACAAAACGGTGTCCGACTAGTTAAAAGTTAGTCGCCCAATAATCATATTGTAGGAAGAAGGGGTATCGATAACCAAGTACCTGACTTTTATTTCTTTGGTTTGGTCATATTCTCCAAAAGTGGTCTTCAGCATGATGTAATATTTTACTTGTACCCGCTCCCCAGAGAATCTAATCAGCGAACCTTTAAAGGGTTTTAAGGTATTTAGATATAGGCAGAGTCTTTTAAATGCCTCCCAATATATAATGTCTATTGAACTTCCTTGGTCTACAAGAACTCTTTTGATCTCCCATTCATCGCATCTAACGGTAATGACCATGGGGTCATCATTGTGAGGGTGGATGTCAGCTGCATCGTTCTCAGAGAAGGCGATCATGGCTTCTGGCGCCTTCAGATTGATAACACCTTCGATATTGAGGGGATTTCCTATATTCAAACTTTGGTGAGCGTACCTTCTATGGATATAATTAGTCTTCCTGCCTCCGGTGAACCTTTCCACTATGGTATTGAACGTGTGGTACACAACTTTGCTACCCTCGCCCTAGGATGTCTCATTTGCTTTGTTGGGCTTGAGGCTTCTCGTGTCATGTTGTCCCTACGAGTTGGACTTATCTGACCCATGAGAAGAGTCACCCTTCACATATTTCTTGAGGTGTCCCTTCTGGATCAACCTCTCGATTTGTTTCTTGAGTTGGTAAATATCTTCATTGTCATGTCCGTTGACTCTATGGAACTCGCACCATCATCTTGGTTTAAGATCCATTACATTCGTCTTTTGAGTTGGAGCCGTGGCAATGTTATGCATGTGAAGAACCTCGCGCCAAATTTGGTCACGACGAGTATTTAAAGGTGTTCTCTTGAACGCAGTTTTATCTTTGATGGGAGAGGTATAATTACTCTTCCTCTGGTGGTGTGAACCTTCAACGTTGGGAACATGCTCTTTGACATCTCACGTCTTCTTCTGAACGTTTCACTCTTCGCCCTTTATGTAGTATTCTGATCTAATGACCACTTCTGCCAACGAAAGTACTGGTTTACGAGCGACAAACTCTTAGAAGTGTTCCGCCTTAAGTCCATTTTGGAACACCCCCACAAACATTTCTTGGTTTGGGGGAACGATCCTGATGGTGGCTTCATTAAACCAGGCAAGATAGTCCCTCAGGGACTCTGATAAACCTTGTCGTATATTGAACATGCTAGTGGTGGACATCTTTCTATGACGGTTAACGGTAAACTGATGCACAAGTTTCTTTACCAGCTCTTGATAGCTGGCGATGAAGGCACGTGGTAGAACCATATACCATCGAAGGACGACGTTCCTGAAGGTGCTAAACAATAGTTTGCACTTTAGGGAGTGGCTAGGGTATCCAACACCTCCATTTCTTCTAGGGGATTGGATTCTTGTTGACGCTGTATGATGTTGTGGACACTGTATTCTAATATCTAGTTCTAACGACGTGATTCATCCATGGCAGTGCGCATCTCCGCTAGGGCCGTTGGCTTCACCGCTACCACTGGTATCCTCTGACGTAAGGGATGAAGCCATCCTGTTAACCTTGACTGCGAAAGGATAGGTATAAGAGTGGAGGATGACAATGGGTATGTTGTTTGTGATGAAGAAGGTTTAACCCAAGTTAGTTTTACTAGGGCCCGACAATGGGCGTCAATGTACTGGTAAAAAAATGCAGATGTGCATGTTACCCCTACAAAGGCAGGAGAACTTAGAGGTCTTAGTAGGTATATTATGATGTATGATGATTAAAATTTGCCCACAGCGACGAGAAGCTCTGTGTGGTGGTGTTTATGGTTTGAAGGACCTGCTCATGTGAGGTTATTTATATAAGCTTGATGCTTTTAGGGTAAAAATATGTAAGGTGTGATATGTATGAGTTAAGATCTGTCCTTCCTCCCATTAGATGGGAAGTATTTATAGAGGACTTTTGAACCTAGGATTTAGGAGACCCTTAGAGATAGCAAGAGAGATTTTTGACTACCTATTTATCCGAGAGTCGTTGTACGACTCATTTTCACATAACTAATAAGAGATTACAGTACTAGACACATCATCTATCTCAAGGACGAACCCCTCACATTCCGTGATGTCGCCTGAGCGACATCACTATATGCAGAGACTCCGAAAGACCTTAGCGACATCACTCTATGCAGAGACACCGGAAGACCTTCACAAATATAATAGTACCTTTCATTTCTCTATATAATAAGTGGATATTTTTAAAAAGCAATAATAAAGTGCGAAAGTGGATGTGTCCGCAGCTGTATTATTTGTTGTTTGATTATGCATCGCTAATGCCGGAGGAAGTGGCATCTCCATTTTCCATAAACTCATAAAAATAACACATAGTACCAAGTAATCGATGTATATGGATTACTTTACTACTACCACTCACAAGTTGTAACCCTCTCAACTAACTACCAGACAAATTCACCAATCTCAGCATCAACGTACCTAGATTCCCTTCTCTTCATGCTCTTTCTATTCTACTTATAACACAACTACCATTTTTTCCTCTTTCCTTTTTCCTACTATCTCACTTTCCATTTCTCAATCATGGCTTCTTTGTTTCACTGTCCCGCAACTCGATTAGGAGATTCTTCTGGCTTCTTTCTTCCCACCCGTAGTACCCGTTTCTTAAAGATTCATACCCGTAAGCCTCATCTTCGTTGCTCTTTGGATTCTAATGTTTCCGACATGAGTATCAATGGTTAGTATTCTTTACTTTTACTTTACTGTTACTGCTTTATATATCTGCTGGAATTTTCCCCAACTTATGTGTTTTCAAATTCAATTTTCTGATGCTTTAGATTAAAAGGTAATTCTATAATACTGCAAATACAATATGAATGTTTGTTAACCTAATTTTGATATGAGTTGTTGTTAATGAATGTTCTTGCTGGATGAGAACTTGTTTGTGGGATTATGTATGTGATTGTAGATGTTAATATTTGACAATTCTATGTAACATTTCCTAAGATGAAAATTTGACAAAATAAATGTTTTTTTACTTTCACTTGCCAGCGCCAAAAGGATTGTTTCCTCCAGAGCCTGAACATTATCGAGGACCGAAGCTGAAAGTTGCTATCATTGGAGCTGGGCTTGCAGGCATGTCAACTGCCGTGGAACTTTTGGATCAAGGCCATGAGGTTTTGCTTCTTTTTGAATCTCGATGGCCTATGGCCTACTTATATCATAATATTTTGAAATCGGATGTTGTTATTGTGCATATACATTGAAGTTTGTCTTTTGAAGCAAAGTGAAGTGTGAATGTTTTATGTGTTTTCTTGTGTAAACATGGTGTTAAATGAGTTGAGATATATGGCTAGTGTATTGTGTTTATCATCTTTTCGTTTTTAAAATCGTTTTATTCAGGTGGATATATATGAGTCGAGATCTTTTATTGGTGGAAAAGTTGGTTCTTTTGTTGATAAACGTGGAAATCATATTGAAATGGGATTGCATGTTTTCTTTGGTTGTTACAACAATCTTTTCCGACTAATGAAAAAGGTAAACAATCTTTAGATGCAATCCAAATTAAGTTACTTGTTTTATCCGTTTTTTGTCATATAAATTCATAATTGAATTACTTTTTCTTCATAATGTTGGGGCTAGGTGGGTGCAGATAATAATCTACTTGTGAAGGATCACACTCACACTTTTGTAAACAAAGGGGGTCAAATTGGAGGTATGTTATAAGCTGCTAATTGTAATACCTCTTGTTTCATTTTTTTCTTGTTTATTTTTCCTATCCGTGAGAATGTCACTTTTATGAATAGACTATAGTTTATAATGAAGTGTTCTTAACTTAGTTTTACAGTGCAGAACTAGATTTTCGGTTCCCGGTTGGGGCTCCATTACACGGGATAAGAGCATTTTTGACCACAAATCAGCTTAACGTAAGTGCGTTGTGTATTCTATTACCATCCTGTTCTGATTGCGTGACTGGATCAAGAGTATTATGCGGAAAAAAGAAAACTATAGTTGTGCGTTTTTGCCTCCTTGGGGCTCTCACTGCATCTAACTTTACATATTGTTCATCTACCAGACTTATGATAAGGCTAGAAATGCTGTGGCTCTTGCACTGAGTCCAGTTGTCCGAGCTCTTGTTGATCCAGATGGTGCATTGAGGGACATAAGGAATTTGGATAGTGTAAGAAGATGCTATTTTCTTGTTATTTTTTGGTCCCTTTCCAAATAATATTTCCTGATTATTTGTCTCCTTAGCTTTATATTTGGACGGCTTCTACATTTTCCCATTGCACATGTGCATGCCCATCCACACAATCACACACACACTTGCACTCACATACAAAGGAGACTGTGGAAAGATATCGTTTGCGGCCTTGTCTGTACAGCAAATCTAAGTCTATTGTTTCACTTTGTACCGTGTTTGTCGATCTTCTGTTCTTTTAACTATAACTGCATTTCTTCCAGATTAGCTTTTCAGACTGGTTTATGTCTAAGGGTGGCACGCGCACGAGTATTCAAAAAATGTGGGATCCAGTTGCCTATGCCCTTGGGTTTATTGACTGTGATAATATCAGCGCCCGATGCATGCTCACCATATTTGCATTGTTTGCCACAAAGACCGAGGCTTCCCTTTTGCGAATGCTGAAGGGTTCACCAGATGTTTATTTGAGTGGACCTATCCAGAAGTACATCACAGATAGAGGGGGAAGGTATCCAGACAAAAGATTATTTCCATCATCGTAAATATCCAAATTTCTCCCTATGTAGAATCTCATTCATTGCTGGAACAGGTTCCATCTTAGGTGGGGATGCAGAGAAATCCTTTATGATAAATCTGCTGATGGGAGCACTTATGTTACAGGACTTTCCATGTCAAAGGTGATGCGCTTTATCTGTTCTATTTAAAATCATTACATGCTCGGCTAGATTTCAAATAACATTCCAAAAATCTTAATATTTGTTTATTCAGGCTACTGATAAGAAAATTGTGGAAGCTGATGCTTATGTTGCTGGTTAGTAGTTTACTTGCCTTGGTTTTTGTATTGATCTCATATTACCGCAACAATCTACAATGCCTTAACCAACCATTGACTTGATATCAGCCTGTGATGTCCCTGGAATTAAAAGATTAATCCCACCAGAGTGGAGGGAAAAGGAGTTGTTCAATAACATATACGAACTTGTTGGAGTTCCTGTGGTCACAGTGCAACTCAGATACAATGGTTGGGTTACAGAATTGCAGGATCTAGAACTGTCAAGGTAATTCTCGAAATTTTTGGCTTCATATAGAAACTATGATATTAGTATTTTGTTTCAAGATCAAGCGATGATAAAATTCCTTTCATCACTAGTTGGTACATTTCCTTATGAACCCTTACATTCTGGATGGCAGGCAACTGAGGAAAGCTACTGGGTTAGATAACCTTCTCTATACTCCGGATGCAGATTTTTCTTGCTTTGCAGACCTTGCACTTGCGTCTCCTGAAGACTATTACATTGAGGGACAAGGATCGTTGCTCCAGTAAGTGATGTTTATGTTGAGTTGTTTGAGAATTAATTTCAAGAGACTTTTGTGCGTTTCTTTAGGGTTTCACACTAGTATACTGATATTTATATACATGGAAAACAACAGGACTTATAATTACGATGATTAGACTATTTTCTACAATCATAATAACTACATTAATCATTTCCAACAATTTACCATCTCAAGGTTTAGTAATGCTAGTTTGGATAAACTTTTTCTTAGAGGAAAAAGAAAATTGAAATGATCTTCAATGGCCAATATATGTTCATATAACGTTTAATTTTTTGTTGACCCTCTAAGTATGTAACTTCATTTATCCATCTGTCAGATGTGTTCTGACGCCCGGAGATCCATACATGCCCTTGCCAAATGAAGAAATTATTTCAAGAGTAGCAAAACAGGTAGTTTAAAAATTGTGCGGTATTTGTTATGGTTTTGTTTTAATGATCTTTTCATTATTGTTTTAGTAATGGCACGAAAAATGTGCATCTTAAATTGAATTTAAAATTGTTATCAGGTCATATCACTGTTCCCATCATCTCAAGGTTTAGAAGTGACTTGGTCATCTGTTGTTAAAATTGGCCAATCTCTGTATCGTGAGGGACCTGGCAAAGATCCATTTAGACCTGACCAAAAGACTCCAGTGAAGAATTTCTTTCTTTCTGGCTCTTACACAAAACAGGTAAGCTCAAAATATCCTGCACCCTCTTGACTAACATTATACTCGTGCTTGTCTTATCCATACCTTCAAGTTTGCAGGTACTGATATTTTTTGTGGATGAAACATATGAGATCCTTTAGAGGATCAGTTGATATTTAAATTCTTGCGTAGGTGCCTCTTTGGGCTTCAAGTATGAATGAGAAGATTTTATAAAGTGATTTTTTTTTTACTCTAACAAGAACTAGCACATAACACATCAAAGAGTTAGCACTGAAATGTATGTCTTTTGCCGACGATATAGTCCTAATTGGAGAGTCAAAAGATGATTTAAATGAGATATTGGAGATTTAGAGACAACCTTAGAAACACATGACTTTCACCTAAATAGAAGTAAGACGCAATATATGGAATGCAACTTTAGCAAAAGGAGAAGTGTTTGTAATCTAGAGGTAAAAGTTGGCGACAATATTATCCCACAAGTAATGTGGTTTTAAATAATATCTTAGGTGCGTAATACAAAACGATGGAGAAATAAAAGAGGATGTAAACCATCAAATTCGAGTTGGATGACTAAAATGGAGGAGGGTCTCGGGAGTTATATGTGACACATAAGTACCGCTTAAGTTGAAGGCAAATTATTACCGGACAACGATATGACCTGTGATGTTATACAAGACAAAATGTCGGACGGTTAAGAATCAACACGATAATAAAGTAGCAGAAATGATGATGTTGTGTTGGATGTGTGGTAAGACCAGACGGAATAAGATTAGAAATGATAATATTAGAGAGTGTTTGGGTAACACTTATTGTTGAATAGATGGTGAAAAATAGGTTTAGGTGGTTTGGGCATGTAGAGAGAAGATCTGTAGATTAAATGGAACAGAGTCAAACAATTAAAGGTAGAGGAAGGCCTAGAGTCAAACAACTAGAGGTAGAGGAAGACTTAGAAGAGAAACTATAAAAAAATATCTCGAGATTAACAAGTTGGATAGAAACATGATTTTAGATAGAATATTATGCCGGAATTATGTCCATTTAGCCAATCTCACATAGTGGGATAAAACTTAGTTCTTGTTGTAATAAGAAATTCCTGCCTGCTGCTGCATTTGATTGAATGAAGGATCAATTGTTAGTAGTGTCATCTTATATGAAATACCTCGATATGATGGAAGGTTGTATGATGTTTTATTTTACTCATAATAGTTTACTGGTATATGGGCATGTAGAGAGAAGATTTGTAAATTCTGTAGTGAGGAGAATAGACCAGATAGAGAGAAGACAAACAATTCGAGGAATAGGAAAACCTAGATAGACTATAAGAGAAGTTATTAAGTAAGATCTCAAAATTAATAATTTGGATAGAAGCATGGACCTTGATAGAACATTACGACAAAAGTTGATCCATATAGTCGATCCCACCTAGTGGGATAAAACTTAGTTGTTGGTGAGTTTACTGACATATGGAAAAAAAAAGAATAAAGAAATATAGCATGCACCTTTCTTTAATAAAGGTCGTGTTTTACTAGGTATTTTTTTTGTGCCATGCCTGTCTTTATCTTAAAACAAACTTAACTAATATTCCACTTCCTACTGGGAATAGAACTTGCTCCAACTTTCAAATGAATTTCACCTTTTCTTTTGGCAGCGTTCAGCCTTTTTATGCACTAAATTTACTTTCTAATTGATGCCAGTATTTTGAGGAACTCTTACAATGTGTTTGTCCTGCAATTGCAACATGTTTTCACCAGTGTCACAGCAGTCTTTATATATTTAAGTTTCACCGATATTGCTAACTTTATTGATTTTATCTAGTTGCATGCTGAAATATTTAGTCTCTTCAGGATTACATAGACAGCATGGAAGGCGCAACCTTATCCGGCAGGCAAACCTCAGCTTATATCTGTGATGCGGGGGAAGAATTGGTGGCATTGCGGAAGGAGCTTGTTGCACAGTCTAAAGACGACATTAAATATACAAACACTAAAGATGAATTGAGTTTAGTATGAGAGAAATATTCAGATAAGCTAGTCACGTTATATGAAGAAAGCTTGTTTTCTATGCATGTAATATTTTATGTTGTATATTTAATCAAAAAGCAATTACAAGATTGTTAGTATTGCAGCAAGAAGTGCTGTTTATACTTGTGAATTATGGTGTTTATAAATTGTGATTCGTACTCAGTGGTAGACATTCTTAATAATGAAGTAATGTTGGAGGAACTGATCAGTGTACAAGCGGATTCATTTAGAGTAAATAATAAATTGTCTCTATAAACTCTCTTTTTACAATGTCTCTTTAAACTTATAATAAAGATATCACTTTCAAGCTTTTCCATGTAGAGTAATTTTGTTAAAGTAGATCGATGAAGGTTCCAAAACTTCAATTGAAGGATAAAATGAATATGAAGTTTTAAGCAAATAGAAAATCATGTATACCATATGCCAAGGTTGGACTAGGTAATGCTCAAGCTAACTCCAATTTGTTCTCTACCAAAGTTTTAACTAACAAATTATTGTCACTTCTAGCCAAATCAAGGTTAAGGTAAAATATGCATCGCATTAGTAGAAGGATATTCAAATACTAAGAAATATTTCATCGAAAAACCAGACATTCACTGTAGGCAAGTTATCTTTATATTTTCATTAACTATCTTAAGTTAGTTGTGTTGGCTTTTATTTGTGCTAATATTTGGTGTTGGGCTTAACTCTCCAAATAAAATGGGCTAACGTGAAAGAGTTATGAGTTTATTGGCCAAACACATTCTGATTCATCCGCAAGGAAGGACACATGTAGAGAGAGCCATAGCCACACATAATTATTCAGTCATGTTAGAAGATGAATGATCAAAAAGGGAAAACGTATGGTGAACTGATAAGAAATCAAACCAAGGAAACACAAACTTCCTTTGCAAACCACTATCTATCCTAAGTAAACATATGAATGAGTGATAAAGAAGTCGCATGAAATGGCGAAAATATGCTGGTTCAACCGAGCACCCCCTGCGCCACCCTTGCAGTTCCACTCCCAGGTACTAAATAGTATTAGTAGCAGAAAGATTTGTGCAATTTATAATATGTCAAGAGAAAAAGGCAAAACCCCTCAGGTACTGAAGATCGCTGTCAGTGGAGTCACTGAGCTTCTCAGGCTTTTCTCTCCTCAACAAACAAGGTATCTATGCCATTTATGTAGCATGTGTTTGTGTCTGTGTATTATGTCTCGTTCACTTTTATTTTCTAAAATTATTATCGTGTGTCTGGTGTCTGTCTAAGTGTTCAATTTTCTAGCTAACTGCGTTGAACAAGTCCTACTCCTATTTATTAATATGCAGCATATTGAGCGGCAATATTGAGAAACAGAACAATGAATTCACAGTTTCAAGTGTTGACGATGTTCTAATTATCATCAAGTCTGATTATGACAACGCATATTTCGTCACGGGTACCTTTTTTTTATTTAATTTCCCTCAACAAATATTTTGTTGCAAAATTGCTCTTATTCCCTAATTTAGCCTTAGTTTTAAATTCTGCATTGGCTTCTTTTCTGGTATGTTATCTAAAAGTGTCTCAGTTTGTTTGACATATAGGGAACTTCACTTCTTCAATTTATGCAGAAAACTGTATCTTTGAAGATCCAACTATTAAATTTAGTGGTAAGAATCATAGTTTTGCTATCATCAACTTAATTAATCATTACTAAAAGTTACATATGCTGTCATGCTCTCTTCATACAGGTAGGGATTTATACGCGCGAAACTTGAAATTGCTTGTTCCCTTCTTCGACCATGCCTCAATAAGACTACTAAAGATTAAAAAGGTAGATATTCTCTGTAAATTAACATTTTTTACTTCAAAGGAACAGCGTCGTGCTTCACTCACGATATACATTCATAATGCAGGATGTTAAATCTGACACAAATTTTCTGCGCGCGTCTTGGAAACTGAGGTGCTTAACTTGTTCATTAAGCATGCTAATTTAACATGCGAATTTATCACCATATAATCCTCAATCTGATATGCAGGACCAATTTAAAGCTTCCGTGGAGGCCTCTGATTGCTATCGATGGAAGCACTTGTTATGAATTGGATGATGATTTCAAAGTCAGAATCAAAATCAGTTCATGCCTTTCTGCCATTTATATACCTTTCCACTCATTAACTAATGGTTGCAACTTTTTTGTTTGACAGATCATTAGGCACGTCGAGAGTTGGAATGTTTCCGCACTCGAAGCAGTTTTGCAGATTTTCACTTTCAAGTTTGAAAAATCGGGCGGTTAATACTTTAATGTCATGAAGTTTCACACTCATAACAAACTCTTTGTTGGCGCTTGCATTCATACAAATTAAGGAAAGATTTATAATAAAAGAGTTTTATTAAAATGTATTTTACAGCCACAAAGACAAATCAAAACGTACAAGACATAAGACAAATCAATTAAGACATCAATGTTAAACAAAAGACATACTAATCATGATTGTGTCGCCAATTCTCTTTGAACAGCCTTCATCAGCAAGCTATCTTTATCAAGAGCAACAATAATAGGAGAACCACCGATTCCACGGGCAACCGCGTTCATAATCTCCGTCATTAACTTCTTAAACTCGTTTAAATCGAGAGATCCGTTTTCATCTTCGTCGAATCTCGTGAATATTAATTCCAACATCCTATCAACCTCTTCTTGTGGATGTGAATATGAACCTAATGGCATAAACATTCCGAATCCGCCACGAACTTGGTCTCGCGAGAGGCTACCACCGCCGTTGGTGTCGATCATGGCAAACCATTCGTTCACAAAAGTGTCGAAGTTTGTTGCGTCGTTAACGAATTCTGTCACGGTGTAGCTGTTCATAACTGCTATATTCATATTGAATGTTGTGGAATAAATATCTATAATAACAGCAATTCAATTTACGTTGGAATATGGTTGTTGATGTTTGAGGATGTGTGTTTTGTAGATGTATGTATAACGTAATGGTTGCCCTGTGTTCACGTTTCTGACTTTCCGATGGTTGATTAGCCTTTATTTTAGAGTATTATTATATTATATGAGCATGAAATGCATCATGTAATAAATGTATTTTTGTGACAAAATCGTGTAATGTTGAATATAGACAAACACACACAACCGTTGGCCTTTGCTTAAGAGAGTGAATAATCAATAAAAAATAATATAATATCTATAAAATAGAAATAATCAAGTAAATCTCTTTTGAGAAATAATTAGATTGGAGAAATAAGTATATAGAATTTTTTTTTAAAATAAAAAATTACATGTTCTTAGCGAGTCCTCAGAATCCAACTCACATAAACTTTTCGTGACGAAAAAGAAATAGAACAAAATGTGAATTTCTTGCAATGTGATATGATCAAGGCTAAAGTTTTTACCGTGATGATGTTTTACTAGCAACGTTGTCATAGAGAAGACTTAGAACATGTAGGATTATGAATAGCTTAGTCTTCGGAGGTATTATGGTGTTTGAAAGTTAATTGGATTTTTGGGTGGGTTTTATCCAGGTGGACTATTTTGCATGAAGCCTCTGATCATATTGGGGTATTGGGGTATCTTTTTTGTTTTACGCTACTAGGCCTTCAAAAGGTGATTGGGTAACCCTAGATGGTATGGTAAGAAATACCCCTTATTTGTTCAGACCAATGAAAAGTGAGGGGTCTCATCTGTCCAAGTGAGGGGACGAGAGGGCTCTTGTGTTGTTGTGGGGGCATATGACGCCCCTCACTTTCCATTGGTCTGAACAAATAAGCCTGTGGCAATTGCGAGGTACAATAATAAGTACCTGATCAGTCACCAATTCTCCTTGTTTTCTGACACTCATTCGACACCTTTGTAAGAAATCGGTAACACATTAGTCACTTATTTTATTATTTTGTTGCGTTATTTATATGTTTGATATTGTAGTCTCTATTTATGGAGCATGTATTATATGCATCATCATACTCCATTTTATGGCCTTTGTGGTAGTTCTTTTGATTTCAGGTATAAACAAGTGCACCAGAGGGATAGACAGGCAAAGCAGGCATTCCGGACTCGACAGAAGAAGAAAAATGGACCTACAGTAGCCCTGACACGGTCACCCGTGTTGGCCAACACGGACCATGTCAGGAGAGAAGGTGGAGAAATGGAAAACAGGGAGCTGACACGGCCCGTGTCAGTCTCCCTGAAGGGGCGTGTCACAACATATTTGTGCCCAGAAGCCAACACGGCCAGGCGTGTTGTCTGACACGGCCAGTGTTGGCTTGGGCACTTGAATTTCCAAATTTTTGCTGTTTTTGGCACGGCTTATCCCGGAGGGCATTATGGACTTTTACGCAAGGAAATTTGTCATGAGGAATTATTTACAGTGGATTTGAATTGGAAGGAAGGGACTTTTTACACGATAAAAAATTGGAAACGATCAAGATTGAAGAGAGGACAAGAAGCGATGAACGGGGATCCTTCAAGAGAGGAAACAATTGAAGATCAACGGAATTCCGACCTTTTTGTAATGTCTCAATTTTACTTTGTATCTGATTTGAATAATATGATAGGCTAAACCCCCCAATGCTAGGGGTGTCCCTGAATTGATCATGTAATGACTCCGATGTTTGTTTTTCCTTAATATATCTTATTTGATTTCAATTTCACTGTATGATTTGCGTAATGCTTTCTTTTTGACAAAAATTAAGATTGATGTATGGTTAACGATTAGCAGGACTGCAATGGTTAAGGTTTTCATACAGTGAAACCGTAGTAGAGATCACCTAGGACTAGGGATACCCTATGGTTACCGAATTAATCTTGTTAATTTAAAATGCTTGGTTTCATCATAATCACCTAAGGACTTAGAGGTTAGATTGAATACCAAAGTTTTCCCTCCGAGGACTTAGGGGGAAATAATCTTAAGATCTAGTAATTGAAATAATATTCAGTGTTAAGGAGATATACACTCAAGGGGTCATTACAGGAGATATTTACACACTTACCTTGGCATATCATATTAACTTGTGAAAATATTTATTTGTTATATTTTTCCTTACAGTGAATTTTTCAAAACCATAACTATAACTTTTGTTCAATTGAGTGACTATTTACGTTTATATTGCTGCACAATCCTCGAGATCGATCTTTGGGAAACTTCCCTATTATTACTACATCGGCGAAAATAGTACACTTGCTATTTTTCCGATCAGTACCTTACACCCAGAGAAGCAAAGATAGTTCGCCTCATAGGGAAGTTTGAGGTTATTAGTTCTTGCACAGTGATTGAGCCGTGGCAAGAGGATGTTGTCTCCCTCGATGAATACTTGAGTAAGTTTTGAAAACCTTGGTGCTTTTTATGGGTATCCTCAAGTAGTGTGTTACCCTCATGTATTGTCTTGTAGGTCAGATGACAAACATTACCTTATAGGAGTGGAGGAAGAGGTGGGACAAAAACCAAGCCTCACATGGGGAAACTGGTATCCCCCATAGTAATCCTGAGGGCTTCATTGTCAAAGGGAAAAAGAGGCAAGTCGAATAATAACTTCTTGACTCGCCCAATACTAAGGCGTAGAAATAGAAAAAAAGGGTTCTTTGGTGGCTGCTGGGGGATGAGTTGTCCCGCCCATCTCAGGGGAGGTGGGCGCCCAAAGATTCCATGATGGCGAGGCTCTGTCACCCAAATCCTCTATGGAGTGACTCTAGTTTTGTTTCATCCATTTTATTGGCTCTTATATCTCATTCCCTGAGAAGTTCCCTAACGACTATAAGGCTCTCAAAGCTAAGTTGCCCTCATCACTTATTGACATGAAGGAGAACCTCTTATTAAGGGCGCTAATGTTGGAGTGTGTTAACCGAGAAAGGCGAGACTCAGTCGAAAAAGAGTTAAGGGTGAAGCTCAAGAAGTACAATGATGGTTACTCCCAAATCCAGAAAGTGCTTGAAACCTTGCAAAAGGAAAATGAATATTGGGCGAACAAGCTAGACACTGCAGAGACCAAAGCCAATAAAAGTGCTACCAAAGAGGACTCTCAGGGGACATCTTTGGAGGACGCCCTCCGCTCCAACAAGAAATTATAGGGCAAGGTGTCAGAGCTCAAGGATGACTTTGTGGAGGTTTCTGGTACTTATTTTGAGCGTGTGAAGAAACATGTGTCCTTCTTCTATCCCAAATTGGATCTAGGCATGTCAGGTGTTTTTAAAGTCATCCACGATGGCTAGTTTGTGGATGATGAAGAGGCATCCCTGCTAGAGCACGAAGGAACCTCCAGGTGGTACGCATTCAAGATGGTTCCAATGATGATGTGGCGATGAGAGAAGGTGATCCAATAATTTCTTTCCAGGAGTAGGTATACATGGAGGAAGCAACCTTGGATGATGGCCAATAAGTGGGTTTCCTATCTTTTGTTGCATTGGTCCTTCATGGATTTTATTATTTTCTTGCCCTTGCGATGATTTTTGTAAAAATTTAAACTATTCTGTTCCTTTGGGTGTTTTTCGTATTAACTTCCTTGCTATTGTTTCTATGGCCTTGCCCATTCATTTAGTCATTTTTGTACAGTTGTATCATAGCCTTATATGGGCCATTTACTGATATTATCCCCTTAAGGCAACCCAAATACCTTACATAGGTTTGAGATATCTTTTATCCAGAAAGGGGAGTGTCAAAGGTTTCTCCATGAGGGCCTAATGCATTTGATCGTCTCAAAGGGCAACAAGAGTCCCTCTTGAGGGAATTTTATATTGCATCCAAAGGCGACAATAATCCATTGTAAGGACCCAACACTTTAACCGCCTTAATGTGTGGCAAGGATCCCTCGTAGGGATCCAACATTTTGATCTCCCCAAAGAGAGGAAAGGGTCCCTCGTAGGGATCCAACACTTTTATCGCCTTAAAGAGCTACAAGGATTCCTCGTAGGTATCCAACATTTTGGTCGCCCAAAGAGAGAAAAGGATCCCTCGTAGGAATTCCGAATTTTGATCACTTTAAAGGGAATCAAGGATCCCTCATAGGAATCGAGCATTTTGATCGCCTCAAAGGGCGGAAAGGATCCGTCACAGGGATCCAAAATTTTGATCACCTCACAGGGCCACAAAGATTCCTCGTAGGGATCCCGAATTTTAATCGCCTCAAAGGGAGGCAAGGAACCCTTGTGGGGATCCAACATTTTGATCTCCTTAAAGGGAAGCAAGGATCCCTTGTAGGGATCCAACATTTTGATCTTCCAAATAAAGGCAAGGATCCCTCATAGGGATCCAACATTTTGATTACCTCACAGGGAAGTAAGGATACCTCATAGGGGCCCAACATTTTGATTTCCTCAAAGGGTGGAAAGGAACACTAGTAGGGATATAACATTTTGATAGCCTCAAAGGCGATAAGGATCCTTCGTAGGGATCCATCTTTTTGATCGCCTCAAATGGAGGCAAGGACCCCTCGTGGGGATCCAGCATTTTTGACCGCCTCAAAGGGCGATCTTCTTTAGTAGCATTAGATTTTTTTTGTAAAGGTAAATAGGAGAAAACAATGCAAACATTTAAAAAATAATAGTTTGACGAGCCTTAATAAAAACCATTGTCTTCTGACGAAACACCAGGGAAAAAGTGCATCCTAAAAAAACAATTTTTCCTTACAAGCGGAAGAGATATAATACTCACCCGATAAAAAATAACAACAAAGAAAATAAATAACGGTAAATAAAATAAGCATTAGGGGAATTCCATCCAAGGCTTCAGTCTCCTATCTTGTCTCTCTTTTGAGGGAGAGACTCTTCATCTTGGCGAGATTCTTCTAGTGGCTTGATTCCCGAACTAACCTTTCTAGTGTTCATGCCTAAGGTTTTCACTCTTTTCCGCTTAAGACTCTCCATTTAACATTTTTTGGGAATTTCATGGTCTCCTTGGACTACTCAAACTTTCCCGTCAAAGAACATGTATTTCATGCATAAATACAAAGTAGACAAGGCGCCTCACAACTAATTAAAAGTTGGTTGCCCTATAATCATGTTATAAGAAAATGGACGTCTATAACTAGATACTTGACCTTTATCCCCTTGGCTTGTTCTCCCACTCTAAAGGTGATCCTTAGTGTTATGTAGCCTTTCATTTGTACCTGCTCCCTAGAGAATCCAACTGGTAATCTCTTGAAAGCTTTTAGGTTGTACATGGTTGAGGTAGAGCCTCTCAAATTCATCCTAGTAAAGGATATTCGTGGAGCTCCCCCGATCCATGAGAACTCTTTTGATATCTTAGTTATCACACCTAATGGTGATGACCATATAGTCGTCATTGTGGGGGTGGATGTCTACTGCATCTTTTTTTGAAAAGATAATCTCAATCTTTGGCCTATGTGTCTCACCTTCTTTCAACTCCTTAGGGATATCCTCTACATTCAATACCTGAAGGTCATATCTTTTACAGGTGAAGATAGTATCCCACCCCTAGAAAATCCTCTTGTAATTGTATTAAGTGTATTGAGTACGACCTAGTCGTTCTCTTCTTTGGATGACACCTTTCTCTTTATGGATCTAGGGATTCTTATGTAATTCCTTCCTAAGGAGTTGAACCCGCTTGACTCTTGGGAGGGATCACCTTTGACATACTTTTAAAAGTTTCCCTCATTAATCAGTCGTCCGATCTCCTTCTTGAGCTGGTATAAGTATTTTGCGTGGTGCTGTAACGGTAAATTTTTTGAGATTAAGCTATTGATTAACTTAACTCACAAAGCAAGATTCTCCACCACGCTTTTATTATTTTTAAAGGAAAGGGATAAAGAACGAACAAAATCCAAAGAAGTTTTAAAACAAAACTAATAATAACAGAGATAAGGGTCTGGGAGTTGGTTATGCAAAGGGAAGGTACTAGCACCCTAAACATCTATAGTACTCTATAGGAACCTCTTTGAAAATCTGTACATTTTGGCTTTAAAATGGTGTTGTTTGCAAAATATTGGGGAGATGAGAAGAGAAATGTTTTTCATAATTTTTGTGTTTGCCAAGACCCCCTAAGCCTCATGCCTACGTACCAACAAAGTAAAATGGAGGATCAAAACCTCGTAGTTCGTGGTAAAAATAACAAAGATGTTTATTTTGATTCATTTTTAATGAAAATACATTTTGTCATTTTTAGGAGAACACTCAACTAACCACCCACAAGTATGAGAACTTTGCGTCACTACGGAGAAGGGATGCAACTTGGATAAAGATTAACAAGTATGCAACTAGCTCTCTTAGGTGGAAAAAAAGTATCATCAATACCATGGGAATAGGAGAATTATATCTCAATTATGAAAATGACTCATGTCTAAACTTTGAGAAAAAGTTTTAAAAGAAAAAATACACAAAGGGCACAAAATAGTTTGAATGAGTTATGTATTTTTTTTAAGTCTTTTGAAATTGGTTTGAATATGCTTCAGATGTATTAGCATTTATTAAGAAAAGATTTTGAAAATCACTTGACAAAAGTCAAGGTTTATTGAGAAAATGGTTCAAGTTTGAAAACAAGAAGGTTTTTTAAAAGAGGAGAAGATTTTGAAAATCAAAGAAGGGGAGGAGATGAAGAGACTATCCTAGAACATAAAGTAAAATCTAGGGAGGAAAGATCTAACCAAGAGATAACAAGCTTTATGACCTGAGTCAAAAAAGAATTCCCTCATTTGGATTAAGCCTCAAGCAAGTCAAATAAGCAAAGAATAATTCAAGTGTCAAATGAAACCAAAGTAACGAAGTCAATTCTTCAAAAGAAGGCCAAAGTCAAAGGTACCAGATAAATCCCAAGGTCTTAAATCACAAACTCCCAAAGCAAGGGTCAATATCCTAGTTCTAAGTCCATAGTTCCATAATAATGCCAATGATAGTAGTCTCAAGGCCATGAATCAAGAGAACCAATTTTTTAGGTTTTTTTTACTTTATTAATGTCTTTAAAAGAAAAAGAAGTCCAAATGGACAAAAGAAAAAAGAGCATAAACACAAACAATGTGATATGAGATGCTAAAATAAAATCATAAAGTAAATAGTAAGAAATAAATGACAAAAAATAAAGAGTATAAGATAAATGACATTAAAGTAAAGTTAATACAATAATATGTTAGTAAGATGTGTTAGTAATAAAAAATAGACAGATAATTTGTCATTATTGGGAGAACACTCAACTATTCACCCACAAGTATGAAAATATGGATCTCTACATCACCATAAGAAGGGCTCCAACTTGGATAAAATCAACAAGTATGCCACTAGCTCTCTTAGGTGAAAAGGAAATAATATTTTTCACACAATACCATGAGGAGTAGGAGACTTACAATCTCATTTATAAAAATGTCTTATTTTCCGATTCAGGACAAATTTAGCATTATGTTAAGCAATCATAATTGGAGTTATGTAGAAGTCACAACTATCTGAGGCGGGTCAATAATAATATATGTGTTAATACATGCTAGACAAATGATATATAAATCATTCTCCTAAAGCTATGCCACACAAAAAAGAAAAGAGGATGGATCAAGCACAAATGCTAGGAGAGTGGTCTATTACATCAATCAATACTTCATGATACTTAGGACAAACTTATCCATCAATCCAAAGTATCTTAAATGATCCATGATCACTTATGAGGTAGATTTGAAATGATGAAATTTCATCAAGTACCAATCCATACATCATGAACAAGATGGACACAAACCATCCAATTGATCAAGAGAAAAAAGGAAGAGAAAGAGATGAAGAAGAAGAAGAGAAACCAAACCCAAATTGGATCAAAGGATTGATCAAGTCATCATCAAAATCAATCATCTGTCTTGGTGGGTTAGGGTTTTCACTCCATCAACACCCAAAAATCATTGAGTTTGATGAGACCTATGATCAAAATAACCAAGATCCAAGGCCAACAAAAGTCAACAAAGGTCAAACAAGCATAAAATGCAAGAAAATAAATAAAAATGCATCAAAAATATTTTTAAAATGAATCTTAAAAGGGAAATAAAAGAGAAAAATCCATAAAGTCCTTCAAAACACGAAATAAATGGCCAAGAAAATTATGCAAGGTTTGAGATAAAATAACAAACATAAAATAAAATTTCCAGAATTTTTAAATGCATAAAAGTATTTTTAAACCAATTAAAACAAAGTAAAAATCCAAGAAAAATAGAAAATCAAGAAAATAAAATATGTAAAAATAAAAATCAGATGAAGAAAAATAAAAGAAAATTTTAGAAATTATTTTGGATAAAAGATGATTTTTCTTTGAATTTTTAAAGAAAATGCAATTTAAAATAAAAATAAAAAGAAATAAAACTCAGAAAAAAAACAATAGGCGTTGGATCTGGCCTCATTAATTGACGTGGCAGATCCAACAGCCATCAGGCTAGGGTGCACGGTGGAAAATAGTCAGAATAAAACATGGAATCACATTCAAAATAGACCAATCAAAACATTTTAAAATGCCATCGCGGATACAACTCATATAACCTGAAAAAAAATCTGGTCGCCTTCTCCGGTGATCCCTCATCGGAGTTTCATTATTTGGCAAATTAAGAACACGAGACCACCACCAATGTGATAGTCTCCTCATCACGAATTCCTCATGCTTAAAATTCATTTATCTAAACTATGGAGAATTTCAGAGAAATTTCAAAAACAAGCAAGCCACGAAAAGTAAGATTAAATGATGAACACGATCAATCAACACCAGATAAGTTAGGGGAAAGTATCAAAGAGTGAAAGACTACATTGTGGTAACTTGTTTGAGTTTAAATGATGCTCAGAACTACCTTATCCAAATGATGATCAGAGGCTAAAGAAACTTGATCTGGTCAGGGAAATTCAGAAGGTCATAGAGCTTGGTAATTGTTGCAAAAGCTTCAGAGGAGACTGAAGGTGCTAATGGAATCAAGAAATTAAATTGAAACAAACTAGAAACCAAAACACAATAGCTCAATTTTCTGGAAAATTTTGAGAGTGAAGCAAAAGTTCTTCGGCTTTCCAAAGCTTGGGAATGAAGCAAACATGTTGTTCTATTTATAGGGAAGTGATTGGTGATCTCATACGTGCCAAATGAAGTTCAATTTGTGCAAAACGAATTTGCTCATGATGTGAGAAAATATGACTTGCAAAACCATCAAAACTCAACCAAATCATGTGTTTTATGAGTCATTTAACTTCTAGAGACTTGATTAAATATGCTTAGGTCCAAATCGCATGGTGAGTTGGCTTGTAATTTAGGATTAGTGAAGTTCGAAGTTCTTATCATGATGATTTCTTCAGTTCCAAGTCACCATGTTTAACTCAATTGGGTATCTTGCTAAGGAGGCTTTTTGATCCCATTCTTCTTGCAATATGTTGACATCATATCAAAGATCACAATATGCTGATAAAGGTTGCATTTGGATGCTTGAGCACAAAGTTATGGCATGTTGAAGTTGGCACAAAAGTCTGGTAATGCAACTTGGAAAATTCTAAGTCCTAAATGGCTGAAAATGACCTATAATGTCTTAAAGAATTCCATGGCCTTGAAAATATAATTTGACTTTGATCCTTGAAGCAAACTTGTAGAGGGAATCACAAATGATATAGTAAAAAAAAGAATCAACCTCAAATGTTGAAAACTGAAGAAGTTATGAACCTTGAAAGTTGAGAAAAAGTCACTTGAAAATAGGTCAAATTTCACTAAGTTCACAAATGACCTATGATGTTTTCAAATTTTTGATGATCCTCCAAGCATAATTGGCTCTTTTCATGTAAAGATAAGTTGTAGAGGATATTGAGAAGAGTCATATGCAAAAAGAAGCATTCAAACATGTTGAGGATTGAAGAAGTTGTGATCCTTTGAACTTTGACTTTAAATGTTGACTTTTGGTCAAACCTCTTGGAATAAACTTGTGTACTTGGACTTTTCTTGCATTTCCAGGTACATGGATGATCATATTAACTCAAAATAAGGTGTGCTTGAATGTACTTTGATTAAATTGCTCAAAGCTTGAGGTAACTTATTGAAGAAGGCATGGAAATAAACACATGAACCTTTGACTTTTCTTGAGAAATAAGCAACAAAACTTTGAGATACTCTTGATCAAAATGAGATTGAAAGATGCTTGATAATCTTAGAGATCATGTTTTGAGAGATAAGCCCCTTGAGAATCAATGGTTGAACACACTTTAACTTGAGGAATAAAAAAAACCTAGTTGAGGAACCATGCTTGATGCTTTTGATGAAAAGCCCTGCCTTGCACAATGAACTTAAAGAAAACAAGACATGTTTTTACTGTTTTGATTAGTGGTTAGATAAATAATGAACATATAAACACAAAGGTAGAACACCAGTAAAGAGGTGCTTGATGATCCCTGTAAAAGGAAAGCCCAAATATGAGAGGAAGAGGACAAATATGTGACATTGTTTATATACAAGGATGCAAATGATATGTGGGATCTTAGGGTTAAAAATTAGGGTATGACAAATGCCTTTTAAATTTATGGAGCTTACACCATCTTTCTGGCTCAAGTCCCATAACATATGCCTTTGGGGATATAGCCACAATGATATCATGCAAATGGAGAACGCTTTCCAGATATATTCATAACAAGTGTTCAGAGGCCTGTGGTTCTATATCATCTTTCCTACTCACTAAATACAACTTTTTCCTTGTTGGACGAGGTATAGTTGATCTTCCATGGGTGTTACAAACCTTCGACGCTAGGTACACATTCTTTTACTTATCAAGTCCTTTTCGGGACGTCTCTCTCTTCGCCCTTTATGTAACTTTCTGCCCTTGTGACCACCTCTACTAATGAAGATGTTTGCCTTTGTGCGAGAGACTCATTAAAGTGCCCTACTTTGAGACCATTCTGGAATGCCCCCACGAAAATTTCTTGGTTTGGATGGATGAATTTTATGGTAGCTTCATTGAAATATATGAGATATTCCCTTAGTGACTCAGAAGGACTCTGTCATATGTTAAATAGTTTGGTGGTGGACATCTTCCTGTGTCAACTAACTGTGAACTGATGCACGAGTTTCTTCACTTGCTCTTGATAGTTGGTGATGGAAGCTCGGAGTAAGCTCTTGTACCATCGCAAAGATGCGTCTTTGAGAGTGCTAGACAATAACTTGCACTTCAGAGAGTCAGGCGCTCCGATGATGACCATTTGTGTCTTGATGGAGGCGACGTGCTCATAAGGATCACTACATCCATCAAACTTCTCCAAGGAGGGAGGCTTGAACCCTTCGTGAATAAACGCTTCCCTTATTTTATCTGAATGTGACCGAGGGTCTGAAATTCTAGTTATCAGACTTTAGATGTCACACGGGTTGTTATGACATCCAATTCTGCGCAGACAAGAATTATGCAGAACTTAAAAGTAAGTGCAGTAAATAACACAAGTAATTGTTTACCCAGTTCAGTCCAACATGACCTACATCTGGGGGCTACCAAGCCAGAGAGGAAATCCACTATCAGTAGTATTAATTCAAAGCTAAACTCACCCGTTTACAACTCTTCACTTAATCCCTACCCAATGCAATTTCAATCTTACTCTAAGATCAGAGTTCCTACTCACTCCCCCTCAATCACCTCAGTGATTACTACCTTTAATCAATATTAAAGACAATTTTGAAGTCACACTTCAAACAACTCTTGATTGTGCTTAACAACTTTAATCAAGATACACAGCACTCACGCTTAAAAGCTTTGAGCGACACAACACTTACAACTCAATGAACACCCTATGCCAAAGCAATCATCTACGTGATAATGGCTTGGCTTACAAGATATGTCTAATACAAGACTCACAAAAATACAGCAGTGAAGTATGATGGACACACTAAATCTTCACGCCTCAAAATCCCCAGTTCTGAATGAAGGAACGACTTCCTTTTATATTGCAGTACTTGGGCCTTTGCACTTGTATTCTCCTGAATTTAAGGTCACGCGAGTTCCCCTAAATTCCACATCTAGGTTACTAACAAATAGGCTATTTGTTAGGTTCATTAAATGTAGCTTGGTTGTTGATTTCCTGGATTTTCTCTCAGCAGTTGAATCCCTGAAGAATAGCCTGAGAAAAAGCTGAAACAGAAAACTGAACAACCTACAATATAGCATATGCTGTCAGGAATGAATGTCACGACATTCAGCTTGACATCAAGGATCATATGCTAAGTCTGTTTTTCTAGAAAACAGTCTGTACAATTTTGCTGACCTGTATATGACCAAAATGACCATACTACAGTAACAACTTACATTAATAAATGTCAAGGTATCCAATTTGACATTTACACATTTGGCCTTAAGTCAGTTCTGTTATCCTCTTGAAGAACAGACTAAGAAACATGCTGAAGTATAGCAGAACACCACTCTGTCTATTGTTCAGTATATGCTGTCAATGATGAATGTCATAACATCCAGTTTGACATTCAAACAGTAGGCCTTATGCCAGGTCTGTTATTTCCTTGATAACCAGATTGGAAATAAATACTAAGTTATAACAGAACACCAGCTGTTCTATTCCTTAGTATCTGCTGTCAGGGATGAATGTCACAACATCCAGTTTGACATTCAATAAATCCTGTATTAGCTAATCCTGCAGTAACTACTCAAGTGTGTCATGACATCAGTCAAGACATCAGAGTACAGTTAGATATTCTAACCTACAGTGCAGTCACACATACACACCATGTCATGACATCAATCAAGACATTAGAATCCAGCTAGTGTTTTACCATATAATGCAGCCAATTAAACACCTACAAACTCCCCCTTTGGCAAATTTTTGGCTAAAACACTTTGATCCCCATAACAAAGTTCATAGCAGCGGAATCACTCATCTAGCAGGAAATAGACCTAGCTAATACACTCAGAGTGGCAGCACACTCACACACATGGAAGTTAAATAAAACTTCACATAACAGCACACATACGGAAGTTAAATAAAAACTTCTAATTGCAGCACACATACAGAGGTACAGAAGTTAAATAAAAACTTCAACATACATCAGCTGCAGGGGAGTGAAGTTTCGAATCTGTCATGAAAGTCTGTTGTAACAGACCAATCTGTTGTCTGGGGTATCACCCTGTTACTCCCCTTTTTTGTCAAAAATGTTGCCAAAGCCAACAACATAAACAGAGAAAAAAATGACAGAATTACAGACTTGGTTTTACTTCACAGTTTCAACCAAGTTAGCACCCACTTGATCTTGCTTCACAACTTTGATCAAGTAATCACCCACTTTTGCTTTACTGTAGGTACAGCCATATCAGATGCCATGACTTTGTTTCTGACATCCAGAACCACTCCTGCATGAACAACATCCTTGAATTCCTGCAGGTGCATAGACCTTCTCACGTTAGGATGTCTCCTTACCCTCTTGTTGCCACACTTGTTGCAAGTGGCATAGCTATGATCTGTTGACCAATCAGAGCATAGTTCCAATTGTTTAATAGGCAGAGATATTAAACTATGCATCCCAAACATCAGTGGTTGCTATAAGTTCTCAGAGAGACATATTCCCAGTTTGCCCCTTAAGTTTTCAAACTGAGTAGCATCCAGAGCCTTTGTAAATATGTCAGCCAGTTGAAGTTCCGTGGCTACATGTTTCAAGGTGATCACCTTGTCTTCCACCAGATCTCTGATGAAGTGATGTCTAATGTCAATATGCTTGGTCCTGCTGTGTTGGATGGGATTCTTGGAAATATTGATGGCACTGAGATTATCACAGAACAATGTCATGACATTTTGAGTGACATTGTACTCAGTGAGCATCTGTTTCATCCAAACTAGTTGGGAACAACTGCTTCCAGCAGCTATGTATTCAGCCTCTACAGTGGACAGAGATACACAATTCTGCTTCTTGCTGAACCAAGATATGAGATTGTCTCCCAAGAAGAAACATCCTCCTGATGTGCTTTTTCTGTCATCAGCACTCCCAGCCCAGTCAGCATCACAGTACCCTGATAGGACAGGCTCAGACCCATGTGAGTACAGCATCCATAGTCACAAGTCCCATTGATGTACTTGAGAATCCTTTTGACTTGATTCAAGTGGCTCACTTTAGGCTCTGCTTGGTATCTAGCACACACTCCAACTGCATAAGAAATGTCAGGTCTACTTGCAGTTAGGTATAGTAGACTGCCTATCATGCTTCTATACAAGCATTGATCAATACTAGGCCCTCCATCATCTTTGGTTAACTTCAGATGAGTAGGAGCAGGAGTCCTCTTGTGCCTAGCATTATCCATACCAAACTTCTTAACTATGTTTTTAGCATACTTGCTTTGGGAGAGAAACATAGAGTCCTCCATTTGGTTGACTTGCATTCCAAGAAAGTAGGTTAGTTCCCCAACCAGACTCATTTCAAACTCAGATTGCATTTGTTGAACAAAATGTGTTACCATTTGTTCTAACATACCACCAAAGACTATATCATCCACATAGATTTGAGCAATCATGATTTTGCCGTCTTCATCCTTCACAAACAAGGTTTTATCTATTCCACCTTTTCTGTATCCATTTGAGGTCAGAAATTCGGTGAACCTTTCATACCATGCTCTAGGTGCTTACTTCAACCCATACAAGGCTTTCCTCAACTTGTATACATGCTTAGGTTGGTTAGGATCACAGAACCCTTTAGGTTGTTCCACATAGACTTCTTTATTCAAGTAGCCATTCAAGAATGCACTCTTCACATCCATTTGGAACAGTTTAAACTTCAGAATGCATGCTATACCTAACAACAATCTGATGGACTCAAGCCTAGCCACAGGAGCAACCGTCTCATCAAAATCAACCCCTTCAACTTGAGTGTATCCTTGAGCTACTAGTCTTGCTTTATTCCTAGTAATTACTCCTTTCTCATCAGACTTGTTTTTGTAGATCCACTTGGTACCAATGATGTTGGTCCCTTCAGGTCTTGGAACTAGCTCTCATACTTCATTCCTTTTGAACTGCTCAAGTTCCTCTTGCATGGCATTGATCCAGTATTCGTCAGTCAGGGCTTCTTTCACATTCTTGGGTTCAACCTTGGAAACAAAACAGGAATTTGAGCTTATTCCCCTTGACCTGGTAGTCACACCACTACTGGGATCCCCTATGATAAGATCCTTAGGGTGGTCTTTCTGAATTCTAATAGATGGCATTTTGGTGGTTGCATCTACTTCACATTCAGGAGGAGGTTCCTGTACTTCATCAGACTTGACTGGAATGTCTGTTGAACTGTCAGGGAATGTTGCAACATCCTCTATGACATCGATTCCTTCCTCTTTATCATCCACAATGACATTTATGGATTCCATCAGAACATTGGTCCTGTAGTTGAACACTCTGTATGCCCTGCTGTTAGTGGAATATCCTAGAAATATACCTTCATCACTTTTGGGATCCAGTTTCCTTCTCTGTTCACGGTCTGTGAGAATGTAGCATTTACTTCCAAAGATATGAAAGTACTTCATAGTGGGTTTTCTGCCTTTCCATATTTCATACAGAGTGGAGGAGGTTCCTTTTCTCAAGGTGACTCTGTTGTGAACATAGAACGCGGTATTCATAGCTTCATCCCAAAAGTGCATAAGGAGCTTCTTTGCATGAATCATAGCTCTGGCAGATTCTTGGATAGTTCTATTTTTCCTTTCAACTATCCCATTCTGCTGGGGAGTTATAGGGGAAGAGAATTCATGACTAATTCCTTCAGACGAGCAAAACTCATCAAACTTAGAATTCTTGAATTCCGTACCATGATCACTCCTAATTCGGACAACACAGCTGCCCTTTTCCCTTTGGAGTCTGATGCACAGGTCTTTGAAGACATCAAATGTATCTGACTTCTCTCTGATGAACCTTATCCACGTGTATCTGGAATGGTCATCAACCACCACGTATGCATATCTCTTTCCCCCCAGACTTTCAACCTGCATAGGTCCCATTAAGTCCATGTGCAACAGTTCTAGAACTCTGGAAGTAGTAGGATGTCCCAACTTCGGATGTGACATCTTGGTTTGCTTGCCCACCTGGAATTCTCCACAGACTCTTCCTTCATCAATAAGCAGCTTTGGAATTCCTCTGACTGCTTCCTTGGATATGATCTTCTTCATTCCCCGTAAGTGGAGATGTCCAAGGCGTCTATGCCACAGCTTCACCTCCTGTTCTTCCTTGACTGAAGAGCATATTGTGGAGAAGTTTGAGACTTTAGGTTCCCATAGATAGCAGTTATCTTTGGACCTAGATCCTCTCATAACTTTCTGATTGTCACCATTCGTCACAATACATAGCTCCTTAGTAAACTGAACATAGAACCCTTGATCACACAGCTGGCTTATGCTGATGAGGTTTGCAGTTAGTCCTTTTACTAACAACACATTATCCAGTTTTGGAACTCCCGAGCAGTCCAGCTTACCCACACCTTTTATTTTTCCTTTAGCACCATCACCAAAGGTCACATAGCTGGTAGTGTGAGGTTGGATATCTGCCAATAGATTTTCCATACCAGTCATATGTCTTGAGCATCCACTGTCAAAGTACCAATCTTCTTTGGTAGAAGCTCTTAGAGCTGTGTGGGCTAACCTAGCATACCATTGTCGCTTCTTGCTGGAGACATGATGCCTAAATGTCTTATGCTTAGGTCTGACATGAGGGACTTGGTTCGGGTAACCATGAAGCCTGTAGCAGAAGGCTTTTATATGCCCAAGCCTACCACAGTGGTGACATTTCCATTTCTGGAATTTCCTCTTCTGATGATTAGTCATCCTGGTTCCCCGATGTTGAGACATTGGATGTGACTTCCCTTTGGATTTCTGAACTTTAGCCTTTGGGCGTTTGCGTTCAGCTGAGGATCTTTTCCCAAAGCCTAAACCAGATGTGGTTCCAAACTTCTGTCCTACCTTTAGGATCTCTTCCAAGGTGTCAGTTCCTTTATTCATCATTCTGATGGATTTAGTCATCTGATTCAGCTTGGAGGTCAGCAGGGTTATCTCACCATTTAGATCCTCTATGGCCGTCAGATGCTTCAGTCTCTCATCTTCCAGCTCCTTGATGAGTTTCTTCTGCTTTTCTCCTTGTACACGTACTTCTGTACTGGTGACACACAACTTCTTATAAGCTGCAACAAGTTCATCAAAGGTCAGTTCATCTGCACTTGAGTCATCATCAGTGGCACAAACACTGGTTAGTGTAGTGACGTGTTTAGCAGATTCTCCTTCAGATTCACTTTCAGAATCTCCTTCAGACCATGTGATAGCTAGCCCCTTATTTTGCATTTTGAGGTAAGTAGGGCATTCAGCTCTGACGTGTCCATACCCTTCACAACCATGACACTGGATTCCCTTGCCGTGGTTGAACTTTTCTTCAGAGGTTGATCTTTTCTTAATGTCATACGGGATGTTCTTCACATTAGGTCTACCTCTTTGATCAATCTTCTTCACGAACTTGTTGAACTGTCTCCCAAGCATGGCTAAGGCTTCTGATATGCTTTCATCACCTCCAGTGTATCCTGCTTCTGACTCCTCTTCAGCATTAGATACAAAAGCTACACTTTTGTTCTTCTTTTCAGCATTCTCACACAAGCCCATTTCAAAGGTTTGGAGAGAACCAATTAGCTCATCCACCTTCATATTGCAGATGTCCTGCGCCTCCTCTATGGCTGTGACCTTCATAGCAAATCTCTTAGGCAAGGACCTGAATCTTTCTTACAAGTTTCTCTTCAGCCATTTTCTCACCTAGTCCACCAGAGGTGTTTGCAATCTCAAGAATATTCATGTGAAAGTCATGAATAGTCTCATCCTCTTTCATCCTCAGATTTTCAAACTTGGTGGTCAGCATCTGAAGTTTGGACATCTTCACCTTGGAAGTACCTTCATGGGTTACCTTGAGGGTATCCCAAACTTCCTTAGCTAGTTCACAGTGGTGCACCAGCCTGAAGATGTTCTTACTGATTCCATTGAACAATGCATTCAAGGCCTTGGAATTTCCAAGAGCTAATGCCTCTTGCTCCTTGTCCCACTCTTCTTCAGGAATCTGCACACTGACTCCATCTTCACCTATCTTTGTTGGATGTTCCCATCCTTTGTTGACAGCTCTCCAGACTTTACTATCTAGAGACCTTAAGAAGGCTATCATACGAGGCTTCCAGTCATCATAGTTAGAGCCATCCAACATGGGTGGTCTATTTGAGTGTCCTATATCCTTGTCCATGGTACTAGAAAGTAACTTCCCTAGATCTCACCCAGAAATTAACAGGCAGGGTGCCTGCTCTGATGCCAATTGAAATTCTAGTTATCAGACTTTAGATGTCACACGGGTTGTTATGACATTCAATTCTGCGCAGACAAGAATTATGCAGAACTTAAAAGTAAGTGCAGTAAATAACACAAGTAATTGTTTACCCAGTTCAGTCCAACATGACCTACATCTGGGGGCTACCAAGCCAGGGAGGAAATCCACTATCAGTAGTATTAATTAAAAGCTAAACTCACCCGTTTACAACTCTTCACTTAATCCCTACCCAATGCAATTTCAATCTTACTCTAAGATCAGAGTTCCTACTCACTCCCCCTCAATCACCTCAGTGATTACTACCTTTAATCAATATTAAAGACAATTTTGAAGTCACACTTCAAACAACTCTTGATTGTGCTTAACAGCTTTAATCAAGATACACAACACTCACGCTTAAAAGCTTTGAGCGACACAACACTTACAACTCAATGAACACCCTATGCCAAAGCAATTATCTACGTGATAATGGCTTGACTTACAAGATATGTCTAATACAAGACTCACAAAAATACAGCAGTGAAGTATGATGGACACGCTAAATCTTCACGCCTCAAAATCCCCAGTTCTGAATGAAGGAACGACTTCCTTTTATATTGCAATACTTGGGCCTTTGCACTTGTATTCTCCTGAATTTAAGGTCACACGAGTTCCCCTAAATTCCACATCTAGGTTACTAACAAATAGGCTATTTGTTAGGTTCATTAAATGTAGCTTGGTTGTTGATTTCCTGGATTTTCTCTCAGCAGTTGAATCCCTGAAGAATAGCCTGAGAAAAAGCTGAAACAGAAAACTGAACAACCTACAATATAGCATATGCTGTCAGGAATGAATGTCACGACATTCAGCTTGACATCAAGGATCATATGCTAAGTCTGTTTTTCCAGAAAACAGACTGTACAATTTTGCTGACCTGTATATGACCAAAATGACCATACTACAGTAACAGCTTACATTAATAAATGTTAAGGTATCCAATTTGACATTTACACATTTGGCCTTAAGTCAGTTCTGTTATCCTCTTGAAGAACAGACTAAGAAACATGCTGAAGTATAGCAGAACACCACTCTGTCTATTGTTCAGTATATGCTGTCAATGATGAATGTCATAACATCCAGTTTGACATTCAGACAGTAGGCCTTATGCCAGGTCTGGTATTTCCTTGATAACCAGACTGGAAATAAATACTAAGTTATAACAGAACACCAACTGTTCTATTCCTTAGTATCTGCTGACAGGGATGAATGTCACAACATCCAGTTTGACATTCAATAAATCCTGTATTAGCTAATCCTGCAGTAACTACTCAAGTGTGTCATGACATCAGTCAAGACATCAGAGTACAGTTAGATATTCTAACCTACAGTGCAGTCACACATACACACCATGTCATGACATCAGTCAAGACATTAGAATTCAGCTAGTGTTTTACCATCTAATGCAGCCAATTAAACACCTACAGGATCCATCACTTTCATCTCCGTAGGGGGTAACCTTATATTGACATTGTTGGATGTAGTTGACATTATTCAATGACATCTTTAAATTTAGATATGAGTGTAACTCAATTTTAAAAAGAAAATTATAAGATAAAAATTGCTAATAAAAGATATATTTAACCATATTTGACACTTAACATCTCAATTGTTCAAGCAATTGCAAATAGTCAAGGAAAACACTTTAATTTCTAATCTTTATGAAAAAATAAAAATAAAATAAAATAAAATAAAATAAAATAAAGGATTCTTTATTCAGCTTCCCTTCAAGCTCAACTAATGAATGTGTTACCCAACAAAAGCTGCACTGATCATAGAATGAGACGAGTCAACCTGGCATAGCAATATGACAAGAGAAGAACAAGTCCAACTTGTCAAACAATACTGTCACCCTTCCATGCTG
Organism: Lathyrus oleraceus; assembly: GCF_024323335.1. Lineage (NCBI taxonomy): Eukaryota > Viridiplantae > Streptophyta > Magnoliopsida > Fabales > Fabaceae > Lathyrus > Lathyrus oleraceus. The sequence goes on along the minus strand of NC_066584.1, from coordinate 319,809,792 downwards.
TCCTTTTGTCTTCAACTAGGTAAATATCACGTGACATACGTAAAACAAAAACAAGATAATTTAATGGTGATAGTAATCTCTAACTTTTACTCTAATTCCATCCTGTACATTTCATTAAATTAGTCTCATGTATACTGATGCATCATCTATTTATTATGGTTAAAAAAAAGCATCTATTTACGTTGAAATGTACATATAGCTTTAAAAACTTGTCCTTTGATTTTTAAGATACGTGATTGTTCAGTCATATATATTCCTTTGTCATCAAGGATGAATCAATGTATATGTGGACAATCCAGAATGTCAAGTACTAATTAATATCTTTTGGACTTTCTAAATTTTCTCTTGCATTGGGACATTAAAGGCTTAGCAAATGAGTTTAAATGTTCACAACTTTTGTAGGCAATGGCATTTTTTTATTAAGATAAACATTTAATGGACCCCATAATTGTAAGGAAATTGTTACATGTCACGGAAAAATGAACGATGGAGAAGTATGAAATATACTTGGCTGAACTTAAATGATTTTCTTTTAACCTTTTAACCTTCCAAGTTTAACATTCCAAGTTTTGAGGTAAATATGTGTTTATAAATGAAGATAATTTATATATTAAATTTTATAAAATTGAATTAAATTTAATATAAATTTTAAAATAAAAGTAAGACCTTATTTGTTTGTGGCGTGTACTCTGTGAGCGGTGGTGGATATATATTTTTTATATGAGAGACCAAATTTTATATGAACGACAAATTTTTTACTACTCTTAAAATAATTACAAAATGGTTGCACACACACACTATGTAAAAGAAAGGAATGAATAATGCTCACGCCACTCACTTGCTTAAATACAAGTGAGATTTAAATAAAATACTAAACTACCCTCTAACAAACTTTGTCAACAAGTTTCTGAAAATGAATTAATTCTAACACCATTCATTAATTCATATTCAACTTAACCAAAACTAACAACACCAATTCCATCCTTCAAGCGGAGAAATTGATCAGTCTTGATCGCATTCGTCAGAACATCTGCCAGCTGCTTCTGGGTGCTACAGTGCACAACTTCTAACACTCTATTCTGAATCTTATTTCTCAAAAAGTGATACTTAGTCTCAACATGTTTCCTTCTCCCATGCAACACTGGGTTCTAGGCAAGATTGATTGCAGACTTGTTATCAATCATCAACTTTAGAAACTTGTTTACTTTGATCTTCATATCCTGCAGTAAATTCAGAAGCCACACAGCTTGACATGCAATCACAACACCTACAATATATTCTGCTTCACAGGTTGACAAAGCAACAACTAGTTGCTTGTTGGAATACCAAGAAATATGACTTCCCATAAACTTAAACAAGTATCCAGAAGCACTTCTTCTGTTAACTATGTCTCCACACCAATCAGAATCTCAGTATCTCAGAAGTTCTGAGTCAGTTTCAGCACCAGAAGGGAACAAAACTTCATACTTCAAAGTTCCCTTTATATACCTCAGAATTCTGACAAAAACTTGGTAATGAGACCATTTCAGTTTACTCATAAACCTACTTATCATTCCAAATGTATAGAAACTATCAGGTTTGGTATTACATAAATACCTCAAAGACCCTACCAACTGCTTGAACGTTGCCGCATCTACATCATCACCATCAGAATCAGAATCCAATTTCTGATTTATATCAGCAGGTGTGGCAACAACTTTACAATTCAATAGTATGTTGAACATAGACACCATACTCCATCTCACATTTTTGAAATCCTTGCTTCTTGAAAAATGAATCAATTTTCAGATTCCAAGCTCTAAGGGCTTACTTTAGTCCATACAAAGTTTTGTGTAATATGTACACCACCCCTTCCTGATTCTTTTTCTCAAATCCAGGAGGTTGTGACACATAAACCTCTTCTTCTAATGGACCATTCAGAAATGCAGATTTCACGTCTAAATGCATCAGAGGCCATTTCTTGTTAGCAACTATCATAATCACCAGCCTGATTGTTTCATGTCTTGCTACAGGAGCAAACACTTCAAAGTAATCTAACCCAGGTTTCTGCAGAAAATCTCCCACAACTAACCTTGATTTGTGTTTGCCAGTTGATCCATCTGGCTTTAGCTTCACCTTATAAACCTATCTCACACCGATGGCTTTCTTGTTCTTTGGAAGTTCTGTCAGCTTCCAAGTCTTGTTTCTCTCTAAGACATCAAGTTCTTCTTTCATGGCCTTCATCCAGACTTTCTGCTTGAGAGCTTCTTCTGTACTTACGAGTTCAAAGTCTACTAACATGGCACACTGAATAACTTCCCTTTAGAATCTACTTCAATATCTTATAGCATGTCAAACTCTGCAAACCTTCTCGGAATGTTTCTGATTCTTTTTGGCCTCTGAACTTGTTTAGAACCTTCTGATTTTGGAACTGTATCAGATACTGGAACTCCAGAAGTACCGACTTCAGAAGCATGACCACCTTCAAAATCTGGAATATTCCCAGAATTTGGACTACCACTAGAATCTAAATGACCATCAGAATCTGGATCACCAGAATCTGAATCACCACCAGAATCTGGATCAAAATCAGATTCTTCCTCAGAATCAATCTCGCCTTCTGATTCTGACTCACTCTCAAAATCATTTTCAGGATCTGACTCATCTTCAGAATCAAAATCAATATCTTTAGAAGTTAACTCTGCATCGGAGTTGGATTGAGACTGACTCCAATCTATAGCGGTATTTTTTTTTTAGATTAAGCCTTCGATTAACTTAACTCGCAAAGAAAGTGTATCCACCGTGCTTTTATTATTTCCAAAGGAAAAGGGAAAAAGGGTTCGGGGGTTAGTTATGCAAATGGAAGGTATTAACACCCTAAACATCCACGGTACTCCATGAGAACCTCTTTGAAAATGTGCCTTTTGGTTTGAAAATAGGTATTATTTGCAAAAGATTGGAAAGATGGGAAAAGAAGTATTTTTTCTTATTTTTTTGTGTTTTCCAAGACTTTTCAAGTCTCATGCCTACGTACCAACAAAGTGTAATGTAGGATCAAAACCTCGTAGTTCATGGTAAAAATAACAAAGGTGTTTGTTTTGATTCATTTTTAATGGGAAAGACATTTTGTCATTTTAAGGAGAATACTCAACTAGTCACCCACAAGTATGAGTACTTTGCATCATCATGAGAAGGGATCCAACTTGGATAAGGATCAATAAATATGACGCTAGCTCTCACAGATGGAAAATAATTGTCATCAATATTATGGGGATAGGAGAATTATATCTCAACTATGGAAATTACTCATGTCTAATACCTTAAGAAAAGTTTAAAAGGAAACGTGCACAAGGGCACAAAAATTATTTGAATGAGTTATGCATTTTTTTGGTATTTTGAAATTGGTCTAAACATGCTTAAGATGGATTAACATTTATTAAGAAAAGGGTTTTGAAAATCACTTGACAAAAGTCAAGGTTTATTGAGAAAGTGGTTCAAGTTTAAAAACAAGAAGGTTTTGAAAAAGAGAGAAGATTTTGAAAATGAAATAAAGAGGAGAAGAATAGACTATCCTATAGCATAAAGTAAAAGCTATGGAGGAAAGATCTAACCAAGAAATAGCAAGCTTTATGATATAAGTCAAGCAAGAATTCCCTCCTTTAGATTAAGCCTCAAGCAAGCCAGAATAAGCAAATAATAATCTATGTATTAGATGAAACCAGAGTAACTCAACCAAAACTTCAAAAGGAGATCCCAAGTCAAAGGTACCAGATGAATTCTAGGGTCCTAAATCACAAGTCCCAAAGCAAATGTCAAGATCCTAATGCTAAGTCCATAACTCCACAATGATGCCAAGGATAGTAACCACAAGTTCCTGAATCAAGATAACCAAGTTTCTTTTCTAGGTTTTTTCTTTATTAATGTCTTCTTTACAATGATATAAAAGAAAAGTCCAAATGGACAAAGAACAAAATGACAAAATCACAAATAATATGATATGGAATGTAAATATAAAGTATACAGTAAATGACATAAAATAAAGGAGCATAAGGTAAATGACTTGGAAATAAAAGTTAATGCAAGTAAATTGTTAGTAAAAGATGTTAGTAATTAAAGATGAAAGATAGTTTGATCACTTTTTGGAGAAGAATCAACTGTCCACTCACAAGCATGAAAATATGAACCTATACATCATTTATGACAAGGGCTCCAACTTGGATAAAATCAACAAGTATGCCACTAGCTCTCACAAAATGGAAAATAAGAAAATTTTTCACACAATACCATGAGGAATATGAGACTTACAATATCACTTATAAAAATACCTTTGTTTTTCTTGGGACAATCTCACTTAGGACAAACTTATTATCAATCCAAAGTACCTTAAATGAACCATGATCAATTAGGAGGTATATTTCAAATGATGAAAGTTCATCAAGTACCAATCCATACATCATGAACAAGATGGACACAAGTCATCCAATTGATCAAAGGGAAACGAAAAAGATGAAGAAGAGAGACACAAGAGAAGTCACACCCAAACTGGACCTAAAGTTTGATCAATTCATCATTAAAATCAATCATCCATTTTGGTGGATTGGAGTTTTCACCCCATAAACACCCAAGATCCATTGAGTTTGATGAGACTTGAAGTCTAAACAATGATGATCCAAGGCCAACAGAAGTTCACAAGGTTCACACAAAATAAAATGCAATTAAATGAAATAGAAATGCATCAAAGGTATTTTTACATGAATTTTAAAATAGAAATAAAATGGAAAATCCATAAAGTCCTTCAAAACACCAAATAAATGGCCATGAAAATTATGGAAGGTTGGAAATAAAATAAGAAGTATATAATAATTTTTCCAAAATTTTAAAATACAGAAAAGTATTTTTAAACCAATTAAAACAAAGGAGAAAAGAGAAAATTCATGAAAATTAGAAAACCAATGAAATAAAATATGAAAAATAAAAATCAGGTTAAGAAAAATAAAAGAGAATTTTAGAAATTATTTTGGGATTTTTTTTATACAAAATGAAATTACTATGAATTTTTGAAGAAAAAGCAATTAAAAATAATAAAAGAAAAATAATTAAAGTCAGAAAAAACGCGGAGCGTTGGATCATGTCTTATTAATTGACGTGGCAGATCCAACATTCCATATGTTAGAGAACACGATGGAACACACTGCAAGCCAAACACATGATCCAGTTTAAATCCAACCAATCAGAACATTTTGTTCCTCCAACGTGTTTGATCAAACTCAGACAAGAGGAAACTCTGGTCGTCTTCTCCGGTGAGATTTCACCAGAGTTTTATCGTTTGGTAAATTCAAGACACGAGACTACCACTATTGTGATCCTCTTCTCATCCCGAATTCAACCCCATGCTCCAAATCCATTTATATAAACTAAGCAAAGGGAATTTCAGAGAAGTTTCAGAAACAAGCAAGTCACGAAAAATAAAATTAAATGATGAATACGATCATTCAACATCAGATAAGTTAGGGGAAATCATCAGAGAGTGAAAGACTACATTGTGGTAACTTGTTTGAGTTCAAATGATGCTCAGAACTACCTTGTCTAGATGGTGATCAGAAGTTGATGAAGCTCAATTTGGTTAGAGCACTTCAAAAGGTCTCAGAGCTTGGGAGTTGTTGCAAAAGTTTTAGAGAATGCTGAAGGTGCTAATGGAATCAAGAAATTGGATTGAAACAAGCTGAAACTCAAAACACGATAGTTGAATTTTTTGGAAAAAATTCAAGTTGCAAGAGGGATTTCTTGGCTCTCAAAAGCTTGGAAATGAATGTAATAGATTCCTCTATTTATAAGGAATGTGATTGGATTCAAATACACGTGAAATGCTGCATAATTCGTGCAAAATGAATTTGATCAGAGTGTGAGAAAAGTGTGACTCGAAACTCCTCAAAACTCAGCCAAATGATGCATTTTAAGGGTCAATTAACTTCTGGAGACTTGTTTAAACATGTTTAGGTCCAAAGTACATGCTAATTTGACTTGGAATTTAGATTAGTGAAGTTCAAAACTCGGGCAATGGCAATTTCTTCAATTACAAGTCACCATGTTCAATCCAATGGGGTACCCTACTCAGGAAGCTTTTTGACCCCATTCTTTTTATAATGTGTTAACATCATGGCCAAGAATACAATGTGCTAAGAAAGGTTGAATTTGGAATCTCGAGCACAAAGTTATGTCATGTTGGAGTTGACATGAAAAACTGATCATATAACTTAGAAAAATATGAGTGTTTCATGGCTGAAAAGGACCTATAATGTCTCAATAAATTCCATGGCCTTCCAAGCATATTTTAACCTTGGTCCTTGAATCAAACTTGTAGAGGGAATCAAAATGACATTGCGCAAAAATAATCATCCTCATATGTTGAAAATTGAAGAAGTTATGATCTTTGAAGTTGGGAAAAGTCACTTGAAAATAAGTTAAATTTCACAAAGTCCACAAATGACCTATAATGTCTCCAAACATTTGATGATCCTCCAAGCATTATTGGATCTTTTCATGTATAAAGAATTTATAGAGGATATTGAGAAGATTCATATTCAAAAAGAAGCATTCAAAAATGTTGAGAATTGAAGGAGTTGTGATCCTTGGAACTTTGAGTTCAAATGGTTGACTTTTTGGTCAAACCTCTTGGAACAAGCTTGTGTAATTGGACTTTCCTTGCATTTCAAAGCACATGGGTGATCATATGAACTAAAAATAAGGTTTCCTTGATTACCTCTTGATTAAATTGCTCAAATCTTGAAGTTGCTTGTTGAAGAAGGCATGGAAATAAACAGATGAACCTTTGACTTTGTTTGAGAAGTAAGCCACAAAACTTTGAGATGCTTTTGATTGAAAAAGACTTACCTTGCATAATAAATTTAAGTGAAACAAGACATATTTTTGGTATTTTTATTAGTGGTTAGATAAACAATTAACTATATGAACACAAAAAGGGTAAAACACCAAGAAAGGGGTGCTTGGTGATCCCTGCAAAAAAAAAATAAACCCAAAGATGAAATGGGGGGAAAGATCAAGATGTGAGCTTGTTTGTATGTAAACGATGCAAATAATATATGGAATCTTAGGGTTAAAAATTAGGGTATGACATATGCCCTTATTTAAGTTTCTTTAATTTAGAGATATGAAGGTTGATATCTTCGTCTCGACAAGGTTGGAGAGATTTAAATATCAAAGACCCGATTTTTAGCCCTAAGATACCGCAAAATGCTTATGATATGAATGCAAACCAAGATCTCTTTGGGGAATAACAGTTTCCACAGGGGGACCCGGTTGGGGACAAACAAAGTTTTGTAGGGGAAAAGAAAAGACTCGAGAATAACCAATGCTTAGTTAGAAAACAAACGAACTAAAGATCCAATAGGGAAGACTTATCAAAGCAAGACCTTGTCGGGGAAAAGAAATCATAAAAAAGAATATTACCTAACTATCAACCAAGTGATAACTTAACAATGGTAATAAGCTCAAAAGGAATGATTACCAACTACCAACTAAGTGATAGCTTAATAAAGGTAACCAACCAAATGTAAGAGAGACATCACCTACTATCATCTAAGTGATAGCTTAACAAAGGTATCAAACTCAAAAGGAATGATTACCAACTATCAACCAAGTGATAACTTAACAAAGGTAACCAACCAAAGGTAAGAGAAACATTACCTACCATCAGCCAAGTGATAGATTAACAAAGGTAATAAACTCAAAATGAATGATTACCAACTACCAACCAAGTGATAGCCTAACAATGCTAACCAACCAAAGGTAAAAGAGATATTACATACTATCATCCAAGTGATAGCTTAACAAAGGTAATAAGCTCAAAAGGAATAATTACCAATTATCAACCAAGTGATAGCTTAACAAAGGTAATAAGCTCAAAAGGAATGGTTACCAACTACCAACCAAGTGATAACTTAACAAAGGTAACCAACCTAAGGTAAGAGAGACATTACATATTATCAGCCAAGTGATAGCTTAACAAAGGTAATAAGCCAAGCGAAAGAGGAATTATTACCTATCATCAGCCGAGTGATAGCTTAAGAAAGGTAATAAGCTCAAAAGAAATGATTACCAACTACCAACCAAGTGATAGCTTAACAAAGGTAACCAACCAAAGGGGACCAAAGTTCAACCCAGGAATGAACTAGAGAGATGCGGTCAAAGAGGACTTCACTCAATGAGGTAATAAACTCAATTGGGGATTAATTCCATCCAGATAATAAACTTTAGAGGGAAACTAAAGCAAAAATCTTCCATGAGGATCAGACTCAGTGGGGAATTAGAAAGGATAAACTCTTTCTGCTTAAGGTTGACACTCTATTGGAGAGAATACGTACACACTCTGCGGAGAGAAAAGTTCCAGAGAGAGGATGGAGCATCGAGAAAATGCAAAATGCACAAATAAATATAATGTTATGCACATGCGTATGATTATGCTGACAAAACAAGCGCAAAGAGTATGAGACTGATAACATAGTACAACCAGATACTCAGCTAATCTCAACAAGATGGAGGTGTTGGCAGAGATTCGTTAGGGATTCTACCATTCTTATAATCTAATGCTGGGGATACTGCCAGACATGTAACAAAAGAAAATCCGGCCTGGGGAAGTCAATGTGTTTCGTTCTTCAGGATCTTACCATCCTTGAGATTACTATTAACATTCCTCTTTTATATTCACAAGTCAAAGAAAATACATATATTTTTTGTGAATTTTCAAAAACATTATTGTTTCGATATTTTTGTTTCAAAATTCATCATCACAAATAAATGAAATTTCGTAAACTAAAACAAAATAAGAATAGCGAACAAATGGGCAAAAGGCTCAAATTCTATTGCTAGAATGGTAGTTCGTAACTAGCGTGGCTCCATGGATCATTACAAAGTTAGAAAAATGGTAAATACATGGAAAGGGCTACATCGAAATACAATGACCACTATTCTACCTAAAAACTTTGAATTCCACTATGCTCTGGACTTCAGTCGAGAATGACTGAATAGGAACCTGTGATAGGCACTGTTGCTTCAAACGATCAGGTCTGGCATGATGCAGTTACTTGCCATAACCCCTAACTTTTTCTTAGATTGCCTTTTCGGACTCAATCTACCAGGATGATTACTTTCTGTTTATGTCTCTAATTTTTTCCTGGACCTCCCTTTTGGGTTTTCAATCCATTGAGATGCTCATTTTTGCCTAAGCCTCCCTTTCGGGTTTTCAACTTAGCGAGCTGTTTTTTTCTAGGCGAAATATTTCTTGAGTGCATCAACATTCACAAGACGAGGGAGCTTCTCACCATCCATAGTTGTAAGAATCAATGCACCACCGGAGAAAGCCCTCTTAGCAACATATGGCCTTCATAATTAGGAGTCCACTTGCTTTTAGAATCAGTGTTGAAAGACAAGATCTTCTTGAGCACAAAGTCACCTTATCTGAATATGTGAGGTCGAACCTTCTTGTTAAATGCTTTCTTCATTCTCTTTTGATATAACTGGTCATGACACAAATTTGTCATCCTTTTCTCTTCAATCAAATTCAATTGATCATATCTGCTTTGACACCATTCAGCCTCAGACAAATTTGCTTCTATCAAGACTCGCATTGATGGGATCTTAACCTCTACGGGGAGTACTGCTTCCATGCCATAGACAAGAGAGAAAAGGGTTGTCCCTGTTGAAGTGTAGGCATATGTATGGTATTCATGCAAAGCAAACAGGAGCATCTCATGCCAATCCTTATACGTCACAACCATCTTCTGGATAATCTTCTTAATGTTCTTATTTGCAGCTTCAACAACCCCATTCATCTTGGGTCTGTAAGGGGAAGAGTTATGATGTTCAATCTTGAAGTCATCACAAATCTCTTTCATCATCTCATTATTCAACTTCGACCCATTATCAGTAATGATCTTACTTGGAACACCATATCGGCAAATAATCAGATTCTTGATAAATCAGACCACAACCTGCTTGGTCACATTAGCATAAAATGCTGCTTCAACCCATTTTTTGAAGTAATCAATAACTACCAGGATGAAACGATGTCCATTCGAAGCTTTGGGTTCAATCATACTAATCATATCAATTCCCACATGGAGAAAGGCCAGGGGGATGGAATAACATTGAGAAGTGTCGTTGGCACATGAATCTTATCAGCATAAATTTGACATTTATGGAACTTCTTCACATATTTACAACAATCAGATTCCATTGTCAGCCAATAGTAACCTGTCTTTAACATCTTTTTAGCCATTTCATGTCTATTGGCATGAGTACCAAATGATCCTTCATGAACTTCTTACATTAACATGTCTGCTTCGTGTGTATCCACGCATTTGAGCAAGACCACCTCAAAGTTCCTCTTGTACAACACATCTTCATTCAGAAAGAAATTGCCATTCGTTCTTCTCAAAGTATTCTTATCTTTATTGGATGCCCTAAGCGGGCACTCCTGACTCTAGAGGAAACATTTAATATCATAATACTAGGGCTTATCATCTATGACTTCTTCAGCTGTAAACACATGAGCAGGTCTATCAAGGTGCATAATCGTGATACTGGGTATGTAATTCCAACGATTTACTTTAAACATATAAGATAGAGTAGCCAGAGCGTCGACCATCTGATTCTCTTCACGAGGTATATGGTGAAACTTTATTTTATTTAAGAAAGTTGACAACCTCCTTGCATAATCTTTGTAAGGAATTAAACCAGGATGACGAGTCTCCCATTCTCCTTTTATCTGATTAATCACCAAGGTTGAATCTCCATACACATCCAAGATTTTAATTCTCAAATCGATGGCCTCTTCAAGACCCATGATACAAGCTTCATATTCTTCCATATTGTTCGTACAATCAAACATCAATCTTATAGTGAAAGGAATATGAGAATCCTTATGAGTAATAATGATTTCTCCAATTCCATTAGCATAAGCATTAACAACTCCATCAAACACTAAACCCCATCGAGATCCAGGCTCTGGTCCTTCTTTGGGCAACGGTTCATCACAATCTTTAGCTTTTAAGTATATGACGTCTTCGTCAAGGAAGTCAAACCCGATGGATTGATAATCATCAATCAGATGGTGAGCCAAATGACCTGCAAGAATACTCCCTTTAATCTCCTTCTGAGTGCGGTACTCAATATCATATCCAGACAATAGAATTTACCAACGAGCTATCCTTCCAGTCAAAGCAGGATTTTCAAAAATATACTTGATTGGATCCATTTTGGATATCAACCAAGTGGTATGATTGATCATATACTGGCGTAAACGTTTGGTAGCCCAAGTTAAAGCACAACAAGTCTTTTCAAGCATGAAATACCGAGATTCACAATCTGTAAACTTCTTACTCAGATAGTAGATGGCATGCTCCTTTCTACCAGTTTCATCTTGTTGGCCAAGCACACAATTCATGGACTCTTCTAACACAGTCAAATACATAATCAAAGGTCTTCCTTCCACTGGAGGAGACAAGATAAGAGGTTTAAGTAGATACTCCTTGATGCTGTTAAAAGCTTTCTATAAGTCTTATGTCTAATCACAACCTTGATCTTTGTGAAGAAGCTTGAATATTGGCCCACACGTGGCAGTCATGTGATATATGAATACGAATATGTAATTCAGGCGCTCGAGGAACCCTTCGACTTTCTTTTCTGTATTTGGTGCATGCATCTCTTGAATAACTCTGACTTTATCAGGATCTACTTCAATACCTTTCTGGATGACAATGAAACCTAATAGCTTTCTTGACCGGACACTGAAAGTACATTTATTAGGATTCAACCGGAGTTTAGACTTTCTTAACCGCTGAAACAACTTCAACAAATACTCAACATGATCTTCCTCAGTATTCGAATTAGCAATCATATCATCAACATAAACTTTTATTTCTTTGTGCAACATGTCATGGAAAAGAGTAATCATGGCTTTCTGGTACATTGCACCAGCACTCTTTAAACCGAACGACATCACTCTATAGAAGAATGTTTTGCAGGGTGTAATAAATGTTGTTTTTCCATGTCCTCAAGCACAATCTTGATCTGATTATAACCGTATAACCCATCCATAAAGGATAAGACATTAAACTTAGCTATATTATCTACCAACATGTCAATGTGCGGCAGAGGAAAATCATCTTTCGGACTAGCTTTGTTCAAGTCTTTGTAATCAACACACATCCGAACTTTACCATCTTTCTATGGATGAGGTACAATGTTATCCACCCATTGAGGGTATTCAGTAGTAAAAAGGAATCCAACATCAATATGCTTTTGCACCTCCTCTTTAATCTTGACAACCGTATCAGGGTGAGTCGTTCTCAACTTCTATTTAACGGACAAACATTCTGGCTTTAACGGTAATCTATGCTCCATAATATAAGTATCAAGACCTGACATATCTTGATAAGGCCAAGCAAACACATCCACATATTCTCTAAGAAGCTCTGCCATCCTTCTTCTTAACATGTAGACAAACCAGTTCCCCAATCTCGACTTCTTTCTTGTTATCTTCGGAACCCAAATGAATCACTTCCAGCAGCTCTTTATGAGGCTGAATGATATTTTCTTCGTGCTCAAGCAACCGAGAAATCTCATTAGGAATATCTTTATCATCCTCTTCTTCCATTTCGAACATGGGGAATTTAAAGTTGGGAGCGAGCATATGGTCATTGGTTTCAATGGGTTTAACAATTAATTTTCACAACTATTTTATGCTTGATTTTAGAATATGAAAAAATGAACGCACATTGTGATGCAAATATAAAAGTGATTATTATCTTGTTTTTTATGTTACCATTTTTCCAGAAAAAGAAAAAAGCAAAAACATAATATGGATAAACGAAATAACATTTTATTAATGATAATGAAATTTTAAACAAATCCCCCATAGAGTCACTTTCACCTTGGGCATAAGGAAAGGATGTTGAAAAATAACAAAAAGACATATTACTTCGATAAGTGAATAGCATAAGGAACATCAACAACAATCCAGTTTTGGCACATCGATCCACGTGTCACAAAGTTCGACACTCCTTACTCTTCATTGTCTTCTAAAATTACGGCAACAGACTAATCTCTGGAATGAATAAAGCCAGCACTGTGAAACACTTTTTGAATCCGCTTTAGATCTCTTTGGGTTGCACTAGGTGAAAAACTCAAACCAACTTTGTTCTTGTTCTCTGCAAGCTCAACAATTTGTCCCCACTTAGCCGATTGACCATTCTTCAACACATGTTTAGTGTCCTTCAAGGATGACATGGATTTTCCATTCTTCTTATCCATAATATTATCAACATAAAGGGCTTGAAACAATGTTCCCTCAACTTCGTCAGCATCAATGTATGAAAATGAAGGGAGATGCCTCACTAACATGGCCTGCTCGCCACCCACAATCACTAACTTCCCATTCTTTACAAACTTCAGCTTTTGGTGTAGAGTTGATCTAACTTCCCCAACCTCATGAATCCATGGATTTCTTAAGAGACAGTTGTAAGTGGGACAAATATCCATCACTTGAAAAGTGATCTGAAATAAGCACGGGCTTATCTTTATTAGGAGATCATCTTCCCCAATTACAGTCTTCCTTGAGCCATCTAAGGCCTTCATAACAACTCCACTGAATCTCATCGGAGCACCTTGGTAAGCAAGCTTAGACAACATGGACTTAGAAAGAACATTCAGAGAGGACCCAGTATCCACCAACACATTCGACAAGGCATCTTCCTGACAATTCATAGAGATATGCAGGGCCAAATTATGGTTCATCCCCTGCTCGGGCAGTTCTTCATCACTGAAGCTTAGACTGTTACATTCGGTAATATTGGCCACAATGACATCAAATTAATCGATCGTCACATCGTGGTCCATATAGGCTTGCTATAGGAACTTCTACAAAGCCTATCTGTGAGCTTATGAACTCATCAATAGAGATAACACGAATATCTTGAATGGAGTGTGCAACAACTGGTCCACCATATTGAAATCACTCTTCTTGATCCATTTCAACACTTCATCTTGATCAGCATTCTGATGCACACTGTTGTATTGGCCGGCTTGTATAACAAAAGTTTTCTCTTGAGTTAATTTCTCTATCACCACATCTTCAGTTCTCTTAGGAGCTGCAGCGGCAAATACCCGACCACTTCGGGTCACACCACTTACATCGGCGATGTTCACAACATATGGGAAAACAGGAATAGGCACCTCTTTTCCGTCTTCCACCATAGTAGCATTATACTTGTAAGGCATAACTTTATCAGACTCGTAAGGCGTAGGACCCGTCAAATGAATAACCAACGGAGAAACAACAGTCTTCTGACCATTATATGCAATCACAACCGGTTATGGGAGATTAAAATGGAGAACTATGACATTCACCTCATGCTCATCTTGATTTTTATCCCTTGTAACCTGAATAAGGTTTTGATCCATCATTTCTTGTAAGTATCTTTTCACAACAACACATCCTCGGGGATCTTTGGAACAAACATGGCAAGAAGCATGCTCATGCTCATAATAGCTCAACTTACATAAAGTAGCGTGCATTTCAACCAAGGATCTTCTGATTAGATTAACGTAAAAAACTCGGTACTTTTCTAGACATCCTTCGACCATATTCGCAGCTGCATTGCCATGTTTGGGTAACAAATTAGCCTGTACATTGGGACTAGAATATTCAAATGATAAGATACCACTTTGTATTAACCTTCTTACCTCAACTTTCAAAGCGAAACAATTCTCAATATCATGTCCAGGTGCTCCTTGGTGGAATGCACAATGTTGGTCAAGCTTATACCATCACATATGCTCTTTCGGAACAGCTGGTGGAGTTCTTGTTTGCACCAAATTATTTTGAATTAAAGTAGGAAATAACTATGTATAGGTAATTGGAATTGGGTCAAACTGTGCAGGCCTCTGGGAACGATTATGTTGATTCACACGTTGCTGGAAACGCGGTTGATAACTCGGTGCTTCTTGAACTACCAGAGAAAAATTAATAACTGGAGTTACAGACACCACATGCTGATGACATAGACTGTTCCTCGAAATCCTCATACGTTTCTCTTATGAGATAACGTTAGCATCGTGTTATTTCTTCTTGGGTAACCCATTCCCATACTTTTTGGAACTCTCGGCTGAACCATTTTCTTTGAATCGTCCTTCACGGACACCTTCTTCTAATCTCAAGCACATATTTACCATTTCACTAAAGTCACTAGGCACACTTGCAACCATCCGGTCGTAATAGAACGAACTCAACGTCTTCAGAAATAACTTTGTCATTTCCTTTTCTTCCAACGGAGGACTGACCTGTGCAGCAATCTCACGCCATCTCTGTGCGTACTGCTTGAAAGTTTCTTTATCTTTTTGGGACATAGCACGAAGTTAATCTCTGTCTGGTGCCATGTCAACTTATATTTGTACTGGGGAATAAAAGCCTCACCTAGTGTCGCATCTCGAAAAATACGATTCTTCGCGATGATCGCGGAAAAAGTTTAGTTCGAACAGAGTCGCCACCGAACTTTATTTATCCCAATGAAGGAATAGGAAAATATCGATAAAACCTTAAAAAATAGAATAATGGTCCTCACAACCATATTCAGGTTCAGGAGTCGATTACACAAGGGGAAGGTATTAGCACCCCTCACGTCCGTTGTACTCAACGGGAACCTTTTAGTCTAATTTGTGATTTGAATGTTAACTTATGTTGTTTGTTTTCTTCGAGTGATAAAGATATTGAAAAGAGATGGATGGAAGCCTTAGGAAGGGGGAAAAGGGAGGTTTTTTATTAGTGTGCTCGCCAAGATCTCGTAATCTCGTGCCTACGTATCCTTATAGTGCAATAAGGAAATCAGAGCATTCGTAGTTCGGGGAACTACGGTTGGTTGGTGTCTTTTATGAATGACTATTTAGATCGTGTTCTAAAGGCTAAACATTGGCTTGTCTACTCTCGGAAGAGGCTTAAGCGCTAGTTTGTTGTGCGCATTAGAAATGATTAAATAGTGTTCTTTTTTTAAAAGAGGTTCGATCGCACAAGGGCGAATAAAGAGGTTTGATAAGTTGGGTGTGTTTTAATGAACAAGGGCTTAGATCGCATTCTAACGCTTTAAACATTGGCTTGCATGCTCGTGGCGGAGGCTTAAGCGCTAGTTTGTGTACGCACCAGAAAGGATTAAGCAATGTTCTTTCCGAAAAGATTTAAGTTGTTGGTCGCACGAGGGTGAGAAATTAGGTTTAATGGATTTTTTGTTTTTGAAGAAAAACGACAAAAGATTGAGCAATGCGATGTACACCAATCGTTCAATTCTTTCGTTTAAATTATTATTGAAAGTTTGTTTGTAGAAATCGAATATGCATGGTAGTGAGGCGTGCGCCTCCCACTTGCTTATTCAAGGAATAATGAGGCGAGCGCCACCCATTCCTTTATCCAAGTTTATTTAAAGTGTTTTAAATGGAAGTCGATAATTTGAGCAATATGACGAGTGCCAATCGTTCAATTATTCGAGAGATGGTGAGGCGAATGCCTCCCATTCTTTTTCATCAAAAGTTTATAAATCAAAATGTTTTTTAGGTATTATATTAATTTATAGAAATAATTTTGAATTTGTATGATTAAAGCTTTAATCAGATGACAAGAATTCGAGCAATGTGGCGTACACCAATTGTTCGAGTAATTGAGAAATAGTGGAGAGAACGCATACCACATTCCTTTTCATCCAAAGTTTTAAATTATAAAAATAAAATATTTGGAAATTATATTTAATTTGGAAATATGATTCGAGTTTGTGAGTTTTAAGGTTTTAATTAGATGACAAGAATTCAAGCAATATGACGTACGCCAATCGTTCGGGTACTTGAGAAATAGTGAATTGAACGCTTACTATACTCTTTTTCACTCCTATTTTAAATTATAAAATAATATTCTTTAGAAATTAAGTTGTTTATAAAAATGCTTTGAAATTGCTATAGTGATCAATATTTAATTAATAAAATATTTTAATTAAAAATTAAATGAACCACTTAATTAATATAACCAAAATTAATTATCAAAACTATTTGGTTAAATCAAACACTTAATGTAATTAAAATTAATTATCAAAATTAATTAATCTAAATAAATTCTTAATTGACAATTTAGTTTGATTAAAAAGATTGAAATGAGTAAATCATAATGTACTCCAAACCGGTTTGTTCATAGCGACAACGAGATCAATGTGTCGTATGTAAGGGTCCAAACATGATGAAAATATTCTATTGATGATTTGACATTTTGGCGGCATATCGGCATAAAATTACCGAGTCCGCGGATCCAAATTCAATTAAGAACGTAATGAAGTGAAATAGCAGTAAATCAACATTATTTACAGTATTTGTGGCAATGTTACAGGATCGTCAAAACTATCATAATCGAAATAAATAAAATAAATAAAAAGAAAATACATGACCATAAAAGCCTATAAAAAACCATAGGGTGTATATTGAAAGAACAAAATGGGCTTGGGCCACCTATCACAATTGAGCCCAATAGTAAATAACATATTTTGATTTATTTAATGAAATAAATAACAAAAATAATAATAGAAGTAAAGCAACAATAAGACAAAACGTAAAATGCTTTTGCAGACCAAAATGTTAACAATAAGAAGCAATTTGAAATTTGAACAAGATAACAAATGTTGTTCATTATCTTATCAAAAAAATCAATAAAAATAAAAACAAAAGGAAATTCATAAGATAAAAACACATGATTGGAGAGTAAGATCTTCCATTCAAACAAGCAAAGCCACTCATCTCTTTTACATGGAAAACGAAACAACGATAGATTGATACCTCAAAGTATTGGGTTGCCGCAATCATTATGTTTGTTCGATATAATGATAATGATGCACAAGTGTGGATCGATAGTTACAGTGGGATCGCAATTGTGTTTTGTTTTGCGTGTGACTTCCGGTGGTGTGTGGCACATCTTCTTTTCACGTGCTTGCACTTTGGGTGAGTTGAAGGAGTTGTTGGAACCGTAAAAAATGGTGTGATGAATGGGGTACGACAGAACAACAACATTACAATAATATTAATTATGACTGCAACTCAAAAATGAACAACATCATCAAAGCAACAACACACATAAAATAGGAACAAAAATAACATCACACATCAACAAAAATCAAACGTGGAAACAAAGTTACAACATCGACACCAATTCAAATTGCAAGCAACGTTACAATCCGAACCACAAACGAAATGTTGAGCCAAGAGCAATTAACGCAAGATTAGTGTACAAACAGTTACCAAAATGTTGAACCATTATTGGCATTTGTTTTCAGTATTGACGTAATGTCGCAGGCTTTATTTAACCTTGGCAAGAAGATCTGAATTCCCTGTAAAGCAATGAGCATATGAGTTAACTCTCAGAACACAAATAATTCGAATCATTGGTGGATTTAAAGTGGCGGCGGCGAAGGAGTGAAGATCGTGTGGTTGAAGAAGAAGAGGAGATCTGGGTTTGCGGATGTTGCCGGCGGAAAGAAAAGAAAGAACGACGGCGAGGGTTTTTGGATGTTGAATCCGTGGTTTTAGGTTGTGACGTCGAGGTGTACTGCACGATGGGGATGCCACGACGGAGGTTGTTGTGGACAAGTGGAATCCGGTGGTTATAAGAGCTATGCGGTGTTGATATGGAGGTTAGAAAGGTGTTTGTCAGAGGCGGTGAGGATTTAGGCCATTTTGTTGGTGGTGACCAGATTTTGGTTTCACATCTGAAAAAACCGGTAACGTTAAATAATGATGATGGTTACGGAGAGAGGCGGTTGAGTTGTGTGATGTTCTGTGTATGAAGGGTTTGAGCGGTGCGCGGCGTTCACCCGTTTGTGAGGAGGATTGGGGTGAAGTGTGCGGATGGAGGTTAGAAGTGGTGGACCCAGAAGAAGATTGTGTGCTTCTTGCTATGAGATCTTTTTTTAAAAGAGAAAGAGTTTTTTGTTGGAGTTATGGGGGAAAGCAGAAGACCATTTCTTTTCAAAATGCAGACCAAAACTCCTTAGGGTGAACCAATCGTCCCTTTTTATGGGTGGCACCCCTCTTTTATACACAAGGCATTGTTTGGATTTATCCGAAAATCTCAACCGTTTATTTCCCCCTTCACCAATAAGAAAGAGCCACCAATATTAGTGTGGAGAGATCTATCCTTTTTTATTTTTCTTCTTTTCCTCATCATGGCCAGCTGCCCCTTTTTTGACCGTTGCAAAAGGAGTATTCATTTGTTGGGAGTGGTATCCGTCCCACCAATCTTCACACAGAGAGTACTACTTATTCTTTTATTCTTATCTTTAAGCAGGACACGTGGCTTTTCCTCAATAGAGGGGGATATTTCGTATTCTTCTGATTTTTACTATTAATATTATTTATTAATTGTTTTTTTATTGGTGGATAGAAATGCACATGGATAGCTAATATGGACCATTGATTATTTTGAATCGGAGGATCTATGTTAATTCGAAGCACAAACAATTTAAAATGGCAAAGTTGCCCCTTCTAGATGATTTGATAGATTCAAATGAGATTAAATCAATTAATTCAAATAAAATTCACATCTTTGGAAATAAATGTGATAACAATAAAATAAAACCATGGAAGTTTCTATTTATTTAATTTTAATATTTTGGCAAAAGAATAAAATTAAAACGACTAAAAATGAATAAAAGTCGGGCGAAAAATTTGCTCGAAAAATTAAATCGGGTGCACTAAAATGGTCAGCATGAAATATACTTATTGAAAAAATACAGCGTTTCTTTAAATTCTGAAATAAATTTTCAGCGGTTAAAAGGCTCAGACGGATTAAAATGCAGTTGAAGAAGTCGTTGAAAAATATAACGAGCATACCAGATTAAGCTACGCGGATTGTAGGCTAATAAAATTGATGTTTGCAAGTTTAGTTTCGAAACTTTTTATCCGCTGATTTTGCACGTACTTGAGAAATGATTTAACCAAATTGTTTGTATATTCTAGAGTTCATTCCTACTGATATTTTAAGTGTTATTTATGAAGAAATGCATATTATGTTGTTCATGTGATGCAAACTGAAAAATGAAATTGAATTTATAAAAGTTTAAAAAATGCCCGAACAAAATTGGGATATGACAGCTGCCCCTATTTAATTACCTTGAATCAGAAGGTATGAATGACAACGGTCTTCGTACATTCGTGGTGTAAGATAATAAAATACAAAAAGACTCGAATTTTGTCCTTTGAAATGCAAGGAAGAAATGCGGAAAGAAGATGCAGTGAGAAATATAGTAAGAAAAATTATTATAATGTAAATGAAACAGTCAAGACTCTCTAGGAATTATCAGAACAGAATCTTGAATGCTAGGATCGAGATATTCCAATAATGGAAGGATACCTCAACTGAGTCTAAGACTTTCTGAAAATCAGCAGAACAATGTCTTGATTTGAACGTACGAGATTCTATGAGGATCCACGAAGCAGTACCTTATACGATATAATTGAGATATTCCGACAAGGGAATGATACCTCAATCGTATCTAAGATTCTTCGAGGATACCTAGAGCAGTATCTCTAAAAACAAATGAGACTCTTCAAATTGACGAAGCAGTATATCAAATAGATAAATGAGATTCTTCAAATAAATGAAGCAGTATCTCAAACAGAGAAAATGAGATTCTTCAGATAAATGAAGCAGTATCTCAAAACAAATAAGACTCTTCGGATTAATGAAGCAGTATCTTAAATAGATTAACGAGATTCTTCAAATAAATGAAATAGTATCTCAAATATTTGTCTGTTGGGGAAAATATTTTAGAAAAGACTCCTTCTGCAGGAGAGAAAGCTCATAAGAGGCTTTTTATGGTAACCTCTGCTTGGGGAGCAATGATAGTAAAGAAAATGTTGGGAATATCATCATCAATCATACAGTTAAAGGATGACTGGATGGGAAATAATTCCACGAGCACATGCAGAGTAATAACTTCATTTGGAGATGAGGAATGTCCAAGATATGCATGAATGACCTTGGATCCTGATATTTTGGTGTGATTTTTGTATGATGTTCCACTTTGGGTGGAAGTACTATGCATGGGATGATGCATAATATGTATGAAGGGATGCAATTATTGGGGATATTTAGGATATGCATGGGAATGCAACTGATTTTTGATTTTGTGTAAGGTTATGCATAAGTATGCTGATGATTGATGGGATTATGTTTGATAAATCTTCCTGTTTTGTAGAAAAATTATGCATGAATTGATGCATGTGGGAATGCAACTAGATATTTGGATATTTTTTTGGTTTTATTTTTGAGATTATTGGGGAATATCATCATCAAAGAGTTGATGGAAAGGTAACCGTCATCGTCAAAGGGTTGACAGAAAGGTAATTGTCATCGTCAAAGGGTTGACGGAAAGAAACTTCACTATGGAGTGGCATCATCAAAGGGTTGATGGGAAAAATTTATCATCGTCAAAGGGTTGACGGAAAGAAATTTCACCATGGAGTGGCATCATCAAAGGGTTGATGGAAAAGACTATTGTCATTAGAGGGCTGATGGAAAAGAATTTGTCGTTGTCAAAGGGTTGGCGGAAAGAAGTAAAGGATGGCATCCCCCAAGGGGTTGGTGGAAAAGGAATTATATATGTAATATCATCGTCAAAGGGTTGACAAAATATAATTAAATGTGTAGTGTCATCGCGAAAGGGTTGACGGAAGGGAACTGTCATTATTAGAGGGCTGATGGAAAATAGTTACATATGTAGCGTCATCGCCAAAGGGTTGACGAAAAGAAGTAAAGGATGGCATCCCCAAAGGGTTGGTGGAAAAGGAATTATATATGTAATATCATCGTCAAAGGGTTGACGGAAAGAAACTTCACTATGGAGTGGCATCATCAAAGGGTTAATGGAAAAGGTTTCACTATGGAGTGACATCCCCAAAGGGTTGGTGGAAAGGATGATCATCAGAGGGTTGATGGAAATGTAAAGAAAGACATCACCAAAGGGTTGGTGGAAAAGATCATCATCAGAGGGCTGATGGAACTGTAAAGAAAGACATCACCAAAGGGTTGGTGGAAAAGATCATCATCAGAGGGCTGATGGAAAAGAGACTTCACTATGGAGTGGCATCACCAAAGGGTTGGTGGAAAAGGGATTGTGTAAAATATCGTCATCAGAGGGCTGATGGAAAAGAGTTTGTCATTGTCAAATGGTTGACGGAAAGAAAAAGTCTGGTATGTCCTCATCAAAGGGTTGATGGGAAGTATTTATTATGTTATGTATGTATATGATGCATGTTAATGAAAATTTCTTGTTTTTTGCGAGAGGGTTTTTTTGGATATGCAACTTCTTGACTTGGCAGGAAAGTTATGCGTGTTTATTGTATGTAATGCAAGATTAATATTGGTTGTTTTTGGATTGATCTCCCTTTTTTGAAGGTGAGACTTTCTGGGTACCAATGTTGATTGGATTTAAGTTTATGAAGATGCCAGCAAAGTGGACTTTCAGTGGTTGCAAATATGGATTGGACTTTGGTTTTGGAGATGCCAATAGGGATTGGACTTTGATATTATGAGGATGCCAACAAAGTGGACTTTTATTTTTAGTAGTTGCCAATATGGATTGGACTTTTTTTGTGTGTGGGTGATTTCCAAGTTGGATTGGACTTTGGTTCGTGAAAGGTTTTGACTTCCCGACACTCGATCTCTTGACTATATGATGATTGGAGGATAAATATGGATGCTCTTGGTGCCCCAAGTTTGATCCTTTGATGATAGACTGTGTGTTTATTCTTGAGAGAATCTCAACTTCTTTGCCTGATATGCCTTGATGGCTTGCAAATGATTTGATGAGTGTAGCGACATAATCAATGCATGGTGATTGTGCTTTTGCTCTGCCCCAAGGCTCTTTGCAACTTGTCTGCCCCAGTCTGCAGGGTGCTTGAAGGAATCTCCTTTGAAAGGAAACCTTGTGAACGATTATACCATGGTCTGGACCAAATTCTTCCCCAGTGTATGAATCTTTCAGTAGTTTGCCCCTGATTGAGCTTTTGAAAGGCTTGCCCCAGATGGACTGAATATTTTGAAATTATTTGCCTCCTTGATCAACTGATGCTTGGAGTTTGTTCTTTTGACTGACCAATTCATGGTCATTGGATGCCATGCCCCTGATCCATAGGGTTAGGAAGTAGTCTTGATTTGGGTCAGCATTGACGAATGATCAAGTTCCTTTGATTGCTTCTTTGAAGCTCCTTGATGTCAAGTACTTACTTGTAGTTAAAATTGTTTATTTAATCTGTGGTAATTTTAATGCGATATTCATGCAGGTTTGAAAAATAATTTATTGAAGTGATGTGATAGTGTGTGACGAATGAACCATTAATTCAAACGCATTGTTAATTTAGCTAGTGTGTGAAAGATACAACAAGAATATGATGCCAATACAGGTGATTAGCAAATATTTAGGAGTCAGTTTGCGCCACCTTGTTGTAGTATGCTTTCAGGATAAACCATGCTTCAATTAGGTCTTTTAAGGGTTGTAACATGGCCTGGTCCATAGTTTTTGAACAAAAGGATATAAGGCTCAAAGTTTATTTTAACCCACCTCTTCTTTGTGATGATCTCCAGTCCTAAGCTCAGTTAATTCAACATACACATTCGTCTTTTAAGAGATTAGATGGTGTAAGAGTAAAGATGATGATCCAAGATTCGCTTCAAATGGTAGTCACCTTATTTCGTTTTTTTAATGTCGGCGCCCCTTTGATTTTGGTATGGTGGTCACCGGATCTCACTTTTGCTGGAGTATTTGATGACCTCTTTTGATTTTTGCTTTGATCCCTAACTTTTTCCCGGACCTCTTTTTGAAGCTTTTAGTCCATCGGGATTGCCCTAATTTTTGCCTAAGTCGCCACTTTGGGTGTTTGACTTAGCGGGCTTTTTTTGAAAAATTGTGACTGCCAAGTCATTGGTTATTGAAGAACAACTGACATCAATTGTGAGTTTTGCTTGGTTATTTTACCACTTCAGGATGTTGGCGAAGAATAACATGTGGTTGATCTCCAAATGGGATGTATTCTCTTGCAATTCAAATGTAGAGTCAAATTAATTGAACACTACCCTGCCATAGGTTAAGCGTAAGGATTTGTAAATCCGAAAGAAACTCCTACTTCTAGGCTCGAAGTGGTTGACTAGGGGTTAACTCCTTATCTCTCAAGTGTTTGGAATCTGAAACAATGCATGTACAACATTAACAGGATTTTATCCAAAAGCATACTATTAGCAATTATGAGTATTTTGTTTTTGTCATCCTCCCTTCGATTTTGCTAAAACAACAATTTGATAAGTCAATGAGAGAAATATTTTTTTATATAAATGGAAAAGATGAGTGAATACGAAAAATGATTCTTTCAAAACATGCATGATTATTTCATTAATATTACCATTGAAGGAATTCAACAATACTTGAAAGCAAATAAGTACTTAACATGCAAAGAAAAATACAAATGAAATGCTAGAAATATCCAAATGGTTGCCAGTGAAAAGGAAACTCTCTCGTGTCTGGTTCACTGCTGGGTTAGCCTTCTTCAGAGTGGAGGTCATTCTGCTCATTGAGACCAGTATGATAATCATCTTCATACCTATTCTCGACAATTTCTTCCATAGTCGGGACTAATGGACCAGCACAACTAGGCGAAGGAGTATTACTAATTTGCAAGCTTCGAGGCGCAAATGAGAACATCTTGGAATCAAGCAGGGTTTATACTTTGCTCTTGAGCACTTTGCAGTCTTCAGTTGAATGCCCATGTGCTCCAGCATGGAAGTCACATCGGGTGTTGGCGTCAAAACTTGGTGGGTATGAAGGAATGATTGGATTTAGCTTCTTTGGCACTATCAGTCCTCTCTCAATCAAATATGGAAGTACTTGATTGTATGGCATTGGAAGTGGATCAATATGCCTCTCTGGCTTTCTTGGCCTTTGTCGGGCATGTTGACGTTGTCGATGTGGAATATTCTGCCGCTTGTATGGCTATTGAGGTGGAATCTATCGTTGATACTGAGGAGATCCTTGATTTGTAGGATACTAACCATGTAGAGAAGATGGTGTATGATATGGAGCTCGTGGAGCCTCCCATACTGCATTAACTTCCTCATCTTCCTTTTATGAACTAACAATAGATTCACTCTCCAGCTCTGGCTATTCGAGGCGTATTGGATTTTTCCACTTTTAAGCCCAGGCTCGATGCGTTCTCCAATTGACACCAAGTGAGGGAAGTCTGATGCTGCACTGCTAATCATCCTTTCGAAGTAAGGACTTTGCAAAGTATCCATGAATAATTCTATCAATTCTTTCTCTAAGAGTGGTGGTTCAACGCGACCTGCTAACTCTCTCCATCTTTGGGCATACCTTCTAAAGGATTCGTCGCTTTCCTGAGATAAGGCTCTCAACTGCATGCGATCGGGAGCCATGTCTAAATTGTACTTGTACTGCTTCAAAAAGGAGTTAGCTAGGTCCAACCATGACTGAATATGATTCCTTTCTAACTTCATGTACCAACTCAATAATGCCCTAGTCAAACTGTCCTGAAAATAGTGAATCATTAGCTTATCATTGTGGGCATGGGAGGTCATTTTTCGGAAAAACATCACCAAATGGTGCTTTGGACAACTATCCCTTTTGTACTTCTCAAATTCTAGTACTATGAACTTTGGGGGTATAACCAGGCCAGGTACCAAACACATGTCTAAGGCATTCAATTCAACAGTATCCTGTCCTTCTATGGGCTTGAGTCTTTTCTCTACTACACGACATCTTTTAGCAATCTCATCATCTTGTGGTCGTTCAATATTAACCACCAGGCTTGTTCCATGGGAATCTGGTACAGAGAATGCAAAACGGTGATACTCAACAACATCATGATATGAGGAACCCCCTTCTCGAACAATATGGTGTTCTTGTACCACCAAGTTATTAATTGGGGTTCGCACAAGCTGAGGTTGGGTAGGATCATTTACTGGAGCTAGAATAACGTTTTTTTAACAACTTCAGCCTACTGAATGTTGTCCTCCCTCTTTGCTAAAGCTATCATAGCCTCCACAAGTTGGTCTATCTGGTTTTTCAGCGAGTCAACATCTCCTCTTAATGCAATATGACTTTGCTCCAACAGATCCGTGGTCTTTCAAGAACTACTTCAAGTCTGATATGAGTGTCAGGAGTTCGAATGCGGATTATGGACAAAGGATGGGATGAGCTCTTTTGTTTATGAAAATGATATGCAATTCATGCTGATGAAATGCGAATGCATGAAATGTTATATTTAGGTATGCAAAGAAAATGTAATTCAGGTATAGTTAGGATCCAGGATATCATGAGTGTCATATGGTACACCCTATACAGAGGTTCTATGCTCTCTACCCTACACACAAAGGATGGCTCCTAAGGTTGTTCCTTTCCAAGATAGAACTTAGAGTCATGGATTGTGTTCGCACCCCATCGCAATAATGGGCTAGCCACATCATGATGAAAGTTCTGAATCAATCTACTCTAAGTGGGATCTTTGTATTGTTCGAACAAGGTGTAGACCCCTCAGTTCAATACTACGCAATCGTCAATCATGAAGACGGCCTTCGGGTTAAGGCAAGGTCCCTAGAGTCACGGACCATGTTCAAAGTTTCGTCGCAATAATGGGCTAGCCATATTGTGAT
This sequence comes from Lathyrus oleraceus, assembly GCF_024323335.1. Lineage (NCBI taxonomy): Eukaryota > Viridiplantae > Streptophyta > Magnoliopsida > Fabales > Fabaceae > Lathyrus > Lathyrus oleraceus. Next base: position 319,783,058 of record NC_066584.1, on the reverse strand, counting down.
GGAAATTCCGAACAGATCTACTTTAGGTGGAGTCCTCGTATTGTCCCAATGAGGTGTATACCCCTCGGTTCAATACTACATAATTCTAGGTTCTAAGTTCTTCTCAAAGCTCGGGTACAAAGCTTATCTCATAACATGTATCAAGCGTCATGGACCACCCAACATAATAGCATAATAAATCACATAACATAAATAATACATCAAGATATAAAGAAGCAAGAAGGAAGAAAACAATATTTTAACATTTATAGCAATTTGAAATAAATTAGGATTGACTCTCTCTAGCTTGGAGCTATTTCCCCAGCAGAGTCGCCATCTGTCGCATCTCGAAAAATACGATTCCTTGCGATGGTCGTGGAAAAAATTTAGTTCGAACAGAGTTGCCACCGAACTTTATTTATCCCAATGAAGGAATAGGAAAATATCGATAAAACCTTAAAAAATAGAATAATGGTCTTCGCCACCATATTCGGGTTCGGGAGTCAATTACACAAGGGGAAGGTATTAACACCCCTCACGTCCGTTGTACTCAACGGGAACCTTTTAGTCTAATTTGCGATTTGAATGTTAACTTATGTTGTTTGTTTTCTTCGAGTGATAAAGATATTGAAAAGAGATGGATGGAAACCTCATAAAGGGGGGAAAGGGAGGTTTTTTATTAGTGTGCACGCCAAGATCTCGCAATCTCGTATCTATGTATCCTTATAGTGCAATAAGGAAATCAAAGCATTCGTAGTTCGGGGAACTACGGTTGATTGGTGTCTTTTATGAACGACTGTTTAGATCGCGTTCTAAAGGCTAAACGTTGGCTTGTCTACTCTCGGCGGAGGCTTAAGCGCTAGTTTGTTGTGCGCGTTAGAAAGGATTAAACAATGTTCTTTTTTTAAAAGAGTTTCGATCGCACGGGGGCGATGAAAGAGGTTTGATAAGACAATTGTTCGATTAATTGAGAAATAGTGGAGCGAACGCATACCATATTCCTTTTCATCCAAAGTTTTAAATTATAAAAATAAAATCTCTGGAAATTATATTTAATTTGGAAATGTGATTCGAGTTTGTGAGTTTTAAGGTTTTAATTAGATGACGAGAATTCGAGCAATATGGCGTACGCCAATTGTTCGAGTACTTGAGAAATAGTGAAGCGAACGCTTACTATACTCTTTTTCACTCCTATTTTAAATTATAAAATAATATTCTTTAGAAATTAAGTTGTTTAGAAAAATGCTTTGAAATTGCTATAGTGATCAATATTTAATTAATAAAATATTTTAATTAAAAATTAAATGAACCACTTAATTAATATAACCAAAATTAATTATCAAAACTATTTGATTAAATCAAACATTTAATGTAATTAAAATTAATTATCAAAATTAATTAATCTAAATAAATTCTTAATTGACAATTTAGTTTGATTAAAAAGATTGAAATGAGTAAATCATAATGTACTCCAAACCGGTTTGTTCATAGCGACAACGAGATCAATGTGTCGTATGTAAGGGTCCAAACATGGTGAAATATTCTATTGATGATTTGACATTTTGGCGGCATATTGGCATAAAATTACCGAGTCCGCGGATCCAAATTCAATTAAGAACGTAATGAAGTGAAATAGCAGTAAAGCAACATTATTTATAGTATTTGTGGCAATGTTACAGGATCGTCAAAACTATCGTAATCGAAATAAATAAAATAAATAAAAAGAAAAGACATGACCATAAAAGCCTATAAAAAACCATGGGGTGTATATTGAAAGAACAAAATGGGCTTGGGCCACCTGTCACAATTGAGCCCAATAGTAAATAACACATTTTGATTTATTTAATGAAATAAATAACAAAAATAATAATAGAAGTAAAGCAACAATAAGACAAAACGTAAAATGCTTTTGCAGACCAAAATGTTAACAATAAGAAGCAATTTGAAATTTGAACAAGATAACAAATGTTGTTCATTATCTTATCAAAAAAATCAATGACAATAAAAACAAAAGGAAATTCATAAGATAAAAACACATGATTGAAGAGTAAGATCTTCCATTCAAACAAGCAAAGCCACTCATCTCTTTTACATGGAAAACGAAACATCGATAGATTGATACCTCAAAGTATTGTGCTGCCGAAATCATTATGTTTGTTCGATATAATGATAATGATGCACAAGTGTGGATCGATAGTTACAGTGGGATCGCGATTGTGTTTTGTTTTGCGTGTGACTTCCGGTGGTGTGTGGCGCATCTTCTTTTCACGTGCTTGCACTTTGGGTGAGTTCAAAGCAACAACACACATAAAACAGGAACGAAAATAACATTACACATCAACAAAAATCAAACGTGGAAACAAAGTTACAACATTGACACCAATTCAAATTGCAAGAAACTTTAAAATCCGAACCACAAACGAAATGTTGCCGATGGAAAGAAAAGAAAGAACGACGGTGGGGGGTTTTTGGATGTTGAATCCGCGGTTTTGGGTTGTGACGTCGAGGTGTACTGTGCGATGGAGATGCCACGACGGAGGTTGTTGTGGACAGGTGGAATTAGGTGGTTATAAGAGCTATGCGGTGTTGATATGGAGGTTAGAAAGGTGTTTGTCGGAGGCGGTGAGGATTTAGGCCGTCTTGTTGGTGGTGACCGGATTTTGGTTTCACATCTGAAAAAACCGATAACGTTAAATAATGATGATGGTTACGAAGAGAGGCGGTTGAGTTGTGTGATGTTGTGCGTATGAAGGGTTTGAGCGGTGCGCGGCGTTCGCCCATTTTAGAGGAGGATTGGGGTGAAGTGTGCGGATGGAGGTTAGAAGTGGTGGACCCAGAAGAAGACTGTGTGCTTCTTGCTATGAGATCTTTTTTTAAAAGAGAAAGAGTTTTTTGTTGGAGTTATGGGGGAAAGCAGAAGACCATTTCTTTTCAAAATGCAGACCAAAACTCCTTAGGGTGAACCAATCGTCCCTTTTTATGGGTGGCACCCCTCTTTTATACACAAGGCATTGTTTGGATTTATCCGAAAATCTCAACCGTTTATTTCCCCCTTCACCAATAAGAAAGAGCCACCAATATTAGTGTGGAGAGATCTATCCTTTTTTATTTTTCTTCTTTTTCTCATCATGGCCAGCTGCCCCTTTTTTGACCGTTGCGAAGGGAGTATTCATTTGTTGGGAGTGGTATCCGTCCCACCAATCTTCACGGAAGGAGCACTACTTATTCTTTTATTCTTATCTTTAAGCAGGGCATGTGGCTTTTCCCCAATGGAGAGAGATATTTCTTATTCTTCTGATTTTTACTATTAATATTATTTATTAATTGTTTTTTTATTGGTGGATAGAAATGCACATGGATAACTAATATGTACCATTGATTATTTTTAATCGGACGATCTATGTTAATTCAAAGAAGCATAAACAATTTAAAATGGCAAAGTTGCCCCTTCTAGATGATTTGATTGATTCAAATGAGATTAAATCAATTAATTCAAATAAAATTCACAACTTTGGAAATAAATGTGATAAAAATAAAATAAAACCATGGATGTTTCTATTTATTTAATTTTAATATTTTGGCGAAAGAATAAAATTAAAACGACTAAAAATGAATAAAAGCCTGGCAAAAAATTTGCTCGAAAAATTAAATCGGGTGCACTAAAATGGTCACCACGAAATATACTTATTGAAAAAAAATACATCCTTTCTTTAAATTCTGAAATAAATTTTCAGCGGTTAAAAGGCTCAGACGGATTAAAATGCAGCTGAAGAAGTCGTTGAAAAATATAACGAGCATACCTGTAAGACCCCAATTTTTGCCCTAAGATCCCTCATGACATCATATCATATCATATTATTGCCTCAAGGATCATTGTGCACCTTTGCTTGCCTCCTAGTGGGTGGGCATCTTCTGAGTGTGATTCTTGATCACCAAGCATGTCTAGCATTTGTATATCATTGCTTTTCATTTGTTTACTAACCCAAAAGTACAAAAATATTGTCATCTAACCATGTTACTTGCAGATGAAGCAAACTAGGTCAAGCAGTCAAGTCATTCGTTAAGCAATGGATGGTAGCCTTTCTTGAAGAATTTGGGCACCATGATCATTCATAAAAGATTCATATGAGTTGTGACACCATTTGGTATCAAGATCTCAAGTGGTAGGGGTTTGAAATTCATCAGAACATGGTTCAGTCAACCAAAACCCTAGCAAAGTCAACTGTGGTCAACTGCGCATTTAATCAGGAATTTGAAGGTGTGAGATGGTTGGAAAGGTCTCCTTCATGTCCATACAAGCCTCAATTAACATTTCAAAGATCATCATTGAAGAATTGGAGGTCAGACAAGAAGTTTCCCAAAATAGCAAGGACCTGTAATTTTCAACTGCCAAAAATGGAAAGTTCTTCCCCTCAAAATTACATCCTCAAGAAAGCTTCAAATCAAATTTTGTCCAACATGAAAGTTGAAGATCTTGCTCTCACCTTTCCAAAAAGTCCAGGAACACTCATTTCTCATGTGTGGTTGGCAAGTTATGATCAAATCATTTTCAAGAATTTTGGAATTTCAAGGAGGCATAACTTTCAAACCATTTGGCCAAATTGTGTGATTCTTTTTTGAGCAAACTCCATTTGACATGCTCTATCATAATCCATCATCACATTTCATAAAAAATCATCACATCAAAAGTCCATTTTTCAAGTGTTCATTTTGCATTTTGGTGGGAAAAATAGTCAATTTGAAAAATATACATGATTTTCACTCCAAACTACTTCCAACAGCTCATAAACTGAAATTTGGATTTGATTCAAATGCATTTTTACTGTTCCATTGGTCATTGGTGCATAAGGTCATTTTGGCCATTTAACATAATTTTGCATTTTTCACTAATTCACTTGATTTGGCTAAACTTGATTAACAATTGGATTAAGCCATGGTATATAGCCTTAATCATAACAGAAAATCGAGATCCACAATCATTTTCTCAGATCCCAATCCAAAATTCTTCAAATTCTCTCAAAAAATTTCCAAACTTTTTTCACTTGGTTCTTCAAAATTCTTCATTCTTTGTGCTCTCTCTTGTGTTGATCTTCACTTGCATGTGCTATTGAACAACTGTTGAAGAAGAAAGGTGAAGAATCTTGAAGAAATCGCAACTGTTGGAACCTTGCATTCACATGGCAGTTTGAGAATTCTTCGAACCTGGACATTGTTGAGCTAAAGAACACACTCCATTCATCTTCCTCAACATCATTGAAGTTCTGTTTTCGCAATCCAAGCCTTGAAATCACCAGAATCAAGATCTGCAACTTCAAGAGGTAAGAACTCGAACCTCACGATTGCTAAAATTATGATATGGCTTTGGTAGATCGTTCATTGCTGAGCTTACTGCAAGTTGAATCGGGCGAATCCATTAGGTTTTGAGCTAGATATGTGGATCTGAATTTTTTGATGTGAAACTTGTTTTGATCGATCCATGAAGCATGATTAGAATTAGGTTATTTGCTTGTTAGATTAGTGATCTACATGATGAGACGTTTCGATTGGTATATTGCTTGCATGTTTCTGTGATGAGATGTTCTTGAGCATGAAGAACAGTATGAATGTGTTGATGAATGTTCATAAATTCGTTTCCAGCACGCATTTGATCCATTTGCCTTGTTTTTGCATGAGTTCCGCGGTTTTTCCCCCATGCTACCAATTGCCATGCGCCACCTCACTTAATGCAACGCAACGTTTCATTAAGTGAGCGCGGTATTTACAAAATTGCCACTCGTCCATTTAATTTCATTTTAATTTCCAAATTTAATTTCACTTCATAATCAAACTTCAAAAAATCATAAATAATTCATGGAGCATCCAAATTGGTTGGGAATTTTTGCATTCATCTCCATTTTTCATCTAGTTTTTTATAGGCATGATAACAAGAGTTGTGCATGGCTGGTTTTTATTTTGGTCTAAGGTCTTTGTTCATGTATGCTTTTTGCCTATGTTTTGCCATTTCATTCATGAAATCTTGATGCTTGCTCCAAAATGTTTGAAATTTTATATGCATGATCTAGACTCATTCCTGGTGATTTTGGTATATGGTTTGCTAATTTTGCATCTCTGGATTGGGAGATATGATGTGATCTTTAGAGGTGTGACAATGTATGTCACACCATGTCTTGTTCATGTTCCTGATTTTATTTTCCATGCTTATGCTATGCCAATTGCCCTGGATTTTTGCATGATAATACTTATGGATGTCTAGTCTGTTTGTGATTTTTCCTAGAAATTTTGAATGCATTTTTCTATTTGTTTGAGAATTTTCCCTCTGTTTGGTCAATTGTGAACATTTTGTGAGTCATGATTTTATATGTGTTGTGAAATCTTCATGCATTATTGGATGGACTTGAAATTTGGCATGTGTATTATAGACATCTTGAAGTTTGCCATGGCTTTGATCTCATTCATTTCTCATGTTTGATCACTGTTTTATGATTGCTTGAACTTGATACATGATTTGTGGCCTTGTTTGAGCTTGTATGAATATGCTTTGACTTAGGGATTTTAATTGACTTACTTCCCTTTATCCAAATGCCATGAAATTTGGTGTGCTGCTCATTGAATGTGTTATGGTTAAGCATGATTTTTCCTGGAATTTATTGAGCCATTTTGGTATTGATATGCTTGTGTTCATTCTGTTTACACCATTGAGTTCTCAACTTGCCTAGTTTGACATGATTTGCTTACGAAATGTAATTGGTGAATGTTTTTGATATGGGACCAACTGGAACTTGTTCTTATTTGGTTAATCTTGATTTTGATAAAGTTTCATGTTCTGTTTTAAAATTTTTCTCCTCCTTTGACCCTAGGCTTTGGCCTAAGGGTTCACTTCTCACATTTGAGTTTGTTTTCAGGTTAAAGAGCAATTGCTCTAAGGAGATTAATTCAAGTTGATTGAGTTTGGTTTGCTTGATTGTGATGAACTAACTTGCTTTGTTTTATAGGATGCTAACTCATTTGCTTTGAGTTCGTGCTTTGCACATGTGGTTGATTGTGTTGACTGTTGGTTCATAACTTGTTTGTTTTGACTTTGTGATTGGTATACTGATTATATTTGATTGATTTCAGGTACCATAGTTTCTTTAGTTCCTTTGAGAACTTGCTATTGCTTTGCTTTGCTTAAGCATTGAGGTAGACCCTCTTGTCTCCATGTAGTCTGGAAGACCTGGCTTGTTACTTAGCCAGGCAACTGTCTGAAGTCCTCCTTAAGAGGCAATGTTTGTGATTGTTTAACTTCATCGCCAAGCAGGAAAAGACCTCATACGAGGCAATTGGTAGACAAAAGAGATATGTAGCCTATCTCCTACTATTATGTGAGTCTCCCACCTTGCTCACACCACATGTGTTGATGCATAGTGAGAAAAAACCCAAGATCTATCGAGTCTCTAACTTGTGGAGAGAGTTCCATCTTTCTGAACTCCCACACCTTCTGATATTCAATGCTCTCCTTGACCAGGGATAAGAGTGATGAGGCACACCCCTCATATCCTTTCATCTGCTTCACCTTGGCTCTCAATGTCAAGGTTAAGAGCACCATTTACCCTATTCCAGTTGACTTTTAAGTCTAACCCTTTGATTGAGCCTAATTGTTTGGTTATAGTGAGTGCTAAATGACTTTGTTTGTTTGATTGATTGCTTCATATGTACATGTTTGCTTGCATGCCTTTGTGCACTTATCATCATAAATTGTTCATTATTGCATGATCATCATTGCATATTTCTGTGATTCATGTTTGGTTTACCCATTGAGGACAACTGTAAGTCCACTCATTGGCCATTGTTCCTATGATTTGGAAGGGATAAAGTGTAAGACCATTTCACTTGGCTACTCATGTCCATTGCTTAAATGCTTGTTTGTTTGTTGTATGTGAGGGTGCAAGTGTAAGACCATGTTGTTGGAGTTTGTTATTCCTATGATCATCTGTTGGAGGTTAGAGTAAGCCCAGATAGATTGGCATCTGACATCCACTTTCTTGTTTGTGATTGCTTTGTGAGGATGCAATTGTAAGACCATGTTGTTGGCATTTGTACTCCCATGATCATCCTTTGGAGGTTGGTATAAGTCCAGACAGATTGGCATCTGACATCCAAGTTTTGTTTTACCTTAGGAGATTGGTGTAAATCCATTTATTGGTATCCGATATCCGCCTTTGCTTTTGTGAGATTGGTATAAGACCATTGATGGCATCCGGTATCATTGTTTTGTTTTAGGAGATTGGTGTAAATCCATTTATTGGTATCCGATATTCGCTTTTGTTTGTGAGATTGGTATAAGTCCATTGATGGCATCCATATCACCTTGCTTTCTTTGCTTGCTCATTGCCTATTCCTAAGGATACACTTGAATCATATTCTATATGATTTCAAGAGGTGAACCTTTCTAGGAAGTTTTACATTCCATCATCCATACCCTCTTTGTCCTAAACCTTTTCACACTTGGCTTTCAAAAACTTTGACTTGTTGTGCAAACATCTTCATGTCTTTTCAATTTAGAAACCTGGACCCTAAGTCCTTGACTTTTCAAACTTCATTTCATAACACTTCTTTGAATCAATCCTAATCATACCTTGACCATATTTTGTGAATACTCATAATCAATTAACTTCACCCATTCAATTGTTTTGGCTTTGTCCATTGTTAATATGTTTTCATGCATTAGCCTTAGGTTTTAATTACCATAGTGGTTGATGTAAATCTTACCTTATCCTTAGTGAGTCGATTGTAAGTCTTCCATACTTATTATAGGGTTAACCCCTCACTAGTATGTTGAAGCCGTCCTCGCATGGTGGATTGTTGATTCGGGTTGAGTTTTCTCCCATTGGTAATGAAAAGCCTTAGTGCTTGTGTTTTAAAATTGAACTCACTAATTTTTGGAAATCTTTTAGCCGAACTACGGCGTTTTGATCCTTACCTTTGATGGAAGGTACGTAGGCAACGGGTTCATCCGTTCAAACACAAAAATAACTAACTTGTACATTCTTTTCTCATCATCCCATTCATGTTTGCACAATATGTCAAAACAAATAAATATTTTTATACAACAAGTGTGAAAAGGGCTCCCTAGGAGTACCTAGGACGTGATGGGTGCCTAACACCTTCCCATTGCGTAATTTACCCCTTACCCAGATTCTCTGATCTTTTTCATTGGTTTTCTACGTGTAAAACTTCTTAGGTTTTTGTTCTCCTTTTAACCAGTCCTTAGGATAAATAAAAGTGCGGTGGCGACTCGATTCATTGTATACTTTTCTTATGGTTTAATCAATAAATCATATAGCGACGAATACACCGCTACAGAAAAGTGGCGACTCTACTGGGGAAATCTAGACCTTCCCTGGTGGTATTGCCTACTTTTCACCCTTGTTGTATGATACTTGTTTATGTGTTATTTGACATATTTTTGTACAATTTGGGATAACTGTATTGATTGTAATGTTTGAATTGCTTAATATACAATTGCTGTTTGCTTTGGTGATCTCTTTGAGACGAGTTCTATACCCGAACTCGAGTGCACTCTAGGATAGGAGAATGGCGTAGTCTTGTTGACTGGTGTGGAGTATTCCTTAGCCAGTTGACTTGCGAGTCCATTCACTTGGTGGAGGTCATGTTGGATTAATAATGTCACACAAGTCATTTGTGGTTAGGCATTATTCGTTCAATCATGTGCCTTAGAAGCCAAGGACCGTAGTTTACCAAGCCCATCTTGGCCTATTTTTAGGACGTAGTGCGGAGGTCGTTTAGATGTAAGATCTGATGCGATTGTTACGCGATGCTACACTCATAAGAGTCTCTCTTGAGAATATTTTTGGAATACGAGTATTCGTTTATCTGATAATATCCGAGAGATGGGACGATGATTATGGGAACCTCTGGTAGAACATGTCTGGCAGGTTTAAACCATAGTACACTCCCTTTGGGTGGTTCTTAACCAAGACTCCATGCTCGTGACTCTCAGCAAACCCGTGATTCGTGGTTGAGTCGTTCAAACATCGTTAATATCAATGGAACTTGGGCGTTGATAAGGTGCAAACCATAATCCGCCAAAATGGATGATTGATATTAAGGATGTTAGAGTCGGTTCACGTACCGTTAATATCAATGGAACTTGGGTGTTGATAAGGTGAAAACCTAAATCCACCAAAATGGATGATTGATATTAGGGATACAATGAGCTTTCCCATGACCTTTGTTTGGTGTGACTTGCTTGATCCTTGAGTGTGATTGTTGCATTCATGCATTCATGCATTCATCTGCATCTCATGTCATAAAAAAAAAGAAAATTTTCAAGGAACTTAAAGGGTTTATTTGCAAAATTTTCAGACATGGAAAGACCAAAAAGGCATACAAAGAAGTACAGCTTTAGACAGCCCGATGTGAAAGAGTTAAGGAATCTGACATCATATGTATTAAATCCCTTGGGTTTCAAAGCTCGCTATGGGAAGCTTCTGCCTCTGTTGACTACTCAGGTTGATGAGGGACTGATGAGTACTCTAGCTCAGTTTTATGATCCTCTGTATCACTGCTTCTTCTTTCCGGACTTCCAGCTGTTGCCTACTTTGGAGGAGTATTCTCACCTTATTGGGATTCCTATTCTGGATCAGGTGCCGTTCAGTGGCCTAGAGAGTATTCCGACCGCTCGAGAGATTGCAGACTTGTTGCACATAGATGAAGCTTTGATTAAAGCTAATCTGACTACCAAAGGTGGAATTCAGGGTTTTCCTTCCGAGTTCCTCATCACTCAAGCTACCATATATGGGAAGGCCATGAGTGAGGATGCCTTTGAGGCTTTATTTGTACTGCTCATCTATGGATTGGTCTTATTCCCCAACTTCGACAAATTTGTGGACATGAACGCCATTAGGATCTTCTCAGTTCTTAATCCTGTTCCTACTTTGTTGGGTGATGCCTATGTCTCTTTGCATCTGAGGAATGCAAAGGGTGGAGGAGTTATTGTCTGCTGTCTGCCTTTGTTGTACAAGTGGTTTATTTCGCACTTGCCGCAAACTCTTGCCTTCAAGGAGAACAAGGGATGTCTACGGTGGTCTCAGAGACTCATGTCTCTCACTAATGATGATATCTCTTGGTATGATCGCGTGTATGATACCGTACAGATCATTGACTATTGTGGTGAATTCCCTAATGTGCCTCTTCTTGGTACCTGTGGTGGGATAAGCTACAACCCTATTCTCGCACGACGTCAACTTGGGTTCCCCCTAAAGGATAAACCTCATAACATTCTGTTAGAAGGTGTATTCTTTCAGGAGGGTAAAGATCCCCAAGGCCTGAAAGCCAGATTTGTCCGCGCTTGGCGCAAGATCTGCAAGAAGAGTAGGAACGAATTGGGTCCGAAGAATTGCATTGCTTTGGAGCCCTATACCTCTTGGGTTAGACAGAGAGCTGCTGTATACCTTATGCCATACGATCATCCGAGACCTACACCGTTGGATGTGGCTGGGCCTTCAACCCTCCCTACCCAACGTGTAGAGGAGTTGAGAGAAGAAGACCTTTCACGTGCTTGGATCCGTGAAAGAGAGGAATTGCTTCAACAACTTAAGGAGAAGGACGCTCTGATTGAATTTCTCGAGCATCGGGTGATCGACGATCCGAACGACACTTGGACTTCTTTGCTTCCTCAGTCTTCCAAATTCTGGAAGAGGAAGTATGATCAGCTTGCAAAGGAGAAAGCAGATATGGAAGCAGCCTATGAGAGAGAGATCAAGAAGCTGTGTGTTTCTCTTCTTCCAGCATCCCGAGCTATTAGGGATCCATAGGATGTTATTTTCCTTTTCTCCTTGTAATTGAATCAAAAATGTTGTACTTCTTTGTCTCGATTATATTTGAATGAGATGTTTTCCATATGAGATTAAAATGCTTTAAAAATTCAAAATTGGCAAATAGTACCCTAAGGGTTCCTTGAAAATAAAATAAAGCATCTGCACAAGCACTTCATGCATCATTTTGCATAAGCAGGTACCTTGTTTCTGGTCTTCTTGTTCTGACTCTGTGTTCTTCATTTATTTTGAAGACAAGCTGACTCACCGGTACTATACTCGAGCCAATTCTGCAAAAGTTATGGATCAGCTAGAGCAAGAGAACCGTGAATTGAAAGAAGAGGTCGCCAGACTTGGCGCTTTGATGGAGCAACTTCTTGCTGCTCAGAATCAGTCTGCCCAACCGCCTGCAACTCCTGTTCAGAGGACGGTTATCTCAGAGATTGTGGTTCCGACTGTGCCAGCCGCCAGTGCTCATTATGTGCCCAACGCCATGCCAGCCGGGTTCCCTTGGGGTATGCCTCCGGGTTTCATGCATGATCTGCCTGCTCCAACCTTTGCTCACATGCCAGCATCTAGCCCGGTCCCTGTTGCCGCTCCTCCTGTCGTGCATACCATGCCGAGGGTAGACGACACCATCTATTATTCTGAGTCGTCTGAGGGCCCGGATGTTAATGAGAAGATGGACGCCATGAATGACCAATTCCTTGAGCCGAGGAAGGAATTGAAGACCCTCAGAGGTAAAGATTTGTTCGGCAAATCTGCTGCCGAGTTGTGCCTTGTTCCCGGTGTCAAGATACCGATTAAATTCAAAGTGCCTGAATTTGAAAAATACAAAGGGAACACCTGTCCACTCGCTCACCTGGTCATGTACGCCAGGAAGATGTCAACCCAAACTGATAATGATCAGCTTCTGATCCATTATTTTCAAGACAGTCTGTCTGGTGCTGCGCTCAGATGGTACATGAGTCTGGACAGTGCTAATATCCGATCCTTCAACGATCTTGGCGAAGCCTTCGTCAAGCAATATAAGTACAACGTTGATATGGCTCCTGACCGTGATCAGCTCAGGGCCATGTCCCAGAAGGAAAAGGAAACATTCAAGGAGTACGCCCAGAGGTGGCGAGAGCTGGCTGCTCAAATTACTCCACCGCTAGAGGAGAAAGAGATGACTAAGATCTTCTTAAAGACTCTTAGCTCATTCTATTACGAGCGGATGGTAGCAAGCGCTCCCTTTGATTTCACCGAAATGGTGAACATGGGGATGCGACTCGAAGAAGGTGTCCGTGAAGGACGGTTAGCCAAGGATGAGAGCTCTTCTTCTAAAAGGTATGGGGCGTTTAAGAAGAAGGACGGAGAGACACATGTTGTGCAATCCCATACCAAGCCCAGAAGACCCTCTGTTCAGAGGAAGCCTGCACGGCGCAACAGCAATCAGCACCAGGTGGCTCATATAGCACTTGTATTCAGAGACAGTGCTCAATACCAGTAACCTCAACATCAACATCAGCAACAACAACCTCAGTATCAGCAACAACGTCCACAGCAACAGGCTTATCAGCCTCGTGGAAGTACAACCAACCAAGCTAATTTGAATTATGATAGGAAGAAGGTCAACTTTGATCCAATTCATATGTCATATGCAGAGCTTTATCCTTCCTTGTTGGAAAGGAAGTTGGTTTCTCCCAGGGATCCTCCTGCCGTGCCTGCAAATCCGCAATGGTGGTATAAACCAGACCAGCAATGCGTTTATCACTCCGGTGCTCCGGGTCACAACATTGAGAATTGCTATCCACTCAAGACTAAGGTTCAAGACCTTATGAGATGTGGAATTCTGAGCTTTGAAGATTCAGGCCCGAATGTTACCAAGAACCCATTGCCCGCGCATGGGAAATCTGTTAATATGGTCCAGGGGTGTCCTGGGAAGTACAAGGTCAAATATGTAAGCCATATCAGACAGTCACTGGTCGAATTACATCGGTTGCTGTGTCAGTACAGCCACATGGAGCATGACCACGACAAGTGCCGTATTTGTTCGGTTAACCGTTTGGGTTGCAATCAGGTACGAAGAGAGCTTCAAGAATTGCTGGATGAAGGTACCATTGAGATTTTGCAAAATCGCAATGTTGATGAGGATGAGCCGGAGGTGAACGTTATATCGCCAGTGTTCAAGCTACCCGAGCCTGTTGTTATTCGCTATGATAGCAGCAAGCCGAAGGTCTCTCCTTCGTTGGTCATCAAGCCTGCAGGCCCGGTGCCTTATTCTTCAGATAGAGCTGTGCCGTTCAGGTATAATCCCGTTGCTGTGCAAGATGGGGTAGAAATGCCTTTGCCTTCGACGTCTGTCACCAATATCACTGATGTGAGCGGGTTGACCCGTAGTGGTCGTGTGTTTTCTGCACCTCTCAAGGCTCCTGTTGCTTCTGATGCTGTTGAGCATCCGGTTGGGACGGCAGTTAATATTCAGAATCCGGCACTTGCTGTTGCCAAACCCTCCTCCTCTGTACAAAAGGCTCCTACTTCTTCAGTTGGCCCGAGAGGCACTTTGAATGAAGAATCTGATGAGATGCTGAAGCTCATCAAAAAGAGTGAGTACAATGTTGTAGATCAGCTTCTACAAACGCCATCCAAGATTTCCGTGTTATCTCTGCTGTTGAATTCAGAACCCCATAGGGAGGCTCTGCAGAAGGTTTGGATCTGGCGTATGTTGATCACGACGTCACGATTGAACAATTTGACAGTATTGTTGCAAACATTACTGCTTGCAACACGTTGAGTTTTTGTGACGCTGATCTCCTTGAGGAGGGAAGAGACCACAACATGGCTTTACACATCTCCCTGAATTGCAAATCTGATGCCATGTCCAACGTGCTGGTGGACACTGGATCATCCTTAAATGTATTGCCAAAAACCACACTCTCCAAGTTGTCATATCAAGGTCCTCCCATGAGGCAGAGTGGGGTTGTTGTGAAAGCATTCGATGGGTCGCGCAAGATTGTGATTGGGGAAGTTGATCTCCCAATCAAAATTGGACCTAGTGATTTCCAAGTTACCTTCCAGGTAATGGATATCCACCCATCTTATAGCTGTCTCTTAGGCAGACCATGGATTCACGAGGCTGGCGCCGTGACATCCACCCTACACCAGAAGCTGAAATTTGTCAAGAACAAGAAACTGGTTGTGGTAGGGGGAGAAAAGGCTCTCCTGGTTAGCCACCTATCTTCTTTCTCGTATATTGACGCTGAGGATGAGGTTGGAACTCCGTTCCAAGCTTTATCTATTGATGAACCGATTGAGAAGAAGTCTCCTTCATTCACTTCCTACCAAGATACAAAACTGGCCATTGAATGTGGCGCAGTAGCTGGTTTAGGAAAGGTGATCGAGCTTGAAGACAATAGATTCCGGGTTGGCATTGGCTACTGTTCTGGGGCATTTAATGAGCAAGGTTTATTCACGAGTGGAGGATTCATCCATGACGACCAACCTGAGGAAGAAGCTGCTGCTATCTTGGAAGAGGATGCAGAGGACTTGAACAATTTCGTCATTCCTGGTGGTGTCTGCCACAATTGGGTCGCTGTAGATGTTCCTACAGTCATCCATAGATCAGAGTAATTGTTCACTTTGTTTAAAACCCTTCTCCCATGCCAAAAGGAGAAGTGATGACATTGTTGGCAGCATTTAATACAATGATGTTTCATTCAACTAATGCATTGTTAAACATTTGTTTTTCCATTTGTTTTCACTTTTTGCTTTTTGCACGAAATCAGTGATCACAAAAAACCCATTAAAAACAAGAATAAAAGTAAACATTTTTCATCTGCATAATGATTTGCTTGTTTAAATTCTAAAGTTTTTCATTAACCAAAATCATTATGCAGGTTGATCTTAAAACCCATTGAACATAATGATCCAACGCCATCTCCCAATTTTGAATTCCCTGTATTCGAGGTAGAGGAAGATGATGTTGAAGGAATTCCTGATGAGATTACCCGTCTCCTTGAGCACGAGAAGAAGATCATTCAGCCGCACCTTGAAGATCTGGAAACAGTCAACTTGGGGTCTGAGGATTGTATTCGTCTGGTGAAGATTGGGGTACTTCTTGAAGAGTCTGTCAAGAAGGGGTTGATTGAGTTGCTACGAGAATATTCCGATATCTTCGCTTGGTCATATGAAGACATGCCGGGTCTAGATACAGATATTGTGCAACATTTCCTGCCTTTGAAGCCTGAGTGCGTGCCTGTGAAGCAGAAGCTCATAAGAACTCATCCAGATATGGCAGTGAAGATCAAAGAGGAAGTCCAGAAGCAAATTGATGCGGGGTTTCTGGTGACTTCTACATATCCTCAATGGGTGGCCAATATTGTGCCTGTTCCTAAGAAGGACGGAAAAGTCCGTATGTGCGTTGATTATAGAGATTTGAATAAAGCTAGTCCGAAAGATGATTTTCCTCTACCACACATTGACATGTTGGTAGAGAATACAGCTAAATTCAAAGTCTTTTCCTTTATGGACGGATTTTCCGGTAATAATCAAATCAAAATGGCACCCGAAGATATGGAGAAGACAACATTCATCACACCTTGGGGAACATTCTGTTATCGAGTGATGCCCTTCGGTCTGAAGAACGCCGGAGCCACGTATCAACGAGCTATGACTACCTTGTTTCATGATATGATGCACAAGGAGATAGAGGTCTATGTTGATGATATGATCGCTAAGTCCCGAACCGAAGTTGAACATATTGAGCATTTGTTGAAGCTTTTTCAGCGTCTGAGGAAGTTTAGACTTCGTCTGAACCCGAACAAATGTACATTTGGAGTCCGTTCCGGCAAATTGTTGGGTTTTATGGTAAGCGAGAGAGGTATTGAAGTCGATCCTGCAAAGGTCAAAGCAATACAAGAGATGCCTGCACCCAAAACTGAGAAGCAAGTCCGAGGTTTTCTTGGCCGCTTGAATTACATTTCCAGATTTATATCCCACATGATTGCCACATGTGCGCCGATATTCAAGCTCCTCCGGAAAGATCAGTCTCATGATTGGACCGAGGATTGCCAGAAAGCTTTCGACAGTATCAAGGAATATCTGTCCGAACCTCCGATCTTGTCTCCGCCTGTGGAAGGAAGACCTCTGATTATGTATTTGACTGTGCTTGAAGACTCGATGGGTTGTGTACTCGGTCAGCAAGATGAATCAGGGAAGAGAGAATCTGCTATCTACTACCTCAGTAAGAAGTTTACTGATTGTGAGTCTCGGTACTCTATGCTTGAGAAGACGTGTTGTGCTTTAGCTTGGGCTGCTAAGCGGTTGCGCCAGTACATGATAAATCATACAACTTGGTTGATATCCAGAATGGATCCAATCAAGTATATTTTCGAGAAGCCTGCTTTAACTGGGAGGATTGCCCGTTGGCAGATGCTGTTGTCTGAGTATGATATCGAGTATCGAGCTCAGAAAGCTATCAAAGGTAGTATCTTGGTTGACCATCTAGCGCATCAGCCGATTGAAGATCATCAATCTGTTCAGTACGACTTCCCTGACGAGGAGATTCTGTATTTGAAAATGAAAGATTGTGATGAGCCTACACTTGATGAAGGTCCGGAACCTGGTTCCAGATGGACGATGGTGTTTGATGGTGCTGTAAATCAGTACGGAAATGGTATTGGGGCAGTAATCATTACTCCTCATGGCACACATATTCCGCTTACAGCAAGGCTAACTTTCAAATGCACGAATAATATGGTTGAGTATGAGGCCTGTATTATGGGACTTGAAGAATGTATTAATTTGAGAATCAAACATCTCGATGTATATGGTGATTCGGCCCTGGTTGTCAATCAGATCAAGGGTGAATGGGAGACGAATCAACCAAGTCTCATTCCATATAGAGATTATGCAAGAAGAATTTCAACGTTCTTTACAGAAGTTGATTTTCAGCATATTCCTCGAGAGGATAATCGGATGGCAGATGCTCTTGCAACGCTCGCTTCCATGATTGTTGTCAAGTATTGGAATGAAGTTCTTAATATTGCCGTGATGCGCTTGGATAGACCAGCTCACGTATTTGCAGTCGAAGAAGTGAATGATGACAAGCCTTGGTATTTTGATATCAAGAATTTCCTCCAGAACCAGGTCTACCCGCCTGGGGCATCTGTGAAAGATAGGAAAACCCTGAGAAGGTTGTCAGGCAGTTTCTACCTCAGTGGTGAAGTGCTGTATAAGAGAAATTTTGACATGGTTTTGCTCAGATGCGTGGATAGACACGAAGCAAACCTGTTGATGACTGAGGTCCATGAGGGTTCATTTGGTACTCATTCCAATGGACATGCCATGGCTAGAAAGATGTTGAGAGCAGGCTACTATTGGCTGACGATGGAGTCTGACTGCTGCAAATATGTGAAGAAATGCCACAAGTGTCAGATTTATGCGGATAAGATTCGTATCCCTCCGACACTTCTGAATGTGATTTCATCACCATGGCCTTTCTCTATGTGGGGAATCGACATGATCAGCATGATTGAACCGAAAGCGTCCAACGGACACGGGTTTATTCTCGTAGCAATTGACTACTTCACCAAATGGGTTGAGGCCGCTTCGTATGCGAACGTGACCAGACAGGTGGTTGTGAAGTTTATCAAGAACCAGCTGATTTGCCGTTATGGTGTGCCAGATAAGATCATTACTGATAATGGATCTAATCTGAATAATAAGATGATGGATGAGTTGTGCGCTGAATTCAAGATTGCACACCATAATTCCTCTCCCTACAGACCCAAAATGAATGGGGCTGTTGAAGCTGCTAAAGAATATCAAGAAGATTATCCAGAAGATGACAGTTACGTACAAAGATTGGCATGAGATGCTGCCATTTGCTTTGCATGGATATCGTACATCTGTCCGCACTTCAACAAGGGCAACCCCTTTTTCTCTTGTTTACGGCATGGAGGCTGTTCTCCCAGTAGAGGTGGAGATCCCATCAATGAGAGTCTTGATGGAAGCCAAGTTGACTGATGCTGAATGGATTCAGAGTCGTTATGACCAGTTGAATCTGATTGAAGAGAAGCGATTAACTGCCATGTGCCGTGGTCAGTTATATCAGCAGAGAATGAAGAAAGCATTCGATAAGAAGGTCAAGCCTCGTGTGTTCCGAGAAGGTGACCTCGTGCTCAAGAAAGTCTTGTCTTTCGTGCCCGATTACAGGGGCAAGTGGACTCCAAACTACGAGGGTCCATATGTTGTTAAGAGAGCCTTTTCAGGCGGAGCTTTGATGCTTACAACAATGGATGGGGAGGATTTCACTCGTCCTGTGAATTCAGATGCAGTCAAGAAATACTTTGCCTAAAAAAAAAAGTATATGCAAATGAAAAACAGAATGGCTCGCTAAGTTGAAAACCCGAAAGGGCGACTTAGGCAAAAATGAGCATCTCGGTGGAGAACCCGAAAGGGCGATCCAGGCAAAAATTAGGGACTTGGAAAAAAGTATATTTGCATCTCGCTAGATTGAGTACCTCACCCTGGGGCAATCTAGGCAAAAATTAGGGATTTGGCAAGTAACTGCATCCTGACAAGACTTTCTGTTCCGCAATCATCTTTTTGTCAGAGGATTCTCGATTCGTCGTTAACTGAAGCTTCGAATACATCGAGATTCAAGTTGGTAGAGAAAGGATCATTATGTTCAATGTAGCCCTCTTCCAATATATATCACTGATTTCAAATTTGTACAGATCTATGGAGTCTTGCCATTTGTAGGCTACCATTCCATCAAATAAATTTGAGCTTTATCCAATTATTTGCATTCCTATTTGTTTCAGTTCAACAAATGTTTTGCATTGTTTTAATTGATGAGGTATCATTGTTTTAAACAGAGAATTTTTCGAATTATTGTTTTAAATAAAGTGAATATTCACAATGATGAAAGGATACTCAGGAATTTCTCAGTGCTCTCCCAAGGGTGGCATGATTCCCAACAGGTAAGACCTTGGTTCATATTCCTGGCATTTGATTGTATCCTCTTTCTCCCGCTTTGCTGTTGGGGTTGTTCCATAAGCAGTGTTGTTGTTGGGGTTGTTCCCCAAGCAGAGATGTTGATGAAGACTCAGTTTCTTCTCCAGCAGTAATCTCCCCAGCATGGGTGTTCTCCTTGTGGTAGATTCAATGGTTGGTGGATTGATATCCCGGTACTTTACCGCTTTCCCCAGCATTGTCGCAAGAAGAGCTGTTGGTGGGGTTGTTCCCCAGTATAGTCGCAAGCAGAGATGTTGTTGAAGACTTCGCGTTCTTCTCCAGCAGCAGTCTCTCCCCAGTACAGTCGCCAGCGGAGTTGTTGTGTCTCTCCTCAGCATGGTTTCTTTCCATTTTTCCCAGCTTAGTCTGCAGAATGGTTGTTGTGGCAGTTTCTGCCTGTTGAAAGCTCTCTCAATCCCCGGTAAGGGTCGGTTGGTGGCTCTAGCATCCCAAAGATTGGAGTGATTTCCTGATTACTTTTGATCCTCAGTAGAGTGACTTATTGCAGAATCTACTTGTGTGATCCGTCGGTTGTATGTTCTCCCCGAGTAGAGTGGCTTGTTGCATAATCTACTTGTGTGGTGCTTTCTCCTTCATTGGTTTGTTCTCCGAAAGGATAGCTGACAGCTTTCCCCAGTAGAGTTGCTTGTGCAGTTGAATTCTACTCGGATGATTCTCCTACAGTGGGTTGTTCCCCGGAGTTGTTTGGAGTTGCTTTTGCAGCAGTTCTTGGTTGAGCCATGAACTCTTGTTTCTCAGTTGATGCTGGGATCCCCTGCAGATATCCTCGGGATTCTCCTGATCCCCTGCAGTACCCGCAGATCTTTGCTTTACAGCATGTGGATTTCTAGCAGATTGGCCTTCCAGTTGGTTTCTTTCCCTGGAAGTATAGTACCGGATGTTTGATTCCTGGTCCTATTTGTGTTAGAATTGTCTGTTTTGTCAGCATTCATCAAACATAAATCACGCATATTCATGCATAATCATAAAACATTCAGATATTCATGTTGCATTGTTTGCCATATATCTTTTGTTTGAAGTTCTCCTGCTATGGGTTTCATAGATCTCTCTAAAAGATCTTCCCAAGCGGATGTTGGGTGGTTAATCTCTCCATATAGAGTCAGCCCATAAACAGAAAGTGTCTGTCTTTCCTTCTGCAGTTCCTCACTGAGATATGTCCTCGTGGATGACGGTTTCTTCCATTTCCTCCCAACACATATATTGGGATGGATTTTCCTATTGAGTTATATCCTCATAGGACGTGTTTTGATTCAGTCTGTCTTTTCGGATCAATCCCGAATCGGCGTTGTGTCAGCTGTTTCTTGTGCTTCCCTGTGGAAGAAATGAATGGTTTGCCCAGTAACCGGCATCAATTCATTTATCCCCAACGGAGTTCTGTTGGGCCTCTACCCAGTAACCGGTAGTTGTAAGTCCTATGTTCTTGCTTCTTGGTGGAATTTGTGGTTATATACCTTTTATTCCTCAAGCAAGAGTTGTTGGTCTTCTACCCAGTAGTCGGTAGTCGTAAATCCTATTTGCCTGCTCTCCAGCAGTTTGTGGTTTGTTATAAACCCTATTTTGTTTCCCGTGCGGATTTGTGATTCGTTCCATCCCCACGCGGAGTTGTTGGTTTTCTACCCAGTATTCGGTAGATGTAAACCCTAATTTGTGGATATTCCCACCAGAGTATGGCTACTGCCCCGTTTTCGGTAGTCGTAAGTCCTATCTCTTTTCCCCTAGCTGAGGTAACCATTGTGGTTCGTTCTGGTTGTTGGTGGATGTTCTGTTGTTGTGGTTTTATCCCCAATGGAATTTGTGTTTCCCTGTGGAATAAGTTGAATAAGTGCTCAGTATTTGGCCTTCATTCACCCCGTCCCAATGGAGTTTGTGGTTTTCTACCCGGTATTCGGTAGTGGTAAACCCTAATTTCTCCTTTGCAGAGTTAACCTTGTTGTTCATCCTAACCGATGACGGTTACTCTTTGTGGTTATCTTCATTCGTTGTTCGATGATTGATATTCCTCTTTGCTTGTGGATAATTTCCGGATGCTAGCAATTTATCCTCAGCAAGTCTTCTGGATCATTGCCATATGCTCGCAATGTTATCCCTTTTGAAGTTGCCAGTGGGTCTTTTCACCGATTGCTAGTGATTTGTTCCCCGGATTATTGATCGATTCTCAATACATCCCCAGCTAGTCTTTGTGGATAATTGCCGGATGCTTGCAATTCATCCTCAGCAGATCGCCTTTCATTTACCCGTTTTCTCGGTAATGATTGTTGCTCCCTTTGATTGGTCATCATTATATACCTGGTTGGTATCCCGATGCCTTTCTTTTCGGTCGATTTATCCTTTGTTAACCCAGTAACCGGTTGTGGATAATCTTCCATGCGAGTGTGTTATCCACGTTCTGACGGTAATGGATATTGTATCTCATGCGCTCTTCAGGTTTGTGTCCCCAGTTGAGTAAGATTCGTTTTCCTGTTATGGATTTGAATGTCCATCCTGTAAGTCGATTTGCTTTTTCAAGCCCTCCTTTCGGATGATGGGTGTTTTGGCATATATACCAATTCACGTCTTTGGTAGGTCACCTATTATATACTCTGGTATCTCTGGTGTCTCTTCCTTTTCGAGTATATTATTCACGGTTTGCCGGTAATGAATAATATGTCTCATGCACTCTTGGATCAATCTTTTGATTGTTTTCTCCGCAGAGTAAGATTCATATTCCTTGTGGAATCGAATATCCATCCTATAAACAAGTCTGCTTTTCTAGCTTTCTTCAGGATGATGAGTGTTTTGGCATATATACCAATTCACGCTTTGGTCGGTCGCCTATTATATACCTCGGTATCCCTGGTGTTCCTTCCTTTCTGCTCCCTATTATGACCTTGGTCCCTTGTGGAGTCAGATTTCCCTGAGTTTATGTACCTTTTTCAGGTCTTTCTCAGATGTTTGGTTGATTGATATCTCTCACCCTTATACCGGTTAGATATTCATTCTTCCTGAGTTTGTTACCCTTATACCGGTAACACCTCATCTTGTTGCTTTTCCCCAGGAGAATCTCTTTGTTAGACCTTCTCCAGTGGGATTTCTTGTTGTGATTTTACCCTTTTGCTATATTGGTGTTTTCCCCAGTATATGCATTTTCCAGGCAGGAAGATTCTTTGTGGATCTTTTCCTGGTCCGAGTCCGGATTTTCATCCGAAGTATCCTTTATGGATAGTCTGAGTCAGCTTGCTGTCTTTCCAATGGAGTTTGTCCTTTGGGATCTTTTGTTCCCCAGTGTGAGTCCTTTCATTTACCCAGTGAGGTCTCCCGTCCGATTTCTGTTATCCCCTAATCAGAGTCGTGTCTTGCGCACGTTATGTCAGTTTTGTTTTCCCTAAATCAAAGTCGTGTCCTGCTCACGCATTCTTTTTCTTTATTAGCCCCTATAAGAATCCATAAAAGTGAGTTCTGTTAGAGTCTCTATTCCTGGTGAGCGTATTACTCCGACGGATCGTCTTTTCTTATGTGCGAACCATATCCCCACAGAGTTTGTGTCTTTTACATGCATACATCTGCATCATGAGGTCTCTTAGGGACCAAAATTTGTCTCATTACTGTTATTTAAGCCCATTCTACCGCGTCGAGATGAAGATTTCTAAACTTCACTTCTCCGGCTAGAATGACCTTAAATAGGGGCATCTGTAAGACCCCAATTTTTGCCCTAAGATCCCTCATGACATCATATCATATCATATCATTGCCTCAAGGATCATTGTGCACCTTTGCTTGCCTCCTAGTGGGTGGGCATCTTCTGAGTGTGATTCTTGATCACCAAGCATGTCTAGCATTTGTATATCATTGCTTTTCATTTGTTTACTAACCCAAAAGTACAAAAATATTGTCATCTAACCATGTTACTTGCAGATGAAGCAAACTAGGTCAAACAGTCAAGTCATTCGTTAAGCAATGGATGGTAGCCTTTCTTGAAGAATTTGGGCACCATGATCATTAATAAAAGATTCATATGAGTTGTGACACCATTTGGTATCAAGATCTCAAGTGGTAGGGGTTTGAAATTCATCAGAACATGGTTCAGTCAACCAAAACCCTAGCAAAGTCAATTGTGGTCAACTGTGCATTTAATCAGGAATTTGAAGGTGTGAGATGGTTGGAAAGGTCTCCTTCATGTCCATACAAGCCTCAATTAACATTTCAAAGATCATCATTGAAGAATTGGAGGTCAGACAAGAAGTTTCCCAAAATAGCAAGGACCTGTAATTTTCAACTGCCAAAAATGGAAAGTTCTTCCCCTCAAAATTACATCCTCAAGAAAGCTTCAAATAAAATTTTGTCCAACATGAAAGTTGAAGATCTTGCTCTCACCTTTCCAAAAAGTCCAAGAACACTCATTTCTCATGTGTGGTTGGCAAGTTATGATCAAATCATTTTCAAGAATTTTGGAATTTCAAGGAGGCATAACTTTCAAACCATTTGGCCAAATTGTGTGATTCTTTCTTGAGCAAACTCCATTTGACATGCTCTATCATAATCCATCATCACATTTCATCAAAAATCATCACATCAAAAGTCCATTTTTCAAGTGTTCATTTTGCATTTTGGTGGGAAAAATAGTCAATTTGAAAAATATACATGATTTTCACTCCAAACTACTTCCAACAGCTCATAAACTGAAATTTGGATTTGCTTCAAATGCATTTTTACTGTTCCATTGGTCATTGGTGCATAAGGTCATTTTGGCCATTTAACATAATTTTGCATTTTTCACTAATTCACTTGATTTGGCTAAACTTGATTAACAATTGGATTAAGACATGGTATATAGCCTTAATCATAACAGAAAATCGAGATCCACAATCATTTTCTCAGATCCCAATCCAAAATTCTTCAAATTCTCTCAAAAAATTTCCAAACTTTTTTCACTTGGTTCTTCAAAATTCTTCATTCTTTGTGCTCTCTCTCGTGTTGATCTTCACTTGCATGTGCTATTGAACAACTGTTGAAGAAGAAAGGTGAAGAATCTTGAAGAAATCGCAACTGTTGGAACCTTGCATTCACATGGCAGTTTGAGAATTCTTCGAACCTGGACATTGTTGAGCTAAAGAACACACTCCATTCATCTTCCTCAACATCATTGAAGTTCTGTTTTCGCAATCCAAGCCTTGAAATCACCAGAACCAAGATCTGCAACTTCAAGAGGTAAGAACTCGAACCTCACGATTGCTAAAATTATGATATGGCTTTGGTAGATCGTTCATTACTGAGCTTACTGCAAGTTGAATCGGGCGAATCCATTAGGTTTTGAGCTAGATATGTGGATCTGAATTTTTTGATGTGAAACTTGTTTTGATCGATCCATGAAGCATGATTAGAATTAGGTTATTTGCTTGTTAGATTAGTGATCTACATGATGAGACGTTTCGATTGGTATATTGCTTGCATGTTTCTGTGATGAGATGTTCTTGAGCATGAAGAACAGTATGAATGTGTTGATGAATGTTCATAAATTCGTTTCCAGCACGCATTTGATCCATTTGCCTTGTTTTTGCATGAGTTCCGCGGTTTTTCCCCCATGCTACCAATTGCCATGCGCCACCTCACTTAATGAAACGCAGCGTTTCATTAAGTGAGCGCGGTATTTACAAAATTGCCACTCGTCCATTTAATTTCATTTTAATTTCCAAATTTAATTTCACTTCATAATCAAACTTCAAAAAATCATAAATAATTCATGGAGCATCCAAATTGGTTGGGAATTTTTGCATTCATCTCCATTTTTCATCTAGTTTTTTATAGGCATGATAACAAGAGTTGTGCACGGCTGGTTTTTATTTTGGTCTAAGGTCTTTGTTCATGTATGCTTTTTGCCTATGTTTTGCCATTTCATTCATGAAATCTTGATGCTTGCTCCAAAATGTTTGAAATTTTATATGCATGATCTAGACTCATTCCTGGTGATTTTGGTATATGGTTTGCTAATTTTGCATTTCTGGATTGGGAGATATGATGTGATCTTTAGAGGTGTGACAATGTATGTCACACCATGTCTTGTTCATGTTCCTGATTTTATTTTCCATGCTTATGCTATGCCAATTGCCCTGGATTTTTGCATGATAATACTTATGGATGTCTAGTTTGCTTGTGATTTTTCCTGGAAATTTTGAATGCATTTTTCTATTTGTTTGAGAATTTTCCCTCTGTTTGGTCAATTGTGAACATTTTGTGAGTCATGATTTTATATGTGTTGTGAAGTCTTCATGCATTATTGGATGGACTTGAAATTTGGCATGTGTATTATAGACATCTTGAAGTTTGCCATGGCTTTGATCTCATTCTTTTCTCATGTTTGATCACTGTTTTATGATTGCTTGAACTTGATACATGATTTGTGGCCTTGTATGAGCTTGTATGAATATTCTTTGACTTAGGGATTTTAATTGACTTACTTCCCTTTATCCAAATGCCATGAAATTTGGTGTGCTGCTCATTGAATGTGTTCTGGTTAAGCATGATTTTTCCTGGAATTTATTGAGCCATTTTGGTATTGATATGCTTGTGTTCATTCTGTTTACACCATTGAGTTCTCAACTTGCCTAGTTTGACATGATTTGCTTACGAAATGCAATTGGTGAATGTTTTTGATATGGGACCAACTGGAATTTGTTCTTATTTGGTTAATCTTGATTTTGATAAAGTTTCATGTTCTGTTTTAAAATTTTTCTCCTCCTTTGACCCTAGGCTTTGGCCTAAGGGTTCACTCTCACATTTGAGTTTGTTTTCAGGTTAAGGAGCAATTGCTCTAAGGAGATTAATTCAAGTTGATTGAGTTTGGTTTGCTTGATTGTGATGAACTAACTTGCTTTGTTTTGTAGGATGCTAACTCATTTGCTTTGAGTTCGTGCTTTGCACATGTGGTTGATTGTGTTGACTGTTGGTTCATAACTTGTCTGTTTTGACTTTGTGATTGGTATACTGATTATATTTGATTGATTTCAGGTACCATAGTTGCTTTAGTTCCTTTGAGAACTTGCTATTGCTTTGCTTTGCTTAAGCATTGAGGTAGACCCTCTTGTCTCCATGTAGTCTGGAAGACCTGGCTTGTTACTTAGCCAGGCAACTGTCTGAAGTCCTCCTTAAGAGGCAATGTTTGTGATTGTTTAACTTCATCCCCAAGCAGGAAAAGACCTCATATGAGGCAATTGGTAGACAAAAGAGATATGTAGCCTATCTCCTACTATTTTGTGAGTCTCTCACCTTGCTCACACCACATGTGTTGATGCATAGTGAGAAAAAACCCAAGATCTATCGAGTCTCTAACTTGTGGAGAGAGTTCCATCTTTCTGAACTCCCACACCTTCTGATATTCAATGCTCTCCCTGACCAGGGATAAGAGTGATGAGGCACACCCCTCATATCCTTTCATCTGCTTCACCTTGGCTCTCAATGTCAAGGTTAAGAGCACCATTTACCCTATTCCAGTTGACTTTTAAGTCTAACCCTTTGATTGAGCCTAATTGTTTGGTTATAGTGAGTGCTAAATGACTTTGTTTGTTTGATTGATTGCTTCATATGTACATGTTTGCTTGCATGCCTTTGTGCACTTATCATCATAAATTGTTCATTATTGCATGATCATCATTGCATATTTCTGTGATTCATGTTTGGTTTACCCATTGAGGACAACTGTAAGTCCACTCATTGGCCATTGTTCCTATGATTTGGAAGGGATAAAGTGTAAGACCATTTCACTTGGCTACTCATGTCCATTGCTTAAATGCTTGTTTGTTTGTTGTATGTGAGGGTGCAAGTGTAAGACCATGTTGTTGGCGTTTGTTATTCCTATGATCATCTGTTGGAGGTTAGAGTAAGCCCAGATAGATTGGCATCTGACATCCACTTTCTTGTTTGTGATTGCTTTGTGAGGATGCAATTGTAAGACCATGTTGTTGGCATTTGTACTCCCATGATCATCCTTTGGAGGTTGGTATAAGTCCAGACAGATTGGCATCTGACATCCAAGTTTTGTTTTACCTTAGGAGATTGGTGTAAATCCATTTATTGGTATCCGATATCCGCCTTTGCTTTTGTGAGATTGGTATAAGACCATTGATGGCATCCGGTATCATTGTTTTGTTTTAGGAGATTGGTGTAAATCCATTTATTGGTATCCGATATCCGCTTTTGTTTGTGAGATTGGTATAAGTCCATTGATGGCATCCGGTATCACCTTGCTTTCTTTGCTTGCTCATTGCCTATTCCTAAGGATACACTTGAATCATCTTCTATATGATTTCAAGAGGTGAACCTTTCTAGGAAGTTTTACATTCCATCATCCATACCCTCTTTGTCCTAAACCTTTTCACACTTGGCTTTCAAAAACTTTGACTTGTAGTGCAAACCTGGACCCTAAGTCCTTGACTTTTCAATTTAGAAACCTGGACCCTAAGTCCTTGACTTTTCAAACTTCATTTCATAACACTTCTTTGAATCAATCCTAATCATACCTTGACCATATTTTGTGAATACTCATAATCAATTAACTTCACCCATTCAATTGTTTTGGCTTTGTCCATTGTTAATATGTTTTCATGCATTAGCCTTAGGTTTTAATTACCATAGTGGTTGATGTAAATCTTACCTTATCCTTAGTGAGTCGATTGTAAGTCTTCCATACTTATTATAGGGTTAACCCCTCACTAGTATGTTGAAGCCGTCCTCGCATGGTGGATTGTTGATTCGGGTTGAGTTTTCTCCCATTGGTAATGAAAAGCCTTAGTGCTTGTGTTTTAAAATTGAACTCACTAATTTTTGGAAATCTTTTAGCCGAACTACGGCGTTTTGATCCTTACCTTTGATGGAAGGTACGTAGGCAACAGGTTCATCCGTTCAAACACAAAAATAACTAACTTGTACATTCTTTTCTCATCATCCCATTCATGTTTGCACAATATGTCAAAACAAATAAATATTTTTATACAACAAGTGTGAAAAGGGCTCCCTAGGAGTACCTAGGACGTGATGGGTGCCTAACACCTTCCCATTGCGTAATTTACCCCTTACCCAGATTCTCTGATCTTTTTCATTGGTTTTCTACGTGTAAAACTTCTTAGGTTTTTGTTCGCTTTTTAACCAGTCCTTAGGATAAATAAAAGTGCGGTGGCGACTCGATTCATTGTATACTTTGCTTATGGTTTAATCAATAAATCATATAGCGACGAATACACCGCTACAATACCAGATTAAGCTACGCGGACTGTAGGCTAATAAAACTGATGTTTGCAAGTTTAATCTCGAAACTTTTTATTCGCTGATTTTGCACGTACTTGAGAAATGATTTAACCAAATTGTTTGTATATTCCAGAGTTTATTCCGACTGCTATTTTAGGTGTTATTTATGAAGAAATGCATATTATGTTGTTCATGTGATGCAAACTGAAAAATGAAATTGAATTTATAAAAATTTAAAAAATGCCCGGATAAAATTGAGATATGAAACCTAGGTCATTGAATGTTCATATATGAGTGTTATCGAGTCCCATATACCATTTCAGAGCATCACCAATCAAACTGTCTTGAAAATGGTGGATCAACAATTGATGGTTGTCAGTCTAAGTCGACATCTTACGAGCGTACATCACCAGATAACTTAGAGAACAAGAGTTGCCTTTATACTTTTCGAAATTTGGAACCTTGAACTTATGTGGAATCTTCACATTAGGTACTAAACACAAATCATGACCATTCTTCCAAAACAAATCTCTCCCCCCTCAAAGCTTGAATCTCTTTATGCATAGCCTGAAACTGATCTTGGAACTCGTCCATTCTTTGATAAACACCAACAGTCTCGCTCTGGTCAGCATGAAAGACATGTTCTTTGACATAAGGAACAACATGAACCACGGGAGGAGGTACCAACATTATAGGTTGAGCCATAGGAACTTCAACAATAGGTTGATACCCCTCAAGCACGAAGTTAGGAAGCATGCCCCAAGGGAAACCAGAAGGCATGTGGTGCAGTGGAGCACTGACGGGAGCCACAAATATGGGCGTGGAGACAATCTCGGAAATCACGGTCCTCTGAAGCGGAGTCTGAGGATGAGGAGGTGACTGATTCTGAGCAGCCACCAAAGCTTCCATCATAGCGGTAAGCCTCTCATAGCTATCCCTCAAGGTTGTCACCTCTTCATGAAGTTCACGATTCTCTTGCTCTAGGCGGTCCATCTTCTTCAACTGATTAGCTCGAGTATTGTACTAGTGAGATAACTTGTTTGGATGAAGACCAAGAAAGAAATAAGACCCATGGGGAACTTACTCAAAGAAAGACCAAGATGCAACATGATGCATGATATGCAAATGCAAATGTGAGTTTTATTATTATTATTATTTTCCAAGGAACTTTAAGACATAGATTGCAAACATCATGATAAGAATAACACATTTTAATGTACTAAAAATATCATTTTATTAATAGTGTAAAGGATTACAATAAGAAATACAGTTTCAATGATCATAAACGGAAAGAAACTAGATCTATGGAATCATGTCCGATGACGACACAACGCTAAGCTAATACTTCTTGCAGAGCCTTTTGATCTCTCTTTCATAGCTGATTTTCATAGCATCCTTCTCTATTACGAGCTGATCTACAATGCCTTTCTAAACGCCAGAAGTAGGAAGATGAATAGATGATGAACTGTTAGAGGAAAATAAATCCTCTTGGTCCCTTGATCTCTTCACAACATGTTTCTCGAGCAATTCTATCAAGTCGTCCTTCTCTTTTAGCTGCTTCTGCAATTCTACTTTCTCAAGGTGTGAGGTTCCTTCCTAATCATCCCTCTCTTACTTCATCCTATCTAAAGCCTCTTGCAACTCCTCTATGCCTTTAATAGTGGGCGATTTGACCATTACTAAGGACATAGGTCTTTCATAAGCATATTGCATCTTGAATTCTTTTGCTCTCTTATTCACCCAACTAGCGTAAGGCTCTAAAGATATGTAATTCTTTAATCCAGACTCATCTTTTCCTTTCCTATGAACATTGTGTCAAACACGTACCATCCTAGATTTCAACCCTTGAGTGTCTTTCCCTTCCTGGAAAAATAAACCTCCTAACAATGTGTTATTAGGTTTGTCCTTCACGGTGAACCCAAGTTGACGTCTTGCTAAAGACGTCTTGTAGTTGATTCCTCCTTGTGTACCAAAAAGAGGCATATTAGAGAACTCCCCACAACTATCAATAATCTCGACATCATCGTAAACAGAAGAATACCAAGTTATGTCATCATTGGTGAGAGATCAAGTAAATCTATTGTATTTTCTAGAAGTGCAACCTAAATGTAATCTTCGTTGATGAGATCAAGTACATCTTGACCAAGGTGCGTGTCACCAGTGCCGAAAGCTCTCATCCTCAAAGAAGAATAATTACACCTCACTTATGAAGGAAAAATCCATGTTCAAGAGGGCGGGGAAGGCGACAGATAATTTCAAGCCTTTGAACACCCGTCAAGAACTGGTTTGGCGCGAGGTGTTCCACCTACATAATATCCCAACAGCATCGGCCCCCAGGTCTAAGATAATGGGATCCGAGTCCGAACGATGGTGTAAATTCCACAGGGTGAAAGGACATCACACTAATGACTGCTACCAGTTAAAGAAAGAAATAGAAAAGAGGATATTTAAAGGGAGGCCCCTCCAACCAGGCAGAACAATGCAACCCGTGAGAGCGAGAAGACACCAAAAACCTAGGGTCGGGCAAGGTCAAAGGAGCATCTCAGGACGAAGAAGAGCAAGTGGTGCGTGAAACTCTTAACATCATATCCGGAGGATTTTCCAGCGGAGGCGAGGCTAGCTTCGCCCGCAAATGATACGCTCATCAAGTCCTAAGTATAGACAGCCTCTCCGAGATCACAGGCCAAAAGGTGTTGGAAGTCGTGGTTGTCTTCTCATAAGAAGATATGTCCTACGTCCATCTTCAAAACGATGATCCCATGGTCATCACCGTCAATTAATTTTTTTCCCTCATGTCTATATTAAACACAAGGAATAGGATGTGCCACTCTTATCTAGTTCAACATTGGGTCTTTATACATATATCTTGTTACACAGGATGAGCAAATTCCATCTAGGTCACTTATGTCCCTCAACATGATTTGTGGAGTACCCATCAACCATGTTTATATTTATCCTATTACGAACAATGTTTCATTAATAATAAAGTACTCGACTCCAAACCTAGGATCCATAGGGGTTTCAGGTCAAAGGGTGGTATGCATCACTGTCACCTTGAGAATAACATATGAAACTTGCATAACATTCTACGTAGTATTCTCATAGTGGGTTAATCAAGTATAAATATTATTCCTAATATTTTTGCCTATGTGAAGAATTGATAACTCTTTATCTATGACTTATGATATGTCATCATCGACCAACCCCCTTAATAGTCTCAATGCTTTAATGTTATCTCACTTCACAATAAAGCTTGACTACAAATACTTTAAAACTAATGTATTTATGTTTAATTGGATCTCATAATTAAGTCACACTTAATATTTCATTAAACTAAGTAGCCATTCTAAGGACTTATTATTTTAGAGAAAAAAAATAACAAAGAAATGACTTTTACTATTAATAAATAATTCAATACAAATACCAAATTCTAATAAAACTTTTGGCCTTTAGGGATTACACCAACAAAATGTTCATTCCTACTCCCTAATAAATTTGGGTCAATCTTTTCCAAATTTATTCCATGAAACAAGATATTTCCACTTATTATGATTTAAAGAGGAAAAGCTTCAACATTGACTAAGGAAGTTTTCAAGCCACTGAATATTTTGGAATTATCATAATTCTCTAGATTTAGTTGGATCAATATTATAATTCGAATATAAGGTGTGGTAATAATACTACCACTATAAATATTTCTATTTAGAGGGTGATAAGTGTCAAAATTACATAAAATACATAAGCACTTATTAACTTAATTCGCAAGTAATAAATGAAAAAACCTCCAATTTATCATTAAAACGAGATAAAACACATGTATGACTTTTTAACAGTGTATTCACTAAGGCTAGGCCTCACTTAGCAATAAGACTACATATAAAATCTATAAATAGAAGTTCAAGTCAGTTCAGTTGGGAAATTTTTGGTGAATTCTTGGTGGTTCTAATAAATTTGAGGTAGAAACATATGTGATACCAAAATCAAAGCAGAAGATGAAGATTGAGGGCAGAAGTGTTGTCCGAGAAATCAACATAGATGTTATTCAACTTCTTTCTTATATGTCTTAATTTTAAAGCTACAATGAGTTAGTGTAGCTAATTTCAGGTATTTTTTAAATATGGGAATAAGTGAGGGCATTGTGAGAATCATTAAATGAGGAGGTTAGGTTTTTAATAAAAAAGAGTTAGTAGAGAGTTTTTGGGGTTAGTACGTGAAAAATGAATTTGGAAAACAAGAGGCTAGGAGAACAAGGGCTTATGAAAAACCTCCATTGTTAGAGTTTGAAGGTGATTTTGGTGGAAATCCAAGGTAGGGGGATACTTTAAATATGGTGTTGAATGTATGGTTGGGTAAGAGAGATCCTTAATTCCTATTAGGGTTTCCCCTAATTCTTCCTTTTTGATGAATGATTGATGAATATGGATGAGTTTCTGTGGCAACATAAATTATGTGTTGTATTATATGAATGTCGTATACTGATTTACCATGGAGATTGTGTGTTCTTGTTAGTGAAGATAGTATGAGTTGGTGTTTATAGGTGTGTTGTGATTTTCATAGGTGTTCTTGTTGTGATTTTTAGGGCGTTGACGGGTGTCAACTACCCGATGGACAGACCGTCATGGTTCCTAGGCCCATTTTTATAGGACGAGCGTCATATGAATGAAGGGTGAGGTGGTATGCATGGATAACGGGCGTCACCCTGGTGACGAGCGACCCGTCATGCTACCAGAATGAGCGTCATTTGCTCGGTTGCATGGAGTCGAGTTGTTGGTTTCAATTTTTGAGGTTGTGTTGTGATTATGCTACTTTTTAACCACTGTTTGGAGGTATTTCGGTATTGTTTATATTTATTGTATAATTAATCAATTATTATATATTGAGGATGATGTTGTGCATAACTGTACAATGATAATTTTAGTGATATTGCATGTTTTTAAAAATCATGCATCATGGTGTATGGACTTCGGTCAAGTTTTGGTCTGCTCTGGTCTGATAGTGTGGATTCAGGAATAAGTAGTTGGTTCCATATGGGAATGAATGAAGCGTTACTAAATTCTTAGTAGAGAATTGGTGTGCTCTTGTCCGAGGTGTGGTTTCAGGAGCGAGTTGCTAGTTCTAGATAGGAATCAGTGAAGCGTTACTAAAGGTGTTAGTAGAGAATTTGTGTGTTATGTTTCCAATGAGGGAATTTAGGAGCAAAACGGACATGTATTTTCCATAATGGTACCATATGCATGTAGAGTCACGGTGTTGAGTACATTTCATCTATTGTTTGCATATATAGTTGAATGATTATGTCAATATTGATGGCTGAGAATACTTATGTGGTTAAGGTGAATGAATTATGTTAAAATGATGTGAATGAAATATGTGATTGTTGATGTTTGTTTAGGCTACCCTTCCATACTTTTGCACCATTATATATTTCGAGTGTATTCTCATTCCTTTGTTATTTGTATGGTTTTGTGCTCCTTATTAGGGTACAGACGGGCAAGTAAATGAGTAGCTGCTAGAAGCTGAAAGATGGTGTTGATGTTATTTTTCTTGTTTTGTTTTATGCAATATTTAGACTCCGTTGCTCTGATCTGTAACACTCGGCGAGCAAACATTATGTTTAACTATTTGTTATTATTTTTGAAGTTGTTTATGTTGAAGGCATTATGCCATAACCAAGTTTTATATTTATAAGAAAGTGTTATGAGACTTAATCGTTTGTTGAGTTACTTTATTAATTTATTTTCCGATGTGATAAGCCTATGTAAAGGTGAGCATGTGATGGAAAATGTTTATGTTATTACATGTTTTATCTAACCCGTGTTACAGAGCAGGCTTATGTTGTGTTTGCGTGACACCCTATATGTATAGTTGTTTGAAATTCGTATTATTTCACGTTGGGGGATTTTAGGGTGTTACAATGGTTCGTCAGATAATTCTGAAGATTAAAAGTTTGTTTGAAAAATGATGTTCTTGCATCCCTGTATGGGTCTCTTTGGTGTTTGTTTAATAGCCCTAAGGGAAGGATAATAGTCTCCTCAACTAGTCCCGTTTTTTTCTTTTTGTTGGCTCTCTGGATTTATACCCCACCTAGTCCGCTTTGGTTCTTTTTGAAGGTGACAAGAAACATAAGAAGGGGGAGGGGGAGGGGGAATTGGGTTTCTAAAAATGAAAACATTTTCAGCCCAACCCAGCAAACAGAAAACAAAGAATAAAAATAATGAAACAATTATTTTTATACTAGTTTGCTATTAACAGAGCTACCTCCAGTCCACCCGACAAGATGATTTCGCCTTATCAACAAAGACTTAATCCACTATAACCAAACTGAGTCTAGATGATGAATTATATAGCGTAGTGTAGTAGCAAGACTGTTCATTCTTCCAAGTCTCCTTTATATAGGCAATGAAAAGATCCGTTAGAGAGTATAATTGGAATACCAAAATACAATTGTATCCTTGCATAACGGCTTGTGAGAAAAGGAGGAAAAATGGTACAATAGTACAGTCCTTAGCCCATAAAATCAGTGAGTGGAAGGAATATTTGATCTTATACTGTGTACTATTTTCCTTACGTAAAAACTTTTGATCTTAACTTAAATATTCAGGGGCTAATGATAGATAGGTGATTAAGCATGCATAAGAGAAGATTAAGAATCTGGTTGAGAGAAACTTCAGAACCTTGGTCTTTAGAGTCTTGATCTAGTTCATCAGAGCCTAGTCTTCAGAGTCTGGTGACACAATTCAGAGTGTTGAGAGAACAAGGATTCAAAGAAAATCAATGTCAGAACCATCAGAGTTGCAAAGATTTGGATGTGCGTCGAGTCAGAAGCGTTGAAGTACAGAATCCAGAGCTTGAATATTTGTAAACCATGTATCTTAGAGTCAGAATGCACTAGGTTCAGAATATGATGACATCAAATGTCATTCATTCCGAGTCAGAACTTGAGTCTAGTATCTGCATACTAAACAAATTGATTAGGGTACAAAATTGTTCTCTGAGAGTCTATGAATTTCTATCATCAAAACATAAGGCTAGATGCAGAACCAAATCTTATTCTTACAATCTCCCCCTTTTTGATGATGACAAAACCATAAACTTTGATGAACAATTTTT
Organism: Lathyrus oleraceus; assembly: GCF_024323335.1. Taxonomy (NCBI): domain Eukaryota; kingdom Viridiplantae; phylum Streptophyta; class Magnoliopsida; order Fabales; family Fabaceae; genus Lathyrus; species Lathyrus oleraceus. The sequence goes on along the minus strand of NC_066584.1, from coordinate 319,746,918 downwards.
ACTTGGTTAAATCACATAAAAACATTAGAGTGAGGTTTGTAAGCTCTCCCTGAATTTTATACTATTAAATTTTTTTTTCAGCTTAGAATTTCAGAGTTAGGTTTGCAAGCTCCCCCTGAATTTAAGACTTTAAAATAATCTTAACATATAAAATATCTCAATCCGCATGAAAGAAATAACTTCCCATAACGTAGAAGTCTGGTTACAGAAGTATTCAGACTTGACTTTGCTTTAAGCATCAGAAAGTATGGTTATCGACCTTGTATTAGAGCTTGATTTGTCAGAATTTATATACGCCTGGTTAACTTAAACTCAGATCAGCTTGGTTAATGTCTTCTAAAAAAGTCTCAACTCCTGAAAAACTTGGTTAACTTGAAACATGATGAACTTATTCAAAGTTCCCAGATAAGTTAACCAGAGTCAGAAATAAGAATATTAAAGATAAATATTGGGTGTCAGAAAGGAAATAGGTATATCAAAATCGTATCACTCTTCTCCCTCTTTGTCATCGATCAAAAAGAAAGAAAACATACAAAGTAAAAACAAAACATAACTTCATTTCATTGAAAATGTATAAGGTGAAGAATCAGAAATGATAAAAACATAAAAACTAGGAAAGCAACAAGTCAAAAAAACTATGGTTTAAGAAGGGGGTGGCAGTATGGATAAGATAACATGAAACATCCCTTTAATCTTGGTGTTCGTTTTAGCTTGTTCCTTGAACATCTTATCTTGTTTGTCCAGTCGAGTCCTTACAACTTCATTCTCTTGCTTTAACTCTTCCAGAGTCTTTAGAACTAGATGAATATGTTCAGAACCAGAGCCTTCAACTTCCATAGATTAATGTGTTCCAAAAGATGTTACTATAGTAGTTTCTTGAGCAGGAGGAGGAACATCCACTTCAACTTCGGGTTCTTCTTCAACCATAATTCTAAGTGTGGTAGGAGGAGTAACAATAACATCTGCTTCAGCTTTGGCTTCTTTTTCTTCTTCAACAGGCAAAACTACTAGGATTTCTGTTCTAGGGGGAGGAAGTTGTCTTATAGGACTTCTTGGGGAGAAAAGGTCCACAAGAGGCTATAAGTATTCAGATATCTTGTCACTGAATCTTCTATGAGCACCTACATAACAAAGTTCCTTGAGCACCTTCAAGTGTGAACTCATCCACCTTCTGAGACCATCCCAGGAAGCATCACTCTGAGCAGGATTGACATAGTTTATGCACTTTGTGAATTAATGGTGAATGCTGAAAACCTCAAGAACTTACAAGTTCTTGAACTCCTTCTCTTATTTGCTCTTGTTGTTGAGGTTGTTGATATTCTTGTTGAGCAAATTATTATTGTTATTGAGCTTGTTCTTGAGATTGTGCCATTGTTGATAAAGAATGATGTTTGGGTTGCCGAGAGTTTTTAATTTAAAAGAGAGAAACTGTGGGAAGTGAATGTAGCGCAAGTGTGTAAAGTGAGTGAAGTGGGTTTACATAAGGGTTTTTGCAATCATGAATAAAATCTTGAGCAATGCACAAATCTGACAAGAGGTAAAGCATGAAGATTTAACCTAATCCCAAGAAATTTATTCACCCAATGTGTCTCTCAGCCGTTCAGAAGCGTTTCATTTTTCTAAGACAAATGTCTTTAAAACTATTCCACTAACCAAGACTGATTGACAACTAATTGATGCAGAAACTATTTAGTATCCAGAAGATGGAACGTTTGACCAAACAAGTTATGAATGGATACTTCTAAACTTATGAACCCTTTTCACTTCAGAAGACTCAAATGTTCAGAGTCAAAATATCTCAGAGTCTCTGTAAGACCCCAATTTTGACCCTAAGATCCCTCATGCATTTCATCATAAGCATTAGCATTGGGATCATATCTTGGCATCCTCCTTACCCCTTTCTTCATTGGGTTTGTTTTGGGAGAGATCACCAAGTACTTTGGGATTATATCATACTTGTATATTATCATTTTACTAACCAAAATACCAAAAATATGTCTTTGCATCTATTTAACTCTTTTGTAGGTAGTGCATGATCTCATTGACTCATTAATCACATTCAGGGTTTGAGACCCTCATGAACAAAGAGCACAACCAATAATTGATTCAAGAATGGTTATGAACATCATATATGAGTCCCAATGATCTCTACATGTTATATTGATCAAGTTTTCTTCAAGAGTTTGAGGGTGATTTGCCTTGGAAACCCTAGTTTGACTGGGTATCTTGAGTAACTTCTCCAACAAGCTATCTCACCAATTGATCAAATTTCTCAAGGGATACTTAAAATATAATCATATTATGCATATATGATCTACCATGAGCCAAGAAAGTCAAGAGAATTGGAAGTTATCAAGTTGGCCGATGGTGGTTGGCCAGATGAATTCATCTGATCAAAACTAGGACTCCCTAGACCTTATCTCCTACAATTTTCACCATATGAAAATGATTCCAATAGAAAACTTACTCTAAATGACATTAAAAATAACTTTAATGTTGAGACCTAGAGCTAGTTTTTCTTGGAAAATCATTTTCTATGTTGAAACATTATAGGTCATTTTGTCTAAACCCTAATTTGAAAGTCAACTTCCCAAGGCCATAACTTGCTCAATGTTTATGAGATGGAAGATTTACAAGTTGCACAATCAAATTCAATGTGTCTACTTCAACTTTTATGTTTGGAGTGGAAGCTAATTCAACTTCTTTGAACATGTGATATGAGGCTACATTATAGGTCACTTTTGACCTATACCATTGATCAAGTGATTTTTTCAAACTCCAAAAATGCATAACTCTATCATATCAAATCCAAATGACATGAAATTGGTGACCATTTTGAAGGTCTTTGAGAGAGATACAACTTTTATGAATACACTTTTCTCATTTGAAGTTTCCATAAAAAGTTAAGCAAGGTATAATATTGAGACATATGGCTTGACACTTAGAAAATTTTTGATATGTCAAAATTTTCCAAACTTCTCCAAGTTCCAAGCTCCAAATGAAAAAGTATTCAACATCAAACTTGTTCCTCTTGATCTCACCTTTCCAAAGAGCTCAAATTCATTAATTTTGGACCTGAAATGCATAGGCTGCACATGGCTTAAACAGGATGATATCATTTGGCATGGATCCAACTTCAAGTATCAATGTTCAATTGCCTTGCATTCCAAAGAGTGTGCAAATATCACATGGATTTGGCTATATATACATCTGTATTTGCTCAGAAATCACACACATTGCGCCAGCTTTGAATCTCCATTGAAAACCCTTCACTCTAAGAGGATAACCCTGATAAATTCATTTGAATTTGAGCTTGAATCTCCACTATTTTGGAATTCAATTCTCCAGGAGTCCATTGCTTCTAAACCTTTCCATTTCTCTCCTGCAAGCAAGTGAAGTGAAGCCAAGCACAATTCGGATCAAGATCTAGCAAGTTCAGACCTCTAGTGAAGGTAATTTGCAAAAAAATTAAACTCTTCGATTCTCTTAAATTGTTGCTCAATTCCATTGATTCTTGAGTTGTCTGAAGTCCTACCAATGTAGGCAAGAAGATTGAGTTGCTTTGAGGCCAAATCGAAGCAACTCAGGTTATGAACCTCATTTTTAAATTCCACATATCTCTTAATATATTTGGAATTGGATGAATTGGAGGTGATATTCGTGCTCAGTGATGTTTTTTCTTCAAGATCATATCCCTGTTTATTATTTTGGTGATGGTTCATATTAACCAGACCGGTGGAGCTCACCGGGGAAGATGACCGGAGCTCTGGCTCTGGCGATGAGGTGTCTCACCTTTGAACCACTTGATCCAAGTCCCACGTTATAATCTGGAGCGTTGATGTTGATTACTTCATTTGCCACACGGTTGACTAGGACATTGGTGGAACGCGCGTTTTGGATCATCATATCTGCCATTTCAATTAATGAGGGAGATCTGATGGTCCACATAATTTACAATTTTCTGATTTTTATTTTAATTCCATTTTCTTTAATAATTCATATTAAATTCAATATTGATCCAAAAAATATGGGACTTTCACCAAAAAAATTCAAATATTTTTCTCTTCCATGTTCTGAATTAAAATTATATTTTGGATCATTATTAATATTTTTCATGAATTAATTGATTTTTCATTTGTTTTTAATTGTTTAAAAATATTTTTAAGTGTCCAAAAATTCTGAATTTTTTTTTCCAAGGTCCTTTGACCTTGTTTGACCTATGATAAATCTCATGGCCATTTATTTGGTGTTTTGATAAAATTTTAGGATTTGGACAAAACATATTTAAATTTAATGCATTATTTTACTATTTTTAATTGAATAAATGTCATTTTAATTGTGTTGACCATTTGTATTGACTTAATTGAGTTTCTTATTTGTTGTTGGGCCTTGGTCAAGGTTGATTTGACTTTGTCAAGTTAATATCATTGGATTTAGGGGATTGATGGAATGTACATTCCATCTCCCAAATTGAATGGATGATATTAATTTGGTAAAAGTCCTCCCTTGACCAATTTGTGATTTCATTCATCCCCTTCCCTCTTCATCTAATTCCCCTTCTTCATTAATCCATTTCCATTTGGCCAATGACATCTCAAAAATCTTAATGCTAGTTGATTGAAAGATTAACATGAGTATGGATGAGATTAGGTCACACCTTTTGCATATTTTTGTGTCTGGTATGTTTAATGAACATAGTTCTCAATACTATGTCTCCAACATGCATTAACACCAAAAATTTATTGCCCGACCTCAAATAGTTGTGACTTCTATATAAGTCCAATTATGATTGCTTAACATAGCGCTAAATTTGTGACACAAAAGGCATAAGCATTCTAGTTAGTGAGATTGTAAGTCTCCCCTCTTCCATGGTATTGTGTGGAAACTTGGCCTTCTTTCCTTCCTTTGGAAGATGTTTTGGTTCAAGGATCCATGCTTGTGGCAAGTGGGTTGAGTGTTCTCCAAAGAATGTCTTAGAATCAAAAGCAAAACCAAACTAACTTCTAACTTACTAACCATTAACTTTTAATTTCAAGCTTTTACTTTAATGCAATTTACTTTTAGCATTTTATCTCATTTGCCATTGTACATATCATTCTAATTGTTTATGTTGATGCAATTTTCACTTTGTCCATTTGGACCATATTGTGTGATATTATTTTGTTTGTATATGCTTTGCTTGTTTGTGTGGTCTTTGACCATTAATGCACATAATAATAACAAAAACCCTAAAAGACTTTTGAGTGGACTATTGGTTTGATCTTTCCCAATTGGACTTAGAAATTAGGCAACATTCCTTTGCTAATGGACTTGGCCAATGCCAATTTGTGAAGAACCAAGTGCTTGAAATTTGAATTCATCTGATACATCATTCTAGATCTCTCCAAATTCATCTACAACATTGATCATTATGAAGTTGTTATGTTGAACCTGTGACTTGTGGAATTCATCTGATGCATGGGCTATTTTGAAGAAGATCATTGAAGTGGATAAGCTTGGATAAGGCCATCTTTATTTGATGCCTTTGCTCTTCAAGATTGATATAAATTGTGCATTTGTGTGTTGCTTGATTCTAAAAAGTCCAAGGGAATTCTGGGTTTCTATTGACATACTTGTCTATTGGATTGCTACCCATTTGGTCAGATCTTTTCAACTTTAAACTTTTAAATTTTGTACATAGGGTAGTTTCTTCATCTTCCCCCTCATTTATTTAATTTCAAAATCTCTCCCTCCATTTTCAAAACCTTCTTTGTGTGAACTACTTTTGTTCTAAACTTTGACCACTTCCAAAAAGATAGAAACTTTGGCCTTATGCCATTGCATTTTCAAACTATTTTCTTAAATCAAACCTGTAAATAAACTTAATTATATTTGACTTAAAACTTTCAAAAATCCAAAAAGAACTAACCCATTCAAATCATTTTAGGACTTTGTGCCTTTCAAACTTAAATTTTGTTAAAATCAATGCAATCATTTTGAAATTTGTACCCCAAACTACGAGGTTTTGATCCCTCATTTTTATGTTGGTACGTAGGCACAAGACCGAAGGTCTTGTCAAACACAAAAATATAATTAATGAATTCTTTTCTCATCCCCCATTCTATTTGTTTGTAAGTATCACTTTGTACAAAATACCTATGCACACAAAAAGGGCTCCTTAGGAGTACCTAGGACACTTTGGGTGCTAACACCTTCCCTCTGTGTAACCACCCCCTTACCTGTGATATCTGACTTTTATTAGTTTTTCTTTGAAAAATTATTACTATTTGGGTTTTGTTCATACTTTTCCCTTTTCCATTGGAAACAATAAAAGCGCGGTGGCGACTCTTGTTAATTGGTCTCTAGCTTGTCAATAGCTTGATGATCATGAATTTCCCGCTACAGTCTCTTTAAACCATTCTGAGAAATTAAACATTCTGAGATAATCATCTTTTCCATTATGCACATAAATCCATGTTTAAATTCTTCAGAATGAAAACAAATCTATCTTCAGTAAGGGGTCTTGTAAAGATATCAACCCATTGATGGTCTGTATCAATAAATTTTAAGTTTAAAATTCCCTTATGAACACAATCACGTATAAAGTGATATTTAATCTCAATATGTTTAACTCTAGAATATAAAATGGGATTCTTAGATAAATAAATAGTAAAAGTATTATCACAGAGAATACGAATGTTACTCTCATATATACGAATATATTCTAGCTAACTTTTTGTTGGTTCTAAGTGTTGACAGCAATTTTGGTAAAACAAAGAGTGTTCACAAGATGTTGTTTGTGATGTCTTAACATAAGATATCTGTGTACCTGCTGGAGTTTCAATGGAAAACATAATTATGCAGGATTGTTTAAGAATGTCATACACAATGTCATGGCATCTGATATGTATGTACCTGCTGGAGTTTAAAAACATAATTATGCAGGATTATTTCAGGATGTCATACACAATGTCATGGCACCTGATATGTTTGTACCTGCTGGAAATTATAAATGGAATTATGGAATTATGCAGGATTGTTCCAGGATGTCAGACCCGATGTCATGACATCCTGTACACAGAACATTCAGTATGAATGTCTGGTGTTTTGCGATTGCACATTTAATGGCAATCTATGTATGATTGAAGATCTAATTTGCAGGCGCATTCAATCATTGATTACAACCTGATTTACTTATTTTCCAAGGAGATCTAACTAGCTGTCATGAGAAGATTTAATTGGAAAATAGTTTAGGGTTTTCAAGATGTCGAAGCCCAACTGAATGCTTCTATAAAAAGGGACTTGGAAAACCTGATTTAATACATAACTAATACTGAGCGAAATATTGAGAGAGAGCTAGGGTTTGTGTCTTGTTTAGTCGTGAGACTTGTAAGCCATTCAAGTCATCCATAGATGATTGAATTGGTCTGATTTATGGTTGTAATTTGTCACTCAAAGCTTTTAAGCAAGAGTGTGTGTCTACTTGATCAAAGCTGTTAAGCAAGATCAAGTGTGTGTCTTCTTGATCAAAGTTGTTAAGCAAGATCAAGAGCGTGTCTACTTGATTGAAACTGTGAAGTAAAATCAAGTGTGTGTTATTGAAAAGTGTTTTCTTTTCTCAAGGGATTGTTGTTTAAAATCACAGGTGTGATTGTAGGGAAGTGAGTGGGTTCTCATATCTAAGAGTGCTTAGGTAGAAATTGCACGGGTAGAGATTAGGTGAGAAAGACTGTAACTTGTTGAAGTGTACGGAGAGTCTTTGAACTAATTCTATTTTAGTGAATTTCCTTCCTGGCTTGGTAGCCCCCAGATATAGGTGAGTTGGACCGAACTGGGTAAACAATTGCTTATGTCTCTTGCATTACTATTCTCTATCTTTTTCCTGTATGCTTTACTCAGATATTAGTGTCGTGACATTACCTTCGACATCTCATATCTGATACCAAAATTTCAATTGGTATCAGAGCAGGCATCCTACTCTGGTTCTGGGTGAGATCTAGGGACAATACTTTCTGGTACAATGGAGAGATATGGAGGATCTATTCACAGGCCACCAATTTTGGATGGATCTAACTATGACTACTGGAAACCTAGAATGGTAGCCTTCCTAAAAACTCTTGATAATAAGGCTTGGAAGACTGTGTTAACAGGCTGGGAACATCCAGTAATTACTAAGGAAGGAGAAGCCATTGTTGATAAGAAGCCTGAAGAATAATGGTCCAAGGAGGAGGATGACATAGCCCTTGGAAATTCTAAAGCATTGAATGCCATCTTCAATGGAGTAGACAAGAACATCTTCAGATTAGTAAACAACTGTGAAGTGGCTAAAGATGCTTGGGACATTCTCAAAACCACTCATGAAGGCACCTCTAGTGTGAAAATGTCTAGACTACAGCTGCTCACCACCAAGTTTGAAAACTTAAGGATGAAAGAAGATGAAAATATTCATGAATTTCACATGAGTATCCTTGAAATTGCTAATGCCTCTAGAGCTTTGGGAGAGAAGATGTCAGATGAAAAGTTAGTAAGGAAAATACTCAGATCACTACCTAAGAGATTTGCTATGAAAGTAACTGAAGGAGAATTGCCATCCAAGGCACAGCGGAATTTAAAAATTTCTCCATTTAGTGATCCTTACGAATGGGCGTGATCAGTGATAGAATCGTTACCTCTTGTGGCGATTCAAACATTTGGTGCAGATCTCTTGTAACGATCAAAACCTTGGATACAAATCCACGGGGCGATCACGAATATTGAACAATGACAACGTCTCTACTCAGTCCACACGAACGAATTCCTTCAATCGCAGTGCTAGCTGTTATGAATGAAGGCTTTGAGTGAGAGAAAGAGAGATACGAAATTCCAACTCTTCAGTTGTGTTGTATTCCCATACAATGCTTCTGCGCAAGAGTTCTATTTATAGAACCACTTATGTGGGCTTCAAGCCAAAAAGCCCACTTAAGTGTATTTTGGCCCATATCTCATAATATGCCAAAATCACTTAAGTATTTGGTACCTTACCATACTTCGTATTCTACTTAAGTACACCGTACCTTACGATGTTCCTTAGTTACTCTATCTCTCATCAATCCGTCCTTTGTGTGTGACCCTGTACGTTTTCGCGACGTTGGCAATTACATTAAATCACGCATTTAACATAATAAACAGTGAGCGATATCTAGCAACACATCACTGCTACCCAAGACACTAAAATGTCATGTGATCTGACAAAACCTCCTGTGATAATAATTATGTGTATAATTACCCCTTTTCCCTTATGTCTATATTGAACACAAGGTATAGATCGTGTCATCCTTGTCCAGTTCAATATTGGGCCCATAGACATTTATCCTGTTACGCAGGATGGGCAAATTCCATCTAGGACACTCATGTCCCTCAGCATGCTTTGTGGAGTACCCATCAAATGTCTTTATGGTTATCCAGTTACGGACAATGTTGGATCAGCAATAAAGCACTCGACTCTACATCTAGGATCCATAGTGGTTTCAGGTCGAAGAGTGGTATACACTATTATCACCATGAGAATAACTTATGACACTTTGCATAACTTTCTATATAGTATTCTCATAGTGGGTCAATCCGGTATAAATATTACTCCTAATATCCATACCTATGTTTAAGACTTGATAACTCTTTATCCATGATCCATGAGATGTGATCATCAGTCTACAAATATAATAGTCTTAATGCTTTAATGTTATCCCACTTCACACTAAAGCTCGACTACGGATACTTTAAGAATAGTGTCCTTATGTTTAATGTGCTCTCATGATTAAGTCACACTTAATACATTAAACGGACTATCTATTCCAGGGACTTTATTAATCAACCATAATAAAGAAAATGCCTTTTATTATTAATAAATAATTCGATACAAGTACCAAAAGTGTTGGCCTCTGGGGCTTACACCAACAATCTCCCACTAGCACTAGAGCCAATCAGGCATACCCCTTATGCCCATTGATCTAGTATGGCCATCATGCTTCTGCTGCGCAAGAGGCTTTGTCAGTGGGTCAGCAATATTGTCAAGTGTAGGTATTCTACATATTTTCACATCTCCTCTATCTATTATCTCTCGAATGAGATGATAACGCCTAAGTATGTGTTTGGATCGTTGGTGAGATCTAGGCTCCTTAGCTTGTGCGATAGCACCATTGTTATCACAATAGAGACCAATGAGATCCACAACGCTAGGGACTATGCCAAGTTCACTAATGAACTTCCTGATCCAAACAACTTCCTTTGCTGCACTTGAGGTAGAGATATACTCGGCCTCAGTTGTAGAATCAGCAACTGTATCTTGCTTTGAACTTTTCCAGGTCACAGTGCCACCTTTCAAGCAAAACACATAACCAGATTGCGATCTAAAGTCATCCTTATCTGTCTGGAAGCTAGCATCGGTGTAACCAATTACAGCCAATTCTTCCTGACCTCCATATATCAAGAATGAGTCCTTAGTCCTTCTCAAGTATTTAAGGATATTCTTGACAGCTACCCAATGGGCATCACCAGGATCAAATTGGTACCTACTCGTTGCACTTAAAGCATACGAGACATCTGGTCGAGTACATAACATGGCATACATGATAGATCCTATTGCAGATGCATATGGAATCTTATTCATGCGATCCCTTTCTTCCTTAGTTGAAGGGGATTGTGCTTTTGACAGACACATGCCATGTTGTATAGGTATGAATCCTTTCTTGGAATCATGCATATTAAAGCGTCTCAGCACTTTGTCTATGTATGTACTCTGACTTAGGCCAAGCAGTTTTCGTGATCTATCTCTATAGATTCTGATTCCTAATATATAGGCTGCTTCACCTAGGTCCTTCATAGAAAAGCATTTCCCCAACCAAGACTTTACTTGTTGTAGGGTAGGCACATTGTTTCCAATGAGTAATATGTCATCTACATATAACACCAGGAACACGATCATGCTCCCACTAACCTTCTTGTAGACACAAGGCTCATCTTCGTTCTTGATGAATCCATATTGTTTTACCGTTTCATCAAAACGAAGATTCCAGCTTCTGGAAGCTTGCTTCAATCTATAGATTGATCTTTGTAGCTTACATATCTTTTGGGCTTCTTCTGGTATGTCAAATCCTTCAGGCTGTGTCATGTACACATCCTCAAGAAGATTTCCATTAAGGAAAGCAGTTTTGACATCCATCTGCCATATTTCATAATCATGATATGCAGCGATAACAAGTAAAATCCGAACAGATTTAAGCATTGCAACTGGTGAAAAGGTTTCATCATAGTCAACACCATGAATTTGTTTATATCCTTTTGCAATCAGTCTTGCTTTATAGGTATGTACCTTACCATCCATGTCAGTCTTCTTTTTGAAGACCCACTTGCATCCTATAGGATTAACTCCTACAAGAGGCTCTACCAAGGTCCAAACTTGGTTTGTGTACATGGAATCTATTTCGGATTTCATGGCTTCTAGCCACTTCTCAGGCTCGGGACCAATTATGGCCTCTTGGTAGGTCACAGGCTTATCTTGATCCATTAGTAATACATCACCTTGATCTGTTATGAGATATCCATATCTCTCAGGTAGGTGACGTATCCTGCTTGACCTACGCTGGTCTTGTTCTACTTTAGCAGGTTGCTCTTCCACAACCACTTGTGTTTCCTGCTCTAATTCCTCCATAGGTGTATCGATGCTTTGTGATTCTTGAATTTCTTCAAGCTCTACTTTCCTCCCACTGGTTCCTTTGGAAATAAAATCCTTTTCTAGGAAAACTCCAGTTCGAGCGACAAACACTTTGCCCTCAGAAGGATTGTAGAAGTAATACCCTCTTGTTTCTTTAGGATACCCCACAAATAAGCATCTGTCAGATTTGGGCTCAAGCTTAGTTGAAATTTGTCGTTTCACATAAACTTCGCAACCCCAAATCTTCATGTAAGACATATGTGGTTTCTCACCACTCCATATCTCATATGGTGTCTTCTCAACCTTTTTGGATGGAACACGGTTAAGTGTGTAAGCTGTTGTCAACAGCGCATATCCCCAAAAGGAGTGTGGAAGATCGGCGTGACTCATCATGGATCGGACCATGTCCAACAGGGTTCGATTTCTTCTCTCAGATACACCATTCCATTGGGGTGTTCCAGGAGGAGTGAGTTAGGATAGGATCCCACACTCTTTCAGATGGTCATCAAACTCTAGGCTTAAATACTCACCACCTCGATCTGATCGAAGAGTTTTAATATTCTTACCTAGTTGGTTTTGTACTTCATTCTTGAATTCCTTGAACTTTTCAAAGGACTCTGGTTTGTGTTTCATTAAATACACATAACCATATTTACTGAAATCATCAGTGAATGTGATGAAGTACTGAAAACCTTCTCTGGCTGGTATGTTCAGTGGTCCACATAAATCAGTATGTATGAGGGCCAAAAGATCATTAGCTCTTTCACCTTTTCCTGTGAATGGAGACTTTGTCATCTTTCCAATTAAACAAGATCTGCATGTCTCATATGATTCATAATCAAAAGAGTCCAACAGTCCATCTTTATGGAGTTTGGAAATGCGTTTCTCATTTATGTGGCCTAATCGACAATGCTAAAGGTAAGTTGGATTTAACTCATTAGGTTTCATCCTTTTAGTATTAATGTTATAAACTGGCATTTCAAGATCAAGGACATATAATCCATTGTTCATTTGAGCAGTAGCATAGAATATATCATTCAAATAAATTGAACAACAATTGTTCTTTATTATGAATGAAAAACCGAACTTGTCCAAACAAGAAACGGAAATAATATTCCTGCTAATTGCTGGTACATAATAACAGTTCTCTAACTGAATTATTAAACCACTGGGTAGAGTCAATTCATAAGTTCCTACGGCTAAGGCAACAACCTTTGCTCCATTACTAACTCGTAGGTCGACTTCACCTTTTGCCAAATCTCTACTTCTTTTTAGTCCATGCACATTTGTACAAATGTGAGAACCGCATCCAGTATCTAATACCCATGATGCAGAAGTAGATAAATTTATTTCAATAACAAAAATACCTGAAGCTGGAGTCTCTACTCCATTCTTCCTATCTTTCAGGTACTTTGGGCAGTTCCTCTTCTAGTGTGCGGTCTTACTGCAATGGAAGCAGGTGCCTTCTTTTTCTATGCTTCCACTAGGCTTCAATGCAGCAATAGTGGGTTTGAGTTTGGAAACTTCCTTTCCTTTCCCTTTATCATGTTTGAGGACAATCCTCATGTTTCGGTACCAATCCAGAAAATTTGTCCCAGATAATTTTTCCTTCTCAAGGTTTGATCGCAATATGTTGTTAGAGGTGTTTGTTGTCATGGTTATCTACATAAGGATTAATGAAAATATAAGTATCATTGACATATTTAATTAGGCCTTTAATTAAACATGCTCCCACTATTTTATTCAAAACAAATGACCCTCATCATTTGATTCGGAAAATCCCGTTGAAAGATTTTCTAGTGGGTCGAGATCCATATTTCACTTCGTTCTAAGTTCGCGTAGGCGGATTACACAAAACTAGGTTATTTAGGTAGGAACTCCTTCCAATTGTATCTCATACAACTCTCGAAAATTTCAGTTGGGTGAATAACTCCTTATTCCAATCCATCATATGGATCATTCCCAACTCTTGCTTCTAAACATATATATAATCTTATTTTAATTTGTTTAGTTAAGTTTGACCCATTGTTTTAACAGTTGGATATTACAATTATCCCATCGCACCTTACTAATATAGAACATGCACCTCGCGTAGGCGAAACCTACATTATTCGATACTAGTCTTGATGAGTGTTAAAACTTGGAAAGCATAAACTTAATATTTAATTTGAGGGAATTGTAATTTTTCTGATCTCACCGGCTTGTTTATCATATAGACCGTCTCTCACATGCATCAACATACATTCACATGCATCAACATACATACAAATAAAATGAAACAGTTATGGCCCCTAGCGCAATTGTTCTCCCAAGCCAATGAGAGAACCTAAGCTAACCTACAACGATCTAAGTTTCTCCAAGCAAGATCTTCAAGGTTGTCCTCCTTTGGCACTGACTTCTTTGCTTTCTTCATATCATTACATTACAAAAGAAACTCGTTTTACATACGAGGGAGTGAGATAAGAAAAGAAGTTACATTTGGGAGATTAAGAGAGAGGCACGACACGCAGGTCGTATTTTAAAACCCAAAGCAGAATAAAGGAAAACTAAGGCCATAACCGATCACCACAAGACAATAATAAACACTTTATTATTATTATTATTATTATTATTATTATTAATTCCTTTAATTAATTAAAACCAAATTAAATCTCGACGACCGATTACCACATTTTAATGAATAATTCATTTAAAATTAATGTCGCTTTTCGCATAAACACTTGATACTTTTAAAGCACTGAGTTAGCCGAACGGGTGAATTTTGCCTTGCGTTAACCGGTTAACCATATGCGTTAACCGGTTAACACTGTTTGAAATCTGTTCAAAAAATTCTTTTCTGCCTTGCGTTAACCGGTTAACCAAATGCGTTAACCGGTTAACACTGTTTGAAAATGTCTTGGAAAACTGTTTTCCGCCTTGCGTTAACCGGTTAACCAAAAGCGTTAACCGGTTAACACTGTTTGAAAAACTCAAAAATTTTATTCCGTATTGTGTTAACCGGTTAACCATATGCGTTAACCGGTTAGCACTGTTCCAAAAAGTGTTTAGAAAGCACAACTCTTGTGCAGTCAAACCCCAATCGCGTAACTCTCTGACAACACAACCCTTGTGCCGTCACTAACCCTGATGCACCAATTCCAGACCGTCAAACACATCTTGATTGTTGATTCAGTATGATTGATCAACACGTCATTGCTTCACCATACTAATGTCGGATCAAGAAGCAAATAACCATTGATCGCTCAAAGGAAAACAATCATTGAGTGTTTGAATGAACGAAACGAGAACCCTATATCATATATGATGTATTTTGCATCAGGATTACATATATCATATATATGTAACTTGATCGATCTCAATTTAATTTTTGATTCATTCTGCCTTTAATCATATTAATACAAAACAAAAACAGTTATCAGATTCATGGTTTCGTAAGTGGCTCTGATACCACTGAAGGAGAATTGCCATCCAAGGCGCATCAGAATTTAAAAATTTCTCCATTTAGTGATCCTTACGAATGGGAATGATCAGTGATAGAATCGTTACCTCTTGTGGCGATTCAAACCTTTGGTGCAGATCTCTTGTAACGATCAAAACCTTGGATACGAATCCACGGGGTGATCACGAACGTTGAATGATGACAACGTCTCTACTCAGTCCACACGAATGAATTCCTTCAATCGCAGTGCTAGTTGTTATGAATGAAGGCTTTGAGTGAGAGAAAGAGAGATACGAAATTCCAACTCTTCAGTTGTGTTGTATTCCCATACAATGCTTCTGCACAAGAGTTCTATTTATAGAACCACTTGTGTGGGCTTCAAGCCAAAAAGCCCACTTAAGTGTATTTTGGCCCATATCTCATAATATGCCAAAATCACTTAAGTATTTGGTACCTTACCATACTTCGTATTCTACTTAAGTACACCGTACCTTACGATGTTCCTTAGTTACTCTATCTCTCATCAATCCGTCATTTATGTGTGACCCTGTAGGTTTTCGTGACGTTGGCAATTATATTAAATCACGCATTTAACATAATAAACAGTGAGCGGTATCTAGCAACACATCACTACTACCCAAGACACGAAAATGTCATGTGATCTAACAAAACCTCCTGTGATAATAATTATGTGTATAATTACCCCTTTGCCCTTATGTCTATATTGAACACAAGGTATAGACCGTGTCATCCTTGTCCAGTTCAATATTGGGCCCATAGACATTTATCTTGTTACGCAGGATGGGCAAATTCCATCTAGGACACTCATGTCCCTCAACATGCTTTGTGGAGTACCCATCAACTGTCTTTATGGTTATCCAGTTACGGACAACGTTGGATCAACAATAAAGCACTCGACTCTACATCTAGGATCCATAGTGGTTTCAGGTCGAAGAGTGGTATACACTATTATCACCATGAGAATAACTTATGACACTTTGCATAACTTTCTATATAGTATTCTCATAGCGGGTCAATCCGGTATAAATATTACTCTTAATATTCATACCTATGTTTAAGACTTGATAACTCTTTATCCATGATCCATGAGATATGATCATCAGTCTACAAACATAATAGTCTTAATGCTTTAATGTTATCCCACTTCACACTAAAGCTCGACTACGGATACTTTAAGAATAGTGTCCTTATGTTTAATGTGCTCTCATGATTAAGTCACACTTAATACATTAAACGGACTATCTATTCCAGGGACTTTATTAATCAACCATAATAAAGAAAATGCCTTTTATTATTAATAAATAATTCGATACAAGTACCAAAAGTATTGGCCTCTAGGGCTTACACCAACAGTAACAGCCATAGAAGAATCTCAAGACATTTCAAATATGAGAGTTGATGAGCTAATCGGATCCTTCCAAACATTTGAGATGGGAATATGTGATGGATCTGAAAAGAAAGCCAAGAGCATAGCCTTCATGTCAAAGGCTGAAGAGGAAGATGAGGAAGGTGATCAAGATATTGATGAAGATCTGGAAAAAGAGGTAGCATTGCTGGGAAGACAGTTCAACAGACTTATGAAAAAGATTGATGTGAGATGTAATGTCAAGAACATCGTATCTGACATCAGTAAATCCAACAGTTTTGGTAGAAGAACAAGGTCTGAAGAAAAGCCCAAAGAAGTTCAATGCTATGAGTGTAATGGGTATGGTCATATTAAAACTGAATGTGGGACCTACCTCAAGAAACAAAAGAGGAGTCTTGCTGCCTCTTGGTCTGATGGAAGTGAAACAGAAGAAGCTGTAAATCATGTGACTGCATTGACAGAAAGATGGGGTTCTGATGAAGAGTCAAGTGATGATGAAGTAACCTTTGAAGAGCTGGCCACTACCTACAAAGATTTGTGCCACAAAAGTGCAGGAGTGTGCAGACAAGTTGAAAGCCAGAAGAAAGTGATAGCTCAGCTGGAAAATGAAAAGGAAGAATATGTGGAAACCATCTCCAAGTTGAAGACTGAAGCAGTACTCTTAAACTCCAAACTAGATGAGATGACCAAGTATGTAAGAATGCTTAACAATGGATCTGACATCTTAGACAAGATTCTCCAGACTGGTCAAATAACAGGGGACAAATCTGGCATTGGATTCAATGAATCTAAGGCTGAGTGCAGTTACACTGGTTGCAAACCAAAATCCAAACCTAAGTGCAGCCATGTTAAAAACAAACTTGAGATGTCACATCATATGTCACGATAACAAAAAGGGAAGCATCTAAGACGGAAATGCCATTACTGTGGAAAATTTGGCCACCTGAAGCCCTTCTGCGATAAGCTATATGGTTATCCTAGCTCTGATCAGACTCAATATCAATCAAGACCCAAACCTCACAAGCCTGTCAACAAAAAGCAATGGGTTCCTAAGACAAATGTTACAAGTCTAATAGCTCACACTTCCTTAAGAGTTTCAGCCAAAGAAGATTGGTATTTTGACAGTGGTTGTTCCAGACACATGACTGGAAACAAAAACCTGCTAACTGACCTACATCCTCATGCCATGAGTTATGTTACCTTTGGTAATGGAGCAAAGGGTGAAATCAAGGGAATGGGTAAGCTGGATTGCCCTGGAGTTCCTGACCTTGACAATGTCCTACTTGTTAAGGAATTAACTACTAATTTAATAAGCATCAGTCAACTGTGTGATCAAGGCCTGAATGTAAACTTCACTAGAATTGAATGTCTGATTACTAACAAGGAAAATGAAGTGATCATGAAAGGAGTTAGGTCCAAAGACAACTGCTACATGTAGAGCTCTTAAGAAACTGGCTACTCTTCAATGTGTACCTTAGCCAAAGAGGAAGAAGTGAAGATATGGCATCAAAAATTGGGCAACCTACATCTTAAAGGTATGAAGAGGATCATATCTGTTGAAGCTGTTAGAGGAATTCCCAACTTAAAGATTGATGAGGGAAAAATCTGTGGAGAATGTCAGATTAGAAAACAGGCAAGGATGTCACACCAGAAGCTCAGACATGACATCTACCAAAGTTTTGGAACTCCTTCATATGGACTTGATGGGACCCATGCAAGTAGAAAGCCTTGGTGGGAAAAAGTATGCATATGTGGTGGTGGATGATTTCTCCAGATACACCTGGATCAATTTCATAAGAGAAAAATCTGATGTGTTTGAAGTCTTCAAAGAGCTTTGTCTAAAACTACAAAGAGAAAAGGAAAGCTCTGTCATCAAAATTAGAAGTGATCATGGGAAGGAATTTGAGAACAGCAAATTTGTTGAATTCTGCTCTTTAGAATGAATTCATCATGAGTTCTCATCTCCCATTACTCCCCAGCAAAATGGTGTGGTGGAAAGAAAAAATAGAACTCTTCAAGAATAAGCCAGAGCTATGATTCATGCTAAGAAGTTGCCCTACCATTTTTGGGCTGAAGCCATGAACACAACCTGCTATGTTCACAACAGAGTGACATTGAAGAAAGGGACTCCCACAACCCTATATGAAGTCTGGAAAGGAAGAAAACCTACAGTCAAATACTTCCATGTATTTGGTAGTAAATGCTATATCTTGGATGATCGTGAGCAAAGAAGGAAGATGGATCCCAAAAGTGATGAGGGAATATTTATAGGTTATTCTACAAACAGCAGAGCTTACAAGGTCTTTAATTCCAGAACTAATGTATTGATGGAATCCATTAATGTTGTGGTTGATGACCAACAGACTGATGTCACAGACGATGTCGAGACATCTCTGAATGATTCCCCAACTGACTTCTCAGACAAAAATAAGGAAAGTGAACCTCCTCAAGCTGAACCTAAAGATGACAAAATTAACAAGGGACCCTCTATCAGAATTCAGAAGGATCATCCCAAAGATCTTATCATAGGAGATCCAACTAAAGGAGTCACTACTAGATAAAGGGAAGTGATCTCACATGGCAGCTTTGTGTCAAAGATTGAACCTAGGAATGTCAAAGAAGCCTTGACTGATGAGTTCTGGATCAATGCCATGCAGGAGGAGTTAGGTCAATTCAAGAGGAATGAAGTATGGGAACTGGTTCCTAGACCTGAAGGAGTAAATGTCATAGGTACAAAGTGGGTATATAAGAATAAATCTGATGAACAAGGGGTTGTTACTAAGAACAAAGCAAGATTAGTAGCTCAAGGATATACTTAAGTTGAAGGGGTGGACTTTGATGAAACTTTTGCTCCTGTAGCTCAAGGATATACTTATGTGTAATTTATGACAGTCCTTACTGATGCCTTTATGTAATATTTTGGGCTCTTAATGAGTTCCATGGATTTGTTCATTATCTCACCTATCACAGCTGTGTATGATGATGGTTTGTATCTCCTAACAATTATGTTTTAACATTTTTAATGTTATAACATCTGATCTGACATTCTCTGCTAGGCTAATTGACATTTATTTTGTCTAATTGGTCACCTTTGGTCAATTTTGACTAAAAAGGGGGAGAAGTGTTTATGTGGAGCTAGAGCTGTGTGGAGATGTATGTGCTAGTGTAGCTGAACAAATGAATAACTATTATTGGAGGAGATGTGTTTGATGTAAGACAGAACGTTGTTCTGTTTACAGATGTCAAAGGGGATGTCTGATCTGGTGCACAGGTGATGTTGAAGCAGATGTCAGAATGATATTCTGACTGTTACAGGTGTTGTGGTTACAGGTGCTGTTATTTTTAAAGGAGATGTTGGTGATGCACAAACTTAGGGGGAGAAGTAGTACTCATGTGCATTTGTGTGTCTTACTAGTTGCATCTATAACTAGTAATTCTGTTTGTGTAGCACAGATTTAGGGGGAGGAGAAGTACCTTTGTGCTTGTGTGTAGTACTAAGAGCTACTACTAGTAATTGTGTTTGCTTCAGCTGCTATTTAAACTGCCATTACGCTGTTTAACTGCTGATAGTTTCCTTGTGAACAAAAAGGACAGATATATGTTTTAGCCAAAATTTGCCAAAGGGGGAGTTTGTTGGTTCTAAGTGTTGGCAACAATTTTGGTAAAACAAATAGTGTTCACAATATGTTGTTTGTGATGTCTTAACATAAGATATCTGTGTACCTGCTGGAGTTTCAATGGAAAACATAATTATGCAGGATTGTTTCAGAATGTCATACACAATGTCATGGCATCTGATATGTATGTACCTGCTGGAGTTTAAAAACATAATTATGCAGGATTATTTCAGGATGTCATACACAATGTCATGGCATCTGATATGTTTGTACCTGCTGGAAATTATAAATGAAATTATGGAATTATGCAGGATTGTTCCAGGATGTCAGACCCGATGTCATGACATCCTGTACACAGAACATTCAGTATGAATGTCCGGTGTTTTGCGATTGCACATTTAATGGCAATCTATGTATGATTGAAGATCTGATTTGCAAGCGCATTCAATCATTGATTACAACCTGATTTACTTATTTTCCAAGGAGATCTAACTAGCTGTCATGAGAAGATTTAATTGGAAAATAGTTTAGGGTTTTCAAGATGTCCAAGCCCAGCTGAATGCTTCTATAAAAAGGGACTTGGAAAACCTGATTTAATACACAACCAATACTGAGCGAAATATTGAGAGAGAGCTAGGGTTTGTGTCTTGTTTAGTCGTTAGACTTGTAAGCCATTCAAGTCACCCGTATATGATTGAATTGGTCTGATTTATGGTTGTAATTTGTCACTCAAAGCTTTTAAGCAAGAGTGTGTGTCTACTTGATCAAAGCTGTTAAGCAAGATCAAGTGTGTGTCTTCTTGATCAAAGTTGTTAAGCAAGATCAAGAGTGTGTCTACTTGATTGAAACTGTGAAGTAAAATCAAGTGTGTGTTATTGAAAAGTGTTTTCTTTTCTCAAGGGATTGTTGTTTAAAATCACAGGTGTGATTGTAGGGAAGTGAGTGGGTTCTCATATCTAAGAGTGCTTAGGTAGAAATTGCACGGGTAGAGATTAGGTGAGAAAGACTGTAACTTGTTGAAGTGTACGGAGAGTCTTTGAACTAATTCTATTTTAGTGAATTTCCTTCCTGGCTTGGTAGCCCCCAGATATAGGTGAGTTGGACCGAACTGGGTAAACAATTGCTTGTGTCTCTTGCATTACTATTCTCTATCTTTTTCCTGTTTGCTTTACTCGGATATTAGTGTCGTGACATTACCTTCGACATCTCATATCTGATACCAAAATTTCAATTGGTATCAGAGCAGGCATCCTACTCTGGTTCTGGGTGAGATCTAGGGACAATACTTTCTGGTACAATGGAGAGATATGGAGGATCTATTCACAGGCCACCAATTTTGGATGGATCTAACTATGACTACTGGAAACCTAGAATGGTAGCCTTCCTAAAAACTCTTGATAATAAGGCTTGGAAGACTGTGTTAACAGGCTGGGAACATCCAGTAATTACTAAGGAAGGAGAAGCCATTGTTGATAAGAAGCCTGAAGAATAATGGTCCAAGGAGGAGGATGACATAGCCCTTGGAAATTCTAAAGCATTGAATGCCATCCTCAACGGAGTAGACAAGAACATCTTCAGATTAGTAAACAACTGTGAAGTGGCTAAAGATGCTTGGGACATTCTCAAAACCACTCATGAAGGCACCTCTAGTGTGAAAATGTCTAGACTACAGCTGCTCACCACCAAGTTTGAAAACTTAAGGATGAAAGAAGATGAAAATATTCATGAATTTCACATGAGTATCCTTGAAATTGCTAATGCCTCTAGAGATTTGGGAGAGAAGATGTCAGATGAAAAGTTAGTAAGGAAAATACTCAGATCACTACCTAAGAGATTTGCTATGAAAGTAACTGAAGGAGAATTCAAACATTACCTAGTGATCCTTACGAATGGGCGTGATCAGTGATAGAATCATTACCTCTTGTGGCGATTCAAACATTTGGTGCAGATCTCTTGTAACGATCAAAACCTTGGATACAAATCCACGGGGCGATCACGAATGTTGAACAATGACAACGTCTCTACTCAGTCCACACGAACGAATTCCTTCAATCGCAGTGCTAGCTGTTATGAATGAAGGCTTTGAGTGAGAGAAAGAGAGATACGAAATTCCAACTCTTCAGTTGTGTTGTATTCCCATACAATGCTTCTGCGCAAGAGTTCTATTTATAGAACCACTTATGTGGGCTTCAAGCCAAAAAGCCCACTTAAGTGTATTTTGGCCCATATCTCATAATATGCCAAAATCACTTAAGTATTTGGTACCTTACCATACTTCGTATTCTACTTAAGTACACCGTACCTTACGATGTTCCTTAGTTACTCTATCTCTCATCAATCCGTCCTTTGTGTGTGACCCTGTAGGTTTTCGCGACGTTGGCAATTACATTAAATCACACATTTAACATAATAAACAGTGAGCGATATCTAGCAACACATCACTGCTACCCAAGACACTAAAATGTCATGTGATCTGACAAAACCTCCTGTGATAATAATTATGTGTATAATTACCCCCTTTGCCCTTATGTCTATATTGAACACAAGGTATAGACTGTGTCATCCTTGTCCAGTTCAATATTGGGCCCATAGACATTTATCCTGTTACGCAGGATGGGCAAATTCCATCTAGGACACTCATGTCCCTCAGCATGCTTTGTGGAGTACCCATCAAATGTCTTTATGGTTATCCAGTTACGGACAATGTTGGATCAGCAATAAAGCACTCGACTCTACATCTAGGATCCATAGTGGTTTCAGGTCGAAGAGTGGTATACACTATTATCACCATGAGAATAACTTATGACACTTTGCATAACTTTCTATATAGTATTCTCATAGCGGGTCAATCCGGTATAAATATTACTCCTAATATTCATACCTATGTTTAAGACTTGATAACTCTTTATCCATGATCCATGAGATGTGATCATCAGTCTACAAATATAATAGTCTTAATGCTTTAATGTTATCCCACTTCACACTAAAGCTCGACTACGGATACTTTAAGAATAGTGTCCTTATGTTTAATGTGCTCTCATGATTAAGTCACACTTAATACATTAAACGGACTATCTATTCCAGGGACTTTATTAATCAACCATAATAAAGAAAATGCCTTTTATTATTAATAAATAATTCGATACAAGTACCAAAAGTGTTGGCCTCTGGGGCTTACACCAACAATCTCCCACTAGCACTAGAGCCAATCAGGCATACCCCTTATGCCCATTGATCTAGTATGGCCATCATGCTTCTGCTGCGCAAGAGGCTTTGTCAGTGGGTCAGCAATATTGTCAAGTGTAGGTATTCTACATATTTTCACATCTCCTCTATCTATTATCTCTCGAATGAGATGATAACGCCTAAGTATGTGTTTGGATCGTTGGTGAGATCTAGGCTCCTTAGCTTGTGCGATAGCACCATTGTTATCACAATAGAGACCAATGGGATCCACAACGCTAGGGACTATGCCAAGTTCACTAATGAACTTCCTGATCCAAACAACTTCCTTTGCTGCACTTGAGGTAGCAATATACTCGGCCTCAGTTGTAGAATCAGCAACTGTATCTTGCTTTGAACTTTTCCAGGTCACAGCGCCACCTTTCAAGCAAAACACATAACCAGATTGCGATCTAAAGTCATCCTTATCTGTCTGGAAGCTAGCATCGGTGTAACCAATTACAGCCAATTCTTCCTGACCTCCATATATCAAGAATGAGTCCTTAGTCCTTCTCAAGTATTTAAGGATATTCTTGACAGCTACCCAATGGGCATCACCCGGATCAAATTGGTACCTACTCGTTGCACTTAAAGCATACGAGACATCTGGTCGAGTACATAACATGGCATACATGATAGATCCTATTGCAGATGCATATGGAATCTTATTCATGCGATCCCTTTCTTCCTTAGTTGAAGGGGATTGTGCTTTTGACAGACACATGCCATGTTGTATAGGTATGAATCCTTTCTTGGAATCATGCATATTAAAGCGTCTCAGCACTTTGTCTATGTATGTACTCTAACTTAGGCCAAGCAGTTTTCGTGATCTATCTCTATAGATTCTGATTCCTAATATATAGGCTGCTTCACCTTGGTCCTTCATAGAAAAGCATTTCCCTAAACCAAGATTTACTTGTTGCAGGGTAGGCACATTGTTTCCAATGTGTAATATGCCATCTACATATAACACCAGGAACACGATCATGCTCCCACTAACCTTCTTGTAGACACAAGGCTCATCTTCGTTCTTGATGAATCCATATTGTTTTACCGTTTCATCAAAACGAAGATTCCAGCTTCTGGAAGCTTGCTTCAATCCATAGATTGATCTTTGTAGCTTACATATCTTTTGGGCTTCTTCTGGTATGTCAAATCCTTCAGGCTGTGTCATGTACACATCCTCAAGAAGATTTCCATTAAGGAAAGCAGTTTTGACATCCATCTGTCATATTTCATAATCATGATATGCAGCGATAACAAGTAAAATCCGAACAGATTTAAGCATTGCAACTGGTGAAAAGGTTTCATCATAGTCAACACCATGAATTTGTTTATATCCTTTTGCAATCAGTCTTGCTTTATAGGTATGTACCTTACCATCCATGTCAGTCTTCTTTTTAAAGACCCACTTGCATCCTATAGGATTAACTCCTATAGGAGGCTCTACCAAGGTCCAAACTTGGTTTGTGTACATGGAATCTATTTCGGATTTCATGGCTTCTAGCCACTTCTCAGACTCGGGACCAATTATGGCCTCTTGGTAGGTCACAAGCTTATCTTGATCCATGAGTAATACATCACCATGATCTGTTATGAGATATCCATATCTCTCAGGTAGGTGACGTATCCTGCTTGACCTACGCTGGTCTTGTTCTACTTTAGCAGGTTGCTCTTCCACAACCACTTGTGTTTCCTGCTCTAATTCCTCCATAGGTGTATCGATGCTTTGTGATTCTTGAATTTCTTCAAGCTCTACTTTCCTCCCACTGGTTCCTTTGGAAATAAAATCCTTTTCTAGGAAAACTCCAGTTCGAGCGACAAACACTTTGCCCTCAGAAGGATTGTAGAAGTAATACCCTCTTGTTTCTTTAGGATACCCCACAAATAAGCATCTGTCAGATTTAGGCTCAAGCTTAGTTGAAATTTGTCGTTTCACATAAACTTCGCAACCCCAAATCTTCATGTAAGACATATGTGGTTTCTCACCACTCCATATCTCATATGGTGTCTTCTCAACCTTTTTGGATGGAACACGGTTAAGTGTGTAAGCTGCTGTCAACAGCGCATATCCCCAAAAGGAGTGTGGAAGATCGGCGTTGTAACACCCTTCTAAAATACCCCAATAATTAGTTATTACAACAAAATATAAATCAGAGTAGATATGCAATTTCAGGGTGTCACACTTGACACTTCACACCATTCATCAGAATAATTGGTCATGCTCATTTATTAATCAAAACAAGGCATTGCACAATCCGCAGCGGATAGAAATCTAACAACATTCAAACCATGTAATCACATTACATGTAAAACTGTTCAACAACCACAAATGAAAACAAAGTAAACATCTCGTCCCGATGTTACATATACCAGAGCATGACCCACTAAGGAACTACACTAGACTCCAAGCACTAGCTTCTACTCAATCACTGCTCGTTACCTGAAACATAGTTGTAAGGGTGAGTTCCTCAATCGATATAATAAGCATTATAAAATATCATGTAATGTTAAGTAAATTAACACATTTCATCACCCTAATCATATCACACATTCAGCAACAGCAACATCAACTCATAATCATACTCAACACAAACACAAAACACACGTATAATATTGGAATACATCCATTCATATTATACACCATACATACATTATGCAATGAGACTCCATGCATGCGGCACCGACTATTCGTGAACACATAGTTCAACCTCACCGATCAAACCCAGATACGGCTACCAAGCTCACTAGTCCCACTCATTTGAGACCTAGTGACTCACTCACTAATTCCTCACCATGGGAATTAGCTACCACCATAAAGGCCATGCTATGCACGCTAAATCACCTAGCATGCAAACATCAACAACAATCCACAATGGACATATGCTCACACTCTAAGCCATAACAGTCCATCCACAATTGCATACATAATAGATATATTCACAACATTATGCATACCATCATACATCATCAGCATGTTTATCACAGAATCATATCATGTCATGCCAAATAATAATTCACAGTATTAGCACACTCTACTAATACCTATACTGCTCAAAACAACGGGAAATGATCCCTAATACATCATACATCAGCTAAATTACATCACTCAGCTGAAACAACCAAAACTGCATAACAACAACTCAGACAAAACTCAAACTTCTGCCCATACGCGTATAGCCTGTCTCATACGCGTATGATACGCGTACCACTTCTCCCATACGCGTACCAACAGAGACAAAACTACGTTAGAACATCATCTTCTTCATTCATACGCGTATGACCTCACTCCATACGCGTACCAGACCATCTCATACGCGTATGGCCTAGTGTCATACGCGTATGACCAGAAACCAATTTCAGATCTGCTATGGGTTTTTCTCTGCTACGAGATTTCTCAAATCCAACCTTCCACAGTCCAATTTTTACACAGCATTCGTTCATTTTATCTAACACAGATCATACCCATTCAATTTCACAATTTCTAACCTTATTACATCTAATTCCTACGAATTTTCTTCAATTATAGACCCATATCTCATTCATCCACAAATTCACAATTTGCAACATTCATCATCCAAATTAGAGTCGATTCAATGGCTTATTACTACCCATTACATGTTAACCCATAATACCCATTAAACGACGATAAACCCCCCTTACCTGAGTTAATCCGGCAAATCCTTTAGCTTCAAGCTTTTCCCTTCTTCAACCCTTGTTCTCTTGCTCTTCCTCTTTGCCCTTTTTCCACTTTTGAGTCGCTTCTCTGCTTTCACGTGAAAAACCTTTTTACCAAATGGGACTCTTTTCTTATTCCAACTTTATATTCCAATAATAATAATCCAATAATATTCCAATTATTTAATTAAATTAATAAATATACTATTAACTTAAATTAAATAATTATCATATTTTATCGGGGTGTTACAACTCTCCCCCACTAAAAGAGTTTTCGTCCTCGAAAACATACCTCAAGCGAATAACTCTGGATAAGACTCCTTCATCTGACTCTCAAGTTCCCAAGTCACATTGCCACCTGCTGGTCCTCCCCAAGCTACCTTTACCAAAGCAATCTCTTTACCCCGCAACTGCTTCAACTCTCGATCCTCGATCCTCATAGGTGATGTTTCAACAGTCAGGTTATCTCTCACCTGTACATCATCTACTTGGACCACATGCGACGGATCAGGAATGTACCTCCTCAACTGAGACACATGAAAAACCTCATGCAAATTCGCAAGTGACGGCGGTAAAGCGATACGATAGGCTACCTCCCCTATCCTCTCCAAAATTTGATAAGGACCAATAAATCGAGGTGTCAACTTCTTCGACTTCAAAGCTCGACCAACCCCAGTTATCGGAGTAACACGAAGAAACACATGATCTCCCTCTTGAAACTCAAGTGACTTCCTCCTCTTGTCGTGATAACTCTTCTGACGACTCTGAGCAATCCTCATCTTCTCCTGAATCATCTTAATCTTTTCCGTAGTTTGTTGAACAATCTCCGGTCCAACCACAACACTCTCACCGGACTCATACCAACATAAAGGTGTCCGACATCTCCTACCATACAAAGCTTCAAACGGTGCCATACCAATGCTCGAATGAAAACTATTGTTGTAGGTAAACTCAATCAAAGGTAAATAACAATCCCAAGCACCTCCCTTTTCCAAAACACAAGCCCTCAAAAGATCCTCCAGTGACTGAATCGTCCTCTCAGTCTGCCCATCAGTCTGCGGATGATATGCAGAACTCAATCTCAGCTTAGTTCCCAAAGCCCTCTGCAAACCTTCCCAGAACTTCGATGTAAATCTAGGATCTCTGTCCGACACAATACTCGACGGAATACCATGCAAACTTACAATTTTCTCAATATACAACTCAGCTAATCTCTCTAATGGATAATCCATTCTGATCGGAATGAAATGAGCCGATTTTGTCAATCTGTCAACGATCACCCAAATAGCTTCAAAATTCTTAATTGTCCTCGGTAAACCAGAAACAAAATCCATACTGATACTATCCCACTTCCACTCTGGAATAGCCAACGGTTGCATTAGCCCAGACGGCTTCTGATGCTCAATCTTTGACTTCTGACAAGTCAAACAAGAATAAACAAAACTCGCAATTTCTCTTTTCATTCCTGGCCACCAAAATAACTTTTTCAAATCATGATACATCTTCGTAGCCCCAGGATGAATACTCAGGCCACTACGATGTCCTTCCTCAAGAATACTCTTCTTAAGTTCGGTAACATCCGGAATACACACCCGATTACCAAATTTCAAAACACCATTCTCATCAACTCTGAATTCACCACCTTGACCTTGATTCACTAGAGTCAACTTATCAACCAAAAGCACATCGGATTTCTGACCCTCTTTAATCTCATCCAGAATACCACTCGTTAACTTCAACATTCCCAATTTAACACTATTGTGAGTACTCTCACACACCAAACTCAAGTCTCTAAACTGCTCAATTAAATCCAATTCCTTAACCATTAACATAGACATATGCAATGATTTCCGACTCAATGCATCAGCCACTACGTTTGCTTTACCCGAATGGTAATTCAAACCAAAGTCATAATCCTTCAGAAACTCTAACCATCTCCTCTGTCTCATATTCAGCTCTTTCTGATCGAACAAATACTTTAAACTTTTATGGTCACTGAAAACCTCAAATCTTGACCCGTACAAGTAATGCCTCCATAACTTCAGAACAAATACCACAGCTGCCAACTCTAAATCGTGTGTCGGATAGTTCCCCTCATGAACCTTCAGTTGTCTCGAAGCATAAGCTACAACCTGCTTATTTTGCATCAAAACACCACCCAAACCCAACAATGAAGCATCACAGTAAACCTCAAATGGTTCCGACGGACTTGGTAATATCAGAATAGGAGCAGTAGTTAACCTTCTCTTTAACTCTTGGAAACCTTCTTCACATTTTGAGTCCCAAACAAACGCTTGCCCCTTTCTAGTCAACATCGTCAATGGTAACGCCAACTTAGAAAATCCCTCAATGAATTTCCTATAATAACCTGCAAGTCCAAGAAAACTCCTTATCTCAGAAACTGATTTCGGAGCTTCCCACTTAGATACCGCTTCTATCTTAGAAGGATCAACAGCAACACCACCTCTTGAAACCACATGACCAAGAAAACTAACCTCTTCTAACCAAAATTCACACTTGGACAGTTTAGCAAATAACTTCTTTTCTCGTAGAACTCCTAAAACCACTCTCAAATGTTCAGCATGCTCTTCTTCAGACTTCGAATACACCAAAATATCGTCAATAAACACCACAACAAACTTGTCTAGGTACGGATGGAAAATCCTATTCATATACTCCATAAATACCCCAGGCGCATTAGTCACACCAAAAGGCATTACAGAATACTCATAATGTCCATACCTTGTTCTGAAAGCAGTCTTCTGAATATCCTCAGTTTTCACACGTATCTGATGATACCCCGATCTCAAATCTATTTTGCTGAACACACTCGCACCAACCAACTGATCCATCAAATCATCAATCCTCGGCAAAGGATACCGATTCTTGATCGTCACTTTATTCAGTTGCCTGTAGTCCACACACAACCTCATAGTACCTTCTTTCTTCTTAACCAATAACACTGGTGCGCCCCACGGTGACACACTCGGACGAATAAATTTCTTATCCAACAGATCTTCCAGCTGACTCTTCAATTCAGTTAACTCAACAGCAGACATACGGTACGGAGCCATCGATATCGGCCTAGTACCAGGTACCAAATCAATCGAGAACTCAACTTCACGCTCTGGCGGTAATTCATTCACTTCTTCAGGAAACACATCAGGAAAATCACACACCACGGCTAGATCGCAAATCACCAGTTTATCTTTAGCCTCCAAAGTCGCTAACAGCATAAACAACTCTGCCCCATCTACTACTGCCTCATTCACCTGCCTTGCTGATAGAAACAAACTCTTTCCTTCCTCAATCTCAGGAAAGATCACAGTCTTATCAAAACAGTTGATATAAACTCGGTTAAACACCAACCAGTTCATACCCAGGATAACATCAATCTGCACTAGGGGAAGACACACGAGGTCCATCCCAAAGTCTCTACCAAAAATACTCAAAGGGCAATTTAAACAAACTGAAGTAGTAGTCACTGAACCCTTCGCAGGAGTATCAATCACCATACTCCCATGCATCTCAGATATCTCTAATTTAAGTTTCACAGCACAATCCAAAGATATAAAGGAATGAGTCGCACCTGTGTCAATAATAGCTACAAGAGGAAAGCCATTAATATAACACGTACCTCGGATCAAACGATTATCTGCAGAAGTCTCAGAACCCGATAAAGCAAAGACCTTGCCTCCCGACTGGTTCTCTTTCTTCGGCTTAGGACACTGTGGACTGATATGACCCACCTCTCCACAGTTGAAACAAGTCATAGTCTTCAACCGGCACTCTGCAGCCAAGTGACCACCTTTTCCACACTTGAAACACTTCTTCTCAGTACTGGTACACTCATGGATACGATATCCAGCCTGACCACATCTGTAACACTTAGCAGGGGCACTAGAGTCTCCCCCACTAGGTCTCCTCATCCCACTCTGTCTCTGGAAACCTTTTCCAGCTGCATACGGTTTCCCACGATCATTCTGATTCTTGCCTTTCCTATCAACCCTCTGCTGATAGCTCTCCGCTCTGGCCTTGGTATCCTGTTCAAAAATCCTGCAACAGTCAACCAAGTCAGAAAACACTCTAATCCGCTGATACCCAATAGCCTGCTTGATCTCGGGACCTAACCCGTTCTCAAACTTCACACATTTTGAAAATTCCCCAGTAGCCTCATCATAGGGAGTGTAATACTTCGACAGCTCTGTGAACTTAGCAGCATACTCAGTAACAGACCGGTTGCCCTGCTTCAATTCTAAGAACTCTATCTCTTTCTTTCCTCTGACATCCTCTGGAAAGTACTTCCTCAGGAATCTCTCTCTGAACACCGCCCAAGTGATCTCAGCACTCCCAGCAGCTTCCAACTCAGTGCGGGCAGCAACCCACCAATCATCTGCTTCCTCTGACAGCATATGCGTACCGAACCTGACCTTCTGGTTATCGGCACACTCAGTCACTCGAAAGATCCTCTCGATCTCCTTCAACCACTTCTGAGCACCATTTGGATCGTATGCTCCCTTGAACGTCGGAGGATTGTTCCTCTGGAACTCACTCAGTTGACGAGCAGCTCCCAGTCCCACAACATCCGGATTCCCTCCAAGTACTCCAGCTAGCATACCCAGAGCCTCAGCAATCGCAGCATCGTCTCTACCTCTTCTAGCCATCTCTATTCTGAATTAATCCAACAAGCTAAAACAATAAGTACTGATAGGAGTACATAACACCTATCACATACAGGGAAACAGAATAATTACGACTCGACTCGACCGACTATGCTCTGATACCACTAATGTAACACCCTTCTAAAATACCCCAATAATTAATTATTACAACAAAATATAAATCAGAGTAGATATGCAATTTCAGGGTGTCACACTTGACACTTCACACCATTCATCAGAATAACTGGTCATGCTCATTTATTAATCAAAACAAGGCATTGCACAATCCGCAGCGGATAGAAATCTAACAACATTCAAACCATGTAATCACATTACATGTAAAACTGTTCAACAACCACAAATGAAAACAAAGTAAACATCTCGTCCCGATGTTACATATACCAGAGCATGACCCACTAAGGAACTACACTAGACTCCAAGCACTAGCTTCTACTCAATCACTGCTCGTTACCTGAAACATAGTTGTAAGGGTGAGTTCCTCAATCGATATAATAAGCATTATAAAATATCATGTAATGTTAAGTAAATTAACACATTTCATCACCCTAATCATATCACACATTCAGCAACGGCAACATCAACTCATAATCATACTCAACACAAACACAAAACACACGTATAATATTGGAATACATCCATTCATATTATACGCCATACATACATTATGCAATAAGACTCCATGCATGCGGTACCGACTATTCGTGAACACATAGTTCAACCTCACCGATCAAACCCAGATACGGCTACCAAGCTCACTAGTCCCACTCATTTGAGACCTAGTGACTCACTCACTAATTCCTCACCATGGGAATTAGCTACCACCATAAAGGCCATGCTATGCACGCTAAATCACCTAGCATGCAAACATCAACAACAATCCACAATGGACATATGCTCACACTCTAAGCCATAACAGTCCATCCACAATTGCATACATAATAGATATATTCACAACATTATGCATACCATCATACATCATCAGCATGTTTATCACAGAATCATATCATGTCATGCCAAATAATAATTCACAGTATTAGCACACTCTACTAATACCTATACTGCTCAAAACAACGGGAAATGATCCCTAATACATCATACATCAGCTAAATTACATCACTCAGCTGAAACAACCAAAACTGCACAACAACAACTCAGACAAAATTCAAACTTCTGCCCATACGCGTATAGCCTGTCTCATACGCGTATGATACGCGTACCACTTCTCCCATACGCGTACCAACAGAGACAAAACTACGTTAGAACATCATCTTCTTCATTCATACGCGTATGACCTCACTCCATACGCGTACCAGACCATCTCATACGCGTATGGCCTAGTGTCATACGCGTATGACCAGAAACCAATTTCAGATCTGCTATGGGTTTTTCTCTGCTACGAGATTTCTCAAATCCAACCTTCCACAGTCCAATTTTTACACAGCATTCGTTCATTTTATCTAACACAGATCATACCCATTCAATTTCACAATTTCTAACCTTATTACATCTAATTCCTACGAATTTTCTTCAATTATAGACCCATATCTCATTCATCCACAAATTCACAATTTGCAACATTCATCATCCAAATTAGAGTCGATTCAATGGCTTATTACTACCCATTACATGTTAACCCATAATACCCATTAAACGACGATAAACCCCCCTTACCTGAGTTAATCCGGCAAATCCTTTAGCTTCAAGCTTTTCCCTTCTTCAACCCTTGTTCTCTTCCTCTTCCTCTTTGCCCTTTTTCCACTTTTGAGTCGCTTCTCTGCTTTCACGTGAAAAACCTTTTTACCAAATGGGACTCTTTTCTTATTCCAACTTTATATTCCAATAATAATAATCCAATAATATTCCAATTATTTAATTAAATTAATAAATATACTATTAACTTAAATTAAATAATTATC
This sequence comes from Lathyrus oleraceus, assembly GCF_024323335.1. Lineage (NCBI taxonomy): Eukaryota > Viridiplantae > Streptophyta > Magnoliopsida > Fabales > Fabaceae > Lathyrus > Lathyrus oleraceus. Next base: position 319,713,309 of record NC_066584.1, on the reverse strand, counting down.
ATATTTTATCGGGGTGTTACAGGCGTGACTCATCATGGATCGGACCATGTCCAACAGGGTTCGATTTCTTCTCTCAGATACACCATTCCATTGGGGTGTTCCAGGAGGAGTGAGTTAGGATAGGATCCCACACTCTTTCAGATGGTCATCAAACTCTAGGCTTAAATACTCACCACCTCGATCTGATCGAAGAGTTTTAATATTCTTACCTAGTTGGTTTTGTACTTCATTCTTGAATTCCTTGAACTTTTCAAAGGACTCTGGTTTGTGTTTCATTAAATACACATAACCATATCTACTGAAATCATCAGTGAATGTGATGAAGTACTGAAAACCTCCTCTGGCTGGTATGTTCAGTGGTCCACATAAATCAGTATGTATGAGGGCCAAAAGATCATTAGCTCTTTCACCTTTTCCTGTGAATGGAGACTTTGTCATCTTTCCAATTAAACAAGATCTGCATGTCTCATATGATTCATAATCAAAAGAGTCCAACAATCCATCTTTATGGAGTTTGGAAATGCGTTTCTCATTTATGTGGCCTAATCGACAATGTTAAAGGTAAGTTGGATTTAACTCATTAGGTTTCATCCTTTTAGTATTAATGTTATAAACTGGCATTTCAAGATCAAGGACATATAATCCATTGTTCATTTGAGCAGTAGCATAGAATATATCATTCAAATAAATTGAACAACAATTGTTCTTTATTATGAATGAAAAACCGAACTTGTCCAAACAAGAAACGGAAATAATATTCCTGCTAATTGCTGGTACATAATAACAATTCTCTAACTGAATTATTAAACCACTGGGTAGAGTCAATTCATAAGTTCCTACGGCTAAGGCAACAACCTTTGCTCCATTACCAACTCGTAGGTCGACTTCACCTTTTGCCAAATCTCTACTTCTTTTTAGCCCATGCACATTTGTACAAATGTGAGAACCGCATCCAGTATCTAATACCCATGATGCAGAAGTAGATAAATTTATTTCAATAACAAAAATACCTGAAGCTGGAGTCTCTACTCCATTCTTCCTATCTTCTAGGTACTTTGGGCAGTTCCTCTTCCAGTGTGCGGTCTTACCGCAATGGAAGCAGGTGCCTTCTTTTTCTATGCTTCCACTAGGCTTCAATGCAGCAATAGTGGGTTTGAGTTTGGAAACTTCCTTGCCTTTCCCTTTATCATGTTTGAGGACAATCCTCATGTTTCGGTACCAATCCAGAAAATTTGTCACAGACAATTTTTCCTTCTCAAGGTTTGATCGCAATATGTTGTTAGAGGTGTTTGTTGTCATGGTTATCTACATAAGGATTAATGAAAATATAAGTATCATTGACATATTTAATTAGGCCTTTAATTAAACATGCTCCCACTATTTTATTCAAAACAAATGACCCTCATCATTTGATTCGGAAAATCCCGTTGAAAGATTTTCTAGTGGGTCGAGATCCATATTTCACTTCGTTCTAAGTTCGCGTAGGCGGATTACACAAAACTAGGTTATTTAGGTAGGAACTCCTTCCAATTGTATCTCATACAACTCTCGAAAATTTCAGTTGGGTGAATAACTCCTTATTCCAATCCATCATATGGATCATTCCCAACTCTTACTTCTAAACATATATATAATCTTATTTTAATTTGTTTAGTTAAGTTTGACCCATTGTTTTAACAGTTGGATATTACAATTATCCCATCGCACCTTACTAATATAGAACATGCACCTCGCGTAGGCGAAACCTACATTATTCGATACTAGTCTTGATGAGTGTTAAAACTTGGAAAGCATAAACTTAATATTTAATTTGAGGGAATTGCAATTTTTCTGATCTCACCGGCTTGTTTATCATATAGACCGTCTCTCACATGCATCAACATACATTCACATGCATCAACATACATACAAATAAAATGAAACAGTTATGGCCCCTAGCGCAATTGTTCTCCCAAGCCAATGAGAGAACCTAAGCTAACCTACAACGATCTAAGTTTCTCCAAGCAAGATCTTCAAGGTTGTCCTCCTTTGGCACTGACTTCTTTGCTTTCTTCATATCATTACATTACAAAAGAAACTCGTTTTACATACGAGGGAGTGAGATAAGAAAAGAAGTTACATTTGGGAGATTAAGAGAGAGGCACGACACGCAGGTCGTATTTTAAAACCCAAAGCAGAATAAAGGAAAACTAAGGCCATAACCGATCACCACAAGACAATAATAAACACTTTATTATTATTATTATTATTATTATTAATTCCTTTAATTAATTAAAACCAAATTAAATCTCGACGACCGATCACCATATTTTAATGAACAATTCATTTAAAATTAATGTCGCTTTTCGCATAAACACTTGATACTTTTAAAGCACTGAGTTAGCCGAACGGGTGAATTTTGCCTTGCGTTAACCGGTTAACCATATGCGTTAACCGGTTAACACTGTTTGAAATCTGTTCAAAAAATTCTTTTCTGCCTTGCGTTAACCGGTTAACCAAATGCGTTAACCGGTTAACACTGTTTGAAAATGTCTTGGAAAACTGTTTTCCGCCTTGCGTTAACCGGTTAACCAAAAGCGTTAACCGGTTAACACTGTTTGAAAAACTCAAAAATTTTATTCCGTATTGTGTTAACCGGTTAACCATATGCGTTAACCGGTTAGCATTGTTCCAAAAAGTGTTTAGAAAGCACAACTCTTGTGCAGTCAAACCCCAATCGCGTAACTCTCTGACAACACAACCCTTGTGCCGTCACTAACCCTGATGCACCAATTCCAGACCGTCAAACACATCTTGATTGTTGATTCAGTATGATTGATCAACACGTCATTGCTTCACCATACTAATGTCGGATCAAGAAGCAAATGACCATTGATCGCTCAAAGGAAAACAATCATTGAGTGTTTGAATGAACGAAACGAGAACACTATATCATATATGATGTATTTTGCATCAGGATTACATATATCATATATATGTAACTTGATCGATCTCAATTTAATTTTTTATTCATTCTGCCTTTAATCATATTAATACAGAACAAAAACAGTTATCAGATTCATGGTTTAGTAAGTGGCTCTGATACCACTGAAGGAGAATTGCCATCCAAGGCGCAGCAGAATTTAAAAATTTCTCCATTTAGTGATCCTTACGAATGGGCATGATCAGTGATAGAATCGTTACCTCTTGTGGCGATTCAATCCTTTGGTGCAGATCTCTTGTAACGATCAAAACCTTGGATACGAATCCACGGGGTGATCACGAACGTTGAACGATGACAACGTCTCTACTCAGTCCACACGAATGAATTCCTTCAATCGCAGTGCTAGTTGTTATGAATGAAGGCTTTGAGTGAGAGAAAGAGAGATACAAAATTCCAACTCTTCAGTTGTGTTGTATTCCCATACAATGCTTCTGCACAAGAGTTCTATTTATAGAACCACTTGTGTGGGCTTCAAGCCAAAAAGCCCACTTAAGTGTATTTTGGCCCATATCTCATAATATGCCAAAATCACTTAAGTATTTGGTACCTTACCATACTTCGTATTCTACTTAAGTACACCGTACCTTACGATGTTCCTTAGTTACTCTATCTCTCATCAATCCGTCATTTGTATGTGACCCTGTAGGTTTTCGTGACGTTGGCAATTACATTAAATCACGCATTTAACATAATAAACAGTGAGCGGTATCTAGCAACACATCACTGCTACCCAAGACACAAAAATGTCATGTGATCTAACAAAACCTCCTGTGATAATAATTATGTGTATAATTACCCCTTTGCCCTTATGTCTATATTGAACACAAGGTATAGACCATGTCATCCTTGTCCAGTTCAATATTGGGCCCATAGACATTTATCTTGTTACGCAGGATGGGCAAATTCCATCTAGGACACTCATGTCCCTCAACATGCTTTGTGGAGTACCCATCAACTGTCTTTATGGTTATCCAGTTACGGACAACGTTGGATCAACAATAAAGCACTCGACTCTACATCTAGGATCCATAGTGGTTTCAGGTCGAAGAGTGGTATACACTATTATCACCATGAGAATAACTTATGACACTTTGCATAACTTTCTATATAGTATTCTCATAGCGGGTCAATCCGGTATAAATATTACTCTTAATATTCATACCTATGTTTAAGACTTGATAACTCTTTATCCATGATCCATGAGATATGATCATCAGTCTACAAACATAATAGTCTTAATGCTTTAATGTTATCCCACTTCACACTAAAGCTCGACTACGGATACTTTAAGAATAGTGTCCTTATGTTTAATGTGCTCTCATGATTAAGTCACACTTAATACATTAAACGGACTATCTATTCCAGGGACTTTATTAATCAACCATAATAAAGAAAATGCCTTTTATTATTAATAAATAATTCGATACAAGTACCAAAAGTATTGGCCTCTAGGGCTTACACCAACAGTAACAGCCATAGAAGAATCTCAAGACATTTCAAATATGAGAGTTGATGAGCTAATCGGATCCTTCCAAACATTTGAGATGGGAATATGTGATGGATATGAAAAGAAAGCCAAGAGCATAGCCTTCATGTCAAAGGCTGAAGAGGAAGATGAGGAAGGTGATCAAGATATTGATGAAGATCTGGAAAAAGAGGTAGCATTGCTGGGAAGACAGTTCAACAGACTTATGAAAAAGATTGATGTGAGATCTAATGTCAAGAACATCGTATCTGACATCAGTAAATCCAACAGTTTTGGTAGAAGAACAAGGTCTGAAGAAAAGCCCAAAGAAGTTCAATGCTATGAGTGTAATGGGTATGGTCATATTAAAACTGAATGTGGGACCTACCTCAAGAAACAAAAGAGGAGTCTTGCTGCCTCTTGGTCTGATGGAAGTGAAACAGAAGAAGCTGTAAATCATGTGACTGCATTGACAGAAAATGGGGTTCTGATGAAGAGTCAAGTGATGATGAAGTAACCTTTGAAGAGCTGGCCACTACCTACAAAGATTTGTGCCACAAAAGTGCAGGAGTGTGCAGACAAGTTGAAAGCCAGAAGAAAGTGATAGCTCAGCTGGAAAATGAAAAGGAAGAATATGTGGAAACCATCTCCAAGTTGAAGACTGAAGCAGTACTTTTAAACTCCAAACTAGATGAGATGACCAAGTATGTAAGAATGCTTAACAATGGATCTGACATCTTAGACAAGATTCTCCAGACTGGTCAAATAACAGGGGACAAATCTGGCATTGGATTCAATGAATCTAAGGCTGAGTGCAGTTACACTGGTTGCAAACCAAAATCCAAACCTAAGTGCAGCCATGTTAAAAACAAACTTGAGATGTCACATCATATGTCACGATAACAAAAAGGGAAGCATCTAAGACGGAAATGCCATTACTGTGGAAAATTTGGCCACCTGAAGCCCTTCTGCGATAAGCTATATGGTTATCCTAGCTCTGATCAGACTCAATATCAATCAAGACCCAAACCTCACAGGCCTGTCAACAAAAAGCAATGGGTTCCTAAGACAAATGTTACAAGTCTAATAGCTCACACTTCCTTAAGAGTTTCAGCCAAAGAAGATTGGTATTTTGACAGTGGTTGTTCCAGACACATGACTGGAAACAAAAACCTGCTAACTGACCTACATCCTCATGCCATGAGTTATGTTACCTTTGGTAATGGAGCAAAGGGTGAAATCAAGGGAATGGGTAAGCTGGATTGCCCTGGAGTTCCTGACCTTGACAATGTCCTACTTGTTAAGGAATTAACTACTAATCTAATAAGCATCAGTCAACTGTGTGATCAAGGCCTGAATGTAAACTTCACTAGAATTGAATGTCTGATTACTAACAAGGAAAATGAAGTGATCATGAAAGGAGTTAGGTACAAAGACAACTGCTACATGTAGAGCTCTTAAGAAACTGGCTACTCTTCAATGTGTACCTTAGCCAAAGAGGAAGAAGTGAAGATATGGCATCAAAAATTGGGCAACCTACATCTTAAAGGTATGAAGAGGATCATATCTGTTGAAGCTGTTAGAGGAATTCCCAACTTAAAGATTGATGAGGGAAAAATCTGTGGAGAATGTCAGATTGGAAAACAGACAAGGATGTCACACCAGAAGCTCAGACATGACATCTACCAAAGTTTTGGAACTCCTTCATATGGACTTGATGGGACCCATGCAAGTAGAAAGCCTTGGTGGGAAAAAGTATGCATATGTGGTGGTGGATGATTTCTCCAGATACACCTGGATCAATTTTATAAGAGAAAAATCTAATGTGTTTGAAGTCTTCAAAGAGCTTTGTCTAAAACTACAAAGAGAAAAGGAAAGCTCTGTCATCAAAATTAGAAGTGATCATGGGAAGGAATTTGAGAACAGCAAATTTGCTGAATTCTGCTCTTCAGAATGAATTCATCATGAGTTCTCATCTCCCATTACTCCCCAGCAAAATGGTGTGGTGGAAAGAAAAAATAGAACTCTTCAAGAATAAGCCAGAGCTATGATTCATGCTAAGAAGTTGCCCTACCATTTTTGGGCTGAAGCCATGAACACAACCTGCTATGTTCACAACAGAGTGACATTGAAGAAAGGGACTCCCACAACCCTATATGAAGTCTGGAAAGGAAGAAAACCTACAGTCAAATACTTCCATGTATTTGGTAGTAAATGCTATATCTTGGATGATCGTGAGCAAAGAAGGAAGATGGATCCCAAAAGTGATGAGGGAATATTTCTGGGCTATTCTACAAACAGCAGAGCTTACAAGGTCTTTAATTCCAGAACTAATGTATTGATGGAATCCATTAATGTTGTGGTTGATGACCAACAGACTGATGTCACAGACGATGTCGAGACATCTCTGAATGATTCCCCAACTGACTTCTCAGACAAAAATAAGGAAAGTGAACCTCCTCAAGCTGAACCTGAAGATGACAAAATTAACAAGGGACCCTCTATCAGAATTCAGAAGGATCATCCCAAAGATCTTATCATAGGAGATCCAACTAAAGGAGTCACTACTAGATCAAGGGAAGTGATCTCACATGGCAGCTTTGTGTCAAAGATTGAACCTAGGAATGTCAAAGAAGCCTTGACTGATGAGTTCTGGATCAATGCCATGCAGGAGGAGTTAGGTCAATTCAAGAGGAATGAAGTATGGGAACTGGTTCCTAGACCTGAAGGAGTAAATGTCATAGGTACAAAGTGGGTATATAAGAATAAATCTGATGAACAAGGGGTTGTTACTAAGAACAAAGCAAGATTAGTAGCTCAAGGATATACTTAAGTTGAAGGGGTGGACTTTGATGAAACTTTTGCTCCTGTAGCTCAAGGATATACTTATGTGTAATTTATGACAGTCCTTACTGATGCCTTTATGTAATATTTTGGGCTCTTAATGAGTTCCATGGATTTGTTCATTATCTCACCTATCACAGCTGTGTATGATGATGGTTTGTATCTCCTAACAATTATGTTTTAACATTTTTAATGTTATAACATCTGATCTGACATTCTCTGCTAGGATAATTGACATTTATTTTGTCTAATTGGTCACCTTTGGTCAATTTTGACTAAAAAGGGGGAGAAGTGTTTATGTGGAGCTAGAGTTGTGTGGAAATGTATGTGCTAGTGTAGCTGAACAAATGAATAACTATTATTGGAGGAGATGTGTTTGATGTAAGACAGAACGTTGTTCTGTTTACAGATGTCAAAGGGGATGTCTGATCTGGTGCACAGGTGATGTTGAAGCAGATGTCAGAATGATATTCTGACTGTTACAGGTGTTGTGGTTACAGGTGCTGTTATTTTTAAAGGAGATGTTGGTGATGCACAAACTTAGGGGGAGAAGTAGTACTCATGTGCATTTGTGTGTCTTACTAGTTGCATCTATAACTAGTAATTCTGTTTGTGTAGCACAGATTTAGGGGGAGGAGAAATACCTTTGTGCTTGTGTGTAGTACTAAGAGCTACTACTAGTAATTGTGTTTGCTTCAGCTGCTATTTAAACTGCCATTACGCTGTTTAACTGCTGATAGTTTCCTTGTGAACAAAAAGGACAGATATATGTTTTAGCCAAAATTTGCCAAAGGGGGAGTTTGTTGGTTCTAAGTGTTGGCAACAATTTTGGTAAAACAAATAGTGTTCACAATACGTTATTTGTGATGTCTTAACATAAGATATCTGTGTACCTGCTGGAGTTTCAATGGAAAACATAATTATGCAGGATTGTTTCAGAATGTCATACACAATGTCATGGCATCTGATATGTATGTACCTGCTGGAGTTTAAAAACATAATTATGCAGGATTATTTCAGGATGTCATACACAATGTCATGGCATCTGATATGTTTGTACCTGCTGGAAATTATAAATGAAATTATGGAATTATGCAGGATTGTTCCAGGATGTCAGACCCGATGTCATGACATCCTGTACACAGAACATTCAGTATAAATGTCCGGTGTTTTGCGATTGCACATTTAATGGCAATCTATGTATGATTGAAGATCTGATTTGCAGGCGCATTCAATCATTGATTACAACCTGATTTACTTATTTTTAGGAGATCTAACTAGCTGTCATGAGAAGATTTAATTGGAAAATAGTTTAGGGTTTTCAAGATGTCCAAGCCCAGCTGAATGCTTCTATAAAAAGGGACTTGGAAAACCTGATTTAATACACAACCAATACTGAGCGAAATATTGAGAGAGAGCTAGGGTTTGTGTCTTGTTTAGTCGTTAGACTTGTAAGCCATTCAAGTCACCCGTATATGATTGAATTGGTCTGATTTATGGTTGTAATTTGTCACTCAAAGCTTTTAAGCAAGAGTGTGTGTCTACTTGATCAAAGCTGTTAAGCAAGATCAAGTGTGTGTCTTCTTGATCAAAGTTGTTAAGCAAGATCAAGAGTGTGTCTACTTGATTGAAACTGTGAAGTAAAATCAAGTGTGTGTTATTGAAAAGTGTTTTCTTTTCTCAAGGGATTGTTGTTTAAAATCACAGGTGTGATTGTAGGGAAGTGAGTGGGTTCTCATATCTAAGAGTGCTTAGGTAGAAATTGCATGAGTAGAGATTAGGTGAGAAAGACTGTAACTTGTTAAAGTGTACGGAGAGTCTTTGAACTAATTCTATTTTAGTGAATTTCCTTCCTGGCTTGGTAGCCCCCAGATGTAGGTGAGTTGGACCGAACTGGGTAAACAATTGCTTGTGTCTCTTGCATTACTATTCTCTATCTTTATTCTATTTGCTTTACTCAGATATTAGTGTCGTGACATTACCTTCGACATCTCATATCTGATACCAGAATTTCACTTTTTATCTAAAGCATCTGAGTGTTGCTCGAGAAGCTGCAATCTATTCAACTTCAGTAGTTGATAGTGTTATGGTTGATTGTGTCTTATCGGGCCATAAGTTCAAGTTGTCTCCCAGAAACTGACAGCTTGCAGAAGTGCTTTTTCTTTCAAGTCTATTTCCAGCATAATCAACATCACAATAACCCATTAGATTATACTCTTTTAATTTTCTATAACACAAGTCACGGTTAATAGTACCTTTCAGATACCTGAAGATCCTCTTAACATCTGTTAATGAAGGTGTGAAAAACACAAGAAACAGGGGGGGGGGTCAATTTAGTTTTAAAAGTAAAAGTTTTTTACCAACTCAAAAACTCCATACAAATAAGAGAACAAATAGAGAAAGCCACAAGGATTTTTATCCTGGTTCGCTTGAAATGAAAGCTACTCCAGTCCACCCGCCAAGGTGATTTTGCCTTATACACAAGGACTTAATCCACTATAATCCAACAGATTACAGAAAAACCACAAAGAACAACTTTCTTTTTCTTATCAAGGATCCAACTAAACCTAGTCTCCTTAATAAAAATCACAAATAACAACTTTCTTTATCTTCTTAAGGATCCGACTAAAAGCTAGTCTCCTTAAGGAAATACCAACAAACAAGTTTGAATAAAGCTTTTTGTGTTACAAGTTGCTTCTACACAAGCTGATTTTACACAAGTGAAAAACAAACACTTAAAGAAAAACTGTGCACAAATTTGATAGCTTTTCACGTAGAAACAGACGTTTCAAGTTGTAGTAGTAGCGTTAGCGTTAGCAACTTTCTTCAAGTCCCAAAGTCCCTCTTATATAGCATAAGAAAGGTACCATTGGAGGGCAATTTAGGGATACAAAAAATGCATTTGTCCACTAACGGATTAGTGACAGGTGTGAAGAATCGTATTGTCCTTCGCCCACGATTTCAGGTAGTGGAAGGAATATTTGATTTGTACCATGTACTATTTGATCACATATCCATTTTGATCTTATTTTCAAATTCATTGGCTTCTGAGAAACAATTGATGAAACATGAAAAGAAGAAACACAAAGCTGAAATCAGAATCTTCAAAATCTTCAGTTAGAACCTTGACCACGTCAGTGTCTGGCTTGAGATCTTCAGAGTCTTTAGCTAAGCAACAAAACTTTAGAATCTTCAAAATCTTCAGTCAGAACCTTGACCACGTCAACGTCTGGCTTGAGATCTTTCGAGTCTTCAGTTAAGTAATAAAACTTCAGAAGCTTGCCATTCTTCATAAGCTTGACAATCAGAGTCACATCCAAAAGCAAAAGTGGAGAGAACATTGCAACATCAACATAGTGTATTTCCACAACTTCTCAGGAGTGAATCAACGCAGAAGCAGAAAGAACATTGCAGCATCAGCTTGGCTTCTTTTAGAACTTCTCATGAGTGATTACGCAGAAACCAAATTCAGAACAAATATTCAGAAACTGATGACATTGCATGTCAAAAACTCAGAATCAGAACTGGATGTTAAAGCTACACAATAACAAACCATTAGAGTACCAAAATTGTTCTCACACAAATTCAACATTGTTATCATTAAAACTAAAGGTATAGATGCAGAACCAAATCTTGTTTTAACAGTTAAGTGGGATTCTCTAGGATCTGATTGGAAGCGAGCACATAAATAGACACTAAACAAAATATCAGGTATAGAAGCAGTTAAGTATAAGTATGAATCAATCATACCTCTATAGACATTTTTATCTACCTTTGCACTTACCTCATCCTTCTCAAGGATACATATAAGATGCATATGAGTCTTTGCTATCTTGCATTCTGACATGCCAATTTTCTTTAGAAGTTTTTTTAGTATATTTACTCTGATGGATATATGTTCCTTCTGGACTTTGATTAATCTGAATTCCCAGAAAGATCTTGAGTTCTCCCATCAGACTCATCTCAAATTCTGCCTGCATAGACTTAGCAAATCCTTGCACAAAGAGGCATTAGCAGAACCAAATATGATATCATCCATATATATTTGAACAACAAGGATATCATTTTTGAATATTTTACAAAACAAAGTTGTATCTGAAGGTGAGAAAAACAAGAAAGGGGGGGTTTGAATTGTTTTGGAAAATAAGCGCTTTTTCAAAATAAAGACCACACAAGGAATTTATACTGGTTCACTTATAACACAAAGCTACTCCAGTCCACCCGGCCAAGGTGATTTCGCCTTCAACAAGGACTTAATCCACTAATCTTGAAAGATTGTTTACAACCAACGTCTAAGAGAAAGATCTCTTAGTCCTCTCAAGTATACAGACTGCGCAGAGTCACTTGAGGAAATAAAACACTAGATAAAAAGACTATGTAATTTAGAGTGCTTCTAAGATAAGCAAATATTACAGCAGTAAGAACAAAAGAGTGTTTCACGTTCTAAGCAAAAGCTTTGTGAAAGATTGAGAGAGAGAGAGAGAATGTTTCAGTGTATGCTTGCGCGCCTCTCAATGTTGATTGCTGTCCTTTATATAGGAGTGAAAGGACCGTTGAAATTGATGGCAGATAATTTGTCTTGAATAGGAATTAATGCCATAACTTCTGTTGTTTCTTGCCAAAACAACTTTGTCTCCCTGAATAACTTCTTTCCAAATATAGTTCCTTTCCATTTGAATTTGAAGTTAACGTTACTCTTTCTGTATTAGGAAATCCATTATCAAAGTCTGCGTGACTCTGGGAATCTTGGAATCTTGCTGTGTTGATTCGGAGCTTCTGATGTTTATCTTATAGAGTTCTGATGATGTCTTCAGATGACGCAGAGAGCTTCTGGAATGATATACCGTTGTTCAGAGTCAGAACTTCTAGAGTGCACTTCTTCTTCAGATGCTTCTGATATTCTGCTGTTTTGCTCAGAGTTAGAACTTCTTGAGCGTGTTTCTACTTCAGATGCTTCTGATCTTCTGATAATTTGTATCTGATATGATTCTGTATCTGATGACGTCATCAAATCTCTTCCTTCTTTCCTTAGAACCCTGCACACTTAGAAACTTTTCGTTAGGGTGCCATTTTTGGTTTCATCCTTTGTTATCATCAAAACCATGGAATATGTTGTAGAACAATTTTTGTTCTTACAATCTCCCCATTTTTGATGATGACAAAACAAACTTAAATAGCAGATGAAACAGGAAATATCAGATCAGGAGCTCCCCCTGAGATGAGCTAGGGAGTTCAAAAGTTCTTACCAGAGCTTCCAAGCAATGAAGTTTCGATACTTTCTGCAATTTCTTAAGTCCAATGTTAGATGAATTTATTTTTAAGAAAAGCATGTTGCAGAGTGCTTAGGGTATTAGGCAATTTTCATCAGAGCTATATTGATTTCTCCCCCTTTTTGTCAGAATCAAAAAGACTTAAACAAAATAATAAAAAAGATATTATATTCAGATAATAGAGCAACAGAGACAATGGCAAGAAAGCAAACAAGCAAACATCAGAACAAGGAAAACAAGGCAACAAACAAAAAATCCTAAGTGCCTAAGGGTTGGGAGGCGGAGGCATTCTCTGAAGCAGTTGAACCAGTATGTTCTGAATGTTGTCGTTGACGGTGTCCTGTTTGTCCATTCTGGCTCTGAGTTCCTTCTGGTCTTTTTGAAGTTCTTCAAGTGTCTTGAGAACCATGGGAATGACAGAAGAGGACTCCCCCTAAGTCAGCGCACTATGTTCTTCAGCAGCTCTGGCTTCAGCTTCTGCAGCTGCCTTTGCTTCAGCTTCAGCAGCAGCAGCAGCATCAGCTAGAGCTTTAGCCTCAGCTTCCTTGGCCCTTTGGATTTCTGCTTGTCTAGCTCTTTCTTCTTCTTGCCTCCTGGCTTCTTCTTCAGCTTCTCTGGCAAGTCTCTCCTGTAGTCTTGCCTCAGCATCTCTGATGAAGTCGTTTCTGACTTGCTCAGAGATGTGCTTCAGCTTGAAAGCCTCAGAAGTCATCCAGCCAATAACTCTGTTCCAGTGTGTCCTTACAGAGTCAGGATCATCACTGATGCCAGAGTTAATGGTCAGAGACTTGACCTTTTGTACTGAAGCCCCTGCGAACAACATTATGGCTTCCTCAAGGGTGGGCAGGGAATGTTCAGGTTCAGGTTCAGATGTTTGGGGTGGAGAGGTTGGAGGGCTTAGGTTTAATGTTAGAGGTTCAGGTTCAGCGGAAGTGTTTTGGGGGGTGATGTCAGAGGGTTGAGCTTCAGAAGGGTTGTTGGTTGTTTGTTCTGGGGGTGGTGAAGTGACTTCAGGTTCAGGTGGAGGTTGTTGTGGTTGTTGTGAGTTTTGGTTTAGAGAATAAAGGTGGGCTAAAGTGGGAGAAGCGGGGTCAGAAGGTTCTGGGTCAGAGGAGAGGATAAGGTAAGGGGGTGATTCTGGGTTTGAAGATGAAGAGGTGGTTTGATTGAGTTCTTCAGCTTCGGATAGAGGTAGTGATGTATGGGCAAGATTAAATTTAGGTCGAGGTTGTGAGGTTCTGGTTGTAGAAGGTGGGGTTTCAGAGGTGGTGTAGATAGGTGCTGGGAGAGGATTAGAGGAAGCCACGGGAGGTTCAGAGGGAATAGAGGGAGCAGACTTACCAGTAGTTACTTGCAGAGGCGCTGGAGATCTTGTTTCAGAAGTTTCTCCTAGCCTTGCTTTCTTTGCCTTTGAAGACTTCTTTTCGGAGGGACCTCTTTTGAACTTGACGAAGTCTGATTCTGAATCTAGCATATCGTCTAGTATGAAGTCAGAGATGTCTACTCCTTCATCCTTCAGACGCTGCATATAGTGAAGGATTGCTTCTCTGGGTTCATTCTTGTAGAACCTTGCAAGACCATGTGGCAGCTTCCTCTGATCTTTCAAGGCGTCCCAAGAGGTGTCCAACGTGGGTTTGACTTGAATCTTCTTCAGAATTCCCATACTCTTCAGATTTCTGGCATTCAGAGGCCTTCCAGTATCTATCGCCAGATCTTCCATAAGTTTGTTCTTCTCCAGATGATCTACAAGCCCATTTTCGATCAGAACATCAGACATAAGTCTTCCCAGAGGGATGTAGGTTCTGGGTTTCATGTTGTTTCTGGTCTCCCGTACAGAGTCTCTGAGATACTTGAAGAGTAGTGCTGGGAGGCAGAGCTTCAAACCCTTGTGAATGCAATACAGAATGCACTTCTGATCTGTATTGATGTAGTCAGAGGAGTTTGATGCTGGGCGGTGATGAATGGTTCCCAGAATGATCTTGAGCCATACTCTGAGGTTCTGATGAAGTTCTTTGTTCTTTGATGGATTGCCTTCAGTGTTAGGTTTGAAGATGGTGGGATTGATTACTTGAGCAATGTACTTTGATCTAGGGTTGATGTCGTAGATCCTTCTTCCTCCAGTTTTCTCCATGTTCAGTAAAGAAGCAATTGACTTTTCAGTAATCACTATCTTGACCCCCAACACGTAGGAGACGATGAAATGGTCATCAGTGTCAGCAAATCTCCAGAATTCTTTGATGAGGTATGGGTAAATAGGGCCATAGAGCCGTTGAAAGTAGTTTTCCCAACCTTGTTGACGAAGTTCTTCAGTAAGATCTACTCCATTCCTTTTCATGTTGTTGAAGTCTACCAGTGATTCACATAAAACTTCCAGTCCCTCAAAGGGAGTTGCCAGGTTGATATGAGGCTCACGATCAAGAACATGGGGTTCCTTGTACACTAGAGTAATGGTTACGCCTGTAACGATTGAAGTGGGAATGCTTGAGCTTTGGGTTGTGGTGCTTGATTCCATTTGTTGAGAAAGGTTGAAAACTTGTTGTTGTTGAGCATCCATTGTTGATGAAGATGAGTTGAAGATGAACTGCTTGCAGAAATGCTTCAGAGAATAGGTTTGAGAGTGAGTGAGAGTGAAAAGTGTGTGAAGTGTGAGAGGAGTGTTTAAATACCCTAAACAAAAACACATGCAAAACGACACACAAAACAGCGTTAGCACAAAAACCAAGTTAGCACGCTTGGGGGAAAAATGATTATGGCTCATTAATGAATGTCTAATCCCAACAGTATGCACACTGCTCGAGGAGATCTCAAAC
Organism: Lathyrus oleraceus; assembly: GCF_024323335.1. NCBI lineage: Eukaryota > Viridiplantae > Streptophyta > Magnoliopsida > Fabales > Fabaceae > Lathyrus > Lathyrus oleraceus. The sequence continues at coordinate 319,697,937 of NC_066584.1, read as the reverse complement.
GCCTGGCCTTTGAATTTCTTCTGGACAGCTGTCTAGAAGTTCCAAGGTTAGACGTTAAGTGCTCCACGTGGTTTGATGTATCTGATCTTCAGGAATACCAAAGGATTGGTTCCTGGAGATTTCTAACTCAGATATCTTCTTAACTTGGTAGAAGTATCAGAGTCAGAGACAGAAGCTCATTTGTTTATGTCAGAGTCTCATTTTACATCTTCAGAGGCACAATTTATTCAGGGCAATTTTGAATGTTCAGATTTTCTAAGATAAAAAGAAATCTATCTTCAGCTAAAGGCTTAGTAAATATATCTGCCCATTGATGATCTGTATCAATGAACTTCAATGTTACTATCCCTTTCTGAACATAGTCTCTGATAAAATGATGTTTTATTTCAATGTGCTTAGCTCTGGAGTGTAGAATGGGATTCTTACTTAGACAAATGGCAGCAGTGTTATCACAGAAGATAGGAATGTTACTCTCGAAGATTTGCAGATCTTCTAACTGATTCTTCATCAAGAGCATCTGAGTTGTGCACAGTGATGCTGAGATGTATTCTGCTTCTGCAGTAGATAGAGCGATAGTTGACTGTCTCTTGCTGGCCCAGGATATCAGATTGTTTCCTAGGAGCTGGCAATTTCCATATGTGCTTTTTCGTTCTAGTCTATCTCCTGCATAATCTGCATCACAGTAACCCGAAAGTCTATACTCTGATGTTTTCTCATACATCAGGCCCAGGTTAGGAGTTCCTTTCAGATATTTGAGAATTCTCATAACTGCTATTAAGTGAGTTTCTCTAGGATCTGATTGGAATCTGGCACAGAGACAGACACTGAAGAGAATATCAGGTCGAGTAGCAGTTAGATAGAGAAGAGAGCCTATCATACCTCGATAGAGCTTCTGACAAACCTTTTTGCCTACTTCTTCCTTTTTAAGAATGCATGTTGGATGCATGGGAGTTTTTGCAGAGTTGCAGTCAGCCATGTCAAATTTCTTCAGAACATCTTTAATGTATTTTCTTTGATGAACGTACGTGACTTCTGAAGTTTGATTAATTTGAATTCCCAGAAAGAACTTTAGTTCTTGCATTAAGCTCATTTCAAATTCTGCCTGCATTAACTTAGAGAATTCTTGACAAACAGAGGCGTTAGCTGAACCAAAAATAATATCATCAACGTATATCTGGCATATCATGAGATCATTGTTAAGGTTCTTACAGAAGAGTGTGGAGTCAACTTTTCCTCTGATAAAATTGTGTTCCAGAAGAAAATTGCTTAAACGTTCATACCAAGCTCTGGGAGCTTGTTTAAGTCCATATAAAGATTTTTTAAGTTTAAAGACATGTTCTGGAAATTTTGGATTTTCAAAACCTGGAGGTTGGTTGACATACACTTCTTCTAATATATAACCATTAAGGAATGCGCTCTTGACATCCATTTGATATAATTTGATAGAGTGGTTTATAGCAAAAGAGACAAGAAGACGAATAGATTCTAACCTTGCGACTGGAGCAAAGGTTTCATTGTAGTCAATACCTTCTTGTTGACTGTAACCTTGAGCTACCAGTCAAGCTTTGTTTCTGACGACTTCTCCTTTCTCATTCAGCTTGTTTCTGAATACCCATCTGGTTCCAATAACGTGAGTGCCTCTAGGCTTAGGAACAAGATCCCAGACATCATTCTTTGTGAATTTATCTAATTCTTCTTGCATGGCTGAAACCCAGTCGTTATCTTGAAGTGCTTCATCACAGGACGTAGGCTCGATCAGAGACACTAGTCCCAGAGGAGTATCTTCAGAGGTCCTGAAGGTAGATCTGGTTCTGACAGGTTCGTCCTTGTTGCCCAGAATCAAATCTTCAGATACGTTGATACGACTTTTAACTTTCTTTGGGATTACTGGGGAATTAATTTCCTCAGAGTTCTGAGTGGCAGTTGCTTCTGGAGCTTTATCAGATCCTGCAAGAGTGATTTCTAAATCTGCAAAATTTTCAACTAGCTTTGACTTTTCAGGGTCAAGCTTATCGTCAAATCTGACATGAATTGATTCTTCCACAATTTTGGTTTCTGTGTTGAATACTCTGTAGCCTTTAGAGCGTTCTGAGTATCCTAACATAATACCTTTCTGTGCTTTGGAATCAAACTTGTTCAGATGTTCTTTAGTGTTTAAAATAAAGCAAGAACATCCAAATGGATGAAAATATGAAATGTTTGGTTTCCTTCCTTTACACAGTTCATAGGGAGTCTTATCCAGAATAGGTCTTATGGAGATTCTATTCTGAATGTAACACGCTGTATTTACAGCTTCGGCCCAAAAGTACTTTGCCACATTAGTTTCATTGATCATAGTTCTGGCCATCTCTTGGAGTGTCCTATTCTTCCTCTCTACAACTCCATTTTGTTGTGGAGTTCTAGGGCAGGAGAAATCATGGGATATTCCATTAGAGTCAAATAATTCCTCAAAGGATTTATTTTCAAATTCCTCACCATGATCACTTCTGACTCTGATAATCTTAGAGTCAAATTCTTTTTGCACTTTGGAGCAGAAACTAGTGAATACAGAGTGAGACTCACTCTTGTGCTTTAGGAATTTCACCCATGTCCAGCGACTGTAATCATCAACAATGACTAGTCCATACTTCTTTCCATTGACTGATGCTGTTTTCACAGGACCAAATAGGTCAATGTGGAGAAGTTCCAGAGGCTTAGAGGTAGTAACAATAGTTTTCTTTTTAAAAGATGTTTTTGAAAATTTTCCTTTCTGACATGCTTCACATAGAGCATCTGAAGAAAACTTCAGTTTAGGTAGGCCTCTGACTAACTCGAGTTTATTTAGCTGAGATAGTTTTCTCATGCTAATGTGGCCCAAGCGTCTATGCCATACCCATTGCTCTTCGTGAAGGACATCAGACATTTAACATTTTGTTCTTTTAAATCAGAAAGATTAATTTTATAAATATTGTTTTTCCTCTTGCCTGTGAATAAGACTGAACCATTGTTTTGATTTATGGCTTTACATGTTTTTTGATTAAAGATCACGTCATAACCGTTATCACTTAATTGACTTATGGATAACAAATTATGCATTAATCCTTCTACGTAAAGAACATCAGATATAGAGGGAAGAGTACCATTACCAATAGTTCCGGAGCCTCTGATCCTTCCTTTCTGATCTCCTCCAAAGCCTACGAATCCAGCGTCTTTAAGTTCCAGGCTTTGGAACATAGACTTTCTTCCCGTCATGTGTCGCGAGCATCCAGAGTCCAGGTACCATGACTGGTGTCTGAACTTTGCTGCATAGGATATCTGCAACATAAACAATCTTATCTTTTGGTACCCAGAGTTTCTTGGGTCCTTTCTGATTAGTTTTCCCAGAGTTTCTTATAACTTTGGGTTTTCTAGCATTTTCAAATTTTTGTTCTTGTGTGTGCGTATAGTGATATGAAAACGGAGATTTAAGTTGGTCACCAGTAGAAGTTTTATCTTCCTTAGGATCATACCCAATTCCCTTTTTATTGTTCTGACTGACTCCATAAATCATGGATGCCATGACACTCCTACCTATCCCATTTTTCAGAAATTCTTGAAAGGCTTCTTCGTATTTATAAATTATTATATTTGAAGTCTGTGGAGCTTGAGATAACACTTCTTCCAGTTCTAAACGATTTTTATTCGCTGCATCTCTTTGTAATGTTAAGGATCTGATTTCATCCTCTCGTTTTAGAATTGTCATCTCAAGTTTGCCACATTCTTCAAATTTTGCTCCAAGACAGCCTTTTATATTTTTAAACTTTTGTTTTAATTTCTGATATGAGCTAAGAGTTTCTGACAAGCATGATTCTAGATTAGATCGAGAGAGTTCAGAAAATACCTCTTCAGATTCTTCATCTGAGCTGCTCCTGGATGTGGTAGCCATAAATGCCACATTGGCCTGTTCATCAGAGTCAGATTCTGATGAGCCAGATTCACTATCATCCCAGGTAGCCATTAGTCCTTTCTTTGTCCTGAAGGTATTTTTCTTGAAACTTTCTTTTCTGGGATTGTCTTTCTTTAGCTTGGGGCATTCATTCCTGTAATGACCTGTTTCTTTACATTCATAACAAGTAATATCTTTGTTAGTTTTACCTTTTGAGGTTGATTCTGATCGATCCCCTATGGGTCTTGGTCTTCTGAAGTTGTTGTTCCTCTTTTTCCAGAGTTGTTTAACTCTTCTGGTCAGGAGGGACAATTCTTCTTCATCATCAAAATCTTCTGGTTCAGAGTCATCAGCATCTTCAGTTTCTGCCTGGAATGCTTTGGTTCTGTCAGATTTGCGTCTTTCAGATCTGGACTTTAATGCTACAGACTTGTTCTTTTTCTGATGCTCATCTTCCTCTAGTTCTATCTCATGACTTCTGAGGGAACTGACAAGCTCTTCAAGACTGATATTGTTCAGATCCTTTGACAGCTTCAGGGCAGTAACCATGGGTCTCCACTTCTTTGGCAAACTTCTGACTATCTTTTTGACGTGGTCTGCAGTTGTGTATCCTTTGTCTAGAACCTTGAGACCTGCAATAAGAGTTTGGAATCTAGAGAACATTACCTCTATGGCTTCGTCATCTTCCATTTTGAAAGCTTCATATTTCTGGATAAGCGCCAGAGCCTTTGTCTCTTTGACTTGGGAGTTTCCTTCATGAGTCATCTTCAGAGAGTCAAGTATGTCTTTGGCTGTTTCTCTGTTGGTGATCTTTTCGTACTCGTTGTAAGATATAGCATTGAGAAGTATGGTTCTGGCCTTGTGGTGATTTTTGAAGACACGCTTCTGATCTTCTGACATCTTGCTTATGGGAACTTCAACTCCATTTTCTGAGACGGGAGGTGTGTATCCATCTGTGACAATGTCCCAGAGATCAGCATCATAGCCTAGGAAGAAGCTCTCAATCCTGTCTTTCCAGTAGTCAAATTTTTCTCCATCAAAGACAGGAGGCTTAACATTGTAACTGTCTCTTTCATTTGTGTGGGCCATAGTTTTTCTCGTTCTGGATCTCTCTACACTGTTAAGTGTTTGATTAGAAAATCAATAACAGAGCCGAAGCTCTGATACCAATTGAAGGTGAGAAAAAAAAGAAAGGGGGGGTTTGAATTGTTTTGGAAAATAAGCGCTTTTTCAAAATAAAGACCACACAAGGAATTTATACTGGTTCGCTTATAACACAAAGCTACTCCAGTCCACCCGGCCAAGGTGATTTCGCCTTCAACAAGGACTTAATCCACTAATCTTGAAAGATTGTTTACAACCAACGTCTAAGAGAAAGATCTCTTAGTCCTCTCAAGTATACAGACTGCGCTGAGTCACTTGAGGAAATAAAACACTAGATAAAAAGACTATGTAATTTAGAGTGCTTCTAAGATAAGCAAATATTACAACAGTAAGAACAAAAGAGTGTTTCACGTTCTAAGCAAAAGCTTTGTGAAAGATTGAGAGAGAGAGAGAGAATGTTTCAGTGTATGCTTGCGCGCCTCTCAATGTTGATTGCTGTCCTTTATATAGGAGTGAAAGGACTGTTGAAATTGATGGCAGATAATTTGTCTTGAATAGGAATTAATGCCATAACTTCTGTTGTTTCTTGCCAAAACAACTTTGTCTCCCCGAATAACTTCTTTCCAAATATAGTTCCTTTCCATTTGAATTTGAAGTTAACGTTACTCTTTCTGTATTAGGAAATCCATTATCAAAGTCTGCGTGACTCTGGGAATCTTGGAATCTTGCTGTGTTGATTCGGAGCTTCTGATGTTTATCTTATAGAGTTCTGATGATGTCTTCAGATGACGCAGAGAGCTTCTGGAATGATATACCGTTGTTCAGAGTCAGAACTTCTAGAGTGCACTTCTTCTTCAGATGCTTCTGATATTCTGCTGTTTTGCTCAGAGTTAGAACTTCTTGAGCGTGTTTCTACTTCAGATGCTTCTGATCTTCTGATAATTTGTATCTGATATGATTCTGTATCTGATGACGTCATCAGATCTCTTCCTTCTTTCCTTAGAACCCTGCACACTTAGAAACTTTCCGTTAGGGTGCCATTTTTGGTTTCATCCTTTGTTATCATCAAAATCATGGAATCTGTTGTAGAACAATTTTTGTTCTTACAGTATCAACCTTCCCTTTGGTGAAAATATTTTCTAAAAGAAAATTGCTTAGTCTTTCATACCATGCTCTAGGAGCTTGTTTCAGACCATACAATGATTTCTTAAGTTTGAAAACAAAATCTGGGTTTTAATGATTTTCAAAACCGGGAGGTTTGTGTACATATACTTCTTCAGTTATGTAACAATTCAGAAATTCACTCTTAACATCCATCTGATACAAGATGATGTTATGATCAACATCAAAAGAAATTAAGAGACAAATAGACTTTAACCTAGAAATCGGTGCAAAGGTCTCAGTATAGTCAATCCCCTTTTGCTGACTATAGCCTTGTGAAACCAACCTGACCTTGTTTCCTACTACCTCTCCTTGTTCGTTCAACTTGTTTCTAAAGACCCACTTTGTCCGAATAACATAAGTTCCTTTGGGTATAGGCATAAGAGTCCACACATCGTTTCAGGAGAATTGGTTCAGTTCTTCTTGCACTACCAAAATTTATCTCCCAGAATCAATTATTCAGAGTATGACGGTCTTTTAATGAGCTTTCTCAGAGGAGTCTGAACTTCAACAACTTCTGGTTGAATAGTTTCAGAGTCTTTTGCCTCAACATCTTTTGCTTATGAAGTTTTACCTTCAGAACCTGAATAATTGATCTCAAAATCTGCAAACTTCTCAACTAGCTTTGACCTTTCAAGGTCAAGCTTATCATCAAATCTAACATGAATTAATTCCTCAACAATTCTTGTTTTTGTGTTGTATACTTTATAGCCTTTAGAGCGTTCGGAGTATCCTAACATAATACACTCTTGTGCCTTAGAATCAAACTTGTTCATATTGTCCTTAGTGTTCAACATAAAACAGTCACATCCAAAAGGATGAAAGTATGAAATGTTAGGTTTTCTGCTCTTCCATAATTCACAGGGAGTCTTGCCTAGAATAGGTCTTATAGAGATCATTTATGAATATAATATGTTGTTGACTGCCTCTGCCCCAAAGTGCTTAGCCACATTAGTCTCATTGATCACAGTTCTTGCCATTTTTTGCAAAGTCTTATTCTTACTCTCTATAACTCCATTTTGTTATGGAGTTCTAGGATATGAGAAATCATGGGAAATGCCATTTTCATCAAAAAAAATTCAAAATATTTATTTTTAAATTCTCCACCATGATCACTTCTGACTTTAACAATTCTAAAGTCTTTCTCGTTTTGCACTTGAGAGTAGAAGGTATAAAACACATAATGTGACTCATCCTTGTATATTAGAAACTTAACCCATGTCCATCTGTTGTAGTCATCTACAATGACTAATCCATACTTCTTACCATTGACATAAACAATTTTCACTGGTCCAAAAAGGTTAATGTGTAGAAGTTTCATAGACCTAGAGGTAGAAATAACATTCCTTGCTTTGAAAGAATGCTTCACAAAGAGAATATGAAGTAAACTTGCCTTTCATTATTTGCATTTTAATTGTTATTGCATACACCGTGTCACACACATTGTCTAGCACACCGTGTTTGACATCTTTTCAGAAGGAGAACAAAATTTCAGTGTGATTCATATAAAGAGAATTTTAGAGATTGAGAAACACTTGAGTAGAAAATAAAATTTGCACTAAGAAATTTGAGTGACTATTTTCGTATAACTTATATGTAATATTTTGTAACAACTTTTAGAAATATAATGAACCAGAAAGCCACTTTTTTCCACATAATACACTGTTTATTTTAGTTGTTATTGTTCTTTATTTTTATACATTAATATTTTGATGTGATTGAACTTTTCAATTTTATAACCGGTGTAAAAATTATTTTTATATTAATATACTTTTATATGAATTAATTTTGTGTTCAATTCATTTCTACCAAAATTCGTTATGTCAAACATCAAAGTTGTGATGTCAAATACAAAGTATTATTTATTTTGATGTGTATATTTTTTTAAATAGATATAAAAGATAAAAAAATAATATAGACATTAAGTGTTTTAGATTCAAACTCAATCTTCATGAATATGTAACATCGGTAAATTTTTTAAGCGAAAATTTTGTCATCAATTATGATCCTCCTTAATTCAAATGATTAGTTTCTCCAATTCCATGCCAAAAATATCTGATTTCTATTGAAAAAAACATTCAATAGGATTTTTTTAATTCTCTTAAATAAGTTAAGGACCACTCTAATTGATGATAAAACATCACATCTCCAAAACGAATTAAACTTTGTCGTTAGTTTTTTCTATTACTCTCTTTTGCCAAAATATAATTTATCGTGCAAGTGACTTCACTGACCTAGCAACATCAACTGGTTTCTGTTTTAATGTAAGGGTCTATTTCTAAGAGTACATTTTTGATGAACCCTAAAATCATAAGTAGAAGATTGAATTTGACATGAAGAACAAAATGATGGTTTACTGCTACTAGTACTCTCTGTCCTAAATTAGCAAGACATCGTTATTCTGACCTCTGCTGTGAGGACGTATGTTATTGTTAGCCTAGCTGTCTGATGGACAACGTGCTTGCATTTTCAAACCACTTTTATGGCCCCACTTCCTCCCCTCCCACTCCTTCTCTTTAAATACATGCAAATCAAGGGAATATTTTCACCCTCCAATTTTCCATTTATATATTAAAGAAACTACCATCAACTTTATTAGTAGTACATAAATTAAAAGACTAAACTTCTCTTTAGTTGTCCATCGGTGCTTGTCACATTATGTTTTTTTTTGTTAAATTAAAATTTAGTTGAGTTTGCCATTAATGTACAAATAAATATTGATATTGTTTAGTTAAAATTTATGTTTTGAATTTAAATTCAAAAAATTCTTCTACTTAATATATATATATATATATATATATATATATATATATATATATATATATATATATATATTATATATATATATATATATATATATATATATGGCAAAACGTGTTAAGTTCGTTGAGTCAATCCATTTAATCCACCATTTTTGGCGGACTGGAGGGAGGTTTTCGGTTCGGTATTTTAAGTTGGTCCGTCCCACCTAACCCGCTTTTAAAATGGATGGAAAGAGGAGCGGAACGGGGTTTTCACGCAGACTTTTTGTTAAAAAAAATTATTTTTTATTTGGAATTAAAACAATGTTAATGTGGTGTGTAGTAGACATACTTTTAAAACAAACTTCATGTCTTCAAATCCTAATATTCATTTTTCACATAATCAGGAACACCTTATTTTGAAGATATTAATTGGTCTATAATTCGTTCTTTATCTTTATTCATAGTGGAAAAAGTCTTTATTGCAAAATATAGAGAATACATTCTTTTCTCTTTTCTCTTACTCGTTGTCATTGGAGTCAGATTCTAAAGCTTTAAAGTAAGATTTGCATATAGAAGTTTGTTTTTCATTATGATAATAAAGTTTCTATTAATATTTTATTCTATTTGAGTTTTTATTTCATTTATTTTTTAACATTAAAATGCTCAACTAAGTGCTTATTATTTGTCTTGATAATTATTAAATAATGAAGCTTTGATTTTTCTTGGATTATTTTATTTTTGAGATGCTTCTATTGATAAAACTACTAATTTTGATGTTGTTGATCTTGATAATTATTAAATAGTGAGTGAGGATGAGGAGAGAGATGGTTGAAGATTTTATCCAATGACTATGATATCATCCGAAGCTTAATATGTTCACAACATATATGATTATTGATGAAGTTTTTGACATGAAGCCTTTAATATTAGTTTTTTGTTGTTGGTTCTTAGTTGTCTTTGTTTAGATTGTGCTAGTTTGCTTTCTTGATTTTTGTCCATATATATCCTTAACTAGGTTGTGCTTATTGATTTTTTAAACCAAATGAATTATTTTGCGAATTTAGTGTGTTTGTTTTAAGTTTATAGTATTATAGTTACATTGTTTAATTTATGTTGGAGAATATGACATTTACGTTAAGACAAACACACTAAAATCCCAAAACAATCCATTTGATTTAAAGTTTTTGCCGGCCTCTTTGGTAATGATTAACAATTTTGTAAATTATGTAGTAAATCAAATTGTAAAAAAATATTGACGGATTGCCCCACCAACTTGTTAGTAAACAGAGAGAGCTTGACTTTTGAATTCGGACGCCTAAGTTGGTCTGCCCCATCCCGCCCCACTTTTGAATTCGGACGCCTAAGTTGGTCTGTCCCATCCCGCCCCACTTTTGAACGGACTTAAATGGGAGGGCCTAAACGGGGCGGGTCGCCCGCTTTGCCCACTTTTGAACGGGCTTATATTGTTTTCATTTCATTTACATATTAAAATAAAAAGGACGGTAGAATTTCAAAATTCAAAGCATTATGAAAGGTTTTTAATTCAAAGAGTATTTTTTTAAAAATATAATAATATATATTATTTATTATTGTTAAAATTATCATTAACTCATTTGTTAAATAATAAACCGTTATTAATTTTGTTGTTATGTTATAAAAAGCATCATTAAGTTGGACGAGGGATAAAAATATAGATGAAAAATTATAGAAGAATATCTTTTAAAGAAAATATTTTAAAGAATTAAAATCAAAATTTGAGATATTTTAATTAGGAGGGATCAAAATCATGATGTCACCGATATCCTAGTTGCGTGACTCCAAGAAATATTTCCTAAATGAATATCATATTTTATGTATGTGTGGCTGTATTTAGGATGCACTAGATGGACTACAGTATAAGATTAAAATATATTTCAGTTAAATTATAATTAAATATAATCTTATAAAATATTTATTATACTTAAATTATAATTAAATATCATCTATATTTATTTTATCATAGTTAAATCGTAATTAATCACATATCACCTTCAAAGATGAGATGAAGTATATGTTTGGATACTCGAATGCAAACATATTTAGATCATGATTTATATATGCTTTTTTTAAACATATTTGGTTTGAGTTTTAGAAGATTCAAATACAATTTTAGATGTATAGAGTTGATTTTCCAATAATTTTGAGATATTTGATTCTTCTAATAAAGTAGAATAATAGAGTAGAATTGATTATATCTTTAAAATTGATTCTTAAGTAATTTTGAATTGTTCAATTCGTATAAATCACTTTAGATTCCATTTACTTTTAATGAGAATCAATTTATAGAATAATTTCCAAAACCAAACAAGCTAGTAAATAGCTTTTTTGACTTTGTATTATGATATAACAATGGAAATAGAAAAAGATGCTTTTTCTTGTTCCATCTCTAACCTTACCTTTAATGAGTATTGTATTGAGTAACCCTCACAATTCAGCCTTTACAGCATCATACCCAGTTCCCATTTTCTTCCTTATTGTCTCCTTTCTCTTTCCTTGACCTGTCACCATCTCATTTTACATCTCTTCCTTCACAATTCATCATCAAAATATTATAAAATTACACACTTTATTTTATTAAAATAAACTAAATTTTGCGATTTGTTAGTAGAAAAACAGAGTGATTGACAGTGAAAGTGTGAAACAAGTATACTTTTTTGTCTGCTTCTCTGTAACCTTGTTTTACTCTCTACATTCCATTTCCTTCAATTTTGTCTTTAACTTTCCACGCTCCTCTCTCTAGATTCATTCATTTGTGGGGTTCAATTCTCTTCAAAACTCTGTTTTTCACCTCTGCCATTTTTCTCTCTTCTCCTCAGATACCACTTTTTTCGGTGACCCTTTTGTTTTAATTTGATAATTCTATCAAAAAGTTTCAAAATTGAAGAAAAAAAATGAAGGATTTCCCATCTTGTTTTGGAGAGAATGCAGTTCAGGTATCAGATTCATCGTCTTCAAATTCAAGCAAAACTGCACAGAATATGGTGATTTGCGTCTACCAATGTTCAATTAGAGGTAGATCTTGCTTAATTACAATCACATGGAGTAAAAGTTTAATGGGTCAAGGGTTTAGTGTTGGGATTGATGATTCTTCAAATCAGTGTTTGTGTAAAGTGGATATAAAGCCTTGGGTTTTTTCTAAGAGAAAGGGTTGTAAGAGTTTAGAAGCTTATTGTTGTAAGATTGATGTGTATTGGGATCTTTCTTCGGCTAGATTTGGTGTTGGGCCTGAACCGTTGGAGGGTTTTTTTGTAGGTGTAGTTGTTGATAAACAAATGGTTCTTCTTCTTGGTGATTTGAGGAAAGAAGCTTTTAAGAAATCAAATGCGGTTCCTTTACCTTTGAAAGCGGTTTTTGTTGCTAAGAAAGAGCATGTTTTTGGTAAGAAGTTTTTTGGTAACAAGGTTGTGTTTTGTGATAATGGTAAAATTCATGATCTTGTTATTGAGTGTGATACTTCCACTGCAAAGGATCCTTGTCTTATAATTCGGCTAGATAGTAAGACTGTGATGCAGGTGAAGAGGTTGAAGTGGAAGTTTAGAGGAAACTATACTATACTTGTGGATGGATTTGAAGTTGAGATTTATTGGGATGTTTATAATTGGCTTTTTGGTACATCTTTTGGAAATGCTGTTTTCATGTTCAGAACATGTTTGTCTCATGATAAGATTTGGAATGCTCAACCTGTTTCTGATGCGAATGTTTTGCAGTGGTCTTTCTCTCAGAGGTTTTCTGAGTCCAAATTGCAACAAGGTCTTGGTTTCTCGCATGTTTTGTATGCTTGGAAGAACGAATAGAGTTGCGTTGTTTTTCCGGCGTCATCGGTTGAGTACTAACAGAACTTTTAATGAGTTGTGATTGATTTATCGAAGATGAGAACTTTTGTTTGTATTGTTTCACCACTTATACCTTTTATTTCTCTGTGCATTTGAACAAATCTTAAGAATTTTTCATCCCTAATGGTTGTATATTTATCTTCAAGTGTTAATTTTATGATTCATATTACAAAAACTTAATTGTCAAGTGTTTGTCTTATTTGTTGTTCAAGTGTTGCTTCATATCCTTAGAAACATATCCTCTATATCCTTAGTTTCATACTATCATATATTATCGCCGCAGGCACTGAAGCACACATTCATACAGCACACGTTCATACATTCAGTGCATCAGTGACCGTTCGACCGAGATCTAACTTTTAAGAGGGTAGTTTATGACATGGCTTTTGATGTCTTTGCAAAATCTATCTGCTAATTAAACCGATTAGATATTGTCGGCTAATTATGACATCCCGTTCATCACTCCTCCATATAATGCCTTGCGGCTCTACTTTGTTCGTGTATGTTTGGATCGATGGAGAGTTTGACAAAGCTAATGTGGCACTCTGATTCGTTAAAGCTCCAAAGTGTAGTTTTTGTCAAATTCAAAGTGCCTCGCTGCGATTCTGCCAATCTAACCATGAATACAAACATTTGTTGATCTTTTATTCTCTTTCACATCAAAATCTAATAGTTTATGTCTTGTTTTATGATTCTGTCATGCAAATCATGCCACAGGTATAAACAATGATTGTTGCTGACAATGGTAATTTCTTGTAAAACATAGAGCTGCAAATTCAGATGCCAATCTCATATCTAAGAGCTAAGAAATCAAGGACAGTCCAAACACAAGAGCTAACTGTACTGCTTCCATTAATTACTTTATTTATGCTGCTGTGTATCACATTCTTTTCGTAGCATTTGTCTAATTAAATAATAGCTTTCTGAGATATCAATGTGTTCAATTATTTGCTTTCACCACAGATCCTTGCCTGTATAATCCATACAATAATTTTTCCAGTATTGATCTTGTAACTTGAAACTGTTTGGATAAACAGCTTAAACTAAGCACTTATAATTTAAGTGCTCTTCATATAAGTACTTATGTATACATTGTTTCTATGACAGAAGATAAAATAATGTTAAATTAATTTCATATAAGCCATAAGTTATTTGCTTAAGATATCATAATCAACATGTCATAAGCTATTATAATAGATAATTAAATAAATCATTTGTAGCATCGATATCTCTGAACAGAGATGTGTCAACACATGTGTTTAACTTAATATATTTATATTAATAAAGTATATATGATATATATACTAAATAATAAGTATCTTAAGGACACTAGTCATGACAACTATAAGATGATTACATCTTGGTGGTTTCTCTTGTTGGGTGGTAAGATGTCATAAGTATTGTTTGTTTGCTATTAGATTCCAAAAGTTAGGTGTTTCTACAATTTTGAAGTGGGCTACTAATACCCTCTCTAACATTTTTAGAACTATTAAAAAAATCATAAAATTGAACTGAACCACACATCCAAACTAAACCATTATTAATGGAACTAATCTTTTAAACTAATGAACCGAAACAATTTTTTTTAAACGGTTCAATAATCAAATTGAACCACATTTAATTTAACAAAAATTAACTAAATTGAACGGCAATTAGTTACCCAAATTTATTGTATGTATTGCTAGGAATAATTCTAAACACTAAATAGAATTATTCAGACTTCGAAGACAAAGAACAATGGCAACAAAAATAAATATAATCGAGTAATACAATATTTGTCAAGAGTGAAGATAAAACACGATAAAAAACAAGAATGCGAAAATTTGTTTATCCAATTCGATCAGATGATCTAATCGGGGGAGAGATCGACCTTATGATTCACTATACTTCAAAAGTTATTACAAAAGATTGTCAAATGAGGTTAAAGAAAATAGTCACCAAACTCCTCAAGAACAAACCCTATTTTCTACACAAATATTTCCCAACCTCTCAAACTTGTTGAATTGTAATTCCTTGTGTCGAAGCAGATTGCTCGACAGAAACAAGGAAGTGTTGATTCACCTAGGTGTCGAAATGTCGAAGAGTATCTCGACAATAATGTTAGACTTAGTTTTATTTGTTTGTTTAGATGAGTTAATTAGCTTAGTTTTGGGTCTTGCTCGAGGAGCCAGCAAACCCAAAATCTATAAATAAGGAGTAACCCATATTATTGTAAACACTTGAATTTTGCAGTTGCAAAAGGAATAAATAATCACAGTTTGTGAGCAGAGAGAAACTCTGCAGAATCAATTCATCTTCTTCCCTCTCTCGATAAACCCTAACCATTTTCTTTCCCCAGTTCAATTTTCTTTTCTTGTTTTCATCATCATTGTGCAGCGATACAATCTTGCAACTAAGGTTGGTTGATTCACTCGAGTGAAGAAAAAGAGAGAATTCGATCGGTTGATTGAATCTTTTTCATCAAGATTGACTTAGAATTAGTCAATGTTTCGGGTTTAATTCCAACATCTGGTATTTAGAACATTGACTGAATGATTCTTGGAAACATAACATGATGAATCTTCGAAACAAGAATTTTCCTACGAGTCTCCAAATTTTGAAGAATCAGAATTATGAGAATTAGTGCAAGCAGATAAAGGTTGTCTTTTGCTATCAAGATCTTTGGGATCTTGTAAAGGAGGAAGTGACACCGCTTGCAACAAACGCGACAGATGAAGAAAAAGTTATACACAAAGAGTTAAAGAAGAAAAATTATAAAAGCATAACTGATTTTTTCACTAGGGTTACAAAACGGGTGAATCAAATCAAGGTATATGGAGAAGTGTTGACATCAAGATCAATTGTTTCAAAGATATTGAGGTCATTAGCTCCAAAGTTCGACCACATGGTAGTAGACATAGAAGAGTCGAAAGATTTGTCAGCATTGACAAAGGAAGAGCTTCAAGGGACGCTTGAATCTCATGGACAAAGAATGACTGAAAGAGCTGCAGGAAAGTCAAAGAGTGGTGTGGCTTTGCAGGCGCAATCAATATGAGAAAATAAAGGCAAAGGGAAGTGACTCGACAAAAAAGGTAAAAGAGGCTACAACAATTCGAAATCAGCAAGAAGGAGGCTGGTCGAATTAGAGAAAGTCCTCATACAAAAGCAACCAAAGAGGTGGTTGTAAGACCCCAATTTTGATCCTAAGATCCCTCATGCTATCTCATCATTTGCATTGGCTTTGGGATCACACCTTGGTATCCTCTTCACCCCTCATTCATTGGGTTTGCATTAGGAGAGATCACCAAGCACGTTTGATTGTATCATACTTTATTTTCCTTTGTTTACTAACCAAAATACCAAAAATATGTCTAGTGTAGTTTCAATTCTTTTGTAGGTAGTGTGTGCATCCATTTGTGCCCTATCAAGCTCATATCTAGGGTTTAAGACCCTCAATGCAAGGGATCAATCAAGGAAAGGTTCACATTGGTTCTAAACATCATATATGGGTCCCCATGTTCTTTATTTGATATTTTGATCAAGAAATCATCAAGAGTTTGAAGTTTGTTTTCCTTGGAAGCCCTAATTCATCTAGGTATCTTGTGTGACTTCCTTAGCAAGTTTCTTCAACAATTGATCAAATATTTCAAGCAATACTTCATGACACATCATATTATGCATATATAATCCTCCATTATCCCCAAGGAGCAAGATAACTTCAAGTTTGCAAGTTGGTTCAAAGAGGTTGACCAGAGAAGGTCAACTAGTCAAAACCGGGGTTCCCTAGACCATATCTCCTACAATTTGTGTCATATGAAAATGATTCAAATATAAAAGTTACTCTTTATGACATTACAAACAACTTTAATGTTTATATCAATATCTAATTTTGCTTGGAAAGTACTTTTTATGTTGAAAGATTATAGGTCATTTTGTTTGTGCCCTAGTTAGGAGGTCAACTTCTAAGAACCATAACCTGCTCAATTATTATGATATGAAGACCATCCAAGTTTCATGATCAAATTCACGATGTATTCTCCAACTTTTTTATTTAAGAAATTTCAAATTCAACTTGAAAGGGCATCTACCAAGAGGAAACATTATAGGTCATTTTAGGCCATCATCATTGAACAAGCAATTTTCCTCAACTTCTGAAATCCATAACTCCCTCATGCAAGATTCAAATGGTTTCAAATTTGTGACCAAATTTAAGAGGAATCGAATAGCTACAACTTTTATGAAGGAACCATTTTCATTTGAAGCTCATAGAAAAAGTTATTTAAGGTGGAAGAAGTGGTCATTTGACTTATAACTTAGAAAATTTTCAATCATGTTTGATTTCTCCAACTTCAACCTCAAAATTCATCATGATCAAAGCTCCGAATGGAAACGTATTCAACAACAAAGTTGTTCCCCTCTATGTTACCTTTTCAAGAAGTCCAAGATCATGGAAATTGGAGAATTTTTGAAGGACTTGCTCATGGGTATAAAGAATGGTCCCATTTGGAAGATTCTCATGACCAATTCTCTAATACAATTGCATGGTCTCATGTTAAGCTTTCAGCATCACATGTACACAAGTTTGGACCATTTCCAATCATTTGATGGGCCTATCACACGCCCATGTAACCATGCACACTTGAATTACTATTTTTGGCATTTGAATGGAAGTGTGTAGAAATCAATTACCATGGATATAAATACATCTCATTCTGCTCAGAATCAAGGAGACCTTGCCCAAGCCTTGCTCCTGCAACTTCCCCAAACCTCCACTAAAGGATAATCTTGAAGATTTCATTTGAAATCGAGTTTCAATTTCACTTCTGTTTTGAGGTTGAAATTCCAAGTGTCCAAACCATTTGAGCATCCATTTCATCTTCTGCAAGCTAGTGAAAGCAAGCCCAAGCAAATTGAGATCCAGATCGAGCTTCATCACTACAAACAGAAGATGAATTTTTTGAAACTTTCCTTATTCTGTTCTCCCTCAACTCTCCATCATTTCACTTGGTTTTTGGTTGGCTGAAGTTCTACAAATGTAGGCAACAAGATTGAGTTGTTTTGAGGCCAAATCGAAGTAACTCAGATCATGCACCTCAAATTTCAAATCCATGTATCTTTTAATGTACTTGGAATTTGGAGAAATTGAGGTCAGATTCGGACTCCTGAGGATTTTCTCTTTAAATTAGTGTATTCAATTGTCTTTTTTATGGAGGTTGGTGGTGGACCAGTCCGGTGAGGTCTACCAGAGAAGAAGACCGGAGCTAGGGCTCCGGTGGTGCGTTGACGCCCTTCCAACCATCTGATCACGTTTGAATGTTATAATTTTGGCCCTTGGTTGTAATGACCACGTGTGCTACGCGTTGACTGAGGTATTCCATGTTCCATACGCGCGTGGCCATCAGATCTGCCACTTCAATTAATGAGGGAGATCTGATGGCCCATGTTTTTTCATCTATTTTAATTAATTCTGATTTTATTTTAAATCCTTCTATTTTGTTTAATTCATAATAAATTTATTTTCAATCAAAAAAATATGAGACTTTCACCAAATATCTTTAAATATCTTCCTCTTTCATATTTTGAATTAAAATCAGTTTTTGGATTAATTTTGATATTTTTTGTGAATTAAATGATTTTTTACTTGTTTTTAAATATTTTAAAATACTTATGACTTTCCAAAAATTATGAATTTTTTTGTCTAAGGTTCTTTGACCTTGTTTGTGTTGGTGTAAGCTCTAGAGGCCAATACTTTTGGTACTTGTATCGAATTATTTATTAATAATAAAAGGCATTTTTCTTTATTATGTTTGTTTAATAAAGTCCCTGAAATAGATAGTCCGTTTAATGTATCAAGTATGACTTAATCATGAGATCACATTAAACATAAGGACATTATTCTTAAAGTATCCGTAGTCAAGCTTTATTATGAAGTGGGATAACATTAAAGCATGAAGACTATTATGTTTGTAGACTGATGATCACGTCTCATGGATCATGGATAAAGAGTTATCAAGTCTTAAACATAGGTATGAATATTAAGAGTAATATTCATACTAGATTGACCCACTATGAGAATACTATATAGAATGTTATGAAAAGTGTCATAAGTTATTCTCATGGTGATAATGGTGTATACAACTCTTCGACCTGAAACCACTATGGACCCTAGATGTAGAGTTGAGTGCTTTATTGCTGATCCAACATTGTCCGTAACTGGATAACCATAAAGACAGTTGATGGGTACTCCACGAAGCATGCTAAGGGACATGAGTGATGTAACACCGATAAAACAAGATAATTATTTAATTTAAGTTAATAATATATTTATTAATTTAATTAAATAATTGGAATTTTTATTATTGGATTATTATTTTATTGGAATAAAAGTTGGAATTTAGAAAAGGTCCCATTTAGTAAAAAGGTTTCTTTTTCACATGAAAAGGAAAAAGGGGCAGAAAAGTGGAAAAAGGGCAAAGAGAACCAGAGAACAAGGGTTGGAGAGAGGAAGAGCTTGAAGCTGCAGGATTTGCCGGATTAACTCAGGTAAGGGGGGTTTATCGTCGATTAATGGGTATTATGGGATAACATGTAGTGGGTAGTGATAGACCATTGATTTGACTCTATTCGGAATGATGCATGATGAAATTGTGAACTTTTGGATGAACGAAATTGGATTATGATTGAGAGGAATTCGTAGGAATTAGATGTAAAAATGTTAGAATTGGTGAAATTGAATAGGGTATGATTCGTGTTAGATGATATGAACGATTACTGTGAAAAATTGGATTGTAGGAGGTTGGAATTGGTAGATCTCGTAGCAGAGAAGACCATAGCAGATCTGGAAATCTGGTTTCTGGTCATACGCGTATGGCACTAGGCAATACGCGTATGAGATGGTCTGGTACGCGTATGGCACTAGGCAATACGCGTATGGATGAGGAAGATGATGTTTTGAACGTGGTTTGGTCTCTGTTGGTACGCGTATGGGGAAGTGGTACGCGTAGCATACGCGTATGAGATAGGTGGTACGCGTATGGAATTGGCTGAGAATTGGGCCATACGCGTATGGGACTAGGCAATACGCGTATGGGCAGGATTGTGATTTTTCTGTGCTGTTGTTGTGCAGTTTTTGGTTGTTCAGCTGAGTAATGTAAATTAGCTGATGTATGATAGAGTAGGGATCATTTCCCGTTGTTTTGAGTAGTATAGGTATTAGTAGAGTGTGATAATGCTGTGATTGATTATGTGGTATGACATGATATGATTATGTGGTGAATATGTTGATGATGTATGATGATATGCATAATGTTGTGAATGTATCTATCATGTCTGAAATTATGAATGGACTGTTTATGGCTTAGAGTGTGAGCATATGTCCATTGTGGATGATTGTTGATGTTTGCATGACTAAGTGATTTAGCTTGCATATTGTGGCCTTTATGGTGGTAGCTAATTCCCATGGTGAGGAATTAGTGAGTTAGTATTGTGGATCGTTGTTGATGTTTGCATGCTAGGTGATTAGCGTGCATATCATAGCCCTTGGGGTGGTAGCTAATTCCCATGGTGAGGAATTAGTGAGTGAGTCACTAGGTCTCAAATGAGTGGGACTAGTGAGCTTGGTAGCCGTATCTGGATTTGATCGGTGAGGTTGAACTATATGCTCACGAATAGTCGGTACCGCATGCATGGAGTCTCATTGCATAATGTATGTATGTATGACGTATAATATGAATGGATGTATTCCAATATTATACGTGTGTTTTATGGTTGTGTTGAGTTTGAGTATGATGATGATGATGATTATGAGTTGATATTGCCGTTGCTGAATATGTGAGATCTGATTAGGGTGGTGATATGTGTTAAATTACTTAGCATTACATGATATTTTATAATGCTTATTACATCGATTGAGGAACTCACCCTTACAACTATGTTTCAGGTAACGAGCAATGATTGAGTAGGAGCTAGTGCTTGGAGTCTAGTGTAGTTCCTTAGCGGGTCATGCTCTGATAGATGTAACATCGGGATGGGATGTTTTTAATTGTCTTATTGTTGGTTGTTGAACCATTTTACATGTAATGTGTTACATGTTTTACAATGATTGATGAGATTTCTATCCGCTGCGTATTATGCAAATGCTTATGTTTTGAATTAATAAAAGAGCATGACAGTTATTTTGGTGAATGGTGTGAAGTGATTGTGTGACACCCTTAATTGCATATCTACTCTGATATATATAATTGTTGTTTTAATTAAATATTTGGGGTATTTTAGAAGGGTGTTACAAGTGACCTAGATGGAATTTGCCCATCCTGCGTAACAGGATAAATGTCTATAGGCCCAATATTGAACTGGACAAGGATGACACGGTCTATGCCTTGTGTTCAATATAGACATAAGGGAAAAAGGGTAATTATACACATAATTATTATCACATAAGGATTTGTCAGATCACATGACATTTTCGTGTCTTGGGTAGTAGTGATGTGTTGCTAGATACCGCTCACTGTTTATTATGTTAAATGCGTGATTTAATATAATTGCCAACATCGCGAAAACCTACAGGGTCACACACAAAGGACGGATTGATGAGAAATAGAGTAACTAAGGAACACCATAAGGTACGGTGCACTTAAGTGGAATACGAAATATGGTAAGGTACCACACGCTTAAGTGATTTTGGGCATATTATACGATATGGGCCAAAATACACTTAAGTGGGCTTTTTAGCTTGAAGCCCATACAAGTGGTTCTATAAATAGAACCCTTGGGTAGAAGCATTGTCACTCTTGCATTCCGTTTCTCTCTCTCTCAATCAAAGCCTTCATTTGTAGCAGCTAGCACTGAGATTGAAGGAATCTGTTCGTGTGGACTGAGTAGAGACGTTGTCATCGTTCAACGTCCGTGATCGCCACAAGAGGTAACAATTCTATCACTGATCATGCCCATTCGTAAGGATCACTAAATGGAGAAATTTTTAAATTCCGTTGCGCCTTGGATGGCAATTCTCCTTCAGTGGTATCAGAGCCACTTACGAAACCATGAATCTGATAACTGTTTATTTTTCTGTATTAATACGATTAAAACAGAATGAATCAAAGATTAAATTAAGATCGATCAAATTATATATATGATATAAGTAATCCTGATGCAAAATACATTATATATGATATAATGTTCTTGTTTCGTTCATTCAAACACTCAATGGTTGTTTTCCTTTGAGCGATCAATGGTCGTTTGCTTCTTGATCCGACATTAGTATGGTGAAGCAATGACGTGTTGATCAATCATACTGAATCAACAATCGAGATGTGTTTGACGGTCTGAAATTGGTGCATCAGGGTTAGTGACGACACAAGGGTTGTGTTGTCAGAGAGTTATGCGATTGGGGTTGTGACTGCACAAGAGTTGTGCTTTCTAACAAATTTTCGTACAGTGTTAACCGGTTAATGCATATGGTTAACCGGTTAACGCAAGACGGAATACTGTTTTCTAAAAGATTTTCAAACAGTGTTAATCGGTTAACGTATATGGTTAACCGGTTAACGCGAAACAGAATACAGCTTTCTAACAGTTTTTCAACAATGTTAACCGGTTAACATATTTGGTTATCCGGTTAACACAAAACAAAATACAAATTATGAACAGATTTTCAAACAGTGTTAACCGGTTAACGCATATGGTTAACCCGTTAACGCAAGGCAAAATTCACCCGTTCGGCTAACTCTGCGTAATGTGATCGGTCGTCGAGATTTAATTTGGTTTTAATTAATTAAAAGAATTAATAATAATAATAATAATATGTTTATTATTGCCTTGTGGTGATCGGTTATGGCCTTAGTTTTCCTTTATTTTGTTTTGGGTTTTAAAGTACGACCTACGTGTCGTGCCTCTCTTTTAATCTCTCAATGTAACTTCTTTTCTCATCTCACTCCCTCGTATGTAAAACGAGTTTCTTTATGTAATGTAATGTTATGAAGAAAGCAAAGAAGTTAGTGCCAAAGGAGGACAACCTTGAAGATCTTGCTTGGAGAAGCTTAGATCGTTATTAGGTTAGCTTAGGTTCTCTCATTGGCTTAGGAGAACAATTGCGCTAGGGGCTATAACTGTTTCATTATATATGTATGTTGATGCATGTGTATGTATGTTGATGCATGTGAGAGACGATTTATATGATAAATAAGCCGGTGAGATCAGAATAATTGCAAATTCCCTCAAATTAAATATTAAGTTTATGCTTTCCAAGTCTTAACACTCATCAAGACTAGTATAGGATAATGTAGGTTTCGCCTACGCGAGGTGCATGTTCTATATTAGTAAGGTGCGATGGGATAATTGTAATATCCAATCGTTAAAACAATGGGTCAAACTTGACTAAACAAATTATAATAAGATTATATATGTTTAGAAGCAAGAGTTGGGAATTATCCATGTGATGGATTGGAATAAGGAGTTATTCACCCAACTAAAATATTCGAGAGTTGTATTAGATACAATTGGAAGAAGTTCCTACCTAAATAACCTAGTTTTGTGTAATCCGCCTACGCGGTCTTAGAACGAAGTGAAATATGGATCTCGACCCACTAGAAAATCTTCCAACGGGATTTTCCGAATCAAATGATGAGGGTCATTTGTTTTGAGTAAAATAGTGGGAGCATATTTAATTAAAGGCCTAATTAAATATGTCAATGATACTTATATTTTCATTAATTCTTATGTAGATTACCATGACAACAAACACCTCTAACAAAATCTTGCGATCAATCCTTAACAAAGAAAAATTGTCTGGGACAAATTTTCTGGATTGGCACCGAAACCTGAGGATTGTCCTCAAACATGATAAAAAGATGTATGTCTTAGAGAAACCTGTTCCTGAAGAGAAACCTCCTAGTTCTGCACCTAAGGCAGAAAGAGATGCTTATAAGAAGCATGTCGATGATGCCAATGAAACTGCTTGTCTCATGCTAGCTACCATGAACTCAGAATTGCAAAAGCAACATGAGAACATGGCAGCGTTCGATATGATCGAACACCTGAAGATGCTCTATCAAAAGCTAGCGAGGCATGAGAGGTTTGAAGTTTCAAAAGCCCTTTTTCAAGGCAAGTTAGCTAAGGGAGCCCCTGTAGGTCCCCATGTGCTCAAGATGATTGGGTATGTGGAAAACCTTGAGAGATTGGGTTTTCCCCTCGGAAAGGAACTTGCGACTGATTTGATCTTGCAATCGTTGCTAGATAGATTCAGTCAATTTGTCCTAAATTTCAATATGAATGATATGGACAAATCTCTTCCTGAACTGCTCGCCATGTTAAGAACTGTTGAGCAGAATCTGAAGTCAAAAGGGAAGTCCATTCTGATGATCGGAAATGAAAAGAGACAGAACAAAAGGCCCACTAAGCAGGGTGAGAAAGGGAAAGGCAAGGAAGTTTCCAAACCCAAACCCACCGTTGCTGCTTTAAAGCCTAGTGGAGGCATAACAAAAGAAGGCACCTGCTTCCATTGCGGTAATACCGGACACTGGAAGAGAAACTGCCCAAAGTACCTGGAAGATAAGAAGAATGGAGTAGAGACTTCAACTTCAGGTATTTTTGTTATTGAAATTAATTTATCTACTTCAGCATCATGGGTATTAGATACTGGATGCGGTTCTCACATTTGTACAAATGTGCAGGGACTAAAAAGGAGTAGATATTTGGCAAAAGGTGAAGTCGACCTACGAGTTGGCAATGGAGCAAAGGTTGCTGCTTTATCCGTAGGAACTTATGTATTGACTTTACCTAGTGGTTTAATAATTCAGTTAGAGAACTGTTATTATGTACCTGCAATTAGCAGGAATATTATTTCCGTTTCTTGTTTGGACAAGTTTGGTTTTTCATTTATAATAAAGAACAATTGTTGCTTAATTTATTTGAATGATATATTCTATGCTTTTGCACAAATGAACAATGGACTATATGTCCTTGATCTTGAAATGCCTATTTATAACATTAATACTAAAAGGATGAAACCTAATGAGTTAAATCCAACTTACCTTTGGCATTGTCGATTAGGCCACATAAATGAGAAACGCATTTCCAAACTCCATAAAGATGGACTCTTGGACTCTTTTGATTATGAATCATATGAGACATGCAGATCTTGTTTAATTGGAAAGATGACAAAGTCTCCATTCACAGGAAAAGGTGAAAGAGCTAATGATCTTTTGGCCCTCATACATACTGATGTATGTGGACCACTGAACATACCAGCCAGAGGAGGTTTTCAGTACTTCATCACATTTACTGATGATTTCAGTAGATATGGTTATGTGTATTTAATGAAACACAAATCAGAGTCCTTTGAAAAGTTCAAGGAATTCAAGAATGAAGTACAAAACCAACTAGGTAAGAATATTAAAACTCTTCAATCAGATCGAGGTGGTGAGTATTTAAGCCTAGAGTTTGATGACCATCTGAAAGAGTGTGGGATCCTATCCCAACTTAGTCCTCCTGGAACACCCCAATGGAATGGTGTATCTGAGAGAAGAAATCGAACCCTGTTAGACATGGTCCGATCCATGATGAGTCACGCCGATCTTCCAAACTCCTTTTCGGGACATGCACTATTGACAACAACTTACACACTTAACCGTGTTCCATCCAAAAAGGTTGAGAAGACACCATATGAGATATGGAGTGGTAAGAAACCACATATGTCTTACATGAAGATTTGGGGTTGCGAAGTTTATGTGAAACGACAAATTTCAACAAAGCTTGAGCCCAAATCTGACAAATGCTTATTTGTGGGGTATCCTAAAGAAGCAAAAGGGTATTACTTCTACAATCCTTCAGAGGGCAAAGTGTTTGTCGCTCGAACTGGAGTTTTCCTAGAAAAGGATTTTATTTCCAAAGGAATCAGTGGGAGGAAAGTAGAGCTTGAAGAAATTCAAGAATCACAAAGCATCGATACACCTATGGAGGAATTAGAGCAGGAAACACAAGTAGTTATGGAAGAGCAACCTGCTCAAGTAGAACAAGACCAACGTAGGTCAAGCAGGATACGTCACCTACCTGAGAGATATGGATATCTCATAACAGATCAAGGTGATGTATTACTCATGGATCAAGATGAGCTTGTGACCTACCAAGAGGCCATAACTGGTCCCGAGTCTGAGAAGTGGCTAGAAGCCATGAAATCTGAAATGGATTCCATGTACACAAACCAAGTTTGGACCTTGGTAGAGCCTCCTGTAGGAGTCAACCCTATAGGATGCAAGTGGGTCTTCAAAAAGAAGACTGACATGGATGGTAAGGTACATACCTATAAGGCAAGACTGGTTGCAAAAGGATATAAACAAATTCATGGGGTTGACTATGATGAAACCTTTTCACCAGTTGCAATGCTTAAATCTGTTCGGATTTTACTTGCTATCGCTGCATATCATGATTATGAAATATGGCAGATGGATATCAAAACTGCTTTCCTTAATGGGAATCTTCTTGAGGATGTGTACATGACACAACCTGAAGGATTTGACATACCAGAAGAAGCCCAAAAGATATGTAAGTTACAAAGGTCAATTTATGGATTGAAGCAAGCTTCCAGAAGCTGGAATCTTCGTTTTGATGAAACAGTAAAACAATATGGATTCATCAAGAACGAAGATGAGCCTTGTGTCTACAAGAAGGTTAGTGGGAGCATGATCATTTTCCTAGTATTATATGTAGATGACATATTACTCATTGGAAACGATATCCCTATCCTGCAACAAGTAAAGTCTTGGTTGGGGAAATGCTTTTCTATGAAGGACCTAGGTGAAGCAGCCTATATATTAGGAATCAGAATCTATAGAGATAGATCACAAAAACTGCTTGGCCTAAGTCAGAGTACGTACATAGACAAAGTGCTGAGACGCTTTAATATGCATGATTCCAAGAAAGGATTCATACCTATGCAACATGGCATGTGTCTATCAAAAACACAATCCCCTTCAACTGAGGAAGAAAGGGATCGCATGAATAAGATTCCATATGCATCTGCAATAGGATCTATCATGTATGCCATGTTATGTACTCGACCAGATGTCTCGTATGCTTTAAGTGCAACGAGTAGGTACCAATCTGATCCTGGTGATGCCCATTGGGTAGCTGTCAAGAATATCCTTAAGTACTTGAGAAGGACTAAGGACTCATTCTTGATATATGGAGGTCAGGAAGAGTTGGCTGTGTTTGGATACACCGATGCTAGCTTCCAGACAGATAAGGATGACTTTAGATCGCAATCTGGTTACGTGTTTTGTTTAAATGGTGGCGCTGTGAGCTGGAAAAGTTCAAAGCAAGATACAGTTGCTGATTCTACAACCGAGGCCGAGTATATTGCTGTCTCAAGTGCAACAAAGGAAGCTGTTTGGATCAAAAAGTTCATTAGTGAACTTGACATAGTTTCTAGCATTGTGGAACCCATTGGTCTCTATTGTGATAACAATGGTGCTATCGCACAAGCTAAGGAGCCTAGATCTCACTAACGATCCAAACACATACTTAGGCGTTATCACCTCATTCGAGAGATAATAGATAGTGGAGATGTGAAAATATGTAGAGTACCTACACTCGACAATATTGCTGACCCACTGACAAAGCCTCTTGCGCAACAGAAGCATGATGACCATACTAGATCTATGGGCATTAGGGATATGCCTGATTGGCTCTAGTGCTAGTGGGAGATTGTTGGTGTAAGCCCTAGATGCCAATACTTTTGGTACTTGTATCGAATTATTTATTAATAATAAAAGGAATTTTTCTTTATTATGTTTGTTTAATAAAGTCCCTGGAATACATAGTCCGTTTAATGTATCAAGTATGACTTAATCATGAGATCACATTAAACATAAGGACACTATTCTTAAAGTATTCGTAGTCAAGCTTTATTGTGAAGTGGGATAACATTAAAGCATGAAGACTATTATGTTTGTAGACTGATGATCACGTCACATGGATCATGGATAAAGAGTTATCAAGTCTTAAACATAGGTATGAATATTAAGAGTAATATTCATACTGGATTGACCCGCTATGAGAATACTATATAGAATGTTATGCAAAGTGTCATAAGTTATTCTCATGGTGATAATGGTGTATACCACTCTTCGACCTGAAACCACTATGGACCCTAGATGTAGAGTCGAGTGCTTTATTGCTGATCCAACATTGTCCGTAACTGGATAACCATAAAGACAGTTGATGGGTACTCCACGAAGCATGCTAAGGGACATGAGTGACCTAGATGGAATTTGCCCATCCTGCGTAACAGGATAAATGTCTATGGGCCCAATATTGAACTGGACAAGGATGACACGGTCTATGCCTTGTGTTCAATATAGACATAAGGGTAAAAGGGTAATTATACACATAATTATTATCACAGAAGGATTTGTCAGATCACATGACATTTTCGTGTCTTGGGTAGCAGTGATGTGTTTCTAGATACCGCTCACTGTTTATTATGTTAAATGCGTGATTTAATATAATTGCCAATGTCGTGAAAACCTACAGGGTCACACACAAAGGACGGATTGATGAGAAATAGAGTAACTAAGGAACACCGTAAGGTACAGTGCACTTAAGTGGAATACGAAATATAGTAAGGTACCACACACTTAAGTGATTTTGGGCATATTATAAGATATGGGCCAAAATACACTTAAGTGGGTTTTTTAGCTTGAAGCCCACACAAGTGGTTCTATAAATAGAACCCTTGGGTAGAAGCATTGTCACTCTTGCATTCCGTTTCTCTCTCTCTCAATCAAAGCCTTCATTCGTAGCAGCTAGCACTGAGATTGAAGGAATCCGTTCGTGTGGACTGAGTAGAGACGTTGTCATCGTTCAACGTTCGTGATCGCCACAAGAGGTAACGATTCTATCACTGATCATGCCCATTCGTAAGGATCACTAAATGGAGAAAATTTTAAATTCCGCTGTGCCTTGGATGGCAATTCTCCTTCAGTTTGACCTAGGATAAATCCCTTGGCCATTTATTCAGTGATTTGAAAGGATTTGAGGTTTTGTCCATTTAAAAATGCATTTTAATTCATTTTAAAATTGATTTTTTAATTGTTTAATTTTTTAAAAATATTGTTGAGCCATTTGTTTGACCTTGTGAGTTTGACTATCTGTTTGGCCTTGATCATGGTTGATTTGAACTTCTATTTGACCAATACTATTGGATTCAGGGGGTCGATGAAATGTACATTTCATCCCTCAAGACAAATGAATAGTATTGATCAGATGAATTTCCTCCTATGATCAATTTGGGTTTCTATTCCCCCCGTTTTCATCTTCATCCCTATTCTCTCCCAATCCATCGTTGACCAATGATTTCTCTAATGTCCAAATGCTAGTTGATTCATCAGTGACCTTGTGTTAGATGTTTCAACATGAGCTGGATTGAGATAGGTCCATCCCATATTTATTTCTGTGTGTGGTATGTTTTAGGAGCTTGGTTCTTTGTACCAAGTCTCTTACATGCATTAATACCAATATATTTATTCCATGAACTCAAATAGTTGTGACTTCTACATAAATCCAATTACAATTGCTTAACCTAGAGCTAAATTTTTCCCACAAGGCACATCATTCTAGTAAGTGAGATTTTAAGTCTCTTATCCTTCATGGTATTGTGTGAAGATTTGACCTTTTTTCCATTTGTGAGATATAGTGACATACTTGTTGATTTATCCAAGTTGGAGGCCTTCTCATAGATGATGTCTTGGTTTAATTCTTCATACTTGTGAATGGATGGTTGAGTGTTCTCTAAAGAATGACCTAAACAATTAATCTCTTCACTAACATTTGACTAACATTTCATTAACATTGCTTTACTTTCAAGTTATTTACTTAATGCCATTTAAATTCAAGTATATTTATCATTCATTGCCATTTACATTTCATGCAAGATTTTTATGTTTCAGTCATTTTCACTTTTCTCACTCGAGCCATATCTTCTAATTGTATATATTGTATGAATTTGACTTTGTTTTATTTGTGGTCATAGGACCTTAAAATACTTAATAACAACAAAAAAATCTAAAAAAATATGTTGGTGGACTGTTGAACCTTTGCCCCTTGACTTGATCTAAACTTTTAGACTTAGGATTAGGTAACATTCCCTATGCTCTAAAGGACTTGGCCAATGCCAATATTTTGAGACTAAGTTATCCTTGACAGTGCCTCTCATATGATGCAAACCTTGAGTGCCCTTAGTTCATCTATTATTTTGTCTTTGTGCTTAAATTGTTATACTGTACTTATTGTTTATATCTGATGATTGTTTTTGTGAGTTTACTAAGGAAATATTTCATTTGATACATTAGAAGACATTGAAGACTGCTTGCTATTAGAGTGCTTTCTAGGATATTATGACTATCTTTATTTGATGCCTTGGACTTCATATGATTTTCTTGGATATCTACTTATGTTTATGGTCTGCTTAAAAGTCCAAAGGAAATGGATTTCTATATGACATTCTTGTCTCGTGGATTGCATCCCATTGGTCAGATCTTTTCAACTCTTAACTTTTAAATTTTTGTCTAGGGTAGCCTCTTCATCTCTTCCCATTTCTTTAATTTCAAAATCTCTCCCTCTTTTCAAAACCTTCTTTGTTTGTGTTTTTCAACTTAGACATTGTTTTAAGTTAGAAACTTTGGCCTTATGCCATTGAATTTTTTTAAACTTCTTTTCTTAAATCAAAATTGTGAATGAACTTAACCATATTGACTTTAATTTCAAAAAGACAAAAATAACTAACAACCCTATTCAAATCTTTGGCCATCTTTGTGCCTTTCTCTGCTAAACTTTTGTTAAAATCAATTCACCAACTTCTTTGAAATTTTTACCACGAACTACGGTGTTTTGATCCCTAATTTTTATGTTGGTACATAGGCATAAGACCGAAGATCTTGTCAAACACAAAAATATAATTAATAAATTCTTATCTCATCCCCCCCATTCCATTTTTACCAATATCTTTTCAACTAAAACACTTGCACACAAAAAAGGGCTCCCTAGGAGTACCTAGTACACTTTGGATGCTAATACCTTCCCTCTGTGTAACCAACCCCCTTACCTGTAACCTCTGGCATTTTATTAGTTTTGATTTGAAAACTTCTTATCTTTGAGTTTTTGTTCGTACTTTTCCCTTTTCCTTTGGAAACAAATAAGTCGCGGCGGCGACTCTGATTTTTCAAATTGACGTCGGGTTTATCCATAGCTCGATGGTCACGAATGCACCGATACAAAAATAAAGTGGAGACTTTGTTGGGGAGTAATCCTCAGTGGGTTTAGCCTACTTTTTTGTGTGCAATATTTTGTTGATATTTGATGTTTGTTTGTTTGTATATGTTCTTTGTGTGATATGATCTGTCTGTTGTGCTTGGTGATCTCTGAGTAGTAAGATAAGTTCTAACCCGAACTTGAGTGCAATTAAGATATGAGGGTGGTATAGTCATGTTCAACTCGTGTGGAGTAGTCCTTAACGAGATGTCTTGAGACCCATCTACTCAGTGGAGACCCCCCTTGGAATTACTGATGTCACATGAGTAAATCGTGGATAGGCATTACGTTTTCCGACCTGGGAGTCTGAGAGGTTGAGGACCGTAGAATATATAACCCAACTTGGCCTATTTTAGGACGTAGTGCGGAGACTATTCAGGTGTAGAATTGATAACAGTTGTTACACGATACTACACTCAGACGAGTTTCTCTTGAGAATACTATGGGTTGATGAGCCAGTTATCTAAACCTATAGTATCCGATAGATGGGATCACAACTTTGGGAAATTTTTAGAACATGCTCTACAGGTTTTTATCCGTAGTACACTCCTTTGGGATGGTTCTTAACCCGACTCCATGATCGTGACTCACAACAAACCCTTTGATTCTCAGTTAATCCAATCAGTCTCATCAAAATCAATGGAACTTGGGTGTTGATAAGGTGAAAAACCTAAATCCACCAAAATGGATGATTGATCTTGATGATGACCTGATCCATGCATTCATGCACATCATAACATTCATCATGACAATAAATTTTCAAGGAACTGAGGTCTTATTTGCAAATGATTTTCAGACCATGGATTATGGACGGAGGAATACTAAAAAGTACAGTTTCAAATGTCCTGATTTGAAGGAGCTAAAGAAGCTGTCATCCTTTGTATTAAATCCTTTGGACTTCAAGAAACGACATGGGAAGCTTTTGTCCATATTACCTACTGATGTGGTTGAAGGACTCTTGAGTGTCTTGGTCCAATTCTATGATCCTCTCTACTGATGCTTCACTTTTCCGGATTATCAATTCATGCCTACGTTGGAAGAGTATGCCCATCTCTTGGGAATACCCGTATCTAATAAAGTACCTTTTAGTGGATTAGAGGGGATTCCCAAATCTCAAGTCATTGTCGAAGCTATTCACCTGAAGAAGTATGATATTGATGCTAATTTAATGAAGAAAGGAGAGATTCAAGGGTTGACATCTGAGTTTCTCATTGGTAGAGCTACTGCTTTTGTTCAAGCGGGTAGCACAGATGCTTTTGAATCCATCTTTGTCTTACTTATCTATGGCTTAACTTTGTTCCCTAATATTAACAATTTTGTTGATGTTAACGCCGTTAGAATTTTCTTGATTGGTGTAGCGGTAAATTCATGACCATCAAGCTATGGATAAACTTGACGTCAATAAAACCAGAGTCTCCACCGCGCTTTTATTGTCTCCAAAGGAAAAGGGAAAAGTACGAACAAAACCCAAAGATAAGAAGTTTTTAAATCAAAACTAATAAAATTCCAGAGATTACAGCTAAGGGGGTTGGTTACACAGAGGGAAGGTGTTAACACCCAAAGTGTCATAGGGAGCCCTTTTTTGTATACAAGTGTTTTGATCAAAAAATGATGTTTGATAAAAATATAGAGGGGGAGGGGGGGAAAAGATAATTCATTAATTGTATTTTGTGTTTGACAAGACCTTCGGTCTTATGCCTACGTACCAACATAAAAATGAGGGATCTGTAGCGGTAAATTCATGATCATCAAGCTATGGATAAGCTAGACATCAGTTAAACAAGAGTCGCCACCGTGCTTTTATTGTTTCCAAGGGAAAAGGGAAAAGGGAAAACCCAAGAATAAGAACTTTTCAAATCAAAACTAATAAAATGCCAGAGATTACAGGTAAGGGGGTTGGTTACACAGAGGGAAGGTGTTAGCACCCAAAGTGTCCTAGGTACTCCTAGGGAGCCCTTTTTTATGCGCATATGTGTTTTTGTACAAATAATGTTTGCAAACAAATAGAATGGGGGGGGGGGGGGTGAGAAAAGAATTCATTAATTATATTTTTGTTTTTGACAAGACCTTCGAACTTGTGCCTACATACCAACATAAAAATGAGGGATCAAAACCTCGTAGTTCGTGGTATCAATTTCAAAGTGAGTGCATTTGCTTTTAACAAAAATTTAAGTTTGAAAGGCACAAAGGCCTAAAAATGGTTTGAATGAGTCTTAGTTCTTTTTGGCTTTTGATATTTTAAGTCAAGTATAGTTAAGTTCATTTACAACTTTGATTAAGAAAATGAGTTTGAAAATGCAATGGCATAAGGCCAAAGTTTCTAGTTTGCAAAAATGGTCAAAGTTTAGAAATCAACAAACATAAGCAAAGAAGACTTTTAAAAGGAGGGAGATATTTTGAAATTTAAGAAGTGGGGAGGAAATGAAGAGACTAATCCTAAGCACAAATTTAAAAGTTAAGAGTTGAAAAGATCTGACCAATGGGCTGCTATCCAATAGACAAAAATGTCATATAGAAACCCAAATTTCCCTTGGACTTTAGAATCACACAACAATCAATATACAAACAACATGCTGAAGAGCAATGCATCAAATAAAGATAGCCACATCCAAGTTTGACAACTTTATGATCTTCTTCAAAATTTGCCCATGTATCAGATGACTTCAAAGATGACACAAATCACAGGTTCAATATAACAACTTTATAATGACCATGTTGCAGATGAACTCAGATGGATCTTCAATGATGTATCAGATGGAGTTTCAAATTTCAAGCACTTGGTTACATGAAAGTTGGCATTGGCCAAGTCCTTTGCGTAGGGTGTGTTTGCCTAAATTCTAAATCCAATTGTCTTAGATCAAACCAACAGTCCACACAAGATATTTTTTAGGGTTTTTGTTCTTATTATGTACATTAATGGTCAAAGACCACACAAGCAAACACAATATACACAAACAAAATATATCACAAAATATGGTCCAAGTGGACAAAGTGAAAATGACATTAACATAAACAATTTGAATGGTATGAAATAATGACAAATGAATAAATCTTGAAAATTAAATTTGCATTAAAAATAAATGACTTGAAATTAAATGTTAGTTGTTAATGAGTTAGAAGTTAGTATTGCTTTTGCTTTGCTTTTGTTTTAAGTCATTCTTTGGAGAACACTCAACCCACTTATCACAAGCATGGATCCTTGAACCAAGACATCTTCCAAAGGAAGGAAAAAAGGCCAAGTTTCCATACAATACCATGAAAGATGGGAGACTTACATCTCACTAACTAGAATGCCATGCCTTTTGTGTCAAAATTTAGCGCTATGTTAAGCAATCGTAATTGGACTTACGTAGAAGTCACAATTATTTGAGGCTGGGCAATAGAATTTTGGTGTTAATGCATGTTAGAGACATAGTATGATGAACTATGCTCATGAAACATATCACACACAAAAATAATATGCAAAGTGGGGGGCCTAATCTTATCCATACTTATGTTGATTTTGCAATCAACTAGCCTTAGGATATTAAGATATCATAGGTCTATGACATGAATGCATAAATAAGGGGAATGAGATGAAGAGGGAAGGGGAATGAATCAAACACAAATTGGACAAAGGAGGACTTTTACCAAGTTAAGACCATTCATTCATTTTGGGAGATGGAATGTACATTCCATCAATCCCCTAAATCCAATGATCTTGAAATTCTGGTATCAGATATGAGATGTCGAAGGTAATGTCACGACACTAATATCTGAGTAAAACAAACAGGATAAAGATAAAGAATAGTAATGCAAGAGACACAAGCAATTGTTAACCTAATTCGGTGCAACTCACCTACGTCTGGGGGCTACCAAGCCAGAAAGGAAATCCACTAAATAGAATCAGTTCAAAGACTCTCAGTACACTCCACAAGTTACAGTCTTTTTCACCTAATCTCTACCCGTATGATTTCTACCTAAGAATTCTTAGATATGAGATCCCACTCACTCCCCCTCAATCACACAAATGATAATAAACAAGAATTGTTTATGAAAATAAGACACTCTTCAAAGACACACACTTGATTTTACGTAGCAGCTTCAATCAAGTAAACATACACTCATGCTTAAAAGCATAGAGTGACAAATTACAACTCAAAAATCAGACCAATTCAATCATCTATGGATGAATTGAATGGCTTACAAGTCACACGACCACACAAGACACAAACCCTTATTCTCTCTAAATATTTCGCTCTGTATTTCTTGTGTATCAAATCAGGTTTTCCATGTCCTATTTATAGAAGCATTCAACTGGGCTTGGACATCATAAAACCCTAAAATTATTTTCCATTCAAATCTTCTTATGACAGTTGGTTAGATCTCTTTGGAAAATAAGTTAAATCACGTTGTAATCATTGATTGATTGCGTTTGCAATTAACTCCTCAATCAAACATAGATTGCCATTAAAAGCGCAATCACATAACACATAACATTCAGACTGAATGTTCTGTGTACAGATGTCATGACATTGGGTCTGACATCCTGGAACAATCCTGAAATAATCCTGCATAATTATATTTTTAAACCACCACCAGGTACAAGATATCTTATGTTAAGACATCACATGCAACATCTTGTGAACACTCTTTGTTTTACCAAAATTGCTGCCAA
This sequence comes from Lathyrus oleraceus, assembly GCF_024323335.1. NCBI lineage: Eukaryota > Viridiplantae > Streptophyta > Magnoliopsida > Fabales > Fabaceae > Lathyrus > Lathyrus oleraceus. The sequence continues at coordinate 319,662,213 of NC_066584.1, read as the reverse complement.
CACTTAGAACCAACAAACTCCCCTTTTGGCAAATTTTGGCTAAAACATATATCAGTCCATTTTGTTCACAAGAAAAAACACATCAGCAGTTAAACAGCATAACAACAGTTTAAGCAGCAACAAAAGCAAACAAAATTACTAGCTATAATAACAACTAGTAAGACACACAAATGCACAAGGGTACTTCTTCTCCCCCTAAGTCTGTACAACACAGACATCTACTTCAGCAATAACCACACCTGTAATAATAGCACATGTAATAATCAGAATATCCTTCTGACATCTCCTTTAACATCACCTGTGCACCACAAAGCATGCACAAAACATCAGACATCTCCTTTAACATCTCAGAACAAAACATCATTCTGTCTCCCATCAGACATCTCCTTCAACATCATCAGCTGTTCATCTGTTTAGCCTAGCTGTCTTCATCAACACATACATACTAACTGCAGTTCTCCACATACTTCTCCGCACAGCTCCACATCATCACTTCTCCCCCTTTTTAGTCAAAATAGACCGAAGGTGACCAATTAGACAAAATAAATGTCAATCAGCCTAGCAGAGAATGTCACAATAGATGTTATAACATATAAAATATTAAAACATAAATGTCAGGAGATACAAACCATAATTATACACATCTGCAAAAGCTGAGATAATCAGAAATCCATGAAACTCATAAAGAGCCCAAATATTACATCATGGCATCAGAAAGGACTGCCAAAAATTACAAACATTAACAAAAAAACAAATTATCCAGCATCCAAAACAGCCAAACCAACAGGGGGACCAGTCTTCATAATAGCACACAGCACATACAGTCTTCATAATAGGGGGAACATTACAACTCAGTCTGAGGAAGTAGCATCTTCTTCACCTTCAGATTCAGAACTGCCACTAGATTGATCTTGAGAATTGGACCTCTCACTTGAGGTATATGCATCTGACTCCTTGGTTTCACCAACCTTATCCATATCTTCCTTCTCTAAGCTACTAATGAGAACCTCTAAAGCCTCTTTCCTTGCCTTGGCAACCCTAATCCCAGTTTCCAGCTCCTTACAAGTTTCCTTCAATTGAGCAATCAAGCCACCTTGAGTGGCTGGCTCCTTCCTTGCAGATGTCATGACAACATCATTGACGTGGCTTCCTTCAAATAACTTGTAGTGAATGGACAATTGAGGCTTCCTTCTGCTGAGAATATCACTTGTGTTGAGAATGCCAGGTTGCTGGCTTAAAATGATTCCACAAATGATATATGGAAAGGCAATAGGCAACTTTACTGCATTAGTGGAGGCATGTCTAACAATTTGTTCAAACATGAACCTTCCAAAATCAAAGTTGAGCCTGGTTCCAATAGCATAAATTATTCTTCCAAGACCATTAAAGATAGTTGAGATATGATTTGTGGGCACCCAGTTGGCTGAACTAATCTTATACAAGATGGCATATTTAACAGTTAATTTTCCAGCTGATAGATGCTTCTCGCTAGGCCATTCCTTGACTTGGCCAACAGTAATAGTCCTATAGACATCATTGTTTGTAGCCTCTAACTCCACACCTCCTTCAGTTCCTCTCCCTAGGAACTTATTGATTATGGTTGGGGAGAACCTTACACATCTATCTCTCACAAAGACCTTGCAGAATTCCTTGCTACTCTAGTCAGAAATATCCTCTGGGATATTCACAACAAAATCTTTCACTAACCCTTCAAAGCATTGGGGAAAAGCAACAACAGTTTTCATCAGACCAATAGTCTTAATCAATTCCATAACTTCCTTCACTTCTACAACCTCCTTCCCTAGCTCCCTCTCAACAACAACTCTCCTTTGAATAACAAACTTCCACTTGGCAGCACCATCTTCCAGATGGAAAGAAATGTTGTCCAAATGTACAACTGCAACCTTAGCTGGAGACTTTTTAACAGTCTGCCTTTTAGCAAGAGAGATGTCTGGGACATCGTCTTCGACATCATCTTCAGAATCAGAGCTTTCTCTGATCTTCCTCTTTTTGACCTCTACTTTACTCAATGATTTAGAGGGTCCTACACCAGCAACCTTCTTACCTGTTCTGGCTGTCAACATCTCAGCCATAGTCTTCCCTTTTCTGGTCCTTAGTTTCTTTGTAACACTTGGTTTGACATGATGGAACAAGGTGTCATCTTCTTCCTCTGAACTCTCTTCCTCCAGATTAATAGCATTCTCAGCAGTTTCATGAGAAACATCTGCTGGTTTCTTACTAGGCAAGGTTTTACCTAGAGAGCATAGTCCCTCAGCAGCCATGTCTTTCTCTGATCTAGATGAATCATCATCTTTCTCAGTTTAGGGTTCCACCTCAGGTGAGGGGTCCCTTCTAGACAGAGGGGTTGAAACACCCTTGATTGCATGCCCTTCGTTTAGAATCCTAGTTACCAGGTTCCTAATGGCACGATCTGTAAAGTGCATGTCATCCTTATGAGGAGGGTTATCAGGAATGTTACCTTGATTACTTCCATCCGTGGAAGAAATACCAGGGGCGTCGCCTGGAATAACAGAGAGGGGAATAACCTCCAAAATATCTTCATCCAGAAACTCCATGGAGGGAGTCCTTGCCTTGTGAGTGGGTTTTGATCCTGAGGATGAGGGATGTTGTGACATTTTGTTGGACTTTTGAAAAAAATCTTTTTGCCCTAACAGAGGTTGTATGAGAAGTTGGATGAAGATGGAAATGGTTGTGTTGAGGTAGCGTGTGGAAATGGCATAGATACTAGTTCCAATACTAGGTAATGATTTACCATAAATGTGGCACTTTCTTTTAAGTGGGCAGACAATATTTTTATTACCTTTTCCACTCCACTTTAATTGCTATAACTTCTCATGAATACAAATCCCCACTTTCCCTCTTAAACATTCAAACTGATTATCATCCAAATCCCTTGCAAATTTGTCAGCTAATTGCATTTCATGCTTTAGTGCTATGATTTTTTCTTCCACAAATTCTCTAATGAAGTGATGACAAATATCAATGTGCTTAGTCCTGCTGTGCTGAATAGGATTTTTGGAAATAGTTATAGCACTCAGGTTGTCATAGTACAATGTCATGACATCGTGTGTGACATTGTATTCAGTCAACATTAGTTTCAACCAACCCTGTTGAGAACAACTACTTCCAGCTGTTATGTATTCAGCTTGATATATAGCACAAACACCATTTTCATCTTTGAATACTTTCGAATGTGTAGGAGCAGGTGTCCTTGCATTCTTCATTCCAACCTTCTTAACATTGTTCTTGTTATATTTGATTTGAGATAGAAAAATAGACTCTTCTACCTGCTTCTTGACTTGAAGCCTAAGTCCAACAAGGCTTATCTCAACTTCAGACTGCATTTGTCTAACAACAGGTTCAACCATCTGGTCTGTCCTCCCATCAAACCCAATTTTATCCATATCTTTTTGAGCCACCATGAGCTTTTCTCTTTCATTTTTCACAAATAGGATCTTGTCAATACCTCCCCTCTTGTAACCATTGTTAGTGAGGAACATTATGAGTCTCTCATACCGAGCCCTAGGAGCTTGCTTCAAACCATAGAGGGCTTTCTTCAATCTGTACACATGCCTTTTAGGCTGTTCAACACATACTTCCTCTTTCAAGTAGCCATTTGAGATCACTTCCCTTGATCTGGTTGTGACCCTTTTACTGAGATCTTTGGGATGATCCATCTGAACTCTCATGGAGGGTCTCATGTTGACTTTGTCAGGTTTATCTTGAGGAGGTTCATTCTCCTTGTCTGAGAAATCAGCCGGGGGATCATTCAGAGATGTCTTAACATCGTCTGTGACATCAGTCTGTTGGTCATCAACCATACCACTAATAGATTCCTTCATTACTTTGGTTCTGGATTTAAAGACTCTATATGCTCTTTTGTATACCATTAAATGATTCCTCTGAACTCTCTTCCTCCAGATTAATAACATTCTCAGCAGTTTCATGAGAAATATCTGCTGGTTTCTTACTAGGCAAGGTTTTACCTAGAGAGCATAGTCCCTCAACAGCCATGTCTTTCTTTGATCTATATGAATCATCATCTTTCTCAGTTTGCGGTTCCACCTCAGGTGATGGGTCCCTTCTAGACAGACGAGTCAAAACACCCTTGACTGCATGCCCTTCGTTTAGAATCCTAGTTACCAGGTTCCTAATGGCACGATCTGTAAAGTGCATGTCATCCTTATGAGGAGAGTTATCAGGAATGTTACCTTGATTACTTCCAGTCGTGGAAGAAAGACCAGGGGCGTCGCCTGGAATAATAGAGAGGGGAATAACCTCAAAAATATCTTCATCCAGAAACTCCATGGAGGGAGTCCTTGCCTTGTGAGTGGGTTTTGATCCTGAGGATGAGGGATGTTGTGACATTTTGTTGGACTTTTGAAATTTTTTTTTTGCCCTAACAGAGGTTGTCTGAGAAGTTGGATGAAGATGGAAATGGTTGTGTTGAGGTAGCGTGTGGAAATGGCATAGATACTAGTTCCAATACTAGGTAATGATTTACCATAAATATGACCTTTTCTTTTTAGTGGGCAGATAATATTTTTATTACCTTTTCCACTCCACTTTAATTGCTATAACTTCTCATGAATACAAATCCCCAATTTCCCTCTTAAACATTCAAACTGATTATCATCCAAATCCCTTGCAAATTTGTCATCTAATTGCATTTTATGCTTTAGTGCTATGATTTTTTCTTCCACAAATTCTCTAATGAAGTGATGACAGATATCAATGTGCTTAGTCCAGCTGTGCTGAATAGGATTTTTGGAAATAGTTATAGCACTCAGGTTGTCATAGTACAATGTCATGACATCGTGTGTGACATTGTATTCAGTCAACATTAGTTTCAACCAACCCTGTTGAGAACAACTACTTCCAGCTGCTATGTATTCAGCTTTATATATAGCACAAACACCATTTTCATCTTTGAATACTTTCGAATTTGTAGGAGCAGGTGTCCTTGCATTCTTCATTCCAACCTTCTTAACATTGTTCTTGTTATATTTGCTTTGAGATAGAAAAATAGACTCTTCTACCTGCTTCTTGACTTGAAGCCTAAGTCCAACAAGGCTTATCTCAACTTCAGACTGCATTTGTCTAACAGTAGGTTCAACCATCTGATCTGTCCTCCCATCAAACCCAATTTTATCCACATCTTTTTGAGCCACCATGAGTTTTTCTCTTTCATTTTTCACAAATAGGATCTTGTCAATACCTCCCCTCTTGTAACCATTGTTAGTGAGGAACATTATGAGTCTCTCATACCGAGCCCTAGGAGCTTGCTTCAAACCATAGAGGGCTTTCTTCAATCTGTGCACATGCCTTTTAGGCTGTTCAACACATACTTCCTCTTTCAAGTAGCCATTTGAGATCACTTCCCTTGATCTAGTTGTGACCCTTTTACTGAGATCTTTGGGATGATTCATCTGAACTCTGATGGAGGGTCTCATGTTGACTTTGTCAGGTTTAGCTTGAGGAGGTTCATTCTCCTTGTCTGAGAAATCAGCTGGGGGATCATTCAGAGATGTCTTAACATCGTCTGTGATATCAGTCTGTTGGTCATCAACCATACAATTAATAGATTCCTTCATTACTTTGGTTCTGGATTTAAAGACTCTATATGCTCTGCTGTAGCCCAGAAATAATATTTCATTACTTTTGGGTCCCATCAAATCCATATGGAGGAGTTTCAAACCTTTGGAAGTGATGTCATGTCTGAGTTTCTGATGTGACATCCTTGTCTGACATTTTCCACAGACTTTTCTTTCATCAATCTTCAGTTTGGGAGTTCCTCTAACAGCTTCAACAGATATAATCATATTCATCCCTTTAAGATGCAGATGGCTCATCCTTTGATGCCATGTCTTCACTCCTTCTTCTTTGACTAAGGTACACTTTGAAGGGTAACCATTTTGAGAGCTCCACATGTAACATTTGTCTTTGGACCTGACTCCTTCCATGATCACTTCACTTTCTTTGTTAGTAATCAGACATTCAGTTTTAGTGAAGTTAACATTTAGACCTTGGTCACACAGTTGACTGATTCTTATTATATTTGCAGTTAAGCCCTTAATAAGTAGGACATTGTCAAGATCAGGAACTCCAGGACAATCAAGCTTACCAATCCCTTTGAATTCACCCTTTGATCCATCACCAAAGGTTACATAGCTCGTGGCATGAGGATGAAGGCCAGTTAGCAAGTGTTTGTTTCCAGTCATATGTCTGGAGCACCCACTGTCAAAATACCAATCTTCTTTGGCTGAACCTTTGAAGGAAGTGTGAGCTATTAGGCTTGTAATATTAGTCTTGGGAACCCATTGCTTTTTGTTGACAAGCCTGTGATGTTTGGGTCTAGGTTGATAGTGATTCTGATAATGAACAAGGCTAGGATAACCATACATCTTATAGCTGAAGGGCTTTAGGTGACCAAATTTTCCACAGTAATGGCATCTCCATCTTTGGTGTTTCCCTTTATGATGTCTTCCCTTCTGATGTTGTGACATATGATGTGACATCTCAGGTTTGCTTTTAATATGGCTGCACTTAGATTCATTAAACCCAATGCCAGATTTGTCTCCTGTTATTTGTCCAGTTTGGAGAATCTTGTCTAAGGAGTCAGATCCATTGTTTAACATTCTTACATACTTGGTCATCTCTTCCAGTTTAGAATTCAAGAACACAACTTCAGTTTTTAACTTAGAGATGGTTTCCACATGTTCAGCCTTCTCATTCTCCAACTGTATTATCACTTTCTTCTGGCTTTCAACTTGTTGACTTTCATCTAGTTTGGCATTCAGAACCACTGCTTCTGTTTTTAATTTGGAGATGGTTTACAAGTGTTCTACCTTCTCATTCTCAAGTTGAGTTATTACCTTCTTCTGGCTTTCAACCTTTTTACACACCTCTGCACTTTTGTGACACAACTTTCTGTAGGTAGTGGCCAACTCTTCAAAGGTTACTTCATCATCACTTGAGTCTTCATTAGAACCCCATCTTCCAGTCAAGGCAGTCACCAGATTTGCAGACTCTTCTGTTTCACTCTCATCAGACCAAGTGGCAGCAAGACTCCTCTTCTATTTCTTGAGGTAGGTTCCACATTCAGTTCTAATGTGTCCATACCCATCACATTCATGGCATTGTACTCCTTTTCCTTCTTTGGGCTTATCATCTGACCTTGTTCTTCTTTCAGCATTGTTGGATTTACTGATGTCAGATGAGATGTTCTTGACATTAGCCTTAGATCTTACATCCATCTTTTTCAACATTCTGTTGAACTGTCTTCCCAGCATTACTACATCATTTTCCAGATCTTCATCAACATCCTGACCATTTTCCTCCTCAGTGTTTGAAATGAAGGCTATGCTTTTGGTTTTCTTTTCAGATCCATCACACATTCCCATCTCAAATGTTTGGAGGAAACCAATTAGCTCATCAACTCTCATATTGGAGATGTCTTGAGACTCTTCTATGGCTGTCACGTTCATAACAAATCTCTTAGGGAGTGACCTGAGTATTTTTCTTACTAATTTTTCATCTGTCATCTTCTCTCCCAGGGCTCCTGAGGCATTAGCAATTTCAAGGATACTCATATGAAATTCATGAATATTTTCATCTTCTTTCATCCTTAAATTTTCAAACTTGGTAGTGAACAGTTGTAGTCTAGACATCTTCACTCTAGAGGTGCCTTCATGAGTGGTTTTGAGAATGTCCCAAGCATCTTTAGCCACCTCATAGTTGTTTACCAATCTAAAGATATTCTTGTCTACTCCATTGAATATGGCATTCAATGCTTTAGAATTTCCAAGGGCTAGATCCTCCTCCTCCTTGGACCATTGTTCTTCAGGCTTCTTATCAGTTGTGGCTTCTCCTTCCTTAGTAATTACTGGATGTTCCCAGCCTGTTAACACAGCCTTCCAAGCCTTATTATCAAGAGATTTTAGGAAAGTTATCATTCGAGGTTTCCAATAGTCATAGTTAGATCCATCCAAAATTGGTGGCCTGTGAACAGATCCTCCATCTCTCTCTATAGTACCAGAAAGTATTGTCCCTAGATCTCACCCAGAACCAGAGCAGGATGCCTACTCTGATACCAATTGAAATTCTGGTATCAGATATGAGATATCGAAGATAATGTCACGACACTAATATCTGAGTAAAACAAACAAGATAAAGATAAAGAATAGTAATGCAAGAGACATAAGCAATTGTTAACCCAGTTCGGTGCAACTCACCTACGTCTGGGGGCTACCAAGCCAGGAAGGAAATCCACTAAATATAATCAGTTCAAAGACTCTCAGTACACTCCACAAGTTACAGTCTTTTTCACCTAATCTCTACCCGTATTATTTCTACCTAAGAACTCTTAGATATGAGATCCCACTCACTCCCCCTCAATCACACCAATGATAATAAACAAGAATTGCTTATGAAAATAAGACACTCTTCAAAGACACACACTTGATTTTACTTAGCAGTTTCAATCAAGTAGACACACACTCATGCTTAAAAGCTTAGAGTGACAAATTACAACTCAAAAATCAGACCAATTCAATCATCTATGGATGAATTGAATGGCTTACAAGTCACACGACCATACAAGACACAAACCCTTATTCTCTCTAAATATTTCGCTCTGTATTTCTTGTGTATCAAATCCGGTTTTCCATGTCCTATTTATAGAAGCATTCAGCTGGGCTTGGACATCATAAAACCCTAAAACTATTTTCCATTCAAATCTTCTTATGACAGTTGGTTAGATCTCTTTGGAAAATAAGTTAAGTCACGTTGTAATCATTGATTGATTGCGTTTGCAATTAACTCCTCAATCAAACATAGATTGGCATTAAAAGCGCAATCACATAACACATAACATTCAGACTGAATGTTCTGTGTACAGATGTCATGACATCAGGTCTGACATCCTGGAACAATCATGCATAATTCCATTTTAAATATCCATCAGGTAAATTTTATCAGATGTCATGACATCGTGTATGACATCCTGAAACAATCCTACATAATTATATTTTTAAACCAGCAGTAGGTACAAGATATCTTATGTTAAGACATCACATGCAACATCTTGTGAACACTCTTTGTTTTACCAAAATTGCTGCCAACACTTAGAACCAACAGATCTTAACCTAACAAAGTCAAATCAACCTTGACCAAGGCCCAACAAGACAAATCAAACTCACAAAGTCAAAATGGCTCTACACAATTAATTTGGCATTTAATCAATTAAAAATAATAAAAATAATGCATTAAATTAAATATGGTTTGTCAATTTCCTAAAACCTCATCAAAACACCCAAAAAATGGCCATGAGATTTATCATAGGTCAAACAAGGTCAAAGGACCTTGGAGAAATTTTTTCAGAAATTTTAGAAACTTAAAAGTATTTTTAATAAATTAAAAATATTCACAAAATCAATCAAATCATGAAAAATATTAATAATGATCCAAAAAATAATTTTAATTCAGAAAATGAAAGAGGATTTTAGTTAATTTTTTTTGGTGAAACTCTCATATTTTTTTTGGATCAATATTAAAATTAATATGAATTAATGAAAAACAAAGGAATAAAAATAAAAATCAGATAATAAAAAAAACGTGGACCACTTGATCTCCCTCATTAATTGAGGTGACATATCAAGTGGTGGAGAGCGCACGTTCCATGGTGTGCGCTAGTCAATATTCCACACGCTTGGTAATCACAATGAGCACTTCAGATTAAAAGGTTTTAAATCAAATCAATGGCTCTGAACACTTCCAGCTCATCGCCGTAGCCAAAGGCCGGTCATCTTCTCCGATGACCCTGGCCAGACTGGTTCATTCATCATCATATCATAAATGAAAAAGGAGGACATGATCTTAAAGAAAAAATGGCGTAGATCACGAATATCACCTCAATTTAACCTAACTCCAAATATATAGAGAGATACGTGGAGTTGAATTTTGAGGTGTGTCAACTGAGTTGCTTCAATTTGACCTCAAAGCAACTCACTCTTCTTGCCTACATTGGTAGGACTTCAGACAACCAAGGATCCAAGAGAATTGATGAGAATTTAGAGAAAATCGAAGAGAAGAAAAATATGGAAAAATACCTTCAATGCTGTGCAGAAATGGACCTCTCTTGCTTCAATTCTTGGTTGATCTTACTTATGGAGCTCGTGGAAATGGATTAAGAAGGATGCAAAGCTTTGGATCTTGGAGTTTTTGAATCTCCAAACAGTGAGATTCAAACTCAAATTTCAATTGAGATTTATCAGGTTTTCCTTTGAATGGTGAGGGTTTGGAGCTAGGGATTCAAAGCTGGCGTGCAAGGTACTTGAAACTGAAGCATTGGACCTCTATTTATAGAAAAAGATGAGTGTTATTTGCACACTTGAAAATACTTCCAAAATTGGCAATACAATTTACATGCTTGCATTGGCGTGTGCAGGCCCATGAAACAACTCTACTAGGTCCACAATCAACTGAAATGAGGTCTGAATGAAGCTTGGATTGCAAGGCAAATATATTTGAATGTTTGAAGCATGATCCTTGCCAACTGATACAACCCTGTTTAAGCCATGTGCAGACCCCTCAAACTTTATCCAAAATGAATTAATTAGGACTCTTTGGAAAGCTTAGATCAAGAGGAACAACTCTTATGTTGAACACTTTTCCATTTGGAACATGTATAATGGTCAATTTTGAGGTGGAAGTTTGGAAATTTCAACATGTCAAAATATTTTCTAAGTGTCAAGCCACATGTTCAATTATTCCACCTTGCCTAACTTTTTATGTGAGCTCCAAATAAGAAAAGTGTCTTTATAAAATTTATAGCTATTTCAAAAACCTTCAAAAGGGTTACAAATTTGACATCATTTGGGTTTGGGATGAGTGAGTTATGCATTTTTCAAGTTGAGGAAAATCACTTGTTCAATGGTATTGGTCCAAAATGACCTATAATGTATCCTCATATCACATGCTCATAAAAGTTGAATTAGTTCTTACTCCATACATCAAAGTTGTATTGTACACCTTTAATGTGATTGTGCAACTTGGACACTATATCTCATAGGCGCTCCTTGATACGACAACTTGGACAATGTTTACTTTGGAAGCACATTCAACGAAGATCCGGTGTCAACTATAAAATTTGACAAAGCGTCACCTTTGCAGTTCATGGAGATATGCAAAGCCAAGTTATGATTCCTACCCTCCTCGGGGAGTTCTTCATCGCAGAAACTGAGATTATTGCAGGAAGTGATGTTAGCCATAATATGATTGAACTGATCCACCGTAACATCTTGTTCCATATAGGCTTGCTCAAGAACTTTCTATAGTGCTTCTCTGTGCGCTTCAGAATTCATCAACAGACACAGTACTGAGATCTTCGAGGGGTTTGGAGCAGCTGTTCCACCATATTGAACTCACTCTTCTTAATCAGCCGGAGTACCTCATCATTGTCATTAGGCTTCAAGCTGCTGGATTCACCAGACTAACACCTTGGAGCACTGACCGATTCTACAACAGGCACATCCACCTTCTTACCGACAGTCAAATCTTCAACATTCTTTGGGAACGCCGACCCAAACATACGACCACTCCGGGTCACCTTAGTAACATCAGCAATGCTTACGACAGAACTGGTCATCGGCAAAGCAACCTCTTGACCATCTTTCACCATAGTTGCATTATACTGATAAGGAACAACTTTATCGGATGCGTACATGACTGGACCCGCCACCCGTATAACCAATGGCGATACCGATCTCTTGCTGACACTATTACTATTTCTGCTGTCATACTGAATAACCACTCTCTCAGGATTCTTGAAAACATGTGCTATAACATTGACATAGTTATCTATATGATGGGATTGAACAATTTGGGTCAAGCCTTCATCCATCAACCGCTGAATGTCTCTCTTCACAATCATACAACCTCTAGGGTTGACACTGTAGATAGCACAACCATCATGGTCATGCTCACAATCACTAACCAAGAAGATGTTCTTGTGCATCCTCACCAAGGACCTCCTAATGAAGCATACATCGAATACCTTAAACTCCCCTGGACAACCGTCTACCATATCAATAGACGAATTTCCATGGGCAGGCAGTGGGTTAGCTTTAACATTCAGTGCACGGTCTTCAAAGGACACCATTCCACTCTTAACCAGCTTCTGAACTTCATACTTGAGGGGGTAACAGTTCTCTATATCATGCTCGGGAGCTCCTTGATGGAAAGCACAACAGAGTTCTGGTTTGTATCACCGGGGAAGTGGTTCAGGGATTTGCAGAGGACTTCTTGGTTGTAATAGGTTCTTGAGAACCAAAGAGGGATATAGTTTTGCATATGTCATCTAATTTGAGTCGAAAGAGACCTTCTTCCTCTTAAAAGTTTGTCGCTGATGATTGTTGGTATTGTTGTTGTTGTAGGTGTTTGTTCGTTGTTGTGGTTGTTGTTGTTGATGTTGTTGTTGAATTGGTGTTGATTGATTTGTTGAAAATACAGGAATGACTGAAGATACTTGATGATGATGTTGACGGGGTGGTTGATTTCTTCTAATCTGAGGCCTCCTTTGCCTCCCAACTGAAACTGCATTAGCTTCATTGTTCTTCTTCTTGCTGAAATTGTTGGCATACCTCTTGTTGGATGACACCTCCTCTCTAGACAACCGTCCTTCTCAGACACCTTCTTCTAGCCTCATCCCCATGTTTACCATTTCGGTAAAGTCACTGGGGGCACTGGCAATCATCCGCTCATAATAAAATGAGCTCAGGGTCTTCAGAAAAATCTTAGTCATCTCCTTTTCCTCTAAAGGAGGGGTGATTTGAGCAGTAAGCTCTCTCCATCTCTGCACATACTCCTTGAATGTCTCCTTGTTCTTCTGAGACAATGATCTCAACTGATCTCTATCGGGAGCCATATCAACATTGTATTTATACTGCTTTACAAATGCTTCGTCCAAATCATTGAATGTGCAGATGCTCGCACTATCCAATCCCATGTACCACCTCAGAGTGGCACCAGTCAGACTGTCTTGAAAATAATGGATCAACAGTTGATCATTATCCGTTTGAGTAGACATATTTCGGGCATACATCACCAAATGACTGAGTGGACAAATATTCCCTTTGTATTTTTCAAAGTTAGGCACTTTGAATTTCACCGGAATCTTTATATTTGGGACCAAACACAGTTTCGCACCACTCTTCCCAAACAAGTCTTTACCCCTCAAAGTTTTCAACTCCTTACACAGCTCAAGGAATTGATCATTCATATCATCCATCTTTTCATACACATCCGGGCCCTCAGACGGCTCAGAATGATAGATGGTGTTTTCTACACGAGGCAGGGTATGCACAACAGGTGGAGGCATAAACATGACCGAGCTAGATGCCGACATAGAAGCAAACATAGGCGTAAAGCCTTCAGGCACGAAGTTCGGCGGCATTCCCCACGGGAATCCGGCAGGCATGTTGGGTGCAAAATGAGCAGCAGTTGCAGGAATGGTAGAGGTAGTCACCTCGGAAATGACAGTCCTCTGAGCAGGAGGAGTTGCGGGTGTTGGAGAAGACTGGCTCTGAGAAGCTAACACTGACTCCATCATGGCAGTCAGGCAGGCGATGTCTTCTTTCAAGTCTCTATTCTCTTGCTCAAGATGTTCCATGATTCTAGAGTGATTGGCACAAGTATTGTATCGATGAGTCAGCTTGGCTGAAGCACAAAAGAAACACCAATGAGACATCTGGCGAAAGAGAAACCTGCTTATGCAAATGATGCACGAAATGCAATGCTTGATTGTTTTTATTTTCAAGGAACTTACTATATTATTTGCAAATATATATATATATATATATATATATATATATATATATATATATATATATATATATATATATATATATATATATATATATATAACAATAATTGCAATAATTTGATATGACAATAAAAATCTCTTTTATTTATATAATTGGAAGGATTAGACTGAGTACAATTTCAGAAACCAAATGAAAAATACAAGAGAAAAGGAGACTAGTCATCCTAAGGATCCCTAACAACAATGTCAGAAGATCTGGCTGTAGGCGCGTACTTCCTTCAAATGCGTCGGATTTTGGTCTCAAAAGAAGCCTTCATCTGAGTCTTCTCAAGGACAAGCTAGTCAACAATCTTCTTCCAAACAACGAAAGGCTGAGGCATACTAGAGGAAGATGAAACCTCCGACTCTCTCTGTCTCTTTGTCACTCGGTCTTCAAGTAGCTCAATGAGTGCATCTTTGTCCTTAGACTCAAGTTGCAACTCTTCATGTTTTCTGCTTAAAGCATGGAAACGCTCTTCCCGCATATCCTTCTCTTGTTTCATCTTGGTGAACGCGTCTTTCAACTCCTCTACATCCTGGTTAGGGAGAGTTAAAGGTTCAACCATAACCATAGACATAGATCTTTCACAAGGATAAGGCATTTTCAACTCCAAAGCTCTTTTTTTCACCCAAAGAGTGTAAGCTTCTAAAGCTACATAATTGCACGGACCAAGCTCGGATCTTCCTTTCCTATGCACATTATGCCAAGCATGCACAATCTTCTGCTTCAAATGTTGGGGATCTTTACCCTCTTGATAGAAAAGACCTTCTAACAAGGTGTTATTAGTTTTGTCTCTCAAGGGGAACCCAAGTTGACGATGAGCCAAAGCAGGGTTGTAGTTAATTCCTCCTTGTGTACCAATGAGAGGCACATTAGAGAATTCACCATAACAATCAATAATCTCCAAACTGCGCAAAGAAGGATCATACCAAACTATATCATCATTAGTGAGAGACATAAGTCTATGAGACCACAACAGACATTGTTTATTCTCCATAAAAGTAGGTGTCTGAGGCAAGTGAGAAATAAACCACTTGTACAGAAGAGGACTACAACAGACAATCGTTCCACCACCTTTATAATTCCTTGGATGCAAAGAGAAGTACATATTACCTAACAGAATAGGCATAGGATTCCCAATCAAGAAAATTCTAATGGCATTAACATCAACAAAACTGTCGATGTTAGGGAACAAAGCTAGTCCATATATGAGCAACACAAAGATAGCTTCAAAAGCGTCTACACTACCGGCTTTAGCAAAGGCAGTAGCTTCCTTGATGAGGAACTCAGAAGGCAACCCAAAAAATCCTCATTTCTTCACCCAATGAGCCTCTATCTCAGACTTCTTCAAGTGAAAAGCTTCAGCTATAAGATGAGATCTGGGAATCTCTTCCAATCCACTAAAAGGCACTTTGTTATAAACATGTATCCCTAAGAGATGGGCATACTCCTCTAACATATGCACAAGCTGATAATTTGGAAAAGTGAAGCAACGGTAGAGAGGGTCATAAAACTGAACCAACACACTCAAGAGTCCTTCAACCACCTCAGCATGCAGGATAGAAAGAAGTTTCCCATGGAGTTGTTTGAGTCCAAGGGATCTAATACAAAAGATGCTAGCTTCCTTAACTCTTTCAAATCCGGGCGCCTGAAACTGTACTTCTTAGTGTTCCTTCGTCCATAATCCATGGTCTGAAAATATTTGCAAATAATACCTCAGTTCCTTGAAAGTTTCGCGTGATGAATGTTATGATGCGCATGAATGCACGAATGCAACAATCACGAATAAGGGATTACACACAAGGCAAACAAACAAAGGTCAAGGTATGAATCGATTCATTGTCAAGATCAATCATCCATTTTGGTGGATTATGGTTTACACCTTATCGACACCTAAGTTCCATTGATATTGACAAGACTTGATTGGATCAACCAAGAATCAAGGGTCTGTTGTAAGTCACGAGCATAGAGTCCGGGTATGAACCATCCCAAAGGAGTGAACTAAGGATAAAACCTGTAGATCATGTTCTAAAAAGTTCCCAGAGTCTTAATTCCATCTATCGGATATTATAGGTTAGGATGACTGACTCATTAACCCATAATATTCTCAAGAGAAACTCGTCTGAGTGTAGTATCATGTAACAACCGCTATCAAGTCTACACTTGAACAGTCTCCGCACTACGTCCTAAATAGGCCAAGAGGGGTTAAAGGTTCTACGGTCCTCAGCTTCTCGGATCCCAAATTAGAGATAGTAATACCTAACCACAAATAACTTATGTGACATTAGTAACTCCAAAAGGGTCTCCACTGAGTAGGTGGGTCTCAAGCCAACTTTTTAAGGACAACTCTGTAGCGGGGTATTCGTTACCATTAGATATATTGACTAAATCTAAGGTAAACCATACAAGTCAAGTCGCCACCGCACTTCTATTTATCCAAAGGAATGGATTGAAAGCGAACAAAAACCTAAAAGTTTTATCGAATCAAAAACTAGTAAAAATGTCAGAGATCTGGGTAAGGGGGTTGGTTATGCAATGGGAAGGTTTTAAGCACCCAAAACATCCTAGGTACTCCTAGGGAGCCCTTTTCATACTTGTTGTAAGGTTGGTGTTTTGTGAAAATTTATTTGTGCAAACATGATTGAAGATATGAGAAAAGAATTTACAAGTTATTTACATTTTGTGTTTGGATGGATAAACCCATTGCCTACGTACCATCTTAAAAAAAGATTAGGATCAAAACCTCGTAGTTCGGGATAAAAATCTCAAAATGAGTTGGTGAATTGATTGGTCCAAAAGCCTTAAGGTCTTTTGTTATCCAAGGGAGAAAACTCAACCTAAAACCACAAATCCGCCATGTAAGGATAGCTTCAACATGCTAGTGAGGGGTTAACCCTATAATAAGCATGGAAGACTCATTGTCCATCACTAAGGATATAGGTGAGTATTACATCTACCTCAAGGATAACTCAAACCTAATAGCTAAAGGTTATGAAAAGTTTTGATTAAGGAAGTGGCCATTGAAACCACAAAAGCATTTAAATGGGTTATACTTACCAATGAAAGGTATTTACAAAATATGGTCAAAATTGACTTAGAAGTTCAATTCAAAATAAGTGTTATGAAAAGAAAGTTTGAAAATAAAAAGCATAAGGCTTAGGTTTCTAATGTTTGAAAACAAGTGTTAAATGTTTGCACAAAAGTTTTGGCTTGGGTTAGAGTGGAAGGAAGAAGAAGAATGGCTAAAGTCCTAATCATACAAAAGATAAGGGATAAGAAACAAGACCACAAATGGAGTTCCTCTCTTGAGATCATATTGATGATCCAAGTAGCTCCCATCCTTTGGAATATGCAAGCAAAATGATAATAAGCTCAAGCAACAATCAGACAAGCCTCTTAAGAGATCCTCAATGTATCTTGTATCTTTCACTTTGGATGAACATGGCAATGGTTCTTCAATTTGAGCTCTCATAGAATTTCCTAGCACAAAAGGACACACATCAAAATTTCCATGAAGTAAATCAAAAATGGACAAGAGTGAGTTTAGAGGTTTGGTCCTTCTAGTCCATCTTCAACATAAAGGTCCTTTTACTCCAATTTGCATAGGGAAGGTCCTAGAAACTAAGTCAATTTTCCCATTTCTTTGCATTTGGTCCACAACAATCAAAACAAAACACAAGCACAATAATATATACACAATTATGTGCTCAAGTGAGCAAAAGGCAAATTGCATTAACATAAACATTGGCTCAACTGAGCAAAGGGGAAAAGCAAATGAATAATATGTACAAGAATAGTAAATTGCATAAATGTAAAGAGCAAGAATTAAATGTTAATGGTTAATGGTTAGTGTTAGTAGTTAGTGTGCCATAAGGCAAATTTAGCGCTATGTTAAGCAATCGTAATTGGACTTATGTAGAAGTCACAACTATCTGAGGCCGGCCAATAGTAATGTAGGTAACAACACAAGTTAGAGGTCTTGATTAGTGAATCAAACTCCAACAACTTGCCAGGCCAAAAAAGAAGATGAGAAATGATCTTGTATTGGTTTAAGTCCTTTGCATGATTTAGAAAGCAATCTATCCTTAATGCAAAGCCATTCACTTGATCATTTGATCAAGATGAATTAGATTTGAATCAAGGAAGATTAAGCCTCCCTAATCAATGCTAACCATCAACCTTTAACTCATTGATTAAAAAAGAAAAAGAGAAGAAGAAGAAGAAGAAGATGAAGAATAGAAATAAAGAATTAAAGTGCATTAAATGAAATGGAATGTACCAATCAACAAATGTTGACCAAAGATAGGGAAGATTAAGGTCAAACAATAGAAAACAGAAGCAAGATGAAGATTAGAAGTCAAGAAATAAACAAAGTATTTTTGGCATTTTTAATATTTAAAACAAAACTTGAATTAAAATATTAAAGAAAGGTCAAACTTCAAACTCACTTCAAATCAACTTTGAAAAGTCCAAGTGAATTATCCCAAGTTCAACAAGGTCAAACAAAGTTTGACAAAAAAATTCACCATTTTTAAAAGTCAGAAACTATTTTTAATCAATTTAAAATGAATAAAAATAACCTAATTGAACTAAAATCTCAAATAAATCTCAAATCAATTAATAAATTGATGAGAATATTTTTCATAGATCTATCATCATTCAAAGAGGTTGAGAAAATATTTTTGTATTTTTTGAATATCAAAAACTATTTAAAATGAATTAAAAAATAACCAGAAAAGAGAAAATTACTAAAAAATAGCAAATGATAGAATAAAAAATATTAAAAATCACTTTTAGAAACTAGAAATTAAAAGAGAAATAATGCAATTGGTCCCATAATTTTTGGACCAATAATAAAAGAGATGAATTTTAGAAATTGAAATGGAATTAAAAAATGAAATGGAAAATAAAATCAGAAATGGAAAATATGAAAAATCCACATGCGTTGGATTGTATCTCATTAAATGACGTGGAAGATCCAATGGCATTGACAAGCGCGCGTACCATGAACCTCAGTCAATGAGAAGCATAAAGAATAAAAGAAAGTCATAACCATGGACTGCTGAGATTAGATCTGGAAATGGAAAGGGACGGTCCAGATCTGATCTGGAGACCAGACGGTGGCCAGCGCCACCGTCTTCTCCGGCTAGCTCCGGTGGAGATCAAAAATTGCAGGTCAATAAATGATAACTAAAATGCACGATCCAGGCATCATTTGAAAGGTGGAGTGATGTACATCACTCCTATGCCACTCAATTCCACTCTAGATTCCTATTAAGAGAGAAATCAGAGATGGAAATTTGGTGGTGTTCAACTGAACTTGCTCGATTTCAACAATTAGGCACACAATAATGATGCCTCTATAGAGAGGACTTCAGACAACACAAGATCAAGGCAAATGGAGCAATGTATGATGAGATTCGAAGCAAAATTCAGTTGATCAAAACCTTTGGATTGTGAAGAATTGAGTCACTCTCTTTTGTTCCTTTTGCAAACAGAAGCTTCAATGGATCAAATGAAGAAGGTCTAGGAACTTTAGATCTTAAAAATCAATCAATGCAATTGAATTTCAGATCTGAAATTTTTAGAGAAAAATGAAGTTTGTTCCTTTGGTATGGGTGGGGATTCAATTCAGCAGGGATTTAGGCGCCATTAGGTTGAAGAATTGAAGAGCTATGGCAAGGTATTTATAGATGGAGAGAGCTGTAAGCAATGCTGAAAGTGTGACTTCAAATTTGCATGAACGGAAAGGGCCTCCATGCATGGGCCTGTACAGGCGCATGGAGGGCCCAATTCCACATGGCTTGGTAAGCTGAGATCATGAATGAATGAAATGGACGTGTAATTTAGATGTAATCAGCTCATGCATGGCAATTGAATCAATTTTTCAAAAATGCACCTAATTCTTCATGTCTTCGAAAATGATGCTTCCAAACTCCAAATGCAACCTTATGAGTAATGGTTAGAAAGCTTGTTGCATAAGGAACAAGCGCTATGTTGATCAAAACTCCAATTGGGCCTTGGAAATTAATGAAATTTGAGCTTGAAGTGTAGGGTGCAAAACATGTATATGTGAAGTTTCCAAATTTGGCCAATGTTCAAGCCCCTCTTTCTCAATGATGCAAGCTCCAAATGATAAAATATTCAATATGAACGTTGTATATCTTTTCAAGACAATCAATTTGGACTTAAATTTGGCATCATTTGGATTTTTAATGAAGTTATGGGCACTTGAAGTTGGACTTTTTCACATTTCAATGCATTTGGTCCAAAGTGACCTATAATGTTTTGCATTATCACATGTATTGCTTTTGAGATTTTGCAATTTTGCTCAACATAACATTTGAAGTAGACACAATAAGCTTTCCAATTAATAAAGTCTCACCTCAAAATCATGAAAAATGAATGAGTTATGTTCTTGGGAAGTTGACCCAAAATTAGGGTTTCAGTCAAAATGACCTATAATGTCTTGGGATGGATGATGACCTTCCAAGCTTCAAATCAAATTTTGATGAACATGAAAGTTATTCATATTGTCCTTAAGAACATTGTTTCGCTTGGGGTCATCTCCATTTGACCAACACATAAAAAGTTAGGTCTCAGTGCATTTCAAAATAGTCAGATGAATTGACTGATCAACTTCTCAAGTCCACAACTCATTTCTTGATGAATTGATGATTGAGGGCATTCAAATGAGTTCAAATATGCATGAGATTATGAATTAAAGAACTTACCTTGATTGTATTTGACCATGGGTTGAGGTTGCTTCATGAGCAAGGCATTGTTGATGATCAGATGAATTAGGGTTTCCTTGGGAAACAAACCTCAAACCCCTTGACTTGCTTTGATCAAAATTATGAATTGAGATACTTGGA
Source organism: Lathyrus oleraceus (assembly GCF_024323335.1). Classification (NCBI taxonomy): domain Eukaryota; kingdom Viridiplantae; phylum Streptophyta; class Magnoliopsida; order Fabales; family Fabaceae; genus Lathyrus; species Lathyrus oleraceus. The sequence continues at coordinate 319,641,455 of NC_066584.1, read as the reverse complement.
AGGCATATTTGATGGATGAGAGCTTTGGGAACCATTACCATTCTTTCTTTCATCTTCTCTTGACCATATCAATGCACAGAGGATCTCCTAGAAGCTTTGGATCTTGTGATTGCTCAAGCTACAAACAAGAAATGTTAGTGACATATTTTTGTGCTTTTGGTTAGTAAATAAAATGAGAAAAGAAATGATATACAATTCAAGCATGCTTGGTGATCTCAAACCACTCACAAGAGAGATCCCACCCAAAGGTAAAGAGCCAAGATGCTTATGGTCCTTGAGGCTATGCAAATGCAATGTTATGATGCTATGAAGGATCTTAGGGCCAAAATTAGGGTCTTACAGATGCCCCTATTTAAGGTCATTCTAGCCGGAGAAGTGAAGGTTAAAATCTTCGTCTCGACGAGATAGAATGGGCTTAAATAATAACAAAGAGACGAATTTTGGTCCCTAAGAGACCTCATGATGCAGATGTATGTATGCAAAAAGGTAATACTTTGTGGGGATATGTGTCCACAAAGAAGAAAAGAAATCTAGAGAAACTAACAATCCCTATGAGTAATACACTCCATGGGACAGAGACTCTGGGACTCTTATGAGGATAAGAAAGGGAATAAATTGCGTGAGCAGGGCGCGACTGAAAACTTGGTGAAAGACACGAGCAGAATTCCAAAAGAATAAATCAATGGAAAGACCCGAGCTGACTCAAAGGCGCATGTATTGGGGAATATGCCAATACAGCGGAACTATCCATAAAGGATACTTCGGATGAAAATCCGGACTCAGATGGGGAGAATCCACTAAGGGATCTCACTGGGGAACATCCAAACAGGACTTCTCCGGGGAAACACCATGACGAGGTATTATCGGTTACTGGGTAATAAGCTCAAGGAGACATGTGACCAAAACACCGTTATAAGGGTGAAAGAACAACATGCTCGGGGAGAATGAATATCTAAGACCGGTATAAGGGTGAGAGATATTAAACATCCAAAATCATCTGAGGAAAACCTAAAAAGGTATATTTCAACTCAGGAAAATCTGACTCCACAGGGGACCAAGGTCATAATAGGGAGCAGAAGGGAAGGAACACCAGGGATACCGGTTACTGGGTATATAATAGGTGACCGACCAAGGCGTGAATTGGGGAATATTCCCAAAACACCCATCATCCAAAAGAGGGTTAAAAAGCAGACTCGATTATAAGATGGGCATTCGATTCCACAAAAGGAATACGAACCTTACTCGACTGGGGAAGAATAAAAAGACTTCGACCAAAGAGCGCAGGAGATATATTATCTATTACCGTCAGAACGTAGATAATATACTCGCATGGAAGATTATCCACAACCGGTTACTGGGTTAATAAAGGATAAATCGACCGAAAAGAAAGGACATCGGGATACCAAATACTAGGTATAAAATAATGACCAATCAAAGGGAGAAATGATCATTACCGACAAACGGTAAATGAAAGACGACCCGCTGGGGATACATTGACAAAAGCAATGATTCGGGAGATATATCACCGGTTACCGGAAGATATACTCAAAAAGGGTGAAGGACTATCAATACCGAATATTGGATAAAGATAACCGTCAAAGGGGAAAATTACATCTACCAGATATTAGGTAGAAAACCACGGAAGAGTAACCGTCATCAGTTAGGATGAACAAAAAGGTTAACTCTACAAAGGGATAAAAATAGGGTTTACGACTATCGATATAAAGGTAGAAAACCACAGACTCCGCCGTGGAAAAGATGGATAATTACTGGTTACTGAGCAATCATTCATCTGAAATACAGGGAATCGCAGGAAAAAGACACGAGAAGCCGATCTAGGATCAAACTAGAGAGGCACGATGAAACAAGACTTGTCCCTATGAGGATATAACTCAATGGGGAATTCCATCCCAATATATGTGTTGGGGGAAATAGAAACAACCATCATCCACGAGGATATAACTCGGTGGGGACTATGGAAGAAAGGATAAACACTTTCTGCTTCTGGGGCTGACTCTATATGGGGAGATCAGACACAAACATCTGCTTTGGGGAAACATTACCAACCAGCAGGGGATAATAAACAAAGATATATGGAAAATGATGCAACATGAATATCTGGATGCTAAAATTATGCATATATACATGGTTTATGTATGATGAATGCTGGCGAACAGACATATCTAACACAACCAGGTTCAACGAACGATGAACAAACATCCGGTACTACATCTCAAGAGAGAAAGCCAGGCCCAGTGGAAAAATATCCAATCTGATGAGGGGCAAGAGATACCAGGAAATAAAGATCTCTGCAGGGGAATGCATATTAGCCATTCCAACTGGGGACAAGATCATCACATAGATGAACTCCTCCGTAGAAGCAACTCTACCGGGGAAATTATTAGAGAAGGGGATGGATCTCTGGGGAACAACCATCAATCAGAAGCTTCCAAAGATCAGCAAATACTGCCCTACCAAAGAGATCACATCTGATGAGGAGGAAGGATCACTACTCTGCTGAAGGAAGGAGGGATGAATATCTTTACCAAACACCTTGCTCGGGAGAAAAACCACAAACAGGCTCTGCAGGAAGAGGACACAAGTATGCCAGGAATATGAACAAATGTCTTACCCTGTTGAGAATCATACCATCTTTGGGAGAGCACTGAAGACATCCCCAGTATCCTTTTATCATTGTGAATGTTCACTTCGTTTAAAAACAAGTTATGAAAAATTTAATTATTTAAAAACAATGATATTTCTCAATTAAAATATGCAAAACATTTGTTGAGTAGAAACAAATAAGAGTGCAAATACTTGGATAAAGGCTCAAATTTATTTGATGGAATGGTAGTCTGCAAATGGCGAGACTCCATAGATCTTTACAAATTTGAAATTGGTGATATATATTGGAAAAGGGCTACATTGAACACAACGACCATTTCTCCAAAACTCTAAATCCGATGTATTTGAAGCTTCAGTTGATGATGACTGAGCGGGAATCTCTAACAGATGACAGTTTGCAGAACAAAGTCTTGTCGGGATGCAGTTACTTGACAAATCCCTAATTTTTGCCTAGATTGCCCCAGGGTGAGGTACTCAATCTAGCGGGATACATATTCATTTTTTAGGTCTCTAACTTTTGCCTGGATCGTCCTTTCGAGTTTTCAATCCACCGAGACGCTCATTTTTGCCTAAGCCGCCCTTTCGGGTTTTCAACTTAGCGAGCTATTCTGTTTTTATCTTTAGGCGAAGTATTTCTTGACTGCATCTGAATTCACAGGACGAGTGAAATCCTCCCCATCCATAGTTGTAAGTATCAAAGCACCGCCTGAAAAGGCTCTCTTGACAACATATGGACCTTCATAGTTTGGAGTCCACCTGCCCCTGGAATCGGGCGCGAAAGACAAAACTTTCTTGAGCACAAGATCACCTTCTCGAAACACACGAGGCTTGACCTTCTTATCAAAGGCTTTCTTCATCCTTTGCTGATATAACTGACCATGGCACATGGAAGTCAATCTCTTCTCTTCAATCAAATTCAACTGGTCATAACGACTCTGAACCCATTCAGCATCAGTCAACTTGGCTTCCATCAAGACTCTCATTGATGGGATCTCCACCTCTACTGGGAGTACAACCTCCATGCCGTAAACAAGAGAGAAAGGGGTTGCCCCTGTTGAAGTGCGGACAGACGTACGATATCCATGCAAAGCAAATGGTAGCATCTCATGCCAATCCTTGTACGTGACAACCATCTTCTGGATAATCTTCTTGATATTTTTATTAGCAGCTTCAACAGCCCCATTCATCTTGGGTCTGTAGGGAGAAGAATTATGATGTGCGATCTTGAACTCGCTACAGCTCTTTCATCATCTTGTTGTTCAAGTTAGATCCATTGTCAGTAATGATCTTATCCGGCACACCATTGTTGGTGTAAGCCCTAGAGGCCAATACTTTTGGTACTTGTATCGAATCATTTATTAATAATAAAAGGCTTTTTCTTTATTACGTTTGTTTAATAAAGTCCCTAGAATAGCTAGTCTGTTTAATGTATCAAGTATGACTTAATCATGAGATCACATTAAACATAAGGACACTATTCTTAAAGTATCCGTAGTCGAGCTTTATTGTGAAGTGGGATGGCATTAAAGCATTGAGACTATTATGTATATAGACTGATGATCACATCTCATGGATCATGGATAAGGAGTTATCAAGTCTTAAACATAGGTATGAATATTAAGAGTAATATTTATACCGGATTGACCCGCTATGAGAATACTATATAGAAAGTTATGCAAAGTGTCATAAGTTATTCTCATGGTGATAATGGTGTATACCACTCTTCGACCTGAAACCACTATGGACCCTAGATGTAGAGTCGAGTGCTTTATTGCTGATCAAACATTGTCCGTAACTGGATAACCATAAAGACAGTTGATGGGTACTCCACGAAGCATGCTGAGGGACATGAGTGACCTAGATGGAATTTGCCCATCCTGCATAACAGGATAAATGTCTATGGGCCCAATATTGAACTGGACAAGGATGACACGGTCTATGCCTTGTGTTCAATATAGACATAAGGGCAAAAGGGTAATTATACACATAAGTATTATCACAGAAGGAATTGTCAGATCACATGGCATTTTCGTGTCTTGGGTAGCAGTGATGTGTTGCTAGATACCGCTCATTATTTATTATGTTAAATACATGATTTAATATAATTGCCAATGCCGCGAAAACCTACAGGGTCACACACAAAGGACGGATTGATGAGAGATAGAGTAACTAAGGAACACCGTAAGGTACGGTGCCCTTAAGTGAATTGTAGAACATCGTAAAGGTACGGTGTACTTAAGTAGAATACGAAATATGGTAAGGTACCATGAGCTTAAGTGATTTTGGGCATATTATAAGATATGGGCCAAAATACACTTAAGTGGGCCTTTTAGCTTGAAGCCCACACAAGTGGTTCTATAAATAGAACCCTTGTGCATAAGCATTCATTGCGGTTGCATTATTTTCGTTTTCTCTCTCTCTCTCTCTCTCACACACACACACACTCAAAGCCTTCATTCGTACCAGCTAGCACTGTGATTGAAGGAATCCATTCGTGTGGACTGAGTAGAGACGTTGTCATCGTTCAACGTTCGTGATCACTCCGTGGATTTGCATCAAAGGTTTTGATCGTCACAAGAGATTTGCACCAAAGGTTTCAATCATCACAAGAGGTAAATGATCTATCACTGATCATGACCATTCGTAAGGATCTCTAAAGGAGAAAATTTTAATTTCCGTTGCGTTTTGGATCGCAATTCTCCTTCAACCATAACGACATATGAGTTGATTCTTGATAAACTTCACGACCACCTGCCTGGTCACATTTGCGTACGATGCTACTTCAACCCACTTGGTGAAGTAATCAATTGCTACGAGAATAAATCTGTGACCGTTGGACGCTCTCGGTTCTATCATGCCAATCATGTCAATTCCCCACATGGAGAAAGGCCATGGTGATGAAATCACATTCAGAAGCGTCGGGGGAATATGAATCTTATCCGCATAAATCTAACACTTGTGGCATTTCTTCACATATTTGCAGCAGTCAGATTCCATTGTCAGCCAATAGTAGCCTGCTCTCAACATCTTTCTAGCCATGGCATGTCCATTGGAATGAGTACCAAATGAACCCTCATGGACCTCAGTCATTAACAGGTCTGTTTCGTGTCTATCCACGCATCTGAGCAGAACCATGTCAAAGTTCCTTTTATAAAGCACACCACCATTGAGGTAGAAACTACCTGACAATCTCCTCAAAGTCTTCCTATCTTTCACAGATGCCCCAGGCGGGTAAATCTGACTCTAAAGAAAGCACTTGATATCATAATACCATGGCTTATCATCTTGCACCTCCTCTACTGCAAATACATGGGCTGGTCTGTCCAAGCGCATCACGGTGATATTGGGAACTTCATTCCAAAGTCTAACCATAATCATCGAAGCAAGTGTAGCAAGGGCATCTGCCATTCGATTCTCATCTCGAGGAATATGATGGAAGTCAACCTCAGTAAAGAACGTTGAAATCCTCCTCGCATAATCTCTATATGGGATGAGGCCAGGATGATTCGTTTCCCATTCACCCTTGATCTGATTAACAACAAGAGCCGAATCACCATAAACATCAAGATGCTTGATCCTAAGATCAATACATTCTTCCAATCCCATAATACAAGCTTCATACTCAGCCATATTATTCGTGCATTTGAAAGTTAGCCTTGTTGTAAAAGGAAAATGTGTGCCCTGAGGAGTAATAATCACTGCCCTAATACTATTTCCATATTGATTCACAGCGCCATCAAACACCATACTCCATCTGGAACCAGGCTCTGGCCCTTCGTCAAGTGTAGGTTCATCACAATCTTTCATTTTCAAATACAGAATCTCCTCATCTGGGAAGTCATACTGAACTGACTGATAATCCTCAATTGGTTGATATGCCAAGTGGTCAGCCAAGATACTACCTTTAATAGCCTTCTGAGCTCGATACTCAATATCATACTCAGACAATAACATCTGCCAACGGGAAATCCTCCCAGTTAAAGCAGGCTTCTCGAAGATATACTTGATTGGATCCATTTTGGATATCAACCAAGTCGTATGATTCAACATATACTGGCGTAAGCGCTTAGCAGCCCAAGCCAAAGCACAACATGTCTTCTCAAGTGTAAGACCCCAATTTTGGCCCTAAGATCCCTCATGGCCCATATCATATCATACCATGGCCTCAAGGATCATTGCATGCCCTAGCTTCCCTCCTAGTGGGTGGGTTATCTTGTGAGTGTGATTCTTGATCACCAAGCATGTTTTGCATTTGTATATCTTTGCTTTTCATATGTTTACTAACCAAAAAGTACAAAAATATTGTCATCTAACCATGTTACTTGCAGCTGAAGCAATCATCAGTCAAACAGTCAAATCAGTCATTAAGCAATGGATGGTGGCCATTCTTGAAGAATTTGGGCACCATGATCAATCATCAAGAGTTCATATGAGTTGTGACATCATTTTGGATCAAGATATCAAGTGGTAGGGGCTTGGAATTCATCAGAACATGGTTCAGTCAAGCAAAACCCTAGCAAAGTCAACTGAAGTCAACCTTGGTCAACTGAGCATTTAATCAATGATTTGATGATGGGAATTGGTCCGAGAGGTCTCATTCATGTCCATGTAAGCCTCATATAACATGTCAGGCATCCACAGTGAAGAATTTGAAGTCAGTCAAGAAATTTCCTAAAATAGAAAGTTGACCTGTAATTGGAATTTGCCAAAAATGGAAACTTCTTGATCCTTAACTTACATCATCATACAAGCTTCAAATGATTTTTTGCCCAACATGAAAGTTGAAGATCTTGTTCTCCCATTCCCAAAAAGTCCAAGAACACTCAATTCCCATTTATGGTTGGCAAGTTATGATCAAATCATTCTCAAAAATTTTTGAACTTCAAAAGGCCATAACTTCCAAACCATTTGGCCAAATTGGGTGGGGTTTTTTGCTACAAGTCACATTTGATGCCCTCTTTCCAAATCTTCCATCACAATTTACCAAAAGCTCACCAATCAAAATGGCATTTTTGAACTAGCATGAATTATTTCAAGTGAAGTAAAAAAGTGACTTTGTAAATTAAACAATTCCACCACATTCCACCAATTGAGATGGTTCAGAACACACATTTTGGTTATGTTAGAGGCCCAATTCGCAGCTGTAGCCATACCTCACCACTTAAGTGAAATTGGTCAATTAGCAAAACACTTCCAAATTAGCAATTCCAATTTCATTTTCCATTAACCTTGATTAACAGATGTTAAACAGCATATATATTTGACATTTTCTGCAAAACACAACCCTAGCAGCCACTCTCACACTAACAGAAAATCACTTGCTCTCAAAACCACCATTTCCTTCATTTTGAATTTTCTGCCAAAAAACTGCAAGGAGCCAGAGCTGGATTGTTTTGTTTCATGATATATCAATCATTTGGAAGCATTTGCAAGGATGATATCACAATTGTAAGCAAAAGCAAGCACTGTTCCATTGAAGAGCATTGTCATGGCAGATTCAGTTTTGAGATATTTCCAACATTGCTAAGCTGAAATCCTTTGACCATTCATCAAAGCAAACCTGAAGCTTCATCTGTTTCATCACAAAACAACCAAACAACACTTGAATTGACACTGCTTTGCAGATTTGGTACCCTTAGTTGCTTAGTTCTTTAAGAACTTGCTTTGCTTTGCTTTTAATAGCAATTTGCATTGAGGTATAATCCCTTTTCTTCATGTAGTCTGGAAGACCTGGCCTGTTATTTGGCCAGGCAACTGTCTGAAGTCCTCCTTAAGAGGCAATGCTTGTGTGTGTTTACATTTGTCCCAAGCAGGAAAAGTCCTTCAAATAAGGCAATTGGTGGATATAAGAGATATGTAGCCTATCTCCCACTATTCTATGAGTCTTCTCCTTGCTCCCATTACATGGTTGTAGCATTGAGATCCAAACCCAAGATCTATTGAGTCAATAATCTGTGGAGAGAGAGTTCCTACTTTCTGAACTCCCACATCTTCTGATATTCAAATGCTCTCCCTGACCAGGGATAAGAGCAATGAGGCACACCCCTCATATCCTTTCATCTGCTTCACCTTAGCCCCCTCAATGGCAAGGTTAAGAGCACCTTTAACCCTATTCCAGTTGGCTTCAATGCCTAACCCTTTGTGTGAGCCTGATTGTTTGGTTATAGTGTGTGCTGAATGACTTCATTGATCGATTGCTCACTTCATATGCACATGTTGGCTTGTATGCTCTATGCATTTATCATCATTAATTGCTCATTAGTGCATGATCATTTCATTTGTCTCTGTGACATATCTTTGTTGTTTGCCCATTGAGGACAATTGTAAGACCATCAGTTGGCCATTGTTCCTATGATATGGAAGTGAGTATAAGACCATCTCATTGGCCACTCATTTTTTTTCTCTTTGCTTGATGCATTTGTTATGTGAGGATGCAATTGTAAGTCCCTGCAAGTTGGCATTTGTATTTCTAGGACCATACTGTGGAGGTTAGAGTAAGCCCAGATAGATTGGCATCTGACATCCATGTTTTGCTTTTGTTTATGTGAGGATGCAATTGTAAGTCCCTGCAAGTTGGCATTTGCTTTCCTATGATCATATGTTGGATATTGGTATAAGTCCAGACAGATTGGCATCCGGTATCCAAGTTTCGTTTTGTTTTAGGAGATTGGAATAAGTCCATCTATTGGCTTCCGACATCCTTGTTTCTTTGTTTAGGAGATTGGTGTAAATCCATCTATTGGTATCCGGTATCCGCTTTTGTTTGTGAGATTGGAGTAAGACCATTGAGTGGCATCCGGTATCATTTGTTTGTTTATTTTGTTATTGCTCATTGCCCATTCCAAAGGACACACTTGAATCATCTTCTATATGATCTCAAGAGGTGAACCTTCTAAGAAGTTTTACAATCCATCCTCATCCATTCATTCCCATTATGTCCTAAACCTTTTCACACCTTACTGTCAAACTTGAGATAGATATTGTGCAAACATCTTCATGTTTTCAAGTTAAAAACCTGGACTCAAGTCCTTGACTTTTTTCTAACTCCATTTCATAATACTTCTTTGAATTAATCTTAACCATACTTTGACCTACTTTCATGAATACTCACAATCAATTAACTTCACCCATTCAATGTTTTTGTGGCTTTGTCCATTCTTGTTAAGTTTTCATACACGAGCTATAGGTTTGATTTATCTTAGTTGGTTGATGTCAATCTCACCTATTTGTCCTTAGTTGATTGAATTGTAAGTCTTCCTTGCTTATTATAGGGTTAACCCCTCACTAGCAAGTTGAAGCTGTTCTCACATGGTGGACTTGTTGTTTGTATAAGGTTGAGTTTTCTCCCGTGGATAACGTAAGACCTTAGGGCTTGTGTTTAAAATTGAATCCACTAACTTTTGGAAATCTTTTAGCCGAACTACGGCGTTTTGATCCTTACCTTTGACGGAAGGTACGTAGGCAGCGGGTTCATCCGTTCAAACCCAATAATAAAAATTGTATATTCTTTTCTCATCATCCCAATCATGTTTGCACAATACTTATGTCATGACAAATAACAAATTTTATACAACAAGTGTGAAAAGGGCTCCCTAGGAGTACCTAGGACGTGATGGGTGCCTAACACCTTCCCATTGCGTAATTTACCCCTTACCCAGACTCTCTGATCTTTTTATTAGTTTTCTACGTGTAAAACTTCTTAGGCTTTTGTTCGCTTTTTAGCCAGTCCTTTGGATAAATAAAAGTGCGGTGGCGACTCGAAATTCATTGTATGCTTTGCTTATGGTTTAATCAATAGATCATATAGCGACGAATACACCGCTACATCAAGCATTGAGTATCGAGACTCATAACCAGTGAACTTCTTACTCAGGTAGTAGATAGCATACTCTTTCTTTCCTGATTCGTCTTGCTGACCAAGGACACAACCCATAGAGTCTTCAAGAATTGTCAGATACATAATCAACGGTCTCCCTTCCACAGGTGGAGACAGAATCGGAGGCTCAGACAAATACTCTTTAATTCTGTCAAAGGCCTTTTGGATAGCCTCGGTCCAATCATGAGACTGATCTTTCCGAAGGAGCTTGAATACTGGCGCACATGTGGCGGTCATGTGGGATATGAATCTGGAAATATAATTCAAGCGGCCAAGAAAACCTCAGACTTGCTTCTCAGTTTTGGGCGCAGGCATCTCTTGTATTGCTTTGACCTTTGCAGGATCAACCTCAATACCTCTTTCGATGACAATAAAGCCCAATAACTTGCCAGAACGGACTCCAAATGTACACTTGTTAGGATTCAGACGAAGCTTATACTTCCTCAGACGCTGAAAAAGCTTCAACAAGTGTTCTACATGTTCAACTTCCGTTCTTGACTTTGCAATCATATCATCAACATATACCTCGATCTTCTTGTGCATCATATCATGAAATAAGGTAGTCATAGCTCGTTGATACGTAGCTCCGGCGTTCTTCAAACTGAAGGGCATCACTCGATAACAGAATGCTCCCCAAGGTGTGATGAATGTTGTCTTCTCCATATCCTCGGGTGCCATCTTAATCTGATTATATCCGGAAAATCCGTCCATAAACGAGATGACATTGAATTTAGCTATATTATCTACCAACATATCAATATGTGGTAGAGGGAAATCATCTTTTGGACTAGCTTTATTCAAGTCTCTATAGTCCACACACATTCAGACTTTTCCATCTTTCTTAGGCACAGGCACAATATTGGCCACCCATTAAGGATATGTAGAAGTCACCAGAAACCCCGCATCAATTTGCTTCTGAACTTCCTCTTTGGTCTTTACTGCCATATCAGGATGAGTTCTTCTGAGCTTTTGCTTTACAAGCACGCACTCAGGCTTCAAAGGCAGGAAATGTTGCACAATATCAGTATCCAGACCAGGCATGTATTCATATGACCAGGCAAAGACGTCGACATACTCTCGTAGCAACTCAATCAACCCCTTCTTAATAGATTCTTCCAGGAGTTCCACAATCTTAACTTCTCGCACACAATCTTCAGACCCCAAGTTGACTGTTTCCAGATTCTAAGATACGGCCGAATGATCTTCTCTTCGTGCTCAAGTAGACGGGTAGTCTCGTCAGGAATCTCTTCAACATCATCTTCTTCCGCCTCAAATACAGGGAATTTAAAGTTGGGAGATGGTGTTGGATCATTATGTTCAATGGGTTTGATCAACCTGCATAATGATTTTGGATATAAAATAGATTTTAGAATTCAAGCAAGGCAAATCATTATGCAGATGAAAATATTGATTTTATTCTTATTTTTAGGGTTTTATGTGATCACCAATTTCATGCAAAAGCGAAAAGGCAAAATAATTGGAAAAACAAACATTTAACATGAATTTATTGAATGAAAATATCATTGTATTTATGCACCAACAATGTCATCACTTCTTCCTTTGGCATGGGAGAAGGGTTTTCAAACACAATGAACATTACTTTGACTTATGGACAACTGTTGGAATATCAACAAGGACCCAATTATTGCAGATCCCTCCAGGGATGATGAAATTGCCAGAATCCTCTTCGTCTTCTTCTAGAATGGTAGCAGCCTCTTCATCTTGACCGGTGTGGATAAACCCACCACTCTTGAACAACCCTTGCTTATTGAAGACCCTAGAAGAATAGCCTATGCCAGCCCGGGATTTGTTGTCTTCCAACTTGATCATTTGCCCCAATCCAGCAGTTGCACCATGCTCAATGGCCAACTTTGCATCTTTATAGGAAGCAAATGAAGAAGTTCTCTTCTCAACAGGTTCAGCAATAGATAAAGCTTGGAACGGTGTTCCAACTTCATCCTCAGCATCTATATAAGAGAAAGAAGACAAATGGCTAACCAGGAGAGCCTTTTCTCCCCCTACTACCACCAACTTCTTATTCTTCACAAACTTCAGTTTCTGGTGTAAGGTGGATGTCACAGCGCCTGCCTCGTGAATCCATGGTCTTCCTAAGAGACAACTATACAATGGATGAATGTCCATAACCTGGAAGGTAATCTGGAAATCACTTGGTCCGATTTTGACTGGGAGATCAACCTCTCCAATCACAGTTTTGCGAGACCCATCGAAAGCCTTCACAACTACCCCACTCTTCCTCATAGGAGGCCCTTGGTATGATAACTTTGCAAGAGTGGTCTTCGGCAATACATTCAATGATGACCCAGTGTCCACCAACACATTGGACATGGCATCACCTTTGCAGCTCATAGATATGTGTAATGCCAGGTTGTGGTCTCTTCCCTCCTCGGGGAGATCAGCATCACAAAAACTTAAATTGTTACAAGCGGTAATATTCGCAACAATAGTGTCGAATTGTTCAATCGTGATGTCGTGATCCACATACGCCATATCCAACACCTTCTGCAGAGCTTCTCGGTGTGGTTCTGAATTCATCAGCAATGATAATACAAAGATTTTGGATGGCGTTTGTAGAAGTTGATCTACAACATTGTACTCACTTCTCTTGATGAGCCTCAACATCTCATCACAGTCTTCTTTTGTATTACCACTCGGGCCAACAGAGACAGAAGTTCGCAACGTAGAGGTAGGTTTAGCAACAAGTGCCGGATTCGGAGCGTTCACAGCATTCCCAATCGGGCGTTCAGCATAATCATCATTATCATTCCTTCGAGCATCAGCTTGCAGCTTTAGCGGAGCCGAGAAAACACGACCACTGCGGGTCAGGCCGCTGACGTCGGTAATATTAACAACAGATGAAGAGGGCAGGGGTACCTCTTTCCCATTCTCCAATGCTACAGCATTAGAGCGATAAGGGACCGCCTTCTCAGAAGAATACGGTACAGGGCCGCCTGGTTTAATGGTCAAGGCAGGAGAAACCTTCTGCTTGCTACCATCATACTTGATGATAACAGGCTCGGGGATTCGGAATACTGGAGAAATTACGTTGACTTCATCAGCATCTTCGTCAATATTTCTGTTTTGAAGGATCTCAATGACTCCCTCGTCCAGCATTTCTTGAACATCTTTACGCACCTGGCGACAACCTCTTTGATTAACAGAACAGACTCGGCATCTATCGTGGTCGTGCTCGTAATGACTATAATCACACAGCAAACGATGCATCTCGACCAGAGATTGTCGAATATGACTGACATATTTGACCTTGTACTTGCCAGGGCAGCCCTGAACCATGTTGACAGATTTCCCATGCTCGGGCAATGGGTTCTTCTTCACGTTAGGACCTACGTCCTCGAAACACATAATGCCACATCTTACAAGGTCTTGAACCTTGGTTTTCAAAGGGTAGCAATTTTCCACGTCGTGGCCGGGAGCACCAGAATGGTAGACACAGTGTAATTCTGGCTTATACCACCACTAGGGGTTAATAGGTATAGCCGATGGGTCTCGTGGCGTAATCAATTTCCTCTCTATCAAAGAGGGATATAACTCTGCATATGTCATCGGAATAGGATCGAAGGTGACCCTTTTCCTCTCGTAACTCGTGCTGGTTTGATTACTGTTTCGAGGCTGGTAGGCCTGCTGTTGCGGACGATGCTGTTGTTGTTGATATTGTGGATGTTGTTGTTGCTGATTATTATTGTGATGCTGAAATTGCTGATTATCTCTGAAAACAGGTGCTATATGAGTCCACTGGTGCTGGTTACCGGCAGGACGCACGGTCTTCCTCCTCACAGAGGGTCTTCTTGGTTTCATATGGGAGGTCACAGCATGTGCCTCACCATCTTTCTTCTTTGCAAACGCCCCATAACGTTTGGCAGAAGATCCTTCTTCTCTGGTCAGGCGCCCTTCCCTGACCCCTTCTTCTAGACGCATCCCCATATTCACCATCTCGGTGAAGTTAGAAGGAGCGCTTGCAATCATCCGCTCATAGTAAAAAGAACTTAAGGTCTTCAAAAAGATCTTGGTCATCTCTTTCTCTTCTAGCGGGGGCACGATCTGTGCTGCCACCTTTCGCCACCTCTGGGCATACTCTTTGAATGTTTCCTTGTCCTTCTGGGACATGGCCCTTAATTTATCCCTATCGGGAGCCATATCCATATTATATTTGTACTTCTTGACGAAGGCCTCGCCAAGGTCGTTGAAGGATCGGATGTTCGCGCTACCCAAGCCCATATACCAACGTAGGGCAGCACCGGATAAACTGTCCTGAAAGTAGTGGATGAGTAACTGGTCGTTGTCGGTCTGAGTCGACATTTTCCTGGCATACATGACCAGGTGGCTGAGAGGGCAAGTATTTCCCTTGTATTTTTCAAAGTCAGAGACCTTGAACTTTACAGGGATCTTTACATTCGGAACTAGGCAGAGTTCGGCAGCAGACTTGCCAAAAAGATCCTTTCCTCGGAGAGTTTTCAATTCCTTGCGGAGCTCAAGAAATTGATCGTTCATAGCGTCCATCTTCTCATAGACATCTTGGCCCTCAGACGACTCAGAATGATAGATGGTGTTGTCTACTCTAGGCATAGTATGCACGACAGGAGGAGGAACAACAAGGACCGGGCTAGATGCCGACAGAGAAGCAAAAGTGGGTGCAGGGCCCTCAGGCATGAAATTATGAGGCATCCCCCACGGGAATCCGGCTGGCATGGCCGTTGGAGCAAAGTGTGCGTTGGCCGCAAGCACAATTGAAGAGACAATCTCAAAGATGACTGTCCTCTGGGGAGGAGTTGAAGGTGTCAGAGAAGACTGGCTTTGGGCAGCCATGAATGACTCCATCAGGGCAGTCAATCTAGCTACTTCCTCATTCAGCTCGCGGTTCTCTTGTTCCAAATGATCCATCAGTCTTGAAATGTTGGCTCTGGTGTAGTACCGGTGAGTCAACTTGTCTTTGAAATAAATGAAGAACACAAAGTTAGACCATAGAACAAGAAGCCTGGAGCAAATCCTGCTTATGCACATGATGCATGCAATGCTTGTGCATATGATTTGTTTTTATTTATCAGAGGAACTTTTAGAGTTCTATTTGCAAATATTAAACATTTATCACATATGGAAATATCTCTTCAATAATATCTGGAAATATTTTTACACCAAAGAAGTACAATCTTGGTAACCAAATACAATACAAGAGAGAAGGAAAATGAACATCCTATGGATCCCTAGAAACAATCATCTAAAGCTCTAGACACAGGAAGATAAGATGCACGAAGCCTCTTCACCTCCCTCTCATAGGCTGCCTCCATATCGGCCTTCTCTTTGGCAAGTCGATCGTACTTCCTTTTCCAAAACTTGGAAGACTGAGGAAGTAGAGAAGTCCATGCATCATCAGGATCATCTATAACCCGATGCTCAAGAAACTCTATCAAAGCATCTTTCTCCTTGATCTGTTGAAGCATCTCCTCTCGTTCACGGATCCAAGCACGTGAACGGTCTTCGTCTCTCAACTCCTCTACTCCTTGGTCAGGGAGGGTTGAAGGCCCAGCCACAACCAAAGGTGTAGGTCTTGGATACTCGTAAGGCATGAGGTATTCGGAAGCTCTCCTCCTCACCCAAGAAGTATAAGGCTCCAAAGCGATACAGTTCTTCGGACCTAGCTCCTTCCTTCCTTTCTTATGAATCTTGCGCCAAGTGCGGACCATCCTGCCCTTCAAGCCTTGGGGATCTTTACCCTCCTGAAAGAACACACCCGCTAACAGAATGTTATTGGATTTATCCTTTAGGGGGAATCCAAGCTGACGACGTGCCAAAATAGGGTTGTAGTTAATCCCACCACATGTACCAAGAAGAGGCACATTGGAGAATTCACCACAAGAGTCGATAATCTGCACACCATCATACACACGATTGTACCAAGAGATATCATCATTGGTGAGAGACATAAGTCTCGTGGACCACCGTAGACATCCTTTGTTCTCCTTGAAGGCGACCGTCTGCGGCAAGGGAGAAATAAACCACTTGTACAACAGAGGCAAACAACACACAATGGTACCACCACCCTTTGCATTTCTCATATGCAAAGAAAAGTAAGTGTCACCCAACAGAGTTGGAACGAGATTAAGAGTAGAGAAAATCCTAATAGCATTCACATCCACGAACTTGTCGATGTTGGGGAATAACACTAGCCCATAGATGAGAAGTACGAATATGGCCTCAAAGGCGTCCTCACTCATGGCCTTCCCATACATAGTAGCTTGAGCAATGAGGAACTCAGAAGGGAGACCTTGAATTCCACCTTTGGTAGTCATATGCGCACCAACCAGAGATTCATCTATATGCAACATGTCAGCTATCTCTTGAGAAGTAGGAATACTCTCTAAGCCACTGAACGATAACTGGTCTAGAATAGGTATACCCACAAGGTAGGCATACTCCTCAAGCGTGGGCAAAAGTTGAAAATCCGGAAATGTGAAGCAATGGTACAAGGGATCATAAAACTGCACCAATACACTCATCAATCCTTCGTCCACTTGAGTAGTCAGAATAGACAGGAGCTTCCCAAAACGAGCCTTAAAACCCAAGGGATCTAATACATAAGTGTAATACCCCAAAATTTACCCTTCATTTTTCCTGGAAAAAAAAAATATTTAATTAATTAATTAATTAATTAATTAATTAATTAAATAAATAAAATATAACAAATTATTTTGGACTTGGGTCTCCCTCATTTGAGCCCATTACCCACGAAAATCAGTCTATAAATACTGAAGTTTCAGTAGAGGAGTGACACTTGGAGTTACATTGGGAGATTCACTTGAGAAAAAGGGAGAGAAGCAAAAATACTCTGAGGTTTCCTTGGAACAAAACCCCGAGGAAAAAGATAGTGAGAGAAGAACTAACAGAGTTCAGAGCAGCCTCCAAACTCTGAAGGGAACTCAACTTGTAAACCTCACGGGTGCAACTCAATTTCAATCAAGCTCTCCAATCAGGTTTGCCCTATATCCATCATCTTTATGCCTTTAATTTGAATGCTCTAAATGTATGAGGTATTATGGGTGAATTTGATACCTTTTTTGTGAGCCTTTTGTGAATTTTGATGGAATTATTCATGTGGTTACATTTTGATTTAGGGGCAACTCTGGGTTACCCTATTTTGTTTCTCTAACCTGTCTTTGTGTTGTCATGGCATTGTTTTCCCTGGATTTCACCTTGTTTGTCTAACCTTTCTGTTGAGTTTTCGCGAGGGCTCACATACTCTTGCAGGAATACCATCCGGAGGTTTATCCTGATTAATCGTATTGACTGATTTTCTTTGATGGTCTAGCTGGAGAGATCTCAGGGTTGCTAATCCTTTAATTGCTGTAACTTCGGATCTTTATCCGTGTGGTAATTTTTTCCTTTTCTCGTACTTTATCGCTTTCTTAGCTGGAAGACCTCGATAGGAGGCAATGTTTGGGCCCCTTGGTGGCATTTTACTTTGAGATACATGTTTTGTGTTTTGTATTCATATCCCCACATGTAGCGCGGTTCCTTCGTCAAGGACTGCCTGTTTGCCCTCGAGCATCCCAAACCCTTCATTGATTTTTCTTCTCCATAACACACGTTTACTCCTTCTACTACAGGCGAGTAAGTCTCCAAAGGTCGAGCATCCGGTATATTGCGTAGTAACGTCGTTCATCCATAACCCCGTAGTTAGCCGAACTACGGCTTGCTCTAATTCTCATTCCAGATGAGATACGTAGGCATAAGACGCGATGTCTTAGCGAGCACACTAACCCTTAACCCATAGGTCAGCCGAGCTACGAAGACTCTGATTCTCCGATTCAGATGAGATACGTATGCAGCGGATGCAACATCCGCGCGAGTCATTTCTCTTAACCTTTTTAGTAAATAAACACATTAGGTAAACCCACACCCTTTAGACAAAAACTACAAAAGTGGATCTCGTAGAGTACTATGGATGCGTAGGGGTGCTAATACCTTCCCTTCGCATAACCGACTCCCGAACCCAAGATTTGGTTGCGAGACCCCGTCTTGTCCTTTCCTTTTTTCAGGTTTACTTCGAGCGTTTCCTTTCCCTCCTTTGGGATGAATAACGCACGGTGGCGACTCTTCTGTCTTTTTCTTTCGCCGGTTGTTTTTTTTGCGCACTGATTTTTTTAGGTTACGACAGCTGGCGACTCCACTGGGACAGAAGAGTCGCCACAGTGCGTTATTTATCCCAAGGGAGGGAAAGGAAACGCTCGAAGTAAACCTGAAAAAGGAAAGGACAAGACGGGGTCTCGCAACCAAATCTTGGGTTCGGGAGTCGGTTATGCGAAGGGAAGGTATTAGCACCCCTACGCATCCGTAGTACTCTACGGGATCCACTTTTGTAGTTTTTGTCTAAAGGGTGTGAGTTTATCTTGTGCTGTTTACCAAACAAAAAAGGTTAAATGAAAATGACTCGCGTGGATGTCGCATCCACTGCATACGTATCTCATCTGAATATGAGAATCAGAGTCTTCGTAGCTCGGCTGACCTATGGGTTGGGCGGATGTGTGCTCGCTAAGACATCGCGTCTTATACCTACGTATCTCATCTGGAATGAGAATCAGAGCAAGCCGTAGTTCGTCTAACTACGGGATTATGGATTGGGTTTTGGACGAACGACGTCACTACGCAATCTACCGGATGCTCGACCTTTGGAGACTTACTCGCCTGTAGTAGAAGGAGTAAACGTGTTGCTTTGGGTTTTAGGGTTTGGGATGCTCGAGGGCAAACAGGCAGTCCTTGACGAAGGAACCGCGCTACATGTGGGGATATGAATACAAAACACAAAACATGTATCTCAAAGTAAAATGCCACCAAGGGGCCCAAACATTGCCTCCTATCGAGGTCTTCCAGCTAAGAAAGCGATAAAGTACGAGAAAAGGAAAAAATTACCACACGGATAAAGATCCGAAGTTACAGCAATTAAAGGATTAGCAACCCTGAGATCTCTCCAGCTAGACCATCAAAGAAAATCAGTCAATACGATTAATCAGGATAAACCTCCGGATGGTATCCCTGCAAGAGTATGTGAGCCCTCGCGAAAACTCAACAGAAAGGTTAGACAAACAAGGTGAAATCCAGGGAAAACAATGCCATGGCAACGTAAAGACAGGTTAGAGAAACAAAATAGGGTAACCCAGAGTTGCCCCTAAATCAAAATGTAACCACATGAATAATTCCATCAAAATTCACAAAAGGCTCACAAAAAAGGTATCAAATTCACCCATAATACCTCATACATTTAGAGCATTCAAATTAAAGGCATAAAGATGATGGATATAGGGCAAACCTGATTGGAGAGCTTGATTGAAATTGAGTTGCACCCGTGAGGTTTACAAGTTGAGTTCCCTTCAGGGTTTGGAGGCTGCTCTGAGTTCTCTGTCAGGTCTTCTCTCACTATCTTTTTCCTCAGGGTTTTGTTCCAAGGAAACCTCAGAGTGTTTTGTTTCTCCTCAAAATCCCCCTTTGTTCTGTCTTCTTTCTCTTACTATCTTTCTCCAGTGAATCTCCCAGTGTAACTCCAAGTGTCACTCCTCTACTAAAACTTCAATATTTATAGACTGATTTTCGTGGGTAGTGGGCTCAAATGAGGGAGACCCAAGTCCAAAATAATTTGTTATATTTTATTTATTTATTTTATTTATTTATTTAATTAATTAATTATTTAATTAATTAATTTTTTTTCAGGAAAAATGAAGGGTAAATTTTGGGGTATTACAGCTGCCCGTATTCAATCAACTGGAGACCCGGAAAGAAGATGGCAGCTGCTTTCGTGCTTTCGAGGTATCAAGGGATTGAATACAATAAAAGCCCAAAAATTTGCACTGAAGTGAAGTGAAGTAACAATGTCTGTCAGAATCGGCAAAGAGGTGGTCTTGAAAGAAGAATCCGTCTGGTACGGTGAGAGTCAGTCTGAATATCGAAAAAGAATGTTAAACTGGATACCAAAATAAATGGTAACACAGAAATAACCATGGCCTGAATGCCGCTCATCAGTCTGAATACTGGAAAGGATATCGATCTGAACATCGGAAAATTGGCCTGAATGCCACAAGTCGCATCGACCTGAACGTCGGAAACTTCTTCGATCTGAACATCGGAAAATTGGCCTGAATTCCACAAGTCGCATCGACCTGAACGTCGGAAACTTCTTCGATCTGAACATCGGAAAGACTTGGCCTGAATGCCACTTCGATCTGAATATCAGAAAATTGGCCTGAATGCCACAAGCTGCATCGACCTGAACGTCGGAAACTTCTTCGATCTGAACATCGGAACACTGGCCTGAATGCCACTTTGGTCTGGATACCGGAAAACTGGCCTGAATGCCACTTCGGTCTGGATACCGAAAAACTGGCTTGAATGCCACTTCGGTCTGGATACCGGAAAACTGGCCTGAATGCCACAAGTTGCATCGACCTGAACGTCGGAAACTTCTTCGATCTGAATATCGGAAAATTGGCCTGAATGCCACTTCGGTCTGGATACCGGAAAACTGGCCTGAATGCCATAAGTTGCATCGACCTGAACGTCGGAAACTTCTTCGATCTGAACATCGGAAAACTTCATGCCTGTCGGCATTGGCAGAAATAGGGAATGATAATAGAGGCGGCGCATGGGCCAATGACACTTGCTGGGGATAACAAAGGTAAGTCATGAACAATCTTCAGTCTGAGTACTGGAAACAACTTCTAGCTTATCACTTGGGATACCGAGAATGTTTTATGCTTACATGCGTATGTTTGAATTTTTCAATGGCGTAATGCTCCATGAAAATGGAAATGCTACGCGATTTGGAAGGATGCAATGCAATATGATTCTACATGCAGGGATGCGAAATGCTGGGTAGAATGCCAAGCCGAGGCAAGGGGATCTGCTGGGGAAATGATTACCATCCTCTGGGCTCTGGCCAGGCTGCTGGAGATACACACCACAATGAACTCTGTGGGGAGATGACTAGCCATGTGGTGTTCTGGCCATACCGAGACTCTGATCGGGGAAAGAATGGCATTGGAAGCCTGCTGCTGAGGAAAGCTACAATGATTCTGGCAACCACGGTTTGCGAGAGATGACTCAGCAGGGGGAGCAAACACTGATACGGTACCAAGTTTCTGCTTCAAGGAAAGAAACCATGGATCTGGCATTGGGATTATCGATCTGGCATCGAACTCTAAGGAGCAGCCACTTCTGCTGGGAAGATACAGTCTGGCACTGTCAACTCCGCTGGGGATATATAGTCTGGCACTGTCAACTCTACTGGGGAGTGTATGTCCTGAAACAAACACTTGGGGAAGTACAGTGGTGAGAACCTGCTGGGGATTGAAGAATCCAACACTCTGATCAGCTCTGCAGGGATAAGACACCAGATTCGTCTGTTGGCGACTTCACTAGGGAAGATATTCACGATCGTCCGCAGGGGATTTTAATGGAATGCCCCGAGGGTATCTGTTCTGAATAGACGATCCAAAGCACTTAAAATTTACAGCAATTTTAAATGTTTATTAAGCATGTACCTGTAAAGCCCTTATGTGTCATGATGCAATGTTTATCAAAAATTCGGACGTCATTTTTGCAAACAAAACAGTAAAATGAAAATGAAAACAGAGATATACTGAATAACATGATTTTATTGATTGAATGGCCTCTGAATAGGCATTTACATTAAGAAGCAATCCCTGGAAAGAGGTAATCGCACAATAGATAAAAACAGAAATTAATCTAATGGCAATGTGAAATGGATTTCTATTGGGTTCCAATTCTGCTATGACTTGCCCGTCTTCAAGATCCTCCAGATGATCAGCTTTCTGAAAGAGTGATTGGACTGTTTCCTATCCTTCAAAAATTTCCAGTCATTGGCACGAGATGAGATTCAGAACTACTCAGAACGCAGTCATTCGCTTAATCCCTAACTTTTGCCTGGATCGCCCTTTTCGGGTTTTCAATCCACCGGGATACCCATTTTTGCCTAAGTTGCCTTTTCAGGTTTTCAACTTACCGGGTGTACAATCTTTTTTTATTTTTTTCCCTAATTTTTTCCCGAACCCTTTCATTTTCTTGGTTCGCCGGGACGCCCATTTTTGCCTGGACTACTCTTTTTTACTGTCCAGCGGGTCTATTTTATGCGAAGTATTTTTTAACTGCGTCTGAGTTCACAGGGGAAGTGAAGTTTTCACCATCCATAGTTGCAAGCATTAAGGCCCCACCATCAAAAACCTTGGTGACAATATACGGTCCATCATAGTTAGGAGTCCACTTGCCCCTGTGATCTGTCTGAGGAGGAAGGATCCTTTTCAAAACTAGATCTCCAACTTGGAAACAACGAGGACGCACTTTCTGATCAAAGGCTCTCTTCATCCGACTCTGATACAACTGCCCACGATAAATGGCTGCCATTCGCTTCTCTTCGATAAGACTCAACTCATTGAACCTTGTCCGAATCCATTCAGCTTCGTCTAGCTTGACATCCAACAAGACTCTTAGGGAAGGAATCTCCACTTCAACAGGTAGGACTGCTTCCATACCATACACAAGGGAGTAAGGGGTTGCCCCGGTCGATGTACGTACTGAAGTGCGGTACCCATGCAAGGCGAAAGGTAGCATCTCATGCCAATCTCTGTACGTGACGACCATCTTCTGCACAATCTTCTTTATGTTCTTATTTGCCGCCTCAACAACGCCGTTCAGCTTAGGGCGGTAAGGGGAAGAATTGTGATGCTGAATGTTGAAGTTCTGACACAACTCCTTCATCATTTTGTTGTTGAGATTAGAACCATTATCAGTAATGATTCTTTCGGGAATCCCATAGCGACAAATGATTTCTTTCTTGATGAAACGGGCAACCACATGTCTGGTGACATTCGCGAACGACGCTGCCTCGACCCACTTGGTGAAATAGTCGATGGCAACAAGGATGAAGCGATGCCCATTGGAAGCAGTCGGCTCAATCTTTCCAATCATGTCAATGCCCCACATGGCAAACGGCCACGGCGAAGACATCACATTCAGAGGATTCGGCGGTACATGCACCTTATCAGCATAAATCTGGCATTTATGACACTTCCGAGCATACTTGAAACAATCTGATTCCATGGTCATCCAATAATAACCCGCTCTCAACAATTTCTTAGACATTGCATGTCCACCGGCATGAGTACCGAAGGAACCTTTATGAACTTCCTGCATTAACATGTCCGCCTCATGTCTGTCCACGCATCTGAGCAAAACCATGTCGAAGTTCCTCTTATACAACACATCGTCTTTGTTCAAGAAAAAACTGCCTGCCAATCTTCTCAAAGTCTTTCTATCATTGTTGGATGCCCCTGCAGGGTACTCTTGATTCTTCAGAAAGCACTTGATATCGTGATACCAGGGCTTGTCATTGACTACCAGTTCAGCAGCAAACACATGCGCGGCCCTGTCAAGGCGCATCACATCGATCCTGGGAGCATGGTTCCAACGAATTACCTTGATCATGGAGGATAGAGTAGCAAGTGCATCTGCCATCTGGTTCTCATCACGAGGTATATGATACAATTTTACTGTTGTGAAGAAAGTCAACAGTCTTCTCGTGTAATCTCTGTAGGGGACCAGAGTGGGCTGGAGAGTATTCCAATCACCATTCACTTGATTGATCACCAGAGCTGAATCTCCGAAGATGTCGAGAGTCTTGATTCTCAGATCAATGGCTTGCTCAATACCTAAGATACAGGCCTCGTACTCAGCTTCATTATTTGTGCACTCAAAAGTCAAACGAGCGGTGAAAGGTATGTGGGCACCTTTCGGAGTAGTAATAACAGTGCCAATTCCACTTCCTCTAGCATTGACAGCCCCATCAAACAACAAAGTCCACTTTTCGTTTGGATCAGGTCCCTCCTCAACAACTGGCTCTTCACAGTCTTTTATCTTGAGGAACATGATGTCTTCATCAGGGAATTCAAACTTCCTCGGTTCATAATCATCAATCGGCTGCTCGGCAAGGTAGTCTGACAGAATACTACCTTTGATGGCTTTCTGGGATGTATACTGGATATCATACTCTGTTAAAATCATCTGCCAACGGGCAACACGTCCGGTGAGAGCCGGCTTCTCAAAGATGTACTTCACTGGATCCATCTTAGAAATCAACAAGGTAGTATGGTTCAACATATACTGCCTCAGTCGGCGAGCAGCCCAGGCCAAAGCACATCAAGTTTTCTCAAGCTGCGAATATTTGATTTCACAGTCGGTAAACTTTTTGCTAAGGTAGTATATGGCATGCTCTTTTCGACCAGACTCGTCATGTTGTCCCAATACACACCCCATCGAGTTCTCGGTCACTGACAGGTACATTATCAGAGGTCTCCCAGGAACTAGAGGTATAAGGATTGGAGGTTTCTGTAGATACTCTTTTATCTTCTCGAAAGCCCTTTGACAATCTTCATTCCACCTGATAGCCTGATCTTTCCTCAGCAATTTGAAAATTGGCTCACACGTGGTTGTTAGGTGAGAGATGAACCTTGCAATGTAGTTCAACCTCCCTAAGAAACTACGGACTTGCTTCTCTGTTCTTGGCTCTGGCATTTCCTGTATCGCTTTTACTTTGTCGGGATCCACCTCAATCCCTTTTCCGCTAACGATAAAACCCAGCAATTTTCCCGATCTCACCCCGCAAGTGCACTTATTCGGATTAAGTCTCAGTTTAAAGTTCCTCAAACGCTCAAACAGTTTCTGCAAATTCAACAAATGTTCTTCTTCTGTCTGAGATTTGGCAATCATATCATCAACATAAACCTCGATTTCATGATGAATCATATCATGGAACAGAGTTACCATAGCTCGTTGATATGTTGCTCCAGCATTTTTCAGACCAAACGGCATCACCTTGTAGCAGAAGGTGCCCATGGGGTTATGAAAGTTGTCTTTTCCATGTCCTCTGGTGCCATCTTGATTTGGTTATATCCAGAAAAGCCATCCATGAAGGAGAATACCGAGAACTGAGCTGTATTATCCACCAAAACGTCGATGTGAGGTAATGGGAAATCATCTTTAGGGCTAGCTCTGTTCATATCCCGATAGTCGACACACATCCGTACCTTTCCGTCCTTCTTAGGTACTGGGACGATGTTCGCAACCCATGGCGGATAATTGGTGACTGCTAGAAACCCTGCATCCAACTGCTTTTGCACTTCTTCCTTTATCTTGACAGCCATCTCTGGTCTTGTTCTTCTGAGCTTCTGCTTGACCGGAGGACAACCTTCTTTGAGAGGCAAGCGGTGTACCACGATGTCTGTGTCCAGCCCAGGCATGTCCTGATAAGACCAGGCGAAGATGTCAACGTATTCTTGCAGCAATTCAATCAGCCCTTTCTTCACATCATCTCCCAAAGCAGCCCCTATCTTGATTTCTCTCTTACTGTCTTCGGTGCCGAGATTAATCACTTTAACAGACTCTCGATGCGGTTGAATAACTCTTTCTTCCTGTTTCAATAACCTGGTAAGTTCTTTAGGGAGTTCACAGTCTTCATTACCCTCTTCTTCAGCTTGAAAGATTGGATTTTCAAAGTCGAAGCGAGCCATAGCAGAACCGTTATCAATAGGATCCGGTGTTGTGCATCTGCATGAGTGATGGTATGTGCTTATGAGTGTGAACAAGAAGTGAAAACTAAACAAAACATTGCCATTTTTTTATTTTGAAAAACTGCAAAAATAGAAAGACAGGGAACGAAATATTTGAATGCAAAAATACGTCCTTTATTTATGATAAAAATGCAAGTGTCACATAGATGGGCCCTACAATGAGTCATTACGCCCTGGGAGGAACGTAAGACTTGGATATGCATGAATAAACAAAGAAAATTACTCTTCAAGAAGAGTGACTTGGATAATCTCTTCAGAAGACCAATTGTTGAGAACTTCACCCGGGATCCTCGGACGCACCCAGTTGTCAATGTCACAATCCCTATCCCCATCTTCTTCGTCGACTGCAGAGACTTGACCATACTGAATGATGCCAGCGCTGGAGAAAGTGATCGGCCCCTGAAGTGTTGTAGAAGTCAGAGCTGGCTGATATCCAATCCCGAACTTATCTTCTTTCACTGGTAATTCCAACAGACGCCCCCAACCGGGAGCAACACCCGAATCCACCACGGCCCGTGCCTGCTTAAAGGATGAGATAGAGGCACCCGATTTAACCTCTTTCACAGACTCTTGGACAGACAAATCTTCAACCTGGAGGATACCTTTGTCGAGCAAGGCCTGGATACCCTGCTGTAGCTTCAAACAACCTCCACTCTGAGTAGCACAATCCAAACAACCCTTCCCACAACCGGGGAAAACATCGGCCTTTAGCAAGCATCCTTTGATATCCAACAATGGAGTCTTCAACTTCAACACATCCTTAATGGACTTGGCTTCTCCCTCTACCAAATTAACATTTGCACCACCATGCTGGGGCATGGGATTGTTGACGACATTCGGAGCTGGTGCAAGGTCGATGGCCTTTGAATCTATGAGGTCCTGAACTACGTGCTTAAAAGCTTTGCAGTTCTCAATATTGTGGCCAGGTGCCCCAGAGTGGAAGCTACACCTAGCGTTGGCGTCGTAACCCACCGGAAGTCTACCAACAGGAGGAGCCAGAGTGCGTAATTGCACAAGTTGTAGTTGTTGAAGACTAGAAAGCAACTGAGCGTACGACATTGGAAGGGTGTCGAAACGCCGGTCCATCATCCTTTGCCTCTGTTGATAAGCGGGTCTGTTACCCGGTTGTTGCTGTTGTTGATACTGAGCTGGTTGACGTTGTGATTGTTGTTGTTGTAGTGGCGCTGCAGCTGGAATGGTCACAGCCGCAACATATGGTTGCTGATGATAATTCTGAAAGTTATTCCTCCGGTTATCCCTGTTCTGATAAGAAGATATGGCATTTGCATCCCCTTCTCTTCTCTTCTGTCCCTGAATGAACGGCTTCTTCACCCCTGATGAGGATCCACCTCCACTCTGGATCTTGTATGTCTTTAGGTAATTCTCCACCCTTTCTCCAGTAGAGACCACATCAGCAAAGTTGGAAGCATTGCAACCTACCAGACGCTCCAAGTAAGGTTCAGGCAGCGTATTCATGAACATGTTGGCCATTTCCTTTTCCAACATAGGAGGCTGAACACGGGAAGCTGTATCCCTCCAGCGTTGAGCGTATTCCCTGAAGCACTCATTGCTTTTAAGAGACAGATTCTGAAGTTGAGTTCTGTCTGGAGCCATGTCTGCATTATACTGATACTGCTTCACGAAAGCCTCTGCCAAATCCCTCCAGCAACGGATGTGGGCTCTGTCCAGCCTCATATACCATTCCAAGGATGCCCCAGCTAGGCTATCCTGGAAGAAGTACATAAGTAGCTTCTCGTCATCAGAGTATGCAACCATTTTACGGAAATAGGCTTGCACGTGAGTTTTGGGGCAAGAGCTGCCATTGTATTTGTCGAATATCGGGACCTTGAATTTCGGTGGCACCCTCACACCTGGGACCAGCCCCAAGTCAGCAACATCTACTCCCAGAGGATTATGTCCTTCCACTGCCTTCAACCTTTCTTCCAATCTTCTAAACATGGGGTCCATGCCAAAGTCTTCCTGAAGCAAGGGGAACTGATCATCCTGACCATCCTGAATGGGTTGTTGACCGGAGGTGACATGTAGGATTGGGATAGGCCCCGGTCCATTGGGACCATTAGCCTCTCCAGCTGGAGGATCAGCCAACGTCTCCGGTTGAGTAATAGGGGGATCCTTCTGCACCAATAATCTAAGCTCCTGCTGTCCTTGAGCCACCCCTTGAACCAAATCCATGAATTGATTCATGCGAATCTTCATCTCGGCGAGCTCTGCCTGTAGGCTTTCCATTACTCTCTGTTGATTCCTGCGGGTACCGTATCGGTGAATGCCTGAGTCAGCTATCCTGCTGATGGAACACCAAACAAACTGAGAACACTGTGACGGTACCTGTTATGCAAGACATGCGGATGACTATGCAAATGCAATGACATGTTTATCAATTCCAAAAGTATTCTACCCCCTTGATTCCAGTCTCACATTTGATAAACAGTGTAAGAAGAAAACCCCGACTAGAATCAAGAAGAAGATTTAAACCTCCTTGAAAAGGATAAACATGTGTTAAATGATATGAATGCAAATGATGTGATGCAATGATGTGAATGCAATGCAGTGGCATGTCAATCAGGATTGCTGTATCTGCTTGAACATCTGTCAGGTTGCACTGTCTGGAGAGAAATTAAGAGTACACCAAACAAAGGTCATGGGATGGATCATGTTATCCTTAATATCAACCACCCATTTTGGTGGATTATGGTTTACACCTTATCAACACCCGAGTTTCATTGATATTAAGGATACCTGATCGGATCAACCATGACTCACGGGTTTGTCGCAAGTCACGAGCATGGAGTTTAGGTTAAGAACCACCCAAAAGGAGTGTACTAAGGTTTAAACCTCCCAAACATGTTCTACAAAAGGTTCCCATAGTCATAATCCCATCTTTCGGATATTATCAGAGGAACGACTACTCGTATTCCAATAATATTCTCAAGAGAGACTCTTATGAGTGTAGTATCGCGTAACAATCGTATCAAATCTTACACTTGAACGACTTTCGCACTACGTCCTACGAATAGGCCAAGATGGGTTTGGTAAACTAAGGTCCTTGGCTTCTTAGGTCTATATTGGAACAAGTAATGTCTAACCACAACTTACTTATGTGACATTATTGATCTCAACATGACCTCCACCAAGTGAATGGGCTTGCAAGTCAACTCGCTAAGGAATACTCCACACAAGTTGACAGGACTATGCCATTCTCCTATCTTAAGTGCACTCGAGTTCGGGTATAGAACTCATCTCACAAAGATCACCAAGCAGCCATAGCCAGCCAACAGATACAACAATGATATGTATATAATGCAATAAGGTAAAGCAGGTAAATAAATAACTGTACAAAAGCATGAACACCCAATAAACAAACAAACTACAAAAGCTAGGAGGGACTCGCTTAGGGAAGATGGACCAGCAAGAGGTCAACTTCTTAGATTCCCCAGCAGAGTCGCCAGCTGTCGCAACATGAAAAATACAGTGCGCGAAAAAAACAACTGGCGAAAGAAAATGACAGAAGAGTCGCCACCGTGCGTTATTTATCCCAAGGGAGGGAAAGGAAACGCTCAAAGTAAACCTGAAAAAGGAAAGGACAAGACGGGGTCTCGCAACCAAATCTTGGGTTCGGGAGTCGGTTATGCGAAGGGAAGGTATTAGCACCCCTACGCATCCGTAGTACTCTACGGGATCCACTTTTGTAGTTTTTGTCTAAAGGGTGTGAGTTTATCTTGTGCTGTTTACCAAAAAAAAAAGAAGGTTAAATGAAAATGACTCGCACGGATGTCGCATCCACTGCATACGTATCTCATCTGAATATGAGAATCAGAGTCTTCGTAGCTCGGCTGACCTATGGGTTGGGGGGATGTGTGCTCGCTAAGACATCGCGTCTTATGCCTACGTATCTCATCTGGAATGAGAATCAGAGCAAGCTGTAGTTCAGCTAACTACGGGATTATGGATTGGGTTTTGGACGAACGACGTCACTACGCAATCTACCGGATGCTCGACCTTTGGAGACTTACTCGCCTGTAGTAGAAGGAGTAAACGTGTTGCTTTGGGTTTTAGGGTTTGGGATGCTCGAGGGCAAACAGGTAGTCCTTGACGAAGGAACCGCGCTACATGTGGGGATATGAATACAAAACACAAAACATGTATCTCAAAGTAAAATGCCACCAAGGGGCCCAAACATTGCCTCCTATCGAGGTCTTCCAGCTAAGAAAGCGATAAAGTACGAGAAAAGGAAAAAATTACCACACGGATAAAGATCCGAAGTTACAACAATTAAAGGATTAGCAACCCTGAGATCTCTCCAGCTAGACCATCAAAGAAAATCAGTCAATACGATTAATCAGGATAAACCTCCGGATGGTATCCCTGCAAGAGTATGTGAGCCCTCGCGAAAACTCAACAGAAAGGTTAGACAAACAAGGTGAAATCCAGGGAAAACAATGCCATGGCAACGCAAAGACAGGTTAGAGAAACAAAATAGGGTAACCCAGAGTTGCCCCTAAATCAAAATGTAACCACATGAATAATTCCATCAAAATTCACAAAAGGCTCACAAAAAAGGTATCAAATTCACCCATAATACCTCATACATTTAGAGCATTCAAATTAAAGGCATAAAGATGATGGATATAGGGCAAACCTGATTGGAGAGCTTGATTGAAATTGAGTTGCACCCGTGAGGTTTACAAGTTGAGTTCCCTTCAGGGTTTGGAGGCTGCTCTGAGTTCTCTGTCAGGTCTTCTCTCACTATCTTTTTCCTCAGGATTTTGTTCCAAGGAAACCTCAGAGTATTTTGTTTCTCCTCAAAATCCCCCTTTGTTCTGTCTTCTTTCTCTTACTATCTTTCTCCAGTGAATCTCCCAGTGTAACTCCAAGTGTAACTCCTCTACTGAAACTTCAGTATTTATACACTGATTTTCGTGGGTAGTGGGCTCAAATGAGGGAGACCCAAGTCCAAAATAATTTGTTATATTTTATTTATTTATTTTATTTATTTAATTAATTAATTAATTAATTAATTAATTAATTAAATTTTTTTTTTTTCGTTTTTTTTTTGTGTTTTTTTTTGGTTTTTTTGTTTGTTTTTTTTTTTAAGGAAAAATGAAGGGTAAATTTTGGGGTATTACAATAAGATGTCAAATTACTTAGCTCTTTCAAGTCGGGTTGTCTAAAATTGTACTTCTTCGTATTCCTTCTTTGTCTTTCCATGTCTGAAAATTTGCAGATAGACCTCTTAAGTTCCTTGAAAATTTTCTCATTATTGATGATATGGATGCAAATGGGTGCATGAATGCATGAATGCAACAATCACACTCAAGGATCAGGCAAAGCACACCAAACAAAGGTCATGGGATAGATCATGCCATCCTTAATATCAATAATCCATTTTGGTGGATTATGGTTTACACCTTATCAACACCTAAGTTCCATTGATATTAAGGATACAAGAACGGATCAACCATGAATCAAGGGTTTGTTGCAAGTCACGAGCATGGAGTCTTGGTTAAGAACCACCCAAAGGGAGTGTACTAGGGTTTAAACCTGCCAGACATGTTCTACAAGAGGTTCCCATAGTCATTATCCCATCTTTCGGATATTATCGGAGAAACGACTACTCGTATTCCAAAAATATTCTCAAGAGAGACTCTTATGAGTGTAGTATCGCGTAACAATCGTATCAAATCTTACACTTGAACGACTTTCGTACTACGTCCTAAAAATAGGCCAAGATGGGCTTGGTAAACTAAGGTTCTTGGCTTCTAAGATCTATATTGGAAAGAGTAATGTCTAACCACAACTACTTGTGTGACATTATTGATCCCAACATGACCTCCACCAAGTGAATGGACTTGCAAGTCAACTTGCTAAGGAATAACTCCACACAAGTCAACAAGACTATACCATTCTCCTATCCTAAGTGCACTCAAGTTCGGGTATAGAACTCATCTCACAAAGATCACCAA
This sequence comes from Lathyrus oleraceus, assembly GCF_024323335.1. Lineage (NCBI taxonomy): Eukaryota > Viridiplantae > Streptophyta > Magnoliopsida > Fabales > Fabaceae > Lathyrus > Lathyrus oleraceus. The sequence continues at coordinate 319,609,311 of NC_066584.1, read as the reverse complement.
GCATACAAGGAATTAATATTCAACCAATTCAATCATTACATACAATACAGTAATCCCAAATTGCACAAAAATATGTCACAAAACAATATACAATACAATACAACACAATATGAAAAGTAGGCAAAACCCACTAGGCAAATCATCCCCAGTGGAGTCGCCATTTTTCTGTAGCGGGGTATTCGTTACCATTAGATATATTGACTAAATCTAAGGTAAACCATACAAGTTGATTCGCCACCGCACTTCTATTTATCCAAAGGAATGGTTAGAAAGCGAACAAAAACCTAAAAGTTTTATCGAATCAAAAACTAGTAAAAATGTCAGAGATCTGGGTAAGGGGGTTGGTTATGCAATGGGAAGGTTTTAAGCACCTAAAACATATTAGGTACTCCTAGGGAGCCCTTTTCATACTTGTTGTAAGGTTGGTGTTTTGTGAAAATTTATTTGTGCAAACATGATTGAAGAGATGAGAAGAGAATATACAAGTTATTTACATTTTGTGTTTGGATGGATAAACCCATTGCCTACGTACCATCTTAAAAAAAGATTAGGATCAAAACCTCGTAGTTCGGGGTAAAAATCTCAAAATGAGTTGGTGAATTGATTGGTCCAAAAGCCTTAGGGTCTTTTGTTATCCAAGGGAGAAAACTCAACCTAAAACCACAAATCCACCATGTGAGGATAGCTTCAACATGCTAGTGAGGGGTTAACCCTATAATAAGCATGGAAGACTCATTGTCCATCACTAAGGATATAGGTGAGTATTACATCTACCTCAAGGATAACTCAAACCTAATAGCTAAAGGTTATGAAAAGTTTTGATTAAGGAAATGGCCATTGAAACCACAAAAGCATTTAAATGGGTTATACTTACCAATGAAAGGTATTTACAAAATATGGTCAAAATTGACTTAGAAGTTCAATTCAAAATAAGTGTTATGAAAAGAAAGTTTGAAAATCAAAAGCATAAGGCTTAGGTTTCTAATGTTTGAAAACAAGTGTTAAATGTTTGCACAAAAGTTTTGGCTTGGGTTAGAGTGGAGGGAAGAAGAAGAATGGCTAAAGTCCTAATCATACAAGAGATAAGGGATAAGAAACAAGACCACAAATGGAGTTCCTCTCTTGAGATCATATTGATGAGCCAAGTATCTCCCATCCTTTGGAATATGAAAGAAAAATGATAGTAAGCTCAAACAACAATCAGACAAGCCTCTTAAGAGATCCTCAATGTATCTTGTATCTTTCATTTTGGATGAACATGGCAATGGTTCTTCAATTTGAGCTCTCATAGAATTTCCTAGCACAAAAGCACACACATCAAAAGTTCCATGAAGTAAATCAAAAATGGACAAGAGTGAGTTTAGAGGTTTGGTCCTTCTAGTCCATCTTCAACATAAAGGTCCTTTTACTCCAATTTGCATAGGGAAGGTCCTAGAAACTAAGTCCATTTGCCAATTTCTTTGCATTTGGTCCACAACAATCAAAACAAAACACAAGCACAATAATATATACACAATTGTGTGCTCAAGTGAGCAAAAGGCAAATTGCATTAACATAAACATGTGCTCAAATGAGCAAAGGGGAAAAGCAAATGAATAATATGTACAAGAATAGTAAATTGCATAAATGTAAAGAGCAAGAATTAAATGTTAATGGTTAATGGTTAGTGTTAGTAGTTAGTGTGCCATAAGGCAAATTTAGCGCTATATTAAACAATCGTAATTGGACTTATGTAGAAGTCACAACTATCTGAGATCGGTCAATAATAATGTAGGCAACAACACAAGTTAGAGGTCTTGATTAGTGAATCAAACTCCAACAACTTGCCATGCCAAAAAAGAAGATGAGAAATGATCTTGTATTGGTTTAAGCCCTTTGCATGATTTAGAAAGCAATCTATCCTTAATGCAAAGCCATTCACTTGATCATTTGATCAAGATGAATTAGATTTGAATCAATGAAGATTAAACCTCCCTAATCAATGCTAACCATCAACCTTTAACTCATTGATCAAAAAAGAAAAAGAGAAGAAGAAGAAGAAGATGAAGAATAGAAATGAAGAATTAAAGTGCATTAAATGAAATGGAATGTACCAATCAACAAATGTTGACCAAAGATAGGGAAGATCAAGGTCAAACAATAGAAAACAGAAGCAAGATGAAGATTGGAAGTCAAGAAAAAAATAAAATATTTTTGGCATTTTTAATATTTAAAACAAAACTTGAATTAAAATATTAAAGAAAGGTCAAACTTCAAACTCACTTCAAATCAACTTTGAAAAGTCCAAGTGAATTATCCCAAGTTCAACAAGGTCAAACAAAGTTTGACAAAAAAATTCAGCATTTTTAAAAGTCAGAAACTATTTTTAATCAATTTAAAATGAATAAAAATAACCTAATTGAACTAAAATCTCAAATAAATCTCAAATCAATTAATAAATTGATGAGAATATTTTTCATAGATCTATCATCATTCAAAGAGGTTGAGAAAATATTTTTGTATTTTTTGAATATCAAAAACTATTTAAAATGAATTAAAAAATAACCAGAAAAGAGAAAATTACTAAAAAATAGCAAATGATAGAATAAAAAATATTAAAAATCATTTTTAGAAACTAGAAATTAAAGGAGAAATAATACAATTGGTCCCATATTTTTTGGACCAATAATAAAAGAGATATGAATTTTAGAAAATGAAATGGAATTAAAAAATGAAATGGAAAATAAAATCAGAAATGGAAAATATGAAAAATCCACACGCGTTGGATTGTATCTCATTAAATGACGTGGAGGATCCAATGGCATTGGCAAGCGCGCGCACCATGAACCTCAGTCAATGGGAACCATTACCATGCTTGCTTTCATCTTCTTTTGACCATATCAATGCACAGAGGATCTCCTAGAAGCTTTGGATCTTGTGATTGCTCAAGCTACAAACAAGAAATGTTAGTGACATATTTTTGTGCTTTTGGTTAGTAAATAAAATGAGAAAAGCAACGATATACAATTCAAGCATGCTTGGTGATCTTAAACCACTCACAAGAGAGATCTCACCCGAAGGTAAAGAGCCAAGATGCTTATGGTCCTTGAGGCTATGCAAATGCAATGTTATGATGCCATGAGGGATCTTAGGGCCAAAATTAGGGACTTAAAAATTCCACACAAGTTGATCATGAATATTCCATCCTCCTATCTTAATTGCACTCAAGTTCGGGTTAGAACTTATCTCACCACTCAGAGATCACCAAGCACAACAAGCAGATTATATCACACAAACAAATATATATACATCAAATATATAGTTATATACACACAAAAAAGTAGGCTAAACCCACTGGAGACTACTCTCCAGCAGAGTCGCCACTTAATTTTTGTAGCAGTAAATTCATGATCATCAAGCTATGGATAAGCTAGACATCAATTAAATAAGAGTCGCCACCACACTTTTATTGTTTCCAAGGGAAAAAGGAAAAGTACGAACAAAACCCAAGAATAAGAAGTTTTCAAATCAAAACTAATAAAATGCCAGAGATTACAGGTAAGGGGGTTGGTTACACAAAGGGAAGGTGTTAGCACCAAAAGTGTCCTAGGTACTCCTAGGGAGCCATTTTTTGTGTGCATATGTGTTTTTGTACAAATGATGTTTGCAAACAAATAGAATTGGGGGGGGGGGGGGGGGTGAGAAAAGAATTCATTAATTATATTTTTGTGTTTGACAAGACCTTCAGACTTGTGCCTACGTACCAACATAAAAATGAGGGATCAAAGCTTTTTCAAAAGTAAGAACACACAAAATTTTATACTGGTTCGCTTATAACACAAAGCTACTCCAGTCCACCCGGCCAAGGTGATTTCGCCTTCAAAAAGGACTTAATCCACTAATCTTGAAAGATTAATACAACCAAACGTCTAAGAGAATGATCTCTTAGTCCTCCCAAGTATACAGACTGCGCAGAGTCACTTGAGGAACACAAATAATTTAGCAAAATAAATTTGTAATAGAGAGTGCTTCTAAGAGCAAGCAAATATTACAGCAGAATATTTAAACAAGCGTTTTCACGTATGAGCAGCAGCTCGTGAAAAACTGAGAGAGAATGTAAAGAATTTTTCTGTGCGTTGTCGTGTCTCTCAATGAAGTAGGCTGTCCTTTATATAGTGGGAAGAAGGACCGTTGGAGTGATGACAAAATATTGGCCTTTGATGAGCATTCAATGTCATTACTTCTGTATTTCTTGCCATAACCAATTTGTCTCCCTGAATAATTTCTTTCTAAAAATACTTCATTTCCATTTGAAGAAATTCTTTCCGTTACTCTTTCTGGATTTGTTGAATCTTTATCAAAGTCTGTGTTATTTCGGAGTTCAACGTCAGAAGGAGATTACGTTGAGGTTACATAAGAGCTTCTCAGAGTACTGGTCTTTCAGATCATCAGAACTAAGTCCAGTGGATGTTTAGAGCTTCTGGTTCTTCCTACTGTCTTGCTTTGCTAAGATTCAGAACTTCTTGGGCGTACTTCTTCCTCAGATGCGTCTGATCTTCTAGTACTTTGTATCTGATCAAAGTTTGTATCTGATAAAACGATCAGATTCCTTTGTTGCTGTTCAGAGTCCTGCACACTTAGAGAATTTTCGTTAGGGTGCCATTTTTGGTTTCATCCTTTGTTATCATCAAAATCCTGGAATTCTATTGTAGAACTAATTTTGTTCTTACAATCTCCCCCTTTTTGATGATGACAAAACAATCTTAATTTAGGGATGAAACATTTATAGATAAGAGTTTTTAGACCAGATAGAAGTGAGCTCCCCCTGAGATAAGTTTGGGAGTTCAGAAGTTCTTACCGGAGCTTCTATGAGATGATGTTTCAAGATTCTCTTCTGCAAATTTCTAAGTAAAAAAGGATTAGAACCAATTTATAAACAATGTTTGCAGAGTACTGAAAGGATTTAGATATGTTTTCATCAGAGTTGTTTTTAGTTCTCCCCCCTTTTGTCAGAATCAAAAAGACTTAGTAAAAAATATAGAGCAAAAAGGCATATATATATATATATATATATATATATATATATAATATATATATATATATATATATATATACATATATATATATTCAGAAATGCTATATACACAGACAACAATCAAGAGCTAGAGGGCAGAAAGCAAAAACATGCAAAGCAGAAAGCAACAAAAATATCAAAGCAACAAGCAAAGGAAAACAAAAAGCAAGTCCTAGGTGCCTAAGGGTTGGGAGGTGGAGGCATCCTCTAGAGCAGCTGGGTCAGCAGATTCTGAATGTTGACATTTACTGAATCTTGTTGATCCAATCTGGCTCGGACTTCCTTCTGCTCTTTTTGAAGATCTTCAAGAGTTTTGAGAACCAGAGGGACAAAGCTGGAGGACTCCCCCTGAGTCAGAGCATCCGGTTCTACCCTGTTGGCAGACTCTTCAGCAAGACGAGCTTCAGCTTCAGCGGCAGCTTCGGCTTCAGCTTTAGCAGCAGCAGCAACAGCTAGAGCTTTGGCTTCAACTTCCTTAATCCTTTGCATTTCTTCTTGCCTGGCTTTCTCTTCTGCTTCCTTGCGGGCTCGCTCCTTAGCTTCTCTGGCTAGGCGCTTCTGGAGTCTTAGCTCAGCGTCTCTGATGAAGTCGTTTTGGACTTGCTCAGAGAAGCCCTTCAGTTTGAAGGCTTCAGTGGTCATCCAGTCAATAACTTTGTTCTAGTGTGTCCTTATAGCTGAAGGATCATCACTGATGCCAGAGTTGATGGTCAGAGACTTGACCTTGTTAACTGAAGCTTCTGCAAACAACATAATTGCTTCCTCAAGGGTTGGCACGGTGTTTTCAGGTTCAGAGGCTAGGGGTGGAGAAGTGGGAGGGCTTAGGTTGAGTGTGGGAGTTTGTGGTTTAGCGGATGTATTTGGTGGGTGTGTGTCAGAGTTGTTTGGGTGAGTTTCAGCGTGAGGTGTTTCAGATGGTGGAGGGTCAGATGTGGTTGAGTTTGGTTGTTCTGTGGGTAAGGAAGTGATTTCTGGTTCAGATGTGGGTTGTGTTGGCTGTTGTGAGGCCAAAGGACAAGTTTGGAGCTGGGCCAGAGTTGGAGAGGGAGGGTCAGAGTGTTCTGTGTCTGTGGAAATGTTGTAGTAGGGGGGTGATTCTGGAGAAGAAGATGAAGATGGTGAAGTGGTTTCGTTCAGCATTTCTTCTTCAAAAACAGGTAAGGTTGTGGTGGAAAGGTTAAATTTCTGAGATGGTTGGTGAGATGTTCTGGTGGTTGAGGGAGGAGTTTCTGAGTTTGTATAGATAAGTGTTGGTTGAGGAATAGAAGAAGCAATGTGATGTGTTTGTACAGAAGGAGCAAGAGAAACAGACTTACCAGAAGGTCCAGGCAGAGGTGCTGGAGGTCTTGATCCGGAGGATTCTCCTAGTCTTGCCTTCTTAGCTTGCTTTTCCTTCTCAAAGGGTCCTCGTGGACGCTTCATGAAGTTTGGAGGCTCATCTGGAAGCTGGCTTATGTTGAAGTCTGAGATATCTACTCCTTATTTCCTCAGATCATCTAAGTAATAAAGGATTACCTCTGGAGGGCCGATCTTTGAGAACAGATAGAGTCCATTTGGGATCTTCCTCTGATCTTTGAGAGCTTCCCAGGAGGTGTCCATAGTAGGTTTGAACTTGACTTGATCCAGAATCCCCATGCTCTTCAGATTTTTGGCGTTTAGAGCTCTTCTAGTGTCGATCATCACGTCTTCCATGAGTCTGAACGTTATCAGGTGGTCCATGAGACGGATTTCAATCAGAACGTCAGAGATTAGCCTTCCCAGAGGGATGTAGTTTCTGGGCTTCATGTTGTTTCTTGTATCTCGTACAGAATCTCTGAGGTACTTGAAGAGGAGTGCTGGAAGGCAGAGCTTCAGACCCTTGTGGATGCAGTACAAGATGCACTTCTGGTCTGTGTTGATGTAGTCTGAAGAGTTTGAAGCTGGGCGATGATGGATGGTGCCCAGGATGATCTTCAGCCAGTCCCGGAGGTTCTGTTGTAACTCCTTGTTCTTGGAGTGGTTGCCTTCAGCGTTCTGCTTGAAGATAGTTGGGTTAATCTCATGGGACATATATTTTTCCCTAGGATTAATGTTGTAGATCCTTCTTCCTCCATCTTTCTCCATGCTCAGAAGAGCAGCAATGGACTTCTCAGTTATCACCATTTTGACTCCCAGAACATAGGAGACGATGTAGTGATCATCAACATCAGCGAATCTCCAGAATTCCTTCACTAAGTTTGTGTAAACTGGACCATACAGACGTTTGAAGTAGTTTCCCCAACCTTGATTCCTGAGTTCTCCAGTGAGGTCAATGCCATTTCTGCGCATGTTGTCAAAGTCCACCAAGGATTCAGATAACACTTCCAGTTTCTCAAATGATGTTTCCAGATTGATGTGAGGCTCACGATCAAGAATGTGAGGCTCTTTGTAGATGGGAGTTGAGACGACACCGGTAACCGCTGGGTTTGGGTTGCTTGAACTTGGAGCTTGTTTGTTTGAATCCATTTGTTGAGAGAAGTTGTAGATTGATTGTTGTTGGGAATCCATGAGTGTTGTTGAGAGCTGAGTTGAAGGTTGAAGAATGCTGCAGGAATGCCTTGAGAGAGAGCTGAACTTGCAGAGGGTTATGAGTGCGTGAGAGTGAAAAGTGTGCAATGTGTGAGTAGAGGTGTTTAAATACCCAAATTAGGGCGCATGCAAAACGACACACAAAACAGAGTTTAGCACAAAAACCAAGTCAGCACGTTTAGAGGGAAAAATATTACATCTCATAAATGATGTCTAATCCCAACAGTTAGTACACTGCTCGAGGAGATCTCAAGAGACTGTTCCTTGATTACTGCTAGACAGCTGTCTAGAAGTTCCAAGGTCAGACGCAAGGTACTCCACGTGTTTGCTCTATCTGATCTTCAGGAATACCAAAGGATTGGTTCCTGGAGATTTCTAACTCAAATGACTTCTAACTTGGTAGGAGTATCAGAGTCAGAGGCAGAATCCATTTTGTTTATATCAGAATCTTATTTTACAAACTCAGAGGCATATTTTATTCAGGGCAATTTTGAATGTTCAGATTTTTTAAGATGAAGAGGAATCTATCTTCAGCTAAGGGTTTGGTAAAGATGTCAGCCCATTGATGATCTGCATCAATGAATTTCAACATTACTACCCCTTTCTGAACATAGTCTCTAATAAAATGATGTTTTATTTCTATGTGCTTAGCTCTGGAGTGTAGAATAGAATTCTTGCTTAAACAAATGGCAGCAGTATTATCACAGAAGATAGGAATGTTACTCTCAAAGATTTGCAGATCCTCTAATTGATTCTTCATCCAGAGCATCTGAGTGGTGCACAGTGATGCTGAGATGTATTCCGCTTCTGCAGTAGACAAGGCTATGGTTGATTGTCTTTTGCTGGCCCAGGATATCAGATTCTTTCCCAAGAGCTGACAATTTCCAGATGTACTTTTTCGTTCCATTCTGTCTCCTGCGTAATCTGCATCACAAAAACCATATAGTCTATACTCTGATGTTTTCTCATACATCAGGCCCAGGTTAGGAGTTCCTTTCAGATATCTGAGAATTCTCTTAACTGCTATTAAATGAGATTCGCTAGGATCTGATTGGAATCTGGCACAGAGACAAACACTAAATAGAATATCAGGACGAGTAGCAGTCAGATAGAGAAGGGAGCCTATCATACCACGATAGAGCTTCTGACAAACCTTTTGACTGACTTCTTTTTTTTCAAGAATGCAGGTTGGATGCATGGGTGTCTTTGCAGGTTTGCATTCAGCCATTTCAAATTTCTTCAGAATGTCTTTTATGTATTTACTTTGATGAACATAAGTGACTTCTGAAGTTTGATTGATCTGAATTCCTAGAAAGAACTTTAGTTCTTGCATTAAGCTCATTTCGAATTCTGCCTGCATTAGCTCAGAGAATTCTTGACATACAGAGGCGTTAGCTGAACCAAAAATGATATCATCAACGTATATATGGCATATCATGAGATCATTATTAATGTTTTTACAGAAGAGTGTAGAGTCAACTTTTCCTCTAATAAAATCATGTTCCAGAAGAAAATTACTTAATCGTTCATACCAAGCTCTGGGAGCTTATTTTAATCCATATAAAGATTTCTTAAGTTTAAAAACATGTTCTGGACAATTTGAATTTTCAAAACCTGGAGGTTGGTTTACATACACTTCTTCTGATATATAACCATTAAGGAATGCGCTCTTGACATCCATTTGATACAGTTCGATAGAATGATTTATAGCGAATGAGACAAGTAAGCGAATAGATTCTAACCTGGCGACTAGGGCAAAGGTTTCATTGTAGTCAATTCCTTCTTGTTGACTGCAACCTTGAGCCATCAACCGAGCTTTGTTTCTGACAACTTCTCCTTTCTCATTCAGCTTATTTCTGAACACCCATCTGGTTCCTATAATGTGAGTGCCTTTTGGTTTAGGAACAAGATCCCAGACGTCGTTCTTTGTGAATTGATCTAGCTCTTCTTGCATGGCTAGAACCCAGTCGCTATTGTAGCGGTGTATTCGTCGCTATATGATTTATCGATTAAATCATAAGCAAGAGATACAATGAATTTTCGAGTCGCCACCGCACTTTTATTTATCCAAAGGACTGGCTAAAAAGCGAACAAAAGCCTAAGAAGTTTTACACGTAGAAAACTAATAAAAAGATCAGAGAGTCTGGGTAAGGGGTAAATTACGCAATGGGAAGGTGTTAGGCACCCATCACGTCCTAGGTACTCCTAGGGAGCCCTTTTCACACTTGTTGTAAAAGATTGTTATTTGTTATGACATAAACATTGTGCAAACATGATTGGGATGGTGAGAAAAGAATATACAAGTTAGTTATTTTTGTGTTCGAACGGATGAACCCGCTGCCTACGTACCTTCCATCAAAGGTAAGGATCAAAACGCCGTAGTTCGGCTAAAAGATTTCCAAAAGTTGGTGGATTCAATTTTAAACACAAGCACTGAGGCTTTTCATTATCAATGGGAGAACACTCGACCAAAAACAACATCCACCATGCGAGGATAGCTTCGACGTACTAGAGGGGTTAGCCCTGTTTTCAGTACGGAAGTCTTACTGTCGACTCACTAAGGATAGGCAAGATTTACATCAACCACAAAGATAATTGAAACCTATGGCTAATGCATGAAGATTAACAATGGACAAAGCCAAAACAAGTGAATGAGTGAAGTTAATTGATTGTGATTATGAAAGTGAAGTCAAAGTATGATTAAGATTGATTTGAAGAAGTATTATGAAATGGAGTTTGAAAAAAAGTCAAGGACTTGGGGTCCAGGTTTTTAGTTTGAAAACATGAAGATGTTTGCACAATATCTATGTCAAGTTTGAAATCAAAGTGTGAAAAGGTTTAGGACATAATGAATGATGAATGGATGAAGATGGATCGTAAAACTTCTTAGAAGGTTCACTTCTTGAAATCATATGGGAGATGATTCAAGTGTGTCCTTTGGAATGGGCAATGGATAATAACAAACAAACAAGAAAGAAAAGAAAAGCGGATATCGGATGCCAATCACTGGGCTTATACCAATCTCCTAAAATAAAAACTGGATATCAGATGCCACTCGATGGTCTTACACTAATCTCCTCAAACAAAGAAGTAAAAGGCGGATACCGGATACCAATAGATGGATTTACACCAGTCTCCTAAAATAGAAATGGATATCAGAGGCCACTCAATGGTCTTACACTAATCTCCTAAAACAAAATGAAACTTGGATACCGGATGCCAATCTGTCTGGACTTATACCAATATCCAACATATGATCATAGGAAAAGCAAATGCCAACTTACAGGGACTTACAGTTGCAACCTCACATAAACAAACAAAAGCAAGACATGGATGTCAGATGCCAATCTGTCTGGGCTTACTCTAACATACACAGTATGATCCTAGGAATACAAATGCCAACTTGCAGGGACTTACAGTTGTATCCTCACATACAACAAACAAAGCAACATGTGATCATAGGAAAGCAAATGCCAACTTGCAGGGACTTACAGTTGCTTCCTCACATACAATCAAATGCATCAAGCAAAGATAAGATGAGTGGCCAAGGTGATGGTCTTATACTCACTTCCATATCATAGGAGCAATGGCCAATGGATGGTCTTACAATTGTCCTCAATGGGTAAACAACAATGACAATATCACAAAGACAAATGAGATGATTGTGCATTAATGGCAATTGATGATGATGATAAATGCATGAAGCATACAAGCAAACATGTGCATATGAAGCAATCAATCAATCAATGAATATCAAACAGCACACTCTATAGCCAAACAAAGGGGGGCTCACACAAGAGGGTTAGGCACTGAGGCCAACTGGAATAGGGTCAAAGAGTTGCTCTTAACCTTGCCATTGAGAGGCTAAGGTGAAGCAGATGAAAGGAGATGAGGGGTGTGCCTCATTGCTCTTATCCCTGATCAGGGAGAGCATTGAAATATCAGAAAGTGTGGGAGCTCAGAAAGATGGAGCTCTTTCCACATTAGACTCTATAGATCTTGGGTTTTGATCTCGATGCTACAACCATGTAATGGGAGCAAGGAGAAGACTCACTGAATAGTAGGGGATAGGTTGCTTATCCCTTTGATCTACCAATTGCCTTACTTGAAGGACTTTTCCTGCTTGGGACAATTTTAAACACACACAAGCATTGCCTCTTAAGGAGGACTTCAGACAGTTTGCCCGGCCAAATAACAAGCCGGGTCTCCAGACTACATGAAGAAAGAGGGATTACCTCAAAGCAAATTGCTAAATAGCAAAGCAAGCAAGTTCAAAGAACTTAAGCAACTAAAAGGGTACCTGAAATAGTCCAACTAATCAGCAAACAGTTCAACAGTTTAAATCAAAAGGAAATGAATCAAACAGTTAAATCAGAGGGACCAATGTGCAAAGCACAAGACTCAAGTCACATGAGTCACACCTACAAAACAAAGGTTAGCACATGATATATAATCAAGCTCAATCAAATTGGCAATGGTTTCTTTGAGGCAAATGCTTAACCTGAAACAAATGAACTCAACATAAGCCAAGAGACCACTAGGGCAAGCCTAGGGTCAAAAATAAATGATAAAAGTCAAAACAGCAAATGAAAGTCAACCAAAGTCAAGTTCAAACATTTAAGAAGCTATCTCAATTGGATCCACACTCATATCATGCATCAATATCATTTTATAGGCCGAAGAAGTCAAAACATGGCAAAATGAAGCACACAAGAGGTCAACAGCAAGACCAAGCTCAAAGGCAACCATAATCAATTCCAAAAATTATGAAATAATTCATTCTCAATCACAATCCATAACATAGCATGCATATGAAATTTCAGCTCAATTGGATCATGGGAAGATGGTCAATTAAAATCAGGAAGTCAACACATTTTCAAGTATGCACCAAGAAGTCAACAAAACATGTGTCATTTTCAAAAAATCATAACAAAATGAAAACAGATGAGAAATGGATGGGATTAACACCAATGCAAAGCTCAAGATGTCTAGTATGCACATGTGAAATTTCATGATCATACAATAAGGCATGAGGATTTCCCAAAGGATTTGGCAACATGTATCATACAAAGTCAACAATTGACTAGGCAGGGAAGAAAATCACAAACAAATGGGAAATGGCACAATTAATTCCAGGAAAATTCACACATCAACTAGACATATAAGGGATGGCTCATGCAAAATTTCAGATTAATTGGAAGCCAGGAAGCATGTGAACAAAAATCATGAATTTGCATATCATTGGTGTGACACAAATTGTCACACCCTACTTCAGAAAATCATAACTCACACACCACAAATGATAAATGCACAAACTTTATACCAAAACAAAGATGAATGAGTCTAGTTTCACCACAAAAAGTTTCAGGGGCATTGGATACATCCTCATTATTTCACAAAAGGAATGGCAAAATGTATCAACTAAGCATACATGAACAAAACCCTAAAGCCATTTAAAATCCAGCCAACCAAAAATTCAGCAAAAATCATGATTAAATAATAGACATTCATGTGAAAATGATGCAAAAAATCTCATGATTTTTGGATGAATAATGAAGATGTTATGAATTTTCAAAGTTGTGTAACAATTTGGAATGAACATGAGCAACATAACATGAAATGGTGGTCAACTAAGTTGACCGGATGGCAATGTTGTAAATCAGCGCCTCACTTATCAAAACGCTGCGTTTAGGCTAAACCAGCGAAATGTTTTGATTGGTCAGTTCCCAATGGAACAGTGACGCGGACCAATCAAGCTCAAATTTTCTGGGTTTTAAAACCCTTAGGGTTTATGTACAGCAGCAATATATGTTCATGTTCATCATAGCAAAATGGATTCAAACAACATCATGCAAACCACATGGCAACACACTCACAATGTTCATGCAACATATAACAACAGCAGCCAACACACATGAACTGGATTTCTGGAAAAAAGGCTAGGGTTTCAACAGCAACATCATGTGTTCATCTTCAAACTCAGCAAAATCGAGCAAAAACAAATCACCCAGAAACAGAAAATGAACATGGTAATCGACTCAGCACAACAAGCATATGCATAATATAGCATCCATTATTATTAATTTGAACACACAAAAGAGAAATCAACCAAAACAAATTTGAACATAAACATGTAAACTCAGATTTCTCAGCCATATCATAATCATTTCAAGCAAGGCATAGTTCATTAGAATCAGCATAACCAGAGCTACCTAAAACATATCATGGCATGGCAAATGATTGAAGTCGAAACCTTACTTGTTTTTGAAGAAAAATGTGAAACAGGGCTGCTTGGATGTTTCCAGCTCGAAACAGATCTTCCTTGTGCTTTATGTTGATGGATGATGAAGTTCTTTAAGCTCAAGAATGCTTGGACATAAACAAATCACGATCTGCCATTGAAGGGTCCTTAGTGAAAACAGAACATGAAGATGGCTGTGTAGATGAGATTTATTGCTTGAAAAAGTTCTCAAGTATTGTCCAGATGATGGGACAATGAAGAGAGCTTGTAGTGTTTTTGAGAGTTTTGTGCAGAAAATCCAAATCGTGAAAAATGGAAATGTGTGAGAAGAGAGAATTTTCTGTTGTGTTTTCTGGCTGCAGCTGGTCTCTAGGGTTTGGAAATGACAGAAAATATCTTCTTATACTTCTGTTTAGCAATGGTAATGGAAGTGTTAAGCAAAGATTAGTTTAAATGAAGGAATTGCCAAATTGCTAATTTGAAAATTGCACATGGAGGTGTGGTCTGGCCTGCACGAATTGGGCTTGATACAGGCTGCAAATGACCATCCAATTTGCTGTTTTTAGCTTGCTGATGGATTGCTAACTTTGTTTTGTTTTAATGAAAACATTTGCAAAAATACCAAGTTTGCACCTTTGGCCAAAATGATAGTATGATAGTAGCATGAGCACAAAATTGGACTTGGAACATGTTGCAAATACCATATGAAACAAATCCCAATTGGCCAAAGTGAGAAAAAATCAATAAATCAAAAAGTCAACTTTGGGTCAAACTTGAAATGAATAAAGCCAAGGCCAAAAATGCCATTTTGATTGGCAAGGTTTTGGTTCATGAAATTTATATTTTTGGAAAGAGGAGATGAAATGTGGTTTGTAGGAAAAAACCCCACCAAATTTGGCCTTATGGTTCATGAGATATGGCTTGTTGAAGTTCATAAATTTTGAAATTGAATTGATCATATCTTGACAACCACACATGGGATTTGAGAGTTCTTGGACTTTTTGAAAATGGGAGAACAAGATCTTCAACTTTCATGTTGGGCAAAAATTCATTTGAAGCTTGTATCATGATGTAAGTTGAGGATCAAGAAGTTTCCATTTTTGGTAGTTAAAATTACAGGTCCACTTTCTATTTTGGGAAATTTCTGATTTTACTTCAAATTCTTCCATGATGAGGTTTGGTATGATATATGAGGCTTGTATAGACATGAATGAGCTCCTTCAAATCAATTCTATCCATCAAATCACTGATTAAATCCACAGTTGACCAAGTTTGACTTCAGTTGACTTTTCTAGGGTTTTGCATGATTGAACCACTTCTGATGAATTCCAAACCCTAATTCCTTGAGACCTTGATTCCAAATGATGTCCCAAGATATATGAACTCTTGATTATTGATCATGGTGCCCAAATTCTGCAAGAATGGCCACCATCCACTGCTTTGACTGACTGTTGACTGTCTTTGACCTAATTGCTGATGATTGCTTCAACTGCAAGCAACAAGGTTAGCTGACAATATTTTTGTACTTTTTGGTTAGTAAACATATGAAAGGCAAAGATATACAAATGCAAAGTATGCTTGGTGATCAAGGAACAAACTCACAAGGCAACCTACCCACTAGGAGGGAAACTAGGGCATGCAATGATCCTTGAGGCCATGATATGATATGATATGGGCCATGAGGGATCTTAGGGCCAAAATTGGGGTCTTACAGCTATCTTGAAGTGCCTCATCACAGGAAGTAGGCTCGATCAGAGATACTAGTCCCATATGAGTTTCTTCAGGAGTCTTGAAGGTAGACCTAGTTCGGATAGGTTCGTCTTTGTTTCCCAGAATCAACTCTTCAGATATGTTGAGGCGACTTTTAGCTTTCTTTGGGATTGCTGGGGATTTAGTTCCTTCTGAGGTTTGAGTGGCAGTTGCTTCAGGAGCTTTAATCTTCTCGTCAGAACCTGCAAGAGTAATCTCCAGATCTGCAAGTTTCTCAACTAGCTTTGACTTTTCAGGGTCAAGCTTATCATCAAATCTGACATGAATTGATTCTTCCACAATTTTGGTTTCTGTATTGTATACTCTGTAGCCTTTAGAGCGTTCTGAGTATCCTGACATAATACCTTTTTGTGCTTTGGAATCAAACTTGTTCAGATGTTCTTTAGTATTTAAAATAAAACAGGAACATCCAAAAGGATGAAAATAAGAAATGTTGGGTTTTCTTCCTTTACACAGTTCATAGGGAGTCTTCTCCAGAATAGGTCTTATGGAGATTCTATTCTGAATGTAACACGCTGTATTTACAGCTTCAGCCCAAAAGTGCTTAGCCACATTTGTTTCATTGATCATGGTTCTGGCCATCTCTTGGAGTGTCCTATTCTTCCTTTCCACAACTCCATTTTGTTGTGGAGTTCTAGGGTAGGAGAAATCATGAGATATTCCATTAGAGTCAAATAATTTCTCAAAAAATTTATTTTCAAATTCCCCACCATGATCACTTCTGACTCTGACGATTTTAGAGTCAAATTCGTTTTGCACTTTGGAACAGAAGCTAGTGAATACAGAGTGAGACTCACTCTTGTGCTTTAAGAATTTTACCCATGTCCAGCGACTAAAATCATCAACAATGATCAGTCCATATTTCTTTCCATTGACTGATGCTGTTTTCACAGGACCAAATAAGTCAATGTGAAGAAGTTCCAGAGGCTTAGAGGTAGAAACAATGTTTTTCTTTTTAAACGACGATTTTGAAAAAAATTTCCTTTCTGACATGCTTCACATAGAGCATCTGAAGAAAACTTCAGCTTAGGTAGACCTCTGACTAACTCGAGTTTATTTAGCTGAGATAACTTTCTTATGCTAATGTGGCCCAAGCGTCTATGCCATACCCATTGCTCTTCGTGAACAGACATCAGACATTTCACATTTGTTCTTTTAAATCAGAAAGATTTATTTTATAAATATTTTTTCCTCTTGCCAGTGAATAGGACATATCCATTGCTTTGATTTATGGCTTTACATGTTTTTTGATTGAAGATTACATCATATCCGTTATCTCTTAATTGACTTATTGATAACAAATTATGTATTAATCCTTCTACATATAATAAATCAGATATAGAGGGAAGAGTACCATTACCAATAGTTCCGGAGCCTCTGATCCTTCCTTTCTGATCTCCTCTGAAGCCTACGAATCCAGCGTCTTTAAGTTCCAGGCTTTGGAACATATACTTTCTTCCCGTCATGTGTCGCGAGCATCCAGAGTCCAGGTACCATGACTGGTGTTTTAACTCTGCTGCATAAGATATCTGCAACATAAACAATCTTATCCTTTGGTACCCAGAGTCTTTTGGGTCCTTTGTGATTAGTTTTCCCAGAGTTTCATAAAACTTTGGGTTTTCTAGAATTATTAAATTGTTGTGCTTGTGTATGTGTATAGTGATATGAAAATGGAGATTTAGGTTGGTCATTAGTAGAAGTTTTATCTTCACTAGGATCATACCCAATTCCTCTTCTATTGTTCTGACTGACCCCATAAATCATGGATACCATTCTGCTCCTCTCTATCCCATTTTTCAGAAACTTTTGAAAATATTTTTCATATTTATAAATTATTGTGTTTGAAGTTTGTGGAGCTTGAGATAACGCTTCTTCAAGTTTTGAGCAATTTTTCTTTGTTGCATCTCTTTCTAATGTCAAAGTTCTGTTTTCATCTTTTAGTTCTAAAATTATTATCTCAAGTTTGCCACATTCTTCTAATGTTTCTTCAAGAACACCTTTTATAGCTTTAAATTTTTGTTTGAGTTTCTGATATGAGTTTAGAGTTTCAGACAGACATGATTCTAGGTCAGATCGAGAAAGTTCAGAAAATACCTCTTCTGATTCAGATTCTTCATCTGAAGTATTCTTGGATGTGGTAGCCATGAGTGCCACATTAGCCTGTTCATCAGAGTCTGATTCTAATGAGTCAGATTCACTGTCGTCCCAGGTAGCCATCAGTCCCTTTTTGGTTCTAAGGGAATTTTCCTTGAAGTTCTCTTTTCAGGAACTGTCTTTCTTTAACTTGGGACATTCGTTCCTGTAGTGACCTATTTCTTTACATTCATAACACGTAACATCTTTGTTAGATTTACCTTTTGAGGTTGATTCTGATCGGTCCCCTCTGGGTCTTGGTTTTCTGAAGTTATTATTCCTTTTTCTCCAAAGTTGTTTTACTCTTCTGGTCAGAAGGGATAATTCTTCCTCATCATCAGAATCTTCCTGTTCAGAGTCATCAGCGTCTTCTGTTTCGGCCTGGAAGGCTTTGTTTCTGTCAGACTTACGCCTTTCAGATCTGGACTTTAATGCTACAGACTTGATCTTCTTCTGAGGCTCATCTTCCTCAAGTTCTATCTCATGACTTCTGAGTGAACTGACAAGCTCTTCAAGGTTGATGTTGTTCAGATCCTTTGATAGCTTTAAGGCTGTGACCATGGGTCTCCACTTCTTTGGAAACCTTCTGACTATCTTTTTGACATGGTCCACAGTTGTGTATCCTTTGTCTAGCACTTTGAGACCTGCAATTAGAGTTTGGAATCTAGAAAACATTACCTCTACAGCTTCATCATCCTCCATTTTGAAGGCTTCATATTTCTGGATTAGAGCCAGAGCCTTTGTTTCTTTGACCTGAGAGTTTCCTTCATGAGTCATCCTCAGGGAGTCGAGTATATCTTTAGTTGTTTCCCTGTTGGTGATTTTTAATACTCATTGTAGGATATGGAATTGAGAAGTATCGTTCTGGCTTTGTGATGATTCTTGAATTCGCGCTTCAGATCATCTGTCATTTTGCTTCTGGGAACGGCAACTCCAACATCTGTTACAGGAGGTTTGTATCCAACTGTGACAATGTCCCAGAGATCAGCATCATAGCCCAGAAAGAAACTTTCAATTCTATCTTTCCAGTAATCGAATTTCTCTCCATCAAAGACTGGAGTCTTAGCGTTGTAACTATATCTTTCATTGGTGTTGGCCATAGTTTTTCTCGTTCTGAATCTCTCTTCACTGTTAAGTGTTTGATTAGAAAATCAATAACAGAGTCGAAGCTCTAATACCAACTGAATGTGAGAAAAACAAGAAAGGGGGGTTTGAATTGTTTTAGAAATTAAAATCATTTTCAAAAGTAAGAACACACAAAATTTTATACTGGTTCGCTTATAACACAAAGCTACTCCAGTCCACCCGGCCAAGGTGATTTCGCCTTCAAAAAGGACTTAATCCACTAATCTTGAAAGATTAATACAACCAAACGTCTAAGAGAATGATCTCTTAGTCCTCCCAAGTATACAGAATGCACAAAGTCACTTGAGGAACACAAATAATTTAGCAAAATAAATTTGTAATAGAGAGTGCTTCTAAGAGTAAGCAAATATTACAGCAGAATATTTAAACAAGCGTTTTCACGTATGAGCAGTAGCTCATGAAAAACTGAGAGAGAATGTAAAGAATTTTTCTATGCGTTGTTGTGTCTCTCAATGAAGTAGGCTATCCTTTATATAATGGTGAGAAGGACCGTTGGAGTGATGACAGAATATTGGCCTTTGATGAGCATTCAATGTCATTACTTCTGTGTTTCTTACCATAACCAATTTGTCTCCCTGAATAATTTCTTTCTAAAAATACTTCCTTTCCATTTGAAGAAATTCTTTCCATTACTCTTTCTGGATTTGTTGAATCTTTATCAGAGTCTGTGTTATCTCGGAGTTCAACGTCAGAAAGAGATTACGTTGAGGTTACATCAGGGCTTCTCAGAGTACTGGTCTTTCAGATCATCAGAACTAAGTCCAGTGGATGTTTAGAGCTTTTGGTTCTTCTTACTGTCTTGCTTTGCTCAGATTCAGAACTTCTTGGGCGTACTTCTTCCTTAGATGCGTCTGATCTTCTAGTACTTTGTATCTGATCAAAGTTTGTGTCTGATAAAATGATCAGATTCCTTTGCTGTTGTTCAGAGTCCTGCACACTTAGAGAATTTTCGTTAGGGTGCCATTTTTGGTTTCATCCTTTGTGTCATACCCCAAAAATTACCCATCATTTTTCCTAAAAAAAAAAAAAAAAAAAAAACGAAAAAAAACGAAAAAAAAACGAAAAAAAAAAAATAAAAAAAAAAAAAAAAAAAAAGAGAATTTTTTTTTAATTAATTAATTAATTAATTAATTAATTAAATAATTAAAATAAATAAATAAATAAAATATAACAAATTATTTTGGACTTGGGTCTCCCTCAGTCCAAGCCCATTACCCACGAAATTAGTCTATAAATACTGAAGTTTCAGTAGGGGGAGTTACACTTGGAGTTTACACTGGGAGATTCACTGGAGAAAGAAGGAAGAGAAGCAAAACACTCTGAGGTTTCCTTGGAACAAAACCTTGAGGAAAAAGAAAGAGAGAGAACAGAGAAGGACGGATAGAAACTTTGGCATAGGAACCCTGCCTACCCGGAGAATTCAGAGTAAAGAAACCCTGAAGGCAGCCCATCTGCACCGAAGCCATCGCCGTCCAATTCCCGCTGCCTAACTTATTCCGATACTACAAGTGGTCAATCCCTTCAACCTTGAATTGGCAAACAGGTTTGCGTATCTCTATTGTTTATACTTTCAATTGGCCATATCTACATATATAATGTATCATGATTAAATGTTGATATATAATTTGCTTTCGTATGGGAATCTAAATACGCCTGAATACCCTGAATGTTTGACCATGTTATTCCTGTGATAAAATGCCATAAAATTCAAAGTTCCTAACATGGGGCTGTTTTCAAATTCAAAATCCGTGGCCTTCGCTAGGCGAGGCAGAGGCGAACGAGACAGTACCTGATTCTTCTAGTCTGTTTTTTTTATGTTTTTATCATAGCCATGCATTATTCATCCTATCCTATTTATTGTTGTGATATTTCTCCGGTGTAATCTTCGATTGCACCCTGATTTGGTGTTCTGACATGTTTCTTTTTTTGAGTTTCGTAAAGGTTCACATATCCCAGGAAAAGGTTATTGGCTAGGTATTCCACTTTATTTGTGGGATACCCTTGTGGAGTTTCACCCTAAATTAATTTTTAATGTATTAATTTCTAATGTATTAATTTTTTAATATATTATTTTTAATAATTTTAATGTGGAGTTTCATCCTAATTATATAATTAATTGTAAAACTTTGCCTTTGAATAAGTGATCTTGGACCTCTCTTTGTTGCCTTACGATTACGATATTACGGTCATGTCCCGCGAACATGGGGATACCCTTAGCAAAGACCCTTCGGTTAAATCATCATAAAATAAATTATAGTCCCTCGGATGTTGCCTTCGAATATACAACTTTGTCCCTCGATGACCCTCCGATGTTGCCTACGGTTAAAAGATGATAGTCCCTTCGAATGCTAAGGTATCCTCGTAACTGTTGCCTTCAATGACCAATCGATGACCCTACGATGACCCTTTTACATCCAAAGGATAAAACTACTTATTTCTCAATAATAAGGACAGTTTTACCCTCATAAGGATAGGAAATACTCATAAAGACCTTGGATCGGTATAACTCTTAATTGCTGGCTCACAACCTAAAACATTTTTTCACACCTCACACCTTTCAAAATACCTTCAGAAAATCACCACTTGGTATACATTCATACTAGAATCATTACCAAGTTATATTTTTCTAAACAATTTTCAAAACTAAACGAGATAATCACTTTGTATACATTCATACAAGAATCATTACAAAGTTAAATTCTCTTTTCAAAACAATTTTTCTAAACAATTCACAAACACTTTTTTTCAGACAAAAATAATATAAGTGATCGAGCAATTAAGAGCCCATGGATAACCATGGATACAAAGGGTGCTAACACCTTCCCTTTGTATAATGTACCTCCCGAACCCAAAATCTAAATTAAGGTTTTTCCTGTTCTTTTCCACCTTTCCTTATTGGATAAAAGAAAAGTCGGTGGCGACTCTTGCTAACCGCGACATTGCGATTAAAACCACAAAAAAGTCCAGTTCACCGTATGACAGAACTGGCGACTCTGCTGGGGAGCCTAAATATTTAAAAAGAGAGGTTACCTTAAAAACAAGATCACTTATTCAATTTGTCTGATTTATTTTTAAGGGATTGCTTGGGTATGTTATGCTTGAGTGAAAGATCCTACACCCGGATCTAGTGTACCTTAGGTAAGTAGCAAGAGATCATCGCGACTGTCCGGCGTATACTGGAATGGTCAAAATGATGGCTACGGTTAATGTGGCACTTTGGATGTCCTGATGTTCCTCATGTTAGTTGAGGAAATATTTGGCATTCGCGTGGTGTCATAAAAGCATTAACCAGACCTTTAGAACCCTAATTGACTCATCCTGGCCATTAGAAAGTAGTGAGATAACTGGCTTCGGTTCCGACTGGAGTTGGTTGAGACTCGATACTACACTCTTTGAGATTGGACTTTAGGGAAGCTTCGGTCAACCACTTGGTGTTGCACTGAAGTGGACTTAAGGAAAGGTCAATGATTTGAGATCCTTCTAGAACCCGGTTACTATTCTAAGACAGGTTGAACCAACCAAACTTCAGTGGGGAGGGTATTTACCTATGGAACTCACGCAAGCCTTAAAACCTAGGAATGATTGTTGTGTGACTTGCTTGTGCTTGTTATTTATCTAACAACATAACATCATAACATCATGGCATTGTACTAACCATTTCAAGGATTTAGGGATTTAACTCTGCTAAAAAAAACAAAAAACAAAAGCAAAAACAAAAAGAGAAAAGAAAAAAAAAAGCTCTTTTTGTTAGTTTATGCAAAGTTAAATCCCGAAAGTCCTTGAAAACATTTCATACATTGCATTGCATCGCATAACAGGTATTCTAAAGGATCAGTGTTCTCACGATTTTCCTATCAAACAGATTCCAACAGATTCCAGCAGATTCAAACAGATTGAACAATGGCTCTCGAACAAACTGTCAAAGATCTCCAGGCCCAGAATGCTCAATTCCAGGAAATGATGCTGAGCTTATCTAAGGGGCAGGAAGAACTGAAAGCTCTTTTGATGGAGAAGAAGAAGGACCAGAAACCTGTGGGTTACATCAACCCGGGGAGAAGGCTTAAGGGACAGGTTACAGGAGTCAAGATTAGAATTCCGAAGGATTCAGAAGAAGAGACCGAGAATGATTCGGAAGATGAGAATCCTAATCTCGTCAATTCTGAGGACGACGATGAAGATTATGAACATGAACAGTACTCTCCGAAGGATGATAAGTACAAGTTGCTGGAAGAACGTATGCTAGCTATGGAGGGGCAGAAAGTGCCCGGTCTGGATTTCGAAAACTTGGGTCTGGTCTCTGATGTGGTCATTCCCCGCAAATTCAAGGTTCCCATTTTCACTAAGTATGATGGTGCCTCTTGTCCTCAGATGCATCTAAGGGCTTATGTGAGAAAGATTCAGCCGCACACTACTGATAAGAAACTGTGGATCCATTTCTTCCAAGAGAGTCTGTCTGGCACACAGTTAGAGTGGTATTATCAGCTTGAGAGCTCTAACATCCGCACATGGACTGATTTAGCAACAACTTTCTACAAGCACTACCAGTATAATTCTGAGTTAGCGCCTACTCGGCTACAGCTACAAAATATGACTATGGGCTCTAAAGAAAGTTTCAAAGAATATGCTCAAAAGTGGAGAGATTTGGCTGGCAGAGTCAAACCCCCTATGACTGATCGAGAGTTAGTGGACATGTTCATGGGTACACTGACTGGCCCATTCTACAGCCATCTACTGGGAAGTTCCTCGTCAGGTTTCACTGAACTTATCTTGACAGGTGAACGGGTTGAAAGCGGCATTCGAAGTGGAAAGATACAGGCAGCTACTTCTGCAAGCACCAAAAAGTCCTATCAGGGAAAGAATGAATCAAATGCTGTGTACAGTGAGAGGAAGCATAACAAGAAGAATCGTGACCATACTGTTGGGGCAGTTACAATTGCCGCACCGCCATCTCAGAACTTCCAACACAGACAAGACAGGTCGAGAAGACAGTTTACCAAGATCAATATGACTTTAACCCAAGCACTGCAGAGTATGTTAAAGGCCAATTTGATTACCCTCAGAGGCCCTCCTGCAAATCCCAACACTACTTCTCCTCGTTATAATCCCAACGCCAGGTGTGCCTATCACTCCGATAGCCCCGGGCATGATACGAATGATTGCTGGTTGTTGAAGAACAAGATTCAGGATATGATCGACGCTGGAGAAATTGAATTTGATCCTCCGGCGACCCCCAATGTCATCACAGCACCTATGCCTAATCATGACCAGAATGTTAATGTTGTGGACGACAATTCTCACGTTACTGACGTTGCTGATTTAGCATCTCCTCTCCTGATCGTTAAGAAGAATTTATTGCAAGCTGGTTTATTTCCAGGTTGTGCTGAAGATTGCGATCTCTGTGTACTCCGACCCAATGATTGTTTGAAGTTGAAGAACGGCATTCAACGGCTGATGGATGATCGTACAATTCTATTTGAAAGGGTTCCTAAGGTGGACAACTCTATTGAAGAGGTATCTGTGATTGCTAGGTCCAAAGCTCCAGTGAAGATTACCGCTACTAGAGTGCCTGTGAAGATTACCGCTGAGCCCAAAGTGGCTCCCCTGATTATTACCGCACCTGGCCCCGTGCCATATTCCTCCAGCAAAGCTATTCCGTGGAACTATGGAGGCGACGTTTACATCCATGGCATAAAGCAAGTTGGTAGTTCTGCTAATCCTAATGATATTGTGGGGACTAGTAAAGTTACTCGAAGTGGAAGGATCTACTCCCCAGAAATCTCACCTCCCGCTCCCGAAATTCGAGGAAAAAGACCAGTCAATCCTCCTCAGTCAGAGACATCGGTCGAAGTTACTTCTGAAGATGTTGCCAAACAGGAAATGGAAGAGATGCTGAAAATCATCCGTAAGAGCGATTTTGATGTAGTGGAACAATTGGGGCATACTCCGTCTAAAATCTCAATGTTGTCCTTGTTATTATCCTCTGAATCCCATGCCAATGCATTGATGAAATTCTTGAAGACCGCTCATGTGCCTCAAGAAACATCCGTCGATCAATTCGAACATTATGTTGCTAATTTGACTGTTGACAATGGCCTAGGCTTTTCCGATGCTGACCTGACGCCAGCAGGAAAGAATCACAATAAAGCTCTGCATATCTCCATCGAGTGTGAGGGGATCACCCTGGCTCACGTGTTGATCGACAACGGCTCTTCCTTGAATGTGCTCCCGAAAGCTGTACTCGATAAATTTGACTACAAAGGCATTGAACTGAAACCTAGTGATGTTGTGGTGCGTGCTTACGATGGTGCGAAGAGTGTTGTCTATGGTGAAGTGGTTCTCCCTATCAAGATAGGACCTCAAGTCTTCAACACTACCTTTCACGTGATGGACATTCGTCCCGCCTACTCCTGCTTGTTGGGGCGCCCTTGGATCCATGGGGCAGGTGCGGTAGCTTCGTCGCTTCATCAAAAGCTGAAGTATCCAATAGCAGGCATGGTTGTCACTGTATGTGGAGAAGAAGAGTATATTGTCAGTAGTGTGCAAGCCTTCAAATACGTCGAGATGGATGGTGAATTCTTTGAGACTCCTTCTCAGTCATTTGAAGTGGTTCCTCCACCCAGTCCTGTCCTTAAGCCAACTCCCCTTGTGCCCAAGGTTGTTCGTGCTCCCCCTGTCATGATCTCTCTGAAAGATGCTCAAGCCGCGATTGAAAATGGTGATCGTGCTGGTTGGGGTCAACTGATCAATGTACCGTACAAGTCTGATAAAGCTGGCCTGGGGTTTAACTCTGGAAAGATAGTCAAAAATCAGATTAATGCTATGGAAGATGCTGATAGTGATTGCGACTTGGATAGCTGGATTTTCCCAACAATTGGTGACGGACTCAACAATTGGAAGACTGAAGACATTATCCCGATTTCCTTTAGTCAGGAGTAATTGTTATTGTTTATTCTAGAATTGCAAATTTTAATTTTCTTTTACAATCAAACTTCTTAAAGCATTGTGTCTATGCCCGAGGCACAATGGCTAATTTGTTAGGGGTTTTGTCATTTTCATAAGCATATTTATATCAATAAATCAATGGACGTTTTGCATTCAAATATTGCGCTCTTTGTCTTTCCTATTATCTTTCAAACGAGCTATGTTTTCTTACACACACGCACGTAACGAATTGCAGATCCCTATCCACTCTGGATCCTGTTGATAATAGTTCTACTACTGTTCATTATGACTTTGAAAATCCGATCTACCGAGCCGAAGATGGAAGTGAGGAAGATTGTGAAGTACCTGAAGAACTTGCCAGAATGTTACTACAAGAAGAAAGGACTATACAGCCGCATGAGGAGTCAGTTGAGACTGTAAATCTGGGTACCGAGGTGGACAAGAGAGAAGTCAAAATAGGAGCAGGCTTGGAAATCAGTGTCAAAAGAAGATTGATTCAAATGCTACATGACTATGTGGAGATTTTTGCTTGGTCTTACGAAGACATGCCAGGGCTGGATACCGATATAGTAGTGCATCGTTTGCCGACGAAGGAAGATTGTCGTCCTGTTAAGCAAAAGGTTCGTCGCATGCGTCCTGAAATGTCCGAGAAAATCAAGGCCGAAGTCATGAAACAATTCGATGCTGGTTTTCTGGCGGTTACTTCTTATCCTCAATGGGTTGCTAATGTGGTACCAGTGCCAAAGAAGGATGGTAAGGTGCGAATGTGTGTGGATTACAGAGATTTGAATAGAGCGAGTCCCAAGGATGATTTCCCACTGCCACACATTGATGTTCTGGTAGACAACACCGCTCAACACAAGGTATTCTCCTTCATGGATGGATTCTCGGGTTATAACCAGATCAAAATGGCACCTGAGGACATGGAGAAGACTACGTTTGTGACGCAATGGGGCACCTTCTGTTATAAAGTAATGCCGTTTGGTTTAAAGAACGCAGGAGCAACGTACCAGCGTGCTATGGTGGTTTTGTTCCATGACATGATCCATCATGAAATAGAAGTATATGTGGACGATATGATAGCCAGGTCTCATACTGAAGAAGAACATCTCGATCATTTATACAAACTGTTTGAGAGGCTGAAGAAATACAAGTTGAGATTGAACCCGAACAAATGCACCTTTGGAGTAAGATCTGGTAAACTCTTGGGCTTTATTGTCAGTGGTAAAGGTATTGAGGTCGACCCAGCCAAGGTGAGAGCTATTCAAGAGATGCCAGTTCCCCGTACGGATAAAGAAGTCAGAGGTTTCTTGGGACGTTTGAATTACATTGCCCGATTTATTTCCCATTTGACCGCTACTTGCAAACCCATCTTCAAGTTACTGAGAAAAAATCAAGAGATGATATGGAATGATGAATGTCAAGAAGCTTTGACAAAATCAAGAAGTACCTCCAAGAACCTCCGATTCTGGTACCACCAGTTGAGGGAAGACCTCTAATCATGTATTTGACCGTTTTAGAAAACTCAATGGGGTGCGTGTTGGGGCAACATGACGAGTCTGGTCGAAAAGAGCATGCCATATACTACCTTAGCAAAAAGTTTACCGACTGTGAAACAAGATACTCACTGCTCGAGAAAACTTGCTGTGCTTTGGCCTGGGCTGCTCGCCGACTAAGATAGTATATGTTGAATCACACCACTTTGTTGATTTCTAAGATGGATCCTATCAAATACATATTTGAGAAACCCGCCCTCTCCGGAAGAATAGCAAGATGGCAGATGATTTTAACAGAGTATGATATCCAGTATACCACCCAAAAAGCAATCAAAGGAAGCGTGCTAGCTGATCATTTGGCTCATCAGGCAGTGAATGATTATCAGTCTATGAATTTTGAGTTCCCAGATGAGGATGTCATGCTTGTTACTGATTATGAAGAACCTGGACCAGAGGAAGGACCCGAAGTGGGATCCCGATGGACTATGGTTTTTGATGGATCGTCTAACGCATTGGGCAACGGTATTGGCGTCGTGATCATTTCCCCCAAGGGTGGCCATACGCCTTTCACCGCTAGACTATGTTTTGAGTGTACCAACAATATGGCTGAGTATGAAGCATGTATTTTGGGACTCAGAGCTGCTATAGACCTAAGAATCAAGTTCTTGAAGGTGTACGGAGACTCAGCCTTGGTAATCAGTCAGGTCAAAGGAGAATGGGACACTAAACATCCGAATCTCATCCCTTATCGAGAACGGGTGTTGACATTAATCCCATACTTTGAAGAGATCACATTCGAATATATTCCACGAGAGGAGAACCAGTTGGCAGACGCATTAGCTACCATGTCATCTATGTTCAGAGTCAGATGGGACAATGAAGCTCCCCGGATTACCATTGAACGACTAGACGAACCAGCATATTGTTATGAACTTAACGCTGATGAAGTAGAAGAGAAGCCTTGGTACCACGAGATAAAAAGATATTTAGAAGCTCAAGAATACCCTGAAGGGACATCCATCAATGACAGGAAATTTCTGAGGAAGTTCTCCGCTAAATTCTTTTTGAGTAATGGAATATTGTACAAACGTAACCATGATTCGACTTTGCTTCGCTGTGTGGATAGAAAGGAATCAGAGAAGATTATGGAAGACATGCACGACGGTATCTTTGGGACTCATTCTAGTGGACATACAATGGCCAAGAAGATTCTGAGGTCAGGGTATTATTGGTCTACCATGGAAACTGATTGCCACCATCACTCCAGAACTTGTCATAAGTGCCAGATCTATGCGGATAAAGTACATGTGCCTCCTGCTCCATTAAACGTGTTGACCGCGCCGTGGCCCTTTGCAATGTGGGGCATTGATGTGATTGGCGAAATTAAACCTACCGCCTCTAATGGACATCGTTTCATCCTTGTTGCTATTGATTACTTCACAAAGTGGGTGGAGGCAGCCTCATTTGCTTCTGTTACTAAGAATGTGGTGGCACGATTCATCAAGAACAGCCTCATCTGCCGATACGGCGTCCCTGAGAGGATTATCACTGACAATGGCACTAATTTGAACAACAAGATGATTACTGAACTCTGCACGCAGTTCAAAATAAAACACCATAACTCTTCTCCGTACCGGCCAAAGATGAACGGCGCTGTAGAAGCGGCTAATAAGAATATTAAGAAGATTATACAAAAGATGACGGTAACATACAAAGACTGGCATGAGATGTTACCATTTGCTCTTCATGGTTATCGTACTTCGGTACGAACTTCGACAGGGGCAACTCCTTTCTCTTTAGTCTACGGAATGGAAGCCGTTTTACCAGTAGAGGTTCAGATTCCCTCTCTAAGGATCATGAAAGAGGCGGGCTTAGACGAAGGACGAATGGATTCAGACTCGACTCGATCAGATAAATTTGATGGATGAGAAGAGACTTGCGGCTGTATGTCACGGGCAGATATATCAGAAGCGCATGACCAGGGCATTCAACAAAAAGGTCAAGAGACAAGTGTATCAAATTGGCGACTTGGTAATCAAACGCATCATCCTACCACAAACTGACCCCAGAGGCAAATGGACTCCCACATACGAAGGGCCATTTGTAGTTAAGAAGGTATTCTCAGGTGGAGCCATGATACTCGCTACAATGGATGGTGAAGACTTCCCACATCCCGTGAACGCGGACATAGTTAAAAAATACTACGCATAAAAGAGACCCGCTAGATCGACGTATCTAGGCAAAAGTAAGGGCATCCCGGCGAACCAAAAGGGTTCGGGCAAAAATTAGGGATATATAAAAAAAATGTACACCCGGCAAGTCGAAAACCTGAAAAGGCGGCTTGGGCAAAAAAGGGTATCCTGGTGGACTGAAAACCTGAAAAGGCGGTCCAGGCAAAAATTAGGGATTAAAGCGTATGACTATGTCCCGTTCTCAGTCAACTTTCATCCAAGTTCGAGGGACTGACCAAGCCAATCACTTCTATCCGACAGCAAGGGATGAGATGCTCGAAGACATAATGACAGTAGTAGGCTTAAAATCAATAGGACTTCTTCCACATAGCTTTCTCTTTGTTTTCGACAATTTCCTCTTACTAGGATTTCTGTCTCCTTGTACACAAATTGCCTGTTTATAGGCCTCCTTTCAAAATCAATACAACCCTCTTTCAAAAAAAGATGCTTTTGTTTTTACTTTTCTGTTTTGGTTGCGTAAATGTCCATTGATTTAATTTGAATTAATATGTGCATTTGAATATGATAAATGTTTACCAAAATACATGCATAGAATAGCAATAGCAATTACTACAAGACTTCAGGATCGAGGATAAGGTCTAACCATGCTTCCAATGAATCCGCTACCAATTCTCTTCCCCAGCAAGCCTATTTTTCCCAGAAGAAATTGGCAGTATTCCCCGGCACAGCCAGCTATTCCCCAACAGAGGTCGGCATCGCCAGACAGGCTGATCATCTCATCCATCTCCAGCCCGACTCTGCTGAATATTTCCACCATCAGACAGAAATCAAGCATCCCCAGCCGAGAAAGGGTCATCGACACAAATGTCTCAAATCAGTAGATGGGGATTTATTTTCCCCAGTAGAGTCCCCAAGCAGAACTTCTCATACGCATAACTCATTCATTACATCCTTTCACAGCATACGCATGCATACAACATTCACATTTATTTTAGCATAACACGAAACATCTCATGCATCATGACATAGCATGAAGCTAACTTTTCTTTGCAGGTTAATTATCCTCCTGATATAGTCAAAGTAGAAGGTTCATTCAGACAGACACCTTTATCAATCACATTCAAGATTCAGATACATATTTCAAATACAGTTCATGGGAACATTCATTCTGACAACACTTCGATATCCTCCTAACGATGGCATCTCTAAGCCCATCCCAGACATTTATTGCAAGTACAACATATACAGGTTATCAGATACAGCCTAACGTACGGTTCATTCTGATTCAGCCCAACATATGACTTCTTCAGCAACTCCAATGCGGTCTAACGTACGACCCATTTGGACCTTCAAATCCTCGGATACTGCCTAGCGTACGGTACGTTCAGGGGTGTAGTCTAGCGTACGACTACTTTCTTCTTCGGATACAGCCTAACGTACGGCTCATTCTGCAACTCAGATACGATCTAGCGTACGATCCATTCTGAACTCCAACAACCCCAACGCGGTCTAACGTACGACCCGTTTGGATCTTACAACCCTCAGATGCTACCTAACGTACGGTACATTTCTGAAGTGTAGTCTGGCGTACGACTACCGCTTTCATCATCAGATGCGGCCTAACAGACGACTCATTCTGCGACGGTCTAACGTACGACCCGTTCGGATGTCCATCCCCTCAGATGCTACCTAACATACGGTACATTTCTGAAGTGTAGTCTAACGTACGACTACCCCTTTCGTCATCAGATTCAGCCTAACGTACGGCTCATTCTGCAACTCAGATACGATCTAGCGTATGGTCCATTCTGATCCTTTATCCCCAACAGCATATGACACACTCCGACTCCCCAGCGAAGTCGGCAGCCTAATGGATGACTCATTATACGGTCTAACGTACGACCCAGTGTGGCACCCATGTCTTCAAATTGGCCTAATATACGGCGCGATCTGAAGCTTTCGTCATCAAACCTCCCGGATGGCATCTTTAAGCCCATCTCCATCAAGACCAACTGTCGATTCTCAAGTGCAAATTTTTGGGGCATTCTAGTGTTCAATAATCTTCCACCTCCAGACCACGAATGGCATACACGCCATCCTAACTCTCTCGGTTCAAGAATATTGAACAGGGGCAGCTGTCATACCCCAAAAATTACCCATCATTTTTCCTAAAAAAAAAAAAAAAAAAAAACGAAAAAAAAAACGAAAAAAAAAAAAAAAAAAACGAAAAAAAAAAAAAAAAATAAAAAAAAAAGAAAAAAAAAAAAGAGAATTTTTTTTTAATTAATTAATTAATTAATTAATTAATTAATTAATTAAATAATTAAAATAAATAAATAAATAAAATATAACAAATTATTTTGGACTTGGGTCTCCCTCAGTCCAAGCCCATTACCCACGAAATTAGTCTATAAATACTGAAGTTTCAGTAGGGGAGTTACACTTGGAGTTTACACTGGGAGATTCACTGGAGAAAGAAGGAAGAGAAGCAAAACACTCTGAGGTTTCCTTGGAACAAAACTTGAGGAAAAAGAAAGAGAGAGAACAGAGAAGGACGGATAGAAACTTTGGCATAGGAACCCTGCCTACCCGGAGAATTCAGAGTAAAGAAACCCTGAAGGCAGCCCATCTGCACCGAAGCCATCGCCGTCCAATTCCCGCTGCCTAACTTATTCCGATACTACAAGTGGTCAATCCCTTCAACCTTGAATTGGCAAACAGGTTTGCGTATCTCTATTGTTTATACTTTCAATTGGCCATATCTACATATATAATGTATCATGATTAAATGTTGATATATAATTTGCTTTCGTATGGGAATCTAAATACGCCTGAATACCCTGAATGTTTGACCATGTTATTCCTGTGATAAAATGCCATAAAATTCAAAGTTCCTAACATGGGGCTGTTTTCAAATTCAAAATCCGTGGCCTTCGCTAGGCGAGGCAGAGGCGAACGAGACAGTACCTGATTCTTCTAGTCTGTTTTTTTATGTTTTTATCATAGCCATGCATTATTCATCCTATCCTATTTATTGTTGTGATATTTCTCCGGTGTAATCTTCGATTGCACCCTGATTTGGTGTTCTGACATGTTTCTTTTTTTGAGTTTCGTAAAGGTTCACATATCCCAGGAAAAGGTTATTGGCTAGGTATTCCACTTTATTTGTGGGATACCCTTGTGGAGTTTCACCCTAAATTAATTTTTAATGTATTAATTTCTAATGTATTAATTTTTTAATATATTATTTTTAATAATTTTAATGTGGAGTTTCATCCTAATTATATAATTAATTGTAAAACTTTGCCTTTGAATAAGTGATCTTGGACCTCTCTTTGTTGCCTTACGATTACGATATTACGGTCATGTCCCGCGAACGTGGGGATACCCTTAGCAAAGACCCTTCGGTTAAATCATCATAAAATAAATTATAGTCCCTCGGATGTTGCCTTCGAATATACAACTTTGTCCCTCGATGACCCTCCGATGTTGCCTACGGTTAAAAGATGATAGTCCCTTCGAATGCTAAGGTATCCTCGTAACTGTTGCCTTCAATGACCAATCGATGACCCTACGATGACCCTTTTACATCCAAAGGATAAAACTACTTATTTCTCAATAATAAGGACAGTTTTACCCTCATAAGGATAGGAAATACTCATAAAGACCTTGGATCGGTATAACTCTTAATTGCTGGCTCACAACCTAAAACATTTTTTCACACCTCACACCTTTCAAAATACCTTCAGAAAATCACCACTTGGTATACATTCATACTAGAATCATTACCAAGTTATATTTTTCTAAACAATTTTCAAAACTAAACGAGATAATCACTTTGTATACATTCATACAAGAATCATTACAAAGTTAAATTCTCTTTTCAAAACAATTTTTCTAAACAATTCACAAACACTTTTTTTCAGACAAAAATAATATAAGTGATCGAGCAATTAAGAGCCCATGGATAACCATGGATACAAAGGGTGCTAACACCTTCCCTTTGTATAATGTACCTCCCGAACCCAAAATCTAAATTAAGGTTTTTCCTGTTCTTTTCCACCTTTCCTTATTGGATAAAAGAAAAGTCGGTGGCGACTCTTGCTAACCGCGACATTGCGATTAAAACCACAAAAAAGTCCAGTTCACCGTATGACACTTTGTTATCATCAAAATCCTGGAATTCTATTGTAGAACTAATTTTGTTCTTACAAAGTATAGTTAAGTTCATTTACAACTTTGATTACGAAAATGAGTTTGAAAATGCAATGGCATAAGGCCAAAGTTTCTAGTTTGCAAAAATGGTCAAAGTTTAGAAATCAACAAACACAAGCAAATAAGACTTTTAAAATTTAAGAAGTGGGGAGTGTAGCGGGAAATTCATGATCATCAAGCTATTGACAAGCTAGAGATCAATTAACAAGAGTCGCCACAACACTTTTATTCTTCCCAAGGGAAAAGGGAAAAAGTACAAACAAAACCCAAAAAGTAAGAAGTTTTCAAATAAAAACTAATAAAAGTCAGAGATCATAGGTAAGGGGGTTGGTTACACAGAGGGAAGGTGTTAGCACCCAAAGTGTCCTAGGTACTCATAGGGAGCCTTTTTTGTGTGCATGTGTATTTTGTACATAGTGATGTTTACAAACAAATAGAATGGGGGGATGAGAAAATAATTTATTAATTATATTTTTGTGTTTGACAAGACTTTCGGTCTTGTGCCTACGTACCAACATAAAAATGAGGGATCAAAACCTCGTAGTTCGTGATACAAATTTCAAAATTAGTGTGTTGATTTTAACAAAAATTAAGTTTGAAAGGCACAAAGGCCTGAAAATGATTTGAATGAGTTAGTTCTTTTTGGCTTTTTGAAAGTTTAAGTCAATTATAGTTAAGTTTATTTACAAGTTTGATTTAAGAAAAGAAGTTTAAAAATGCAATGGCATAAGGCAAAAGTTTTTATCTTTTGCAAAAGTGGTCAAAGTTTAGAACAAAAGTAGTTCACACAAAGAAGATTTTGAAAAATGGAGGGAGAGATTTTGAAATTAAAGAAATGGGGAGAAGACGAAGAGACTACCCTATGTACAAAAATTAAAAGTTCAGAGTTGAAAAGATCTGATCAAATGGGTAGCAATCCAATAGACACGTATGTCAATAGAAACCCAGAATTCCCTTGGACTTTTAGAATCAAACAACACACAAATGCATAATTATATTATCTTGAAGAGCAAGGCATCAAATAAATATGGCCTCATCCAAGCTTATCCCTTCCATGATCTTCTTCAAAATGGCTCATGCAACAGATGAATTCCACAAGTCACAGGTTCAAAATAACAACTTCACTATGATCATGTTGCAGATGAATCTAAGAGAGATCTTCAAATATGTATCAGATGAATTTCAAATTGCAAGCACTTGGTTCTTCAATAAGTTGG
This sequence comes from Lathyrus oleraceus, assembly GCF_024323335.1. Classification (NCBI taxonomy): domain Eukaryota; kingdom Viridiplantae; phylum Streptophyta; class Magnoliopsida; order Fabales; family Fabaceae; genus Lathyrus; species Lathyrus oleraceus. Next base: position 319,574,359 of record NC_066584.1, on the reverse strand, counting down.
CATTGGCCAAGTCCATTAGCATAGGAATGTTGCCTAAGTTCTAAGTCCATTTGTCCAAGATCAAGCCAACATTCCACACAAAAGTTTTTTTAGGGTTTTTGTTATTATTATGTGCATTAATGGTCAAAGACCACACAAACAAGCAAAGCATACACAAACAAAATATACCACACAATATGGTCCAAATGGACAAAGTGAAAATTACATTAACATAAACAGTTAGAATGATATGAACAATGGAAAATGAAATAAAGTGCTAAAAGTAAATTACATTAAAGTAAAAGCTTGAAATTAAAAGTTAATAGTTATTAAGTTAGAAGTTAGTTTTGTTTTGTTTTGCTTTTCGGGACATTCTTTGGAGAACACTCAACCCACTTATCACAAGCATGGATCCTTGAACCAGAACATCTTCCAAAGGAAGGAAAGAAGGCCAAGTTTCCACACAATACCATGAAAGAGGGGAGACTTACAATCTCACTAACTAGAATGTTTATGCCTTTTATGTCACAAATTTAGCGCTATGTTAAGCTATCGTAATTGGACTTATGTAGAAGTCATAACTATTTTAGGTCGGGCAATAGACTTTTGGTGTTAATGCATGTTAGAGACATAGTATTAAGAACTATGCTCATGAAACATACCACACACAAAAAATATGCAAAAGGTATAGCCTAATCTCATCCATGCTCATGTCAATTTTTCAATCAACTAGCATAGGCCAAATGGAAATGAATGAATGAGGAAGAGGAGTGAGATGAAGAGGGAAGGGGATGAATGAAATCACAAATTGGTCAAAGGAGTACTTTTACCAAATTAATATCATTTTGGGAGATGGAATGTACATTCCATCAATCCCCTAAATTCAATGATATTAACTTGACAAAGTTAAATCAACCTTGACCAAGGCCCAACAACAATAAGCAAACTCAAACAAGTCAATACAAATGGTCAAAAAAATTTAATTGGCATTTATTCAATTGAAAATAATAAAATAATGCATTTAAATCAAATATGTTTTGTCCAATTCCTAAAATCTCATCAAAACACCAAAGAAATGGCCATGAGATTTATCATAGGTCAAACAAGGTCAAAGGACCTTGGAGAAAAACTTTCATAATTTTTGGACATTTAAAAATATTTTTAAACAATTAAAAACAAATGAAAAATCAATTAATTCATGAAAAATATTAATAATGATCTAAAAAATAATTTTAATTCAGAATATGAAAGAGAAAAATATCTGAATTTTTTTGGTGAAAGTCCCATATTTTTTGGATCAATATTGGATTTAATATGAATTATTAAACAAAATGCAATTAAAAATAAAATTCAGAAATTCTAAATTACGTGGACCGTCAGATCTCCCTCATTAATTGAGGTGGAAGATCTGGTGGTCCCTAGTGCACATTCCACCATGTTCCTTAGTCAGCGCGTGGCAAATTTGGTATTTAAAACCAACGATCAAGATTAGAACGCGAGGGATGGATCCTGTGGTTCAAAGCCTTGCCAAGTCATCGCCGGAGCCAGAGCTCAGGCCATCTTCTCCGGTGGCCCTCACCGGATTGGTCAACATGATACATCACCAAAAATAAAAATAAGGACATGATCTTAAAGAAAAAATGGCACTGAGCTCGAATCTGACCTCCATTCATTCCAATTCCAAGTATACTGAGAGATATGTGAAATTGAAAATTGAGGTACATGAACTGAGTCGATTTGACCTCAAAGCAACTCAATCTTCTTGCCTACATTGGTAGGACTCCAGACAACCAAAGAATCAATAGAATTAATCAAGAATTTAAGAGAATCTAAGAGTTTAAAGTTTCTGGAAAATACCTTCAATGAAGGTCTGGATTTGATGGATCTTGATCTTGCTTGTGCTTGGTCTCACTCCTCTTGCTTGCAGGAGAAGGATTGAATGGTTTAGAAGCAGTGGATTCCTGGAGAATTGAATTCCAAAACAGTGGAGATTCAAGCTCAAATTCAAACGAATTTATCAGGGTTATCCTTTGAGAAGTGAGGGTTTGGAATGGGGGATCAAAGTTGGCGCCAATGTGTCTCAAATTCTGAGCAATTGAAGCTCTATTTATAATTGAATTGGTTGATAATTGCACACTCACTTTCACTTTCCAATTTTGGCAAATGATGATGCAATGGTGCATGGGCGCGCATAGGCCCATGAAATGATTGCTAGAGGTCCAAATTTGAAGATCAGATGCTCTGAAGTAAGCTTGGATTGCAAGGCAAATGCACATTGATGCTTGAAGTTTGATCTTTGATAAATGATGTCACCCTGTTTAAGCCATGCGCAGCCTATGCATTTCTCATCCAAAATGAATTAATTTGAGCTCTTTGGAAATGTGAGATCAATAGGAACAAGTTTGATGTTGAACACTTCTTCATTTGGAGTTTGGAACTTGGAGAAATTTGAGGTGGAAGATTGGAAATGTTTGACATATCAAAATATTTCTAAGTGTCAAGCCATATGTCTCAATATTCCATCTTGCTTAACTTTTTATATGAGCTTCAAATGAGAAAAGTGTATTCATAAAAGTTGTAGATATCTCAAAGACCTTAAAAATGGTCACCAATTTCATGTCATTTGGATTTTAAATGATAGAGTTATGCATTTTTTAAGTTTGGAAAAATCACTTGATCAATGGGATAAGTCAAAAGTGACCTATAATGTTGCCTCATATCACATGCTCAAAAAAGTTGAATCAGCTCCCACTCCAAACATCAAAGTTGAAGTAGACACATTGAATTTGATTATGCAACTTGGAAATATTCTATCTCATAAAAATTGAGCAAGTTATGGCCTTGGGAAGTTGACTTTCAAACTAGGGTTTGGACAAAATAACCTATAATGTTTCAACATAGAAAATGATTTTCCAAGCAAAACTAGCTCTAGGTCTCAACATGAAAGTTGTTTACAATGTCATTTAAAGTAAGGTTTCTCTTGGAATCATTTTCATATGGTGAAAATTTTAGGAGATTGGGTCTAGGGAGACCCAATTTTGATCAAATGAATTCATCTGGCCAACCACCATCAACCAACTTGCTAACCTTCAATTCTCTTGACTTTATTGGCTCATGGTAGATCATATATGCATAAGATGATGAATTTTGAAGTGTCCCTTGAAAAATTTGATCAATTGGTGAAATAACTTGTTGAAGAAGTTACTCAAGATACCCAGTCAAACTAGGGTTTCCAAGGCAAATCACCCTCAAACTCTTGAAGAAAACTTGATCAATATAACATGTAGAGAAAATTGGGACTCATATATGATGCTCATTAACATTATTGGATCCATTCTTGGTTGTGCTCTCTGTTCTTGAGGGTATGAAACCCTAGATGTGAACTTGATGAATCAATGGAATCATGCCCTTCCTACAAAAGAGTTAGACAAATGCAAAGACATATTTTTTGGTATTTTGGTTAGTGATTTGATAAAATACAAGTATGATATAATCACAAAGTGCTTGGTGATCTCTCCCAAAACCAACCCAATGAAAAGGGGTAAGGAGGATGCCAAGGTATGATCCCAATGCTAATGCTTATGATGGAATTACATGAGGGATCTTAGGGTCAAAATTGGGGTCTTACAGCTGCCCCTATTAAGGACATTCTAACTGAGGAGGTGAAGGTTAAAATCTTCGGCTTAACTCAGTAGAATGGGCTTAAATAACCACATATAGAAACAAATTTTGGTCCCTAAGAGACCTCATGATGGATATGATATGAATGCAAAAGTTAATGCTCTGTGGGGAAATATTGCCACAAAGGAAAAAGAAATCAGAGAGATCGAAAGTCCGTATGAGCACAATGCATTCCGTAAGGAAAACTCACTGGGGAGACAGAGACTCTGAGGGGATAAAAGGAGTTATGCGTAGGCCAGACTACGACTTACAACTACTGGGGAACTCGAGGAAATCCATATAAAATGGAAAGACTCAGTCGGGGAAACAAGCATCTGCAGGGGATATGAATAAGTCAGGATAACACTGAAATACTCGACTCATGCAGGGGGAACGATGATTTTCCTAAGGAAATGCGCACTCAACTCAACTAGGGAGAAAATAAAATTTCAACACAGGAGGAGCAGAAATCTATTATCTACTACCTGTTACTGGGTAAGGAGATAATAAAGATCTGACAGAGAGGACATCTGTCATCAGTTAAGATGAGCATATGAAGGATGACTCTCTAGGGAAATACCAGGAGGGAATATTCATTACCGGCTACTGGGTAAGAATAACCTTTCTGGGGAAAACTGCAGAAAATAGGATTTACAACTACCAATTACTGGGCAGAAGACCAAGGGTGAGAGTATCCGTCATCGGTTAGGATGAACATATCAAGGATAAACTCGACAGGGAAGAGAATCCTTCATCGGTTAGGATGAACATATCAAGGATAAACTTGCCTTGAAATGTCAAGGAGGATACCCGTCATCGGTTAGGATGAACATATCAAGGATATACTAACTGAACAAAAGGGGGAATTACATCTATCGAAAACTGGATAGAAAACCGTAGGAGAGAAAATCCGTCACCGGTTAGGATGAACATATCAAGGATTAACTCTGCGAGGGGACAAAGTAGGATTTACAACTACCGGTTACTGGATAGAAGACCAATCAAAGAGAAAATCCGTCACCGGTTAGGATGAACATATCAAGGATATGTCGCATCACGCGAAAAACCGGCGGGAAAACAAGAACAACAGAGCCGCCACCGTGCGTTATTTATCCCAAAAGAGGGAAAGGAAACGCTCAGAGTAAACCTGGAAAGAACATGGTCTTGCGACCAAAGAGAATGGGATCGGGAGTCGGTTATGCGAAGGGAAGGTATTAGCACCCCTACGCATCCGTCGTACTCGACGGGATCCACGCACAAAAGGAAGGAAATGGTTGCTAAAACACTGCTCACACACAACACACTGGCTGAAAGAGACGCAAGAAAACAGACTGAAACTGACTCGGCAGGATATCGTATCCTGGGCCTACTTAGTCTATCAGGCATAGACATCAGAGTCGAAGTAGTTCGGACTGGGGAAACAACACATGCTCGCTAGGATATCGCATCCTATGCATACGTATCTCCTTTGGACGAAGGAGAATCAGAGCATTCGTAGCTCGGCTAACACGCACACAAACAAACACAGGCAAAGGCAAACGTGGAGCCTGAAGGCCAATCACTGGACTTACATCAGCATCCGAACCAAAACACACACAAAGAGGCAAACGTGGAGCCTGAATGCCAATCACTGGACTTACATCAGCATCCGAACCAAACAAACCCACACTGGAACCCAAATGCCACTCGATGGACTTACATCAGCTTCCAAGCACACAACAAGACAAAACAAAGACACGGGCGCCCGGAGAGATCAGCTCATCTCCTGCCTACGTACCTCATCTGGTATGAGGATCAGGGCGACGTAGTTCCCCTACGGGGGATAAAGGACTAGCCTAACCAGATAACAGAGGGAGACACAACACTAGGGAGACTACGACTCGAGCCTAGATGTTATCATGCAAAATCATCCCTAAGTTAAGGTTTCTAGCTAACTTGCACAGGAAGCAAGCCTATCCTAATCATGACTTGCACAGGAAGCAAGCCACACACACACTTAACTTGCACAGGAAGCAAATCAAGCACAACCTATCTTGCACATGAAGCAAGTCTAAACTAACCCTAACTTGCACAGGAAGCAAGCCAAACAAACATACAAGCACAGATAGCACACACTATACACAAGCAAGTGGCTCAAACAAGGGTTAGGTTTTAGTCGAGGGGTCATATCAACCTCAACAAACAAACCTCTGGAACTGGGTGAATGTGCTCTTAACCTTGCCATTGAGGGGCTAAGGTGAAGCAGATGAAAGGTGAGTGAAGATAAGACTTCACAGCTCTTATCCCTGGCCTGGGAGAGCTTAAGACAAGAATGTGTGGGTTCAGAAAGTGGGAACCCTTCTACACATTTAAAACTGACTCAACTGTACAATTGTACAAGATCTTGGGTTTGTATCTGCAATGCATCAACACAGTGGTGTGAGCAAAACAGAAGACACACTGAATAGCAGGGGATAGATTGCATATCCCTTGGGTTCTGCCAATTGCCTCTTCACTTAGGAGGTCTTTGACTCTATGCAAGGACAAAAGTAAACAGTCACAAACATTGCCTCTTAAGGAGGACTTCAGACAGTTGCCTGGCCAAGTAACAAACCAGGTCTTCCAGACTACATGAAGATTAAGGGATATACCTCAATGCAAATTGCTTATACAAGCAAAGCAAAGCAAAAAGTTCACAAGGAACTAAGCAACTAAAAGTACCTGAAACCAGTCAAGCACAGTTAGTATACAAGTCAAAGTTAAATCAAAATGAAACAGATATCAACCAGTCAACACAGAGGGACCAATGTGCAAAGCACAAGACTCAAACCATATGAGTCAAGCCACCTACAAAACCAAGAGGTTAGACAATGATATTCAAACAAGCTTAATCAAAAGAAATTGATCTCATTGGTCATTTGGTGTTCAACCTGAAAACATAAGCTCAACAGTAAGTAACTAGACCACTAGGACAAGCCTAGGGTCAAAAAAGAATGAGAAAGTCAAAACAGCAAATGAAAGCCAACCAAAATCAAGTTCAAACATTTAAGAAGCAAGCTCAATTGGTTTCATGTTCACATCATGCATCATCATCATTTCATAAACAAAAGAAGTCAAAGCATGGCAAATGAGAGCTCATAGAGGTCAACAGAAAGACTTGCATCAAAAGTCAACTCAAACATTTCAAAAAATCACCAAATAAATCATGATCAATACTAACACATAGCATGGTAAGCATGTCAAATTTCATCTCATTTGGACAAGTGGAAGGCAGTCAGTGAAAATCAGAAAGTCAAAGCAATTTTGAACATGCTCAAAGAAGTCAACCAATCATGCATCAACTTGAAAAATTCATAAATCAGAGATGGCATATGATAAATGAATGGGACTAAAACCATGGCAAAGCTTAGGATGTCTAGTTATCTCATGTAAAATTTCATGTCCATCTAATAAAGTATGAGAATTTCACAAATGAAATGGGAACATGTGTCACCAAAAGTCAACATATGACTAAACAGGGGAGAAAATCTCAAACAATTAGGAAATTCCACAAATAATTCCAAGAAAATTCACATGTAAACTAGACATACAAGAGTAGGTTCATGCAAAAAATCAATCCATTTGGAGTTCAAGAAGCATGGTAATGAAAATCATGAAGTTGGACATCAATGGTGTGACACACATTGTCACACCCTAATTCAAAAAATCATATCTCACAAACCAGCAATGATAAATTCACAAACTCTACACCAAAATCACCATGAGTGTGTCTAGTTTAAGCACAAAAAATTTGGGAGCCATTGGATAAAGTATCACCATTTCACAAATGTTTTGGCAAGATGTACAAAATTTGGTCACATTCTACAAACCCTAAGGCCATTTAAAATCCAGCCATCCAAAAAATCAATAAAAATCATGATAAAATAATAGACATCAAACAGGACATGATGCAAAAATTCCCACTGAATTTGGAATTAAAATGAACAAGTTGTGAATTTTGCAAAATGGATGATCAAAGTGAAATAATATTGTGAAATTAAAATGAATTAAATTGAATAATTAAGGGACCGAGTGGCATTTGTGTAAATATGAGTGCCACTAATCCAAACGGTGGCGTTTAAGGCACGGGAATGAAATGATTTCATTGGTTCTGGCTGGAACAAGGGCCATGCATACGTACGGATCAAGAATTCTGGGCATGGATTCATGTGATTAGGGTTTCTGGGCAAAGCAATGAAGAAACCCTAGGGTTTTCTATCAAACAGTAACAACATCATCACCTTCAATCGAGTTTTTTTCACAAAATTCCCAGAAACCATAATTAAATACACAGAAATGTTCAGCATAGCAAGGCAAACAACAATCTAACATCAATTTCCATTAACACACAACAATAAGCACGAATCAGACCAAAGAAATTCAACATCAAAACTTGCTCAAGCATAAAAAATTCCAGAAATGATTAATGAGCATACCAATAGAACCATTAGAGCACACACATGACAAATCCAAGCTTCATTTTCATGGAAACAAACTATGGAGAGAGAATCGAACAAAAGAGCATATGAACATCAACTTTCATTTTCAGATTTCTTGCAAAATACTTAACCATTTTATATGAGACAAAGTTCATAACAATCAGCATACCAAGACCTACACTAAACATGGCATGGTTTGGCAAAACAAGTAAATCGAAAACTGACCAAATTGGAGAGCAGATGCAGATTCAGGTGTTTTCTGGCCCTTAATGCTTGAAACAGATGGAGATTATATTTCCACAAGTTGAATGGTGAAGATACTTGGTTCAATGAAGCTTGGAAATAACTCAAATCCGATCTGCCATGGAAGTGGTGTTGGAAGAACAGTCGAGCATAAACTCCTTCCAGCTGTGAAATGGCAGTTGAAATGTGTCCACAATGATGTTTGGATGATGAATGAACAAAGGCTTGCTCGAATTCTTTGGAGCTTTTTGACTGATTTTGGAAAATGCAAGCAAGATGGAATTTGAGAGAGAGGTGGATTTCTGAGTGTTTTGGCAGCTGCTAGGGTTCTCATTTAGCAGAAAAAATGATGTAAATCTGCAGAAAATTACTCTGTCAGAAGAGTAACTTGAACCACTTCTTCAGCCGTCCAGTTGTTGATAGACCCCCCTGGTGCACACGGGCGAACCCAGTTGTCCAATCACAATCACTGTCACAGTCTTCACTACCGGTTGCAGAGACGTCGCCATGATTCATCAGCCCAGCGCTGGTAAAGGTACTCGGACCCGCTTGACCATTCTGCTCTGCTTGGAGAGGTTCATAACCAACGCCAAATTTGTCTTCTTTGACAGGCAAATCCACCATCTTGCCCCAGCCTTCAGCTTTGCCAGAATCAACAACCTCCTTAGCCTGCTTGTAAGAAGTAATTGAAGCACCTGGCTTCCTCTGCTCAGCGTACGCCACTTTCTCAAGAGCCACAGTCTCAAACGCCTGGCATAAGGTTTCGTGGATCTCGCCATCCACCTCAACATATTTGAACGAGGATAGATGACTCACCAGAATCTCTTCTTCACCGCACACAGTCACAATCTGACCGTTCCAGACATACTTGAGTTTTTGATGGAGAGTCGACGAGACTGCCCCTGCTGCATGAATCCATGGACGCCCCAATAAACAACTATAGGCGGGCTGGATGTCCATAACATAGAAGATGATATCGAATACCTCAGGACCTATCTTCACAGGCAAGGTAACTTCCCCACACACAGAACGTTTGGATCCGTCGAAAGCACGAACGATCAGGTCACTGGGAGTAAGCACAAACCCTTCCACATCAATCTTCTTCAGAATCTGCTTAGGCAACACATTCAGCGACGACCCGGTGTCTACCAATACGTGAGACAACACTGCCCCCTTGCACTCCATGGTGATGTGCAAGGCTTTGTTATGGTTCCGCCCTTCAGGCGGTAAGTCCAGGTTGGTGAATCCTACACCATGCCTGGTGCTCACATTGGCCATCACACCCTCCAGTTGATTGACAGAAATCTCCTGAGGCACGTAAGCCAGATTCAACATCTTCAGCAAGGCATTACGGTGTGCCTCAGAGCACAACAACAGTGAAAGTATAGAAATCTTGGACGGAGTTTGATTCAACTGATCTACAATCTTGTAGTCACTCTTCTTGATTATCTTCATAAACTCCTCCACGTCCTTCTCAAATGACCCCTCGGGCGCTTCCTTCTGGACAGGTTCTTCCTCAACCACAGCTTGCTTACCCTTTGCTTTGGCGAGAGCCTCAGCATTATTGTCCCTCAAAGGCTGCGGTGCGAACAGACGACCGCTTCTGGTAAAACCTCCTGGACCCCCTACATTATCCACAGCCGGACCAACAGTTGCAGGAACTCTATTCGGTAAACCAATTGTCACTGGAGTTTGATTCACTGGTCTCGTCTGACTTTCAGCCCTTCTGTACTGCGGTAAGCATTATCATACTTCCACGGCACGGCTCTACTATTCTCAACAGCCCTTCTTCCAGACGCAACGATAGTAGTTGGAGCACTGATGGTTACAGGCACGGAAATGGTAACTGGGGTACCATTTGTTGCAGGTGCACTAACGACCCTTTGTCCACGTCCTTCAGACGGTTTAAAGTAAATGGTGATAGTTGACACTGTTCCACGATCTTTTACAGCCCTACTGAATTGCAAACAACCCTCATCCATCATACCCTGGATACCGGCCCTTAACTGGTCGCAACCATTCTCAGATTCTGCACAGCCCAAACAATCCTCATCACAGCCCGAGTAGACACCCCCATTCAGCAGACGGCCCTTCACAACTAGCAGAGAAGTCTGAACATCATCAACATTAACAACCAGATCTTCAGCTTCTTTCCCCTCAATATTGTTCACTCTATGCCCACCATGCTGAGGCATAGGGTTGTTTACGACGTTAGGCACTGGAGCGAAGTTGATTGCCTTGGCATCGATCAAATCTTGGACCTTGTGCTGGAGAGCCCGACACTTCTCAGTATGATGCCCTGGTGCCCCAGAGTGAAAGTCACAACGGACGTTGGCGTCGTACCCAGGAGGCAATACTGTAGGCGGAGCCATTGTACGCAACTCAACCATCCCCAACCTGAGTAGTTCGGGCAGCAGTTCGGCGTACGACATGGGTAGCGAATCAAAACGTCGATCAGGCATCCTTTGTCTGGGCTGATACGGACGTTGCTGTTGTTGTTGTTGTTGCGGTTGTTGAACTCTTTGTTGTTGTTGTTGACGAGGTTGAGGTGCCGGAATGGTTACTGCAGCAGCTTGACGGTATTCACTCTGTTCTGATCTCTGCGGTGTTGAACAGCATTAGTTTCACCCTCTCTTCGACGAGGTGCCCCAGCAAACGGCTTCTTAGAAGAAGAGGAACCAGCATCTTGGATCTTCCCAGTTTTAATCAAGCTCTCAGTCCTCTCTCCACAAATGACAACATCAGAAAAACTACCGAATGGGCAGCTCCCCATCCGGTCCATAAACACACCTTGAAGAGTACCGATAAACATATCTGTCAACTCCCTCTCCAGCATAGGGGGTTGAACTCTAGCAGCCAGTTCACGCCACCTCTGGGCGTACTCCTTGAAGCTCTCATTGGATTTCTGACAAAGACTCTGCAGCTGAGTCCGGCTCGGTGCCATGTCCATGTTGTGTTTATATTGCCTCAAGAAGGCCTCACCCAGATCCCTCCAGCATCGGATCGAATCTCTCTTCAATTCCATGTACCAGTCCAAAGAAGCCCCAGATAGACTATCTTGGAAAAAATACATCCACATCTTTTCATCATCGGTATACGCAGAGATTTTTCGATAATAAGCCTGCACATGGGTGCGAGGGCAAGAAGTACCGTTGTATTTATCGAAGGACGGTGCTTTGAACTTGTAAGGGATTCTCAAACCTTCCACCAACCCCATATTGGTAACATCAAAACCGAGAGAATTCTGACATTCCATAGCTCTAATTTTCTCAGCAAGGGCATCAACTTTACGATCCCTCTCATCAACCCTTCCCAGAACGTCTTCGTCTTCACTGAGCAGAGTGAACATATCCTCTTGTCTGTCAACAATCGGAACAGGATTACGGGCCGGGGCACGGACTGCTCTGGCATTAGCGGCATCTGGAGCAATAGGTTGACCGTTGATTCGAATACCCCCCAACTCATCACCTACAGCATAGTTGTTGATGGGTACAGCAGCAGCAACATTATTATCATTGACCGGGCCTCCCTCTGGCGGAGCATGGTTGACCGGTGGAATTGCAGCCTCTTGTCTCTGAACCATGGCTCGAAGTTCTTCTTGACCTTGTGCAACCCCTTGCATCATATTCATAAACTGGGCCATGTTAGCCTTCATCTCAGCCAACTCAGCTTGAACTTGATCCATACCTCTCTGTTGATTCAGTCTTGTTGAGTAGCGGTGCGGACGTTGATCAGCTATCCTGCCTGAACAGGAACCAAGAGTGAGAAGTCACGACCAAGAACACCTGTTATGCAAAATGATATGAGTATGGTGCTAATGATGCGTATGATGCACATGATATGTTCATTCCTCAGGCATTCAAAGAGCCTGAGTCATCCTCAAAAGATGGCAACCTGCAGCAAGAACAACATAGAAGCACAGAAACAACATACACAAGAGTGATGAGTACAAGGTGAAACCAACAACCTCATCTATATGAGTAACAGGATCATACAACAAAGTCGACAAAGAAAATCCAAACAATCGGAGTACAACAATGAATCCCATCCAACAAGCCTGGAGGTGATTCTCAACATACATATCAAAGATACAAGCTAAGACAAACGGCCTCCCGGAATGAGAGTCTTCAAGTACTGACACTGGTCTATCAACAGGTCACATTCTGAACATTCTGGCAAAAGAGTGATCTTCTCCTTCAGTTGTCGTCTAAGCTCTACCACTTCTCCTCCAAGGTGGTTCTCTGATGCCTGTCTCAAGTCTACTTCCTTCTTCAACTGGATGTCTTTATCTCTGAGTTGCTTCTCCAAGTCTCTGATCTTCTTCTGATAGCTGGCCTCAACTCTCTGCAGCCTCAAGCACTCCCGGTGTTCTGCATCTAACATGCTCTCCACCTCCTCGTAGGATCTCTTCTTGCTTCTCAGTCTGCTAGCATCTTCTTCTCGCACTCCTCTGAGTTGATGAGCCAAATTCAACCTATCAGCTTTGGCTTTGTACAGCTCCATCTGGGTATCTTGCTCCTTCTCTCTCAAACGGCGATTCTCCATCAGGGCTTGCTTGTAGTGCTCCGCAGGCACACTCTCAGCAAGGATCAAAGGTGGTTGCTCCTGCAACGGCTCCATCCTATCGTAGGGTAACAACAAAGTTTCTACTCTCTCCTTGACCCAATCAGTGTAATCAGGCATAGCAACGGCAAACTTCTTCCCTAAGACAGATCCATCCTTCACACCAATAGACTTCCAAGCTCTCCCTATCTGCTCCAATCTGGCGGGTCACTCTGCTTCTCAAAATACACACTTTCAGCTACCTCAGCCTCAAGTGGTCTTCCCTTCATCACAAACCCCAACTGGCGGAGAGAAAGAACCGGGTTGTAATTGATGCAACCCCTAGTCCCTATGAGTGGCACATTACGGAATCCTCCACAGCTCATAATGACGTTACGCACATCCATCCGGTAAGATTGCCACCTGATATCATAGGAGGTAAGAGACATAACCCTCTGAGTCCACTTATGCGTGCTCTGAGCATCCACAAAAGGTCCACTGACTGGCAGAAGAGACAAGAACCATCTGAGCAAAAGCGGGAGACAACACCTGATAGCCCCACCCTTACCATGCCTACTGTGAATAGCATAGTAAGTGTCAGCTAATAGAGTAGGAACTGGATTTCCTCCAATGAAAATACTGACTGCAGCATAGTCAACAAAATTGGCATACTCGGAAACAGGACGATCCCATAGATCATGACGGCCAACTGAGCATGAAAGGCTTCCCAACTTCCCTTCTCTGCTTCTTCTCTAGCTACCCTCAACAGAAACTTCAAAGGCAATCCTACAACATCCCCACTGGACTTCCAACTATCACTGACTTCCTTGATACCCAAATGGAGAGCTCTGGCAACAACTCTGAAATCAACCTCCTTGGGCACATCCAAGAAAGGAACCTGATACCGGACCGGGACACTCAGCAGAATGGAGTACTCCTCAAGAGTAGGCGCCAACTGATAATCTTGAAAGGTGAAACAATGAAGCTCTGGGTCGTAGAACTGTAGAAGAGTCTGCAACGGCACCGGATCGACTACCATCTTCAACAGTGTCAGAATATCTCCATACTGGTCAACAAACCCCTTCTGGTTACCACTGGTCATAAGGTTGCTCAACTCAATCAGAGACGTCAAAGGTTCACGGTGAAAGCTGTAGGAACAAGTCTTCCGCTTCAACTCTGGGACTGTTGCCATCTCTATCAGTGAACAAGCTCTGGAATGTACCTGAGAAATGATATGCATGCAGGGATTAGTTTTTTTTTTTTTCTTCTTTTCTTTCTTTTTTTTTTTTTCTTTTTTTTATTGCGTTTCTTTTGAAAAATAAATATGCTATGATGCAAATGATGCAGACACGACTGGTTGGCTGTGTCTCTCAGAACACAGGATCAAAGCTTCGGCTTGAACTCGGAACCACAAATTCATCTGAAACCCAAAGTCATCTGAGACCCCAAATTCTGAACCAATAGTCACCAACAGGATCACAAGTCACCAACAAGTCACCAACAAGTCACCAACTACCTACCTGTAATAATGATCATTCCCTCCCCACTCACGGGTGTCATCTAGGCCAGGGTAAGGTCGAGAGAAACGCAGCATAAATAACCTTTCGCAGAACATCATCATATACACACCCGAAGTATGTAACGATAATGTCCCACCAGGGTCTGAACTGCTCGTGATATCAATGTTCCGCTAAGTGGCGCAATACCACCCGCTTCCCATGAATCACTCTATTCCTAAGTATCCTAGATTTCACTCATGGCCTGGGTATTGGGCCTTTTACCTCATGTAACTCCCACCCCAACAGAGAGAAACAGACAACCAGCCAGATGAATAATGAATGAATGCAAACATTAATGCAAACAATAAATGCAAACAGTAAATGCAAATATATACAAATGAATGCAATAAATAACAGCAAACAGCAACCAAAACCCTAACCTAGAGAGCGCTAGGAGAGACTCGCTTAGGGAAGATGGACCAGCATAGGTCAACTTCTCTATATCCCCAGCAGAGTCGCCAGCTGTCGCATCACGCGAAAAAACCGGCGGGAAAACAAGAACAACAGAGCCGCCACCGTGCGTTATTTATCCCAAAAGAGGGAAAGGAAACGCTCAGAGTAAACCTGGAAAGAACATGGTCTTGCGACCAAAGAGAATGGGATCGGGAGTCGGTTATGCGAAGGGAAGGTATTAGCACCCCTACGCATCCGTCGTACTCGACGGGATCCACGCACAAAAGGAAGGAAATGGTTGCTAAAACACTGCTCACACACACACACTGGCTGAAAGAGACGCAAGAAAACAGACTGAAACTGACTCGGCAGGATATCGTATCCTGGGCCTACTTAGTCTATCAGGCATAGACATCAGAGTCGAAGTAGTTCGGACTGGGGAAACAACACATGCTCGCTAGGATATCGCATCCTATGCATACGTATCTCCTTTGGACGAAGGAGAATCAGAGCATTCGTAGCTCGGCTAACACGCACACAAACAAACACAGGCAAAGGCAAACGTGGAGCCTGAAGGCAATCACTGGACTTACATCAGCATCCGAACCAAAACACACACAAAGAGGCAAACGTGGAGCCTGAATGCCAATCACTGGACTTACATCAGCATCCGAACCAAACAAACCCACACTGGAACCCAAATGCCACTCGATGGACTTACATCAGCTTCCAAGCACACAACAAGACAAAACAAAGACACGGGCGCCCGGAGAGATCAGCTCATCTCCTGCCTACGTACCTCATCTGGTATGAGGATCAGGGCGACGTAGTTCCCCTACGGGGGATAAAGGACTAGCCTAACCAGATAACAGAGGGAGACACAACACTAGGGAGACTACGACTCGAGCCTAGATGTTATCATGCAAAATCATCCCTAAGTTAAGGTTTCTAGCTAACTTGCACAGGAAGCAAGCATATCCTAATCATGACTTGCACAGGAAGCAAGCCACACACACACTTAACTTGCACAGGAAGCAAATCAAGCACAACCTATCTTGCACAGGAAGCAAGTCTAAACTAACCCTAACTTGCACAGGAAGCAAGCCAAACAAACATACAAGCACATATAGCACACACTATACACAAGCAAGTGGCTCAAACAAGGGTTAGGTTTTAGTCGAGGGGTCATATCAACCTCAACAAACAAACCTCTGGAACTGGGTGAATGTGCTCTTAACCTTGCCATTGAGGGGCTAAGGTGAAGCAGATGAAAGGTGAGTGAAGATAAGACTTCACAGCTCTTATCCCTGGCCTGGGAGAGCTTAAGACAAGAATGTGTGGGTTCAGAAAGTGGGAACCCTTCTACACATTTAAAACTGACTCAACTGTACAATTGTACAAGATCTTGGGTTTGTATCTGCAATGCATCAACACAGTGGTGTGAGCAAAACAGAAGACACACTGAATAGCAGGGGATAGATTGCATATCCCTTGGGTTCTGCCAATTGCCTCTTCACTTAGGAGGTCTTTGACTCTATGCAAGGACAAAAGTAAACAGTCACAAACATTGCCTCTTAAGGAGGACTTCAGACAGTTGCCTGGCCAAGTAACAAACCAGGTCTTCCAGACTACATGAAGATTAAGGGATATACCTCAATGCAAATTGCTTATACAAGCAAAGCAAAGCAAAAAGTTCACAAGGAACTAAGCAACTAAAAGTACCTGAAACCAGTCAAGCACAGTTAGTATACAAGTCAAAGTTAAATCAAAATGAAACAAATATCAACCAGTCAACCCAGAGGGACCAATGTGCAAAGCACAAGACTCAAACCATATGAGTCAAGCCACCTACAAAACCAAGAGGTTAGACAATGATATTCAAACAAGCTTAATCAAAAGAAATTGATCTCATTGGTCATTTGGTGTTCAACCTGAAAACATAAGCTCAACAGTAAGTAACTGGACCACTAGGACAAGCCTAGGGTCAAAAAAGAATGAGAAAGTCAAAACAGCAAATGAAAGTCAACCAAAATCAAGTTCAAACATTTAAGAAGCAAGCTCAATTGGTTTCATGTTCACATCATGCATCATCATCATTTCATAAACAAAAGAAGTCAAAGCATGGCAAATGAGAGCTCATAGAGGTCAACAGAAAGACTTGCATCAAAAGTCAACTCAAACATTTCCAAAATCACCAAATAAATCATGATCAATACTAACACATAGCATGGTAATCATGTCAAATTTCATCTCATTTGGACAAGTGGAAGGCAGTCAGTGAAAATCAGAAAGTCAAAGCAATTTTGAACATGCTCAAAGAAGTCAACCAATCATGCATCAACTTGAAAAATTCATAAATCAGAGATGGCATATGATAAATGAATGGGACTAAAACCATGGCAAAGCTTAGGATGTCTAGTTATCTCATGTAAAATTTCATGTCCATCTAATAAAGTATGAGAATTTCACAAATGAAATGGGAACATGTGTCACCAAAAGTCAACATATGACTAAACAGGGGAGAAAATCTCAAACAATTAGGAAATGCCACAAATAATTCCAAGAAAATTCACATGTAAACTAGACATACAAGAGTAAGTTCATGCAAAAAATCAATCCATTTGGAGTTCAAGAAGCATGGTAATGAAAATCATGAAGTTGGACATCAATGGTGTGACACACATTGTCACACCCTAATTCAAAAAATCATATCTCACAAACCAGCAATGATAAATTCACAAACTCTACACCAAAATCACCATGAGTGTGTCTAGTTTAAGCACAAAAAATTTGGGAGCCATTGGATAAAGTATCACCATTTCACAAATGTTTTGGCAAGATGTACAAAATTTGGTCACATTCTACAAACCCTAAGGCCATTTAAAATCCAGCCATCCAAAAAATCAATAAAAATCATGATAAAAATATAGACATCAAACAGGACATGATGCAAAAATTCCCACTGAATTTGGAATTAAATGAACAAGTTGTGAATTTTGCAAAATGGATGATCAAAGTGAAATAATATTGTGAAATTAAAATGAATTAAATTGAATAATTAAGGGACCGAGTGGCATTTGTGTAAATATGAGTGCCACTAATCCAAACGGTGGCGTTTAAGGCACGGGAATGAAATGATTTCATTGGTTCTGGCTGGAACAAGGGCCATGCATACGTACGGATCAAGAATTCTGGGCATGGATTCATGTGATTAGGGTTTCTGGGCAAAGCAATGAAGAAACCCTAGGGTTTTCTATCAAACAGTAACAACATCATCACCTTCAATCGAGTTTTTTTCACAAAAATTCCAGAAACCATAATTAAATACACAGAAATGTTCAGCATAGCAAGGCAAACAACAATCTAACATCAATTTCCATTAACACACAACAATAAGCACGAATCAGACCAAAGAAATTCAACATCAAAACTTGCTCAAGCATAAAAAATTCCAGAAATGATTAATGAGCATACCAATAGAACCATTAGAGCACACACATGACAAATCCAAGCTTCATTTTCATGGAAACAAACTATGGAGAGAGAATCGAACAAAAGAGCATATGAACATCAACTTTCATTTTCAGATTTCTTGCAAAATACTTAACCATTTTATATGAGACAAAGTTCATAACAATCAGCATACCAAGACCTACACTAAACATGGCATGGTTTGGAAAAACAAGTAAATCGAAAACTGACCAAATTGGAGAGCAGATGCAGATTCAGGTGTTTTCTGGCCCTTAATGCTTGAAACAGATGGAGATTATATTTCCACAAGTTGAATGGTGAAGATACTTGGTTCAATGAAGCTTGGAAATAACTCAAATCCGATCTGCCATGGAAGTGGTGTTGGAAGAACAGTCGAGCATAAACTCCTTCCAGCTGTGAAATGGCAGTTGAAATGTGTCCACAATGATGTTTGGATGATGAATGAACAAAGGCTTGCTCGAATTCTTTGGAGCTTTTTGACTGATTTTGGAAAATGCAAGCAAGATGGAATTTGAGAGAGAGTGGATTTCTGAGTGTTTTGGCAGCTGCTAGGGTTCTCATTTAGCAGAAAAAATGATGTACATCTGCTGTTTTTGTGGTACTAATGATGGTTCATGAAAATATGGAGTAGAGTGGGTGAAAAGTGTACTTTCTTTCCAATTTTCAAGCAACTAGGTGATGGCTATGTGTACTGCATAAAAATGGGCTTGCAACAAGTCATAAACCACATTTCTGAACTATTTCAATTGGCCAAATGGTTTAAAAATGATTATTTTGAAAAGTCAAAATTCAACTCACTTGAAATTAATTAAGGCAAGTTCAAAAAGGCCATTTTGATTGGTGAAGTTTTGGTACATGAAAGTTACATTTTTGGAAAGAGGGGATCAAATGTGACTTGTGGGAAAAAACCCCACCCAAATTGGCCAAATGGTTTGAGAGATATGGCCTTTTGAAGTTCAAGATTTTGTGAAAATGATTTGATCATAACTTGCCAACCATACATGGGAATTGAGTGTTCTTGGACTTTTTGGAAATGGGAGAACAAGATCTTCAACTTTCATGTTGGGCAAAAACTCATTTGAAGCTTGTATCATGATGTAAGTTTGAGGATCAAGACTTTCCATTTTGGGCAGGTTTCAATTACAGGTCCAGTTTCCATTTTTGGAAATTTCTGATCTGGCTTCAAATTCTTCCATGATGGTGTTTGCCATGATATATGAGGCCTATTTGGACATGAATAAGCTCTCTCAAACCATTTCCATCATCAAAACCATAAAATCAACCACAGTTGACCAACTTTGACTTTTAGGGTTTCTGACTGACTGTGCATTGACTGATGACTTCTGAACATCCAATCCTTGACCAAAACATTTCAAATGGATCCCCAAGTCATGTGAACATGTTGGACCAACCCTAGGGCCTTGGCTCCTTGAGAAATGCACTTGCTTGCTTGACTGACTGATCTCCTGACCAGTTTGACCTAATTTCTTGATTGGCTTGCACTTGAGGCAAATGGGACAATGCAATGCTATGCAGTGGACCATGTTATGCTATGACCTAATATGAGAATGTATGTACAATGATAGGTGCAAATTTGAGGTGTTACAGCTGCCCCTATTCAATCAGCTGGGAACCCGAATGGATGAGAGCAACGGCTGTCAGACTTTCAGGGTAAACAGGGATTGAATACCAAGAACCGTAGAATTTGCACTCTGCTGGATATGATACAAGGAGAACCACGTCATTTACCGATGACACCTGCAATTGACAACTTCAGAAAGGCGAAACCATTTACCGAAGGTTAGAAACTGGAAACTTGATATTTACCGATATCAACTTCAGCAAAACCATTTACCGATGGCTGCTGGGAAACAACTTCTGATGTAAAAGGAAGCAAAACCATTTACCGATGGTGGCTTCAAAGAAACTTGACATTTACCGATATCAACTTCAACAAGGCCATTTACCGATGGCTGCTGCGACTGGGAATCCGATATTTACCGATATCGAAGAAAACGGGGCCATTTACCGATGGCGGATAAAACTGGGCATTCAATATTTACCGATATCGAAGCATACAGGGCCATTTACCGATGGCGTCTCCACTTGGGGAGGAACAAAATCTTTGTGGTGTAATCAGACAAGACGTTTACCGACGGCTTCTGGGGGTCTTGATTTTATCAACAAGGAAACAAAGCATGACCAGACATTTACTGATGACTGGGATGAGACTCGATGTTTGCCGACATCGAAAGATGATGTTTACTGACATCAAAAGAAATGACCAGACATTTACCGATGACCGGGAAACACTTCACTAAAGGAAAAAAACAAATATTTGCAACTGGAAACCAGATAGGACATTTACCGATGACTCTACTGGGGATTATCAGACATTTACCGATGACTGCAGAAAAGACTCGATGTTTACCGACATCGAAAGATGATGTTTACCGACATCAAAAATGACCAGACATTTACCGATGACTGGGGAGAAAACCCGATGTTTACAGACACCGAAACAATGGTGTTTACCGACACCAAAAATGATGACCAGACATTTACTGATGACTGGGGAGAAAACCCGATGTTTACAGACACCGAAACAATGGTGTTTACCGACGCCAAACAAAGAAACACACGCGGGTGCTGGCATGACACTTACCGGTATCACAAGAACGACTTTTTAGATATGTCAAGGCAAGGTTGACCACTTGCTGGGGGTCTCACCGGGGAGAAACAAACTTTCTGTCACCAACGGGTGAGGTAATAAACCTCTGTGGGGATATCAATCCTGAATGCTGTCAAGAGCAACTGTAGCAGACTTGCTGTGCTGATGTTGAATGAAATGATCCGCCTCTGCCGGGGATACGGTCTGGTGAGGTTAACACATGAATGCATATGTTTGAATTTTTCTATGGCGTAATGCTCCATATTGAATGGGAATGCTACGCAGTTTGAGGATGCAATGATCACTAAAATGCAAGAATGCAAAAATGATGAAAAACTCCGGCTGGGGAGCCAAAACTGATCGGGTACTCCAACTCTGCGGGGAGACTCTGCAGGGAGAGCGACGACTTCTCACTCATGTTGGAGAATAGCACTGCTGCTGGGGGAAGGTAAACTCTGCTGGGGATATCCTTCAGTCCACAGATAGGATAAATGTTGGAGATAAATTTCAATGAACCTGCCTCACTCGGGGAGGAAATCGGCAAATACAGGCCTGCTGGGGGATAGGCAATCCTTAGATCTGTTGGGGAATAGAAGGCACTATCCACAGACGTCTCCGCAGGGGAACATAGCTCTGATAGCTTCCAAACTTGCTTGGGGAAAATATCTGCTGAGGAAACGTCCTCACAGATGCCAACCTGAAAAACAGCACAACAAAATGCCCCAGGGGATACACGGACAAGATACGCTCAAGTGTCCTCAACATTCAAAATGATTTTCAGATGTTTCATCATCCTGCAAGCTATTGTGTAGCCTTCATGTTCTTATATGCAATGCTTATCAAAAAATCGGACATTTTTGCAAACAAAACAGTAAAAATAAAAACAAATGAGCCATTTATCTGAATAACGACTTTTATTGATTGAAAATGTGCCTGAAAAGGCAAATACATGGGGAAGCAATTCCTAGAAAGAGGTAATTGCGCACAAAAGGAAAAATCTATCCTAATGGCAACGTGAACACGGCATCCACTATTTCCCAATTCTGTTATAACTCACAGATCATCAGTTTTCCTCCCAACTCCTTGCTTTCTGAGAAGAATGACTGGACGGATCACATCTTTCGAGATGGCAGACGACAAAGCTTGATGAAGTACAGACAACTCAGACTGTAGTCTTCGCTTTAATCCCTCTTTTGGCTGGATCGCCCTTTCGGGTTTTCAATCCACCGGGATACCCATTTTTGCCTAAGCCGCCCTTGCGGGTTTTCGACTTACCGGGTGTACAAATTCTTTTCATTTTATCCCTAATTTTTGCCCGAACCTTTTCTTTCTGTTTTTTGGTTCGCCGGGATGCCCATTTTTGCCTGGACTTTTTTTTTTTTTTTGTCCAGCGGGTCAATTTATGCGAAGTATTTTTTGACTACATCTGAGTTAACAGGAGACGGAAAATCTTCACCATCCATAGTTGTAAGCATCAAGGCTCCACCGGAGAAGACCTTCTTCACAACATACGGACCTTCATAATTAGGAGTCCACTTGCCCCTGTTATCTGCACCGGGAGGGAGGATCCTCTTCAAAACTAGATCACCGATCTGATAGCTTCGAGGACGCACTTTCTGATCAAAGGCTCGCTTCATCCTTCTCTGATACAACTGTCCATGACATACAGCTGCTAGCCGTCTCTCTTCGATAAGGCTCAACTCGTTAAACCTTGTTCGAATCCACTCGGCTTCGTCCAGCTTGACATCCAATAAAACTCTCAGAGAAGGAATCTCCACTTCAACAGGTAGGACAGCTTCCATACCATACACAAGGGAGTAAGGGGTTGCCCCGGTCGACGTACGTACTGAGGTACGGTACCCATGCAAAGCGAAAGGCAGCATCTCATGCCAATCCTTGTACGTAACGACCATCTTCTGCACAATCTTCTTGATATTCTTGTTCGCCGCTTCTACAGCACCATTCATCTTCGGTCTGTAAGGAGAAGAATTGTGATGTTCAATCTTGAAATCTTTACAAAGCTCTTTCATCATCTTGTTATTGAGATTCGAACCATTGTCAGTGATGATTCTCTCAGGAACTCCATAACGACATATGATTTCTTTCTTGATGAACCGGGTAACCACTTGTTTGGTAACGTTAGCATAGGAAGCTGCTTCCACCCATTTGGTGAAATAGTCAATCGCAACCAAGATGAAGCGATGTCCATTCGAAGCAGTAGGCTCAATCTTCCCAATCATATCAATGCCCCACATGGCAAACGGCCAAGGCGAATTCATGACATTCAGAGGGCTTGGTGGTACATGCACCTTATCAGCATAAATTTGACACTTATGGCACTTCCGAGCATACTTGAAACAATCGGATTCCATAGTCATCCAGTAATAACCCGCTCTCAACAATTTCTTAGCCATTGCATGTCCGCCGGCATGAGTACCGAAGGAACCTTCATGAACTTCCTGCATTAACATGTCCGCCTCGGGTCTGTCCACGCATCTGAGCAAGACCATGTCAAAGTTTCTCTTATACAGCACATCATCCTGATTCAAATAGAAGCTTCCAGCTAGCCTCCTCAGGGTTTTCTTGTCATTCTTCGACGCACCTTCAGGATACTCCTGAGTCTTGAGGAAGTTCTTGATGTCATAATACCACGGCTTCTCATCAATCACAACAGACTCGGCTGCAAACACATACGCAGGCCTCTCGAGTCGATTCACCGCAACATGTGGCACATGATTCCACCAATGAACTTTGATCATAGACGACAAAGTAGCCAAAGCATCAGCCATTGATTCTCATCCCGGGGGACATGATACAACTTCACCTTCTTGAAGAACGTCAGTATTCTTCTGGTGTAATCTCTATACGGAATCAAATGCGGCTGATTCGTATTCCAATCTCCATTGACTTGATTGACCACTAGAGCGGAATCTCCAAATATATCAAGAGTTTTGATCCTCAGATCAATGGCTTCTTCTATCCCCATGATACAAGCCTCATACTCAGCTTCGTTGTTGGTGACGTCAAACGTCAATCTGGCAGAAAAAGGTATATGAGCACCTTTAGGATTGATCAATACTGCCCCAACACCGTTACCATTCATATTCACAGCCCCATCAAACATCAGTGTCCATTTGTCATCAGGATCCGGTCCTTCCTCGACAAGAGGCTCTTCGCAATCTTTCATCTTAAGATACATGATGTCTTCATCAGGGAATTCAAACATCATAGGCTGATAATCTTCAATCGGTTGCTCGGCGAGGTAGTCTGACAGAATACTACCTTTGATGGCCTTTTGTGACGTGTACTGAATATCATATTCTGTTAGAATCATCTGCCAACGAGCAACACGTCCGGTGAGAGCTGGTTTCTCAAAGATGTACTTCACTGGATCCATCTTAGAAATCAATAAGGTAGTATGGTTCAACATATACTGCCTCAGTCGGCGAGCAGCCCAGGCCAAAGCACAGCAAGTTTTCTCGAGCAGTGAATATCTTGTTTCACAGTCGGTAAACTTTTTGCTAAGGTAGTATATGGCATGCTCTTTTCGACCAGACTCGTCATGCTGTCCCAATACACACCCCATCGAGTTCTCAGTCACTGACAGGTACATTATCAGAGGTCTCCCTGGAACTGGAGGTATAAGGATTGGAGGCTTCTGTAAATACTCCCTTATCTTGTCAAAAGCTTTCTGACAGTCATCATTCCACCTGATTGCTTGATTCTTTCTAAGCAGTTTGAAAATTGGTTCGCACGTGGCTGTTAGATGAGATATGAACCTTGCAATGTAGTTCAACCTCCCCAAAAACCCACGGACTTGCTTCTCCGTTTTCGGTTCAGGCATCTCTTGAATAGCTTTGACTTTTGCTGGATCAACCTCAATCCCTTTTTCACTGACAATGAAGCCTAACAGCTTCCCTGATCTCACCCCAAACGTACACTTGTTCGGATTCAACCTCAGCTTGAACTTTCTCAACCGGTCAAACAGCTTCTGCAAATTAACCAGGTGCTCCTCTTCTGTCTGCGACTTCGCAATCATATCATCTACGTACACTTCAATTTCTTTGTGCATCATGTCATGAAAGAGAGTCGTCATTGCCCTCTGATAGGTAGCACCAGCATTCTTTAGCCCAAATGGCATCACCTTATAGCAGAACGTGCCCCAAGGTGTAATGAATGTCGTCTTTTCCATGTCCTCTGGCGCCATCTTGATCTGGTTATATCCAGGAGAAACCATCCATGAAAGAGAATACCGAGGATTGAGCCGTATTATCAACCAATACATCAATGTGAGGTAATGGGAAATCATCTTTCGGACTCGCTCTATTCAAATCCCGGTAATCGACACACATTCTGACTTTGCCATCCTTCTTCGGCACAGGAACGATGTTGGCCACCCATGGGGGATAACTTGTAACAGCCAAAAAACCTGCATCCCACTGCTTCTGAACCTCTTCCTTGATCTTAGTTGCCATATCAGGACTCGTTCTACGAAGCTTCTGCTTGACCGAAGGACATCCTTCTCTAAGAGGTAATCGATGCACCACAATGTCTGTATCTAACCCAGGCATATCTTGATATGACCAGGCGAATATCTCCACATATTCTCTCAGCATCTCAATCAGCCTCCTCTTGACAGAGTCCTCTAAAGCAGCCCCAATCTTGATTTCTCTTTTGGCGTCCTCAGTACCCAAATTAACAACCTCCAACTCCTCCTGATGAGGTTGGATGACCCTTTCCTCCTGCTTCAGCAATCTGACCAATTCTGCAGGGAGTTCACAGTCTTCCTCACTCTCCTCTTCAGCTTGGTAGATGGGATTGTCGAAATCATACTGAGCCATAACAGAACTGTTCATAGTGAATGCCATAAGATCGCTTCTGCATGTTTAATGCTTTGTTTTAGAAAAAGAGTTCAATAAAGTCACAAAAAACAAAAACATTGCCATTTTTATTGTTTTTGAAAAAAGATGAAAACAAAAAATAGAAAGACAGGGATCACAAAGTTTGATTTCAAAAAATGTCCTTCATTAATGATAATCATTAAAACATGATGAGGCCCTACAATGAATCACTACGCCTTGGGCAGATCGTAGGATTTTCATGCAAAATGACAAAACAACAGAAAATTACTCTGTCAGAAGAGTAACTTGAACCACTTCTTCAGCCGTCCAGTTGTTGATAGACCCCCCTGGTGCACACGGGCGAACCCAGTTGTCCAGATCACAATCACTGTCACAGTCTTCACTACCGGTTGCAGAGACGTCGCCATGATTCATCAGCCCAGCGCTGGTAAAGGTACTCGGACCCGCTTGACCATTCTGCTCTGCTTGGAGAGGCTCATAACCAACGCCAAATTTGTCTTCTTTGACAGGCAAATCCACCATCTTGCCCCAGCCTTCAGCTTTGCCAGAATCAACAACCTCCTTAGCCTGCTTGTAAGAAGTAATTGAAGCACCTGGCTTCCTCTGCTCAGCGTACGCCACTTTCTCAAGAGCCACAGTCTCAAACGCCTGACATAAGGTTTCGTGGATCTCGCCATCCACCTCAACATACTTGAACGAGGATAGATGACTCACCAGAATCTCTTCTTCACCGCACACAGTCACAATCTGACCGTTCCAGACATACTTGAGTTTTTGATGGAGAGTCGACGAGACTGCCCCTGCTGCATGAATCCATGGACGCCCCAATAAACAACTATAGGCGGGCTGGATGTCCATAACATAGAAGATGATATCGAATACCTCAGGACCTATCTTCACAGGCAAGGTAACTTCCCCACACACAGAACGTTTGGATCCGTCGAAAGCACGAACGATCAGGTCACTGGGAGCAAGCACAAACCCTTCCACATCAATCTTCTTCAGAATCTGCTTAGGCAACACATTCAGCGACGACCCGGTGTCTACCAATACGTGAGACAACACTGCCCCCTTGCACTCCATGGTGATGTGCAAGGCTTTGTTATGGTTCCGCCCTTCAGGCGGTAAGTCCAGGTTGGTGAATCCTACACCATGCCTGGTGCTCACATTGGCCATCACACCCTCCAGTTGATTGACAGAAATCTCCTGAGGCACGTAAGCCAGATTCAACATCTTCAGCAAGGCATTACGGTGTGCCTCAGAGCACAACAACAGTGAAAGTATAGAAATCTTGGACGGAGTTTGATTCAACTGATCTACAATCTTGTAGTCACTCTTCTTGATTATCTTCATAAACTCCTCCACGTCCTTCTCAAATTTCCCCTCGGGCGCTTCCTTCTGGACAGGTTCTTCCTCAACCACAGCTTGCTTACCCTTTGCTTTGGCGAGAGCCTCAGCATTATTGTCCCTCAAAGGCTGCGGTGCGAACAGACGACCGCTTCTGGTAAAACCTCCTGGACCCCCTACATTATCCACAGCCGGACCAACAGTTGCAGGAACTCTATTCGGTAAACCAATTGTTACTGGAGTCTGATTCACTGGTCTCGTCTGACTTTCAGCCCTTCTGTTACTGCGGTAAGCATTATCATACTTCCACGGCACGGCTCTACTATTCTCGACAGCCCTTCTTCCAGACGCAACGATAGTAGTCGGAGCACTGATGGTTACAGGCACGGAAATGGTAACTGGGGTACCATTTGTTGCAGGTGCACTAACGACCCTTTGTCCACGTCCTTCAGACGGTTTAAAGTAAATGGTGATAGTTGACACTGTTCCACGATCTTTTACAGCCCTACTGAATTGCAAACAACCCTCATCCATCATACCCTGGATACCGGCCCTTAACTGGTCGCAACCATTCTCAGATTTTGCACAGCCCAAACAATCCTCATCACAGCCCGAGTAGACACCCCCATTCAGTAGACGGCCCTTCACAACTAGCAGAGAAGTCTGAACATCATCAACACTAACAACCAGATCTTCAGCTTCTTTCCCTCAATATTGTTCACTCTATGCCCACCATGCTGAGGCATAGGGTTGTTTACGACGTTAGGCACTGGAGCGAAGTTGATTGCTTGGCATCGATCAAATCTTGGACCTTGTGCTGGAGAGCCCGACACTTCTCAGTATGATGCCCTGGTGCCCCAGAGTGAAAGTCACAACGGACGTTGGCGTCGTACCCAGGAGGCAATACTGTAGGCGGAGCCATTGTACGCAACTCAACCATCCCCAACCTGAGTAGTTCGGGCAGCAGTTCGGCGTACGACATGGGTAGCGAATCAAAACGTCGATCAGGCATCCTTTGTCTGGGCTGATACGGACGTTGCTGTTGTTGTTGTTGTTGCGGTTGTTGAACTCTTTGTTGTTGTTGTTGACGAGGTTGAGGTGCCGGAATGGTTACTGCAGCAGCTTGACGGTATTCAACTCTGTTCTGATCTCTGCGGTGTTGAACAGCATTAGTTTCACCCTCTCTTCGACGAGGTGCCCCAGCAAACGGCTTCTTAGAAGAAGAGGAACCAGCATCTTGGATCTTCCCAGTTTTAATCAAGCTCTCAGTCCTCTCTCCACAAATGACAACATCAGAAAAACTACCGAATGGGCAGCTCCCCATCCGGTCCATAAACACACCTGAAGAGTACCGATAAACATATCTGTCAACTCCCTCTCCAGCATAGGGGGTTGAACTCTAGCAGCCAGTTCACGCCACCTCTGGGCGTACTCCTTGAAGCTCTCATTGGATTTCTGACAAAGACTCTGCAGCTGAGTCCGGCTCGGTGCCATGTCCATGTTGTGTTTATATTGCCTCAAGAAGGCCTCACCCAGATCCCTCCAGCATCGGATCGAATCTCTCTTCAATTCCATGTACCAGTCCAAAGAAGCCCCAGATAGACTATCTTGGAAAAAATACATCCACATCTTTTCATCATCGGTATACGCAGAGATTTTTCGATAATAAGCCTGCACATGGGTGCGAGGGCAAGAAGTACCATTGTATTTATCGAAGGACGGTGCTTTGAACTTGTAAGGGATTCTCAAACCTTCCACCAACCCCATATTGGTAACATCAAAACCGAGAGAATTCTGACATTCCATAGCTCTAATTTTCTCAGCAAGGGCATCAACTTTACGATCCCTCTCATCAACCCTTCCCAGAACATCTTCGTCTTCACTGAGCAGAGTGAACATATCCTCTTGTCTGTCAACAATCGGAACAGGATTACGGGCCGGGGCACGGACTGCTCTGGCATTAGCGGCATCTGGAGCAATAGGTTGACCGTTGATTCGAATACCCCCCAACTCATCACCTACAGCATAGTTGTTGATGGGTACAGCAGCAGCAACATTATTATCATTGACCGGGCCTCCCTCTGGCGGAGCATGGTTGACCGGTGGAATTGCAGCCTCTTGTCTCTGAACCATGGCTCGAAGTTCTTCTTGACCTTGTGCAACCCCTTGCATCATATTCATGAACTGGGCCATGTTAGCCTTCATCTCAGCCAACTCAGCTTGAACCTGATCCATACCCCTCTGTTGATTCAGTCTTGTTGAGTAGCGGTGCGGACGTTGATCAGCTATCCTGCCTGAACAGGAACCAAGAGTGAGAAGTCACGACCAAGAACACCTGTTATGCAAAATGATATGAGTATGGTGCTAATGATGCGTATGATGCACATGATATGTTCATTCCTCAGGCATTCAAAGAGCCTGAGTCGTCCTCAAAAGATGGCAACCTGCAGCAAGAACAACATAGAAGCACAGAAACAACATACACAAGAGTGATGAGTACAAGGTGAAACCAACAACCTCATCTATATGAGTAACAGGATCATACAACAAAGTCGACAAAGAAAGTCCAAACAAACGGAGTACAACAATGAATCCCATCCAACAAGCCTGGAGGTGATTCTCAACATACATATCAAAGATACAAGCTAAGACAAACGGCCTCCCGGAATGAGAGTCTTCAAGTACTGACACTGGTCTATCAACAGGTCACATTCTGAACATTCTGGCAAAAGAGTGATCTTCTCCTTCAGTTGTCGTCTAAGCTCTACCACTTCTCCTCCAAGGTGGTTCTCTGATGCCTGTCTCAAGTCTACTTCCTTCTTCAACTGGATGTCTTTATCTCTGAGTTGCTTCTCCAAGTCTCTGATCTTCTTCTGATAGCTGGCCTCAACTCTCTGCAACCTCAAGCACTCCCGGTGTTCTGCATCTAACATGCTCTCCACCTCCTCGTAGGATCTCTTCTTGTTTCTCAGTCTGCTAGCATCTTCTTCTCGCACTCCTCTGAGTTGATGAGCCAAATTCAACCTATCAGCTTTGGCTTTGTACAGCTCCATCTGGGTATCTTGCTCCTTCTCTCTCAAACGGCGATTCTCCATCAGGGCTTGCTTGTAGTGCTCCGCAGGCACACTCTCAGCAAGGATCAAAGGTGGTTGCTCCTGCAACGGCTCCATCCTATCGTAGGGTAACAACAAAGTTTCTACTCTCTCCTTGACCCAATCAGTGTAATCAGGCATAGCAACGGCGAACTTCTTCCCTAAGACAGATCCATCCTTCACACCAATAGACTTCCAAGCTCTCCCTATCTGCTCCAATCTGGCCAGGTCACTCTGCTTCTCAAAATACACACTTTCAGCTACCTCAGCCTCAAGTGGTCTTCCCTTCATCACAAACCCCAACTGGCGGAGAGAAAGAACCGGGTTGTAATTGATGCAACCCCTAGTCCCTATGAGTGGCACATTACGGAATCCTCCACAGCTCATAATGACGTTACGCACATCCATCCGGTAAGATTGCCACCTGATATCATAGGAGGTAAGAGACATAACCCTCTGAGTCCACTTACGCGTGCTCTGAGCATCCATAAAAGGTCCACTGACTGGCAGAAGAGACAAGAACCATCTGAGCAAAAGCGGGAGACAACACCTGATAGCCCCACCCTTACCATGCCTACTGTGAATAGCATAGTAAGTGTCAGCTAATAGAGTAGGAACTGGATTTCCTCCGATGAAAATACTGACTGCAGCATAGTTAACAAAATTTGGCATACTCGGAAACAAGACGATCCCATAGATCATGACGGCCAACTGAGCATGAAAGGCTTCCCAACTTCCCTTCTCAGCTTCTTCTCTAGCTACCCTCAACAGAAACTTCAAAGGCAATCCTACAACATCCCCACTGGACTTCCAACTATCACTGACTTCCTTGATACCCAAATGGAGAGCTCTGGCAACAACTCTGAAATCAACCTCCTTGGGCACATCCAAGAAAGGAACCTGATACCGGACCGGGACACTCAGCAGAATGGAGTACTCCTCAAGAGTAGGCGCCAACTGATAATCTTGAAAGGTGAAACAATGAAGCTCTGGGTCGTAGAACTGTAGAAGAGTCTGCAACGGCACTGGATCGACTACCGTCTTCAACAGTGTCAGAATATCTCCATACTGGTCAACAAACCCCTTCTGGTTACCACTGGTCATAAGGTTGCTCAACTCAATCAGAGACGTCAAAGGTTCACGGTGAAAGCTGTAGGAACAAGTCTTCCGCTTCAACTCTGGGACTGTTGCCATCTCTATCAGTGAACAAGCTCTGGAATGTACCTGAGAAATGATATGCATGCAGGGATTAGTTTTTTTTGTTTTTTCTTTTCTTTTTTTTTTTTTTGTATCTTTTTTTTTATTGCGTTTCTTTTGAAAAATAAATATGCTATGATGCAAATGATGCAGACACGACTGGTTGGCTGTGTCTCTCAGAACACAGGATCAAAGCTTCGGCTTGAACTCGGAACCACAAATTCATCTGAAACCCAAAGTCATCTGAGACCCCAAAATTCTGAACCAATAGTCACCAACAGGATCGCAAGTCACCAACAAGTCACCAACAAGTCACCAACTGTACCTGTACCTGTAATAATGATCATTCCCTCCCCGCTCACGGGTGTCATCTAGGCCAGGGTAAGGTCGAGAGAAACGCAGCATAATAACCTTTCGCAGAACATCATCATATACACACCCGAAGTATGTAACGATAATGTCCCACCAGGGTCTGAACTGCTCGTGATATCAATGTTCCGCTAAGTGGCGCAATACCACCCGCTTCCCATGAATCACTCTATTCCTAAGTATCCTAGATTTCACTCATAGCCTGGGTATTGGGCCTTTTACCTCATGTAACTCCCATCCCAACAGAGAGAAACAGACAACCAGCCAGATGAATAATGAATGAATGCAAACATTAATGCAAACAATAAATGCAAACAGTAAATGCAAATATATACAAATGAATGCAATAAATAACAGCAAACAGCAACCAAAACCCTAACCTAGAGAGCACTAGGAGAGACTCGCTTAGGGAAGATGGACCAGCATAGGTCAACTTCTCTATATTCCCCAGCAGAGTCGCCAACTGTCGCATCACGCGAAAAACCGGCGGGAAAACAAGAACAACAGAGCCGCCACCGTGCGTTATTTATCCCAAAAGAGGGAAAGGAAACGCTCAGAGTAAACCTGGAAAGAACATGGTCTTGCGACCAAAGAGAATGGGATCGGGAGTCGGTTATGCGAAGGGAAGGTATTAGCACCCCTACGCATCCGTCGTACTCGACGGGATCCACGCACAAAAGGAAGGAAATGGTTGCTAAAACACTGCTCACACACACACACACTGGCTGAAAGAGACGCAAGAAAACAGACTGAAACTGACTCGGCAGGATATCGTATCCTGGGCCTACTTAGTCTATCAGGCATAGACATCAGAGTCGAAGTAGTTCGGACTGGGGAAACAACACATGCTCGCTAGGATATCGCATCCTATGCATACGTATCTCCTTTGGACGAAGGAGAATCAGAGCATTCGTAGCTCGGCTAACACGCACACAAACAAACACAGGCAAAGGCAAACGTGGAGCCTGAAGGCCAATCACTGGACTTACATCAGCATCCGAACCAAAACACACACAAAGAGGCAAACGTGGAGCCTGAATGCCAATCACTGGACTTACATCAGCATCCGAACCAAACAAACCCACACTGGAACCCAAATGCCACTCGATGGACTTACATCAGCTTCCAAGCACACAACAAGACAAAACAAAGACACGAGCGCCCGGAGAGATCAGCTCATCTCCTGCCTACGTACCTCATCTGGTATGAGGATCAGGGCGACGTAGTTCCCCTACGGGGGATAAAGGACTAGCCTAACCAGATAACAGAGGGAGACGCAACACTAGGGAGACTACGACTCGAGCCTAGATGTTATCATGCAAAATCATCCCTAAGTTAAGGTTTCTAGCTAACTTGCACAGGAAGCAAGCCTATCCTAATCATGACTTGCACAGGAAGCAAGCCACACACACACTTAACTTGCACAGGAAGCAAATCAAGCACAACCTATCTTGCACAGGAAGCAAGTCTAAACTAACCCTAACTTGCACAGGAAGCAAGCCAAACAAACATACAAGCACAGATAGCACACACTATACACAAGCAAGTGGCTCAAACAAGGGTTAGGTTTTAGTCGAGGGGTCATATCAACCTCAACAAACAAACCTCTGGAACTGGGTGAATGTGCTCTTAACCTTGCCATTGAGGGGCTAAGGTGAAGCAGATGAAAGGTGAGTGAAGATAAGACTTCACAGCTCTTATCCCTGGCCTGGGAGAGCTTAAGACAAGAATGTGTGGGTTCAGAAAGTGGGAACCCTTCTACACATTTAAAACTGACTCAACTGTACAATTGTACAAGATCTTGGGTTTGTATCTGCAATGCATCAACACAGTGGTGTGAGCAAAACAGAAGACACACTGAATAGCAGGGGATAGATTGCATATCCCTTGGGTTCTGCCAATTGCCTCTTCACTTAGGAGGTCTTTGACTCTATGCAAGGACAAAAGTAAACAGTCACAAACATTGCCTCTTAAGGAGGACTTCAGACAGTTGCCTGGCCAAGTAACAAACCAGGTCTTCCAGACTACATGAAGATTAAGGGATATACCTCAATGCAAATTGCTTATACAAGCAAAGCAAAGCAAAAAGTTCACAAGGAACTAAGCAACTAAAAGTACCTGAAACCAGTCAAGCACAGTTAGTATACAAGTCAAAGTTAAATCAAAATGAAACAGATATCAACCAGTCAACACAGAGGGACCAATGTGCAAAGCACAAGACTCAAACCATATGAGTCAAGCCACCTACAAAACCAAGAGGTTAGACAATGATATTCAAACAAGCTTAATCAAAAGAAATTGATCTCATTGGTCATTTGGTGTTCAACCTGAAAACATAAGCTCAACAGTAAGTAACTGGACCACTAGGACAAGCCTAGGGTCAAAAAAGAATGAGAAAGTCAAAACAGCAAATGAAAGTCAACCAAAATCAAGTTCAAACATTTAAGAAGCAAGCTCAATTGGTTTCATGTTCACATCATGCATCATCATCATTTCATAAACAAAAGAAGTCAAAGCATGGCAAATGAGAGCTCATAGAGGTCAACAGAAAGACTTGCATCAAAAGTCAACTCAAACATTTCCAAAAATCACCAAATAAATCATGATCAATACTAACACATAGCATGGTAAGCATGTCAAATTTCATCTCATTTGGACAAGTGGAAGGCAGTCAGTGAAAATCAGAAAGTCAAAGCAATTTTGAACATGCTCAAAGAAGTCAACCAATCATGCATCAACTTGAAAAATTCATAAATCAGAGATGGCATATGATAAATGAATGGGACTAAAACCATGGCAAAGCTTAGGATGTCTAGTTATCTCATGTAAAATTTCATGTCCATCTAATAAAGTATGAGAATTTCACAAATGAAATGGGAACATGTGTCACCAAAAGTCAACATATGACTAAACAGGGGAGAAAATCTCAAACAATTAGGAAATGCCACAAATAATTCCAAGAAAATTCACATGTAAACTAGACATACAAGAGTAGGTTCATGCAAAAAATCAATCCATTTGGAGTTCAAGAAGCATGGTAATGAAAATCATGAAGTTGGACATCAATGGTGTGACACACATTGTCACACCCTAATTCAAAAAATCATATCTCACAAACCAGCAATGATAAATTCACAAACTCTACACCAAAATCACCATGAGTGTGTCTAGTTTAAGCACAAAAAATTTGGGAGCCATTGGATAAAGTATCACCATTTCACAAATGTTTTGGCAAGATGTACAAAATTTGGTCACATTCTACAAACCCTAAGGCCATTTAAAATCCAGCCATCCAAAAAATCAATAAAAATCATGATAAAATAATAGACATCAAACAGGACATGATGCAAAAATTCCCACTGAATTTGGAATTAAAATGAACAAGTTGTGAATTTTGCAAAATGGATGATCAAAGTGAAATAATATTGTGAAATTAAAATGAATTAAATTGAATAATTAAGGGACCGAGTGGCATTTGTGTAAATATGAGTGCCACTAATCCAAACGGTGGCGTTTAAGGCACGGGAATGAAATGATTTCATTGGTTCTGGCTGGAACAAGGGCCATGCATACGTACGGATCAAGAATTCTGGGCATGGATTCATGTGATTAGGGTTTCTGGGCAAAGCAATGAAGAAACCCTAGGGTTTTCTATCAAACAGTAACAACATCATCACCTTCAATCGAGTTTTTTTCACAAAATTCCCAGAAACCATAATTAAATACACAGAAATGTTCAGCATAGCAAGGCAAACAACAATCTAACATCAATTTCCATTAACACACAACAATAAGCACGAATCAGACCAAAGAAATTCAACATCAAAACTTGCTCAAGCATAAAAAATTCCAGAAATGATTAATGAGCATACCAATAGAACCATTAGAGCACACACATGACAAATCCAAGCTTCATTTTCATGGAAACAAACTATGGAGAGAGAATCGAACAAAAGAGCATATGAACATCAACTTTCATTTTCAGATTTCTTGCAAAATACTTAACCATTTTATATGAGACAAAGTTCATAACAATCAGCATACCAAGACCTACACTAAACATGGCATGGTTTGGAAAAACAAGTAAATCGAAAACTGACCAAATTGGAGAGCAGATGCAGATTCAGGTGTTTTCTGGCCCTTAATGCTTGAAACAGATGGAGATTATATTTCCACAAGTTGAATGGTGAAGATACTTGGTTCAATGAAGCTTGGAAATAACTCAAATCCGATCTGCCATGGAAGTGGTGTTGGAAGAACAGTCGAGCATAAACTCCTTCCAGCTGTGAAATGGCAGTTGAAATGTGTCCACAATGATGTTTGGATGATGAATGAACAAAGGCTTGCTCGAATTCTTTGGAGCTTTTTGACTGTTTTTGGAAAATGCAAGCAAGATGGAATTTGAGAGAGAGTGGATTTCTGAGTGTTTTGGCAGCTGCTAGGGTTCTCATTTAGCAGAAAAAATGATGTACATCTGCTGTTTTTGTGGTACTAATGATGGTTCATGAAAATATGGAGTAGAGTGGGTGAAAAGTGTACTTTCTTTCCAATTTTCAAGCAACTAGGTGATGGCTATGTGTACTGCATAAAAATGGGCTTGCAACAAGTCATAAACCACATTTCTGAACTATTTCAATTGGCCAAATGGTTTAAAAATGATTATTTTGAAAAGTCAAAATTCAACTCACTTGAAATTAATTAAGGCAAGTTCAAAAAGGCCATTTTGATTGGTGAAGTTTTGGTACATGAAAGTTACATTTTTGGAAAGAGGGGATCAAATGTGACTTGTGGGAAAAAACCCCACCCAAATTGGCCAAATGGTTTGAGAGATATGGCCTTTTGAAGTTCAAGATTTTGTGAAAATGATTTGATCATAACTTGCCAGCCATACATGGGAATTGAGTGTTCTTGGACTTTTTGGAAATGGGAGAACAAGATCTTCAACTTTCATGTTGGGCAAAAACTCATTTGAAGCTTGTATCATGATGTAAGTTTGAGGATCAAGACTTTCCATTTTGGGCAGGTTTCAATTACAGGTCCAGTTTCCATTTTTGGAAATTTCTGATCTGGCTTCAAATTCTTCCATGATGGTGTTTGCCATGATATATGAGGCCTATTTGGACATGAATAAGCTCTCTCAAACCATTTCCATTCATCAAAACCATAAAATCAACCACAGTTGACCAACTTTGACTTTCTAGGGTTTCTGACTGACTGTGCATTGACTGATGACTTCTGAACATCCAATCCTTGACCAAAACATTTCAAATGGATCCCCAAGTCATGTGAACATGTTGGACCAACCCTAGGGCCTTGGCTCCTTGAGAAATGCACTTGCTTGCTTGACTGACTGATCTCCTGACCAGTTTGACCTAATTTCTTGATTGGCTTGCACTTGAGGCAAATGGGACAATGCAATGCTATGCAGTGGACCATGTTATGCTATGACCTAATATGAGAATGTATGTACAATGATAGGTGCAAATTTGAGGTGTTACAGGATAGACTAGGAAAAGGGGAGCAAAAATAGGGATACATCTATCAGTTACTAGATAGAATACCAAAGAAGAGAAAATCCGTCACTGGTTAAAGTGAGCATATCAAGGATAGACTCTGCACAGGAAAAAGTAGGATTTACGATTACCGGTTACTGGGTAGAAAACAAACAAGGAGAAGAAAACCCGTCATCGATTAAGATGAATATATCAAGGATTAACTCTCTGAGGAACAAAATAGGAATTACAACTACCTTTTTACTGGGTAGAAAACCAAAAGTGAGAATATCCGTCATTGATTAAAGTGAAGATATCAAGGATAGACTCCCGCGGGGGAAGAAAAGATATCCGTCACCGATTAAGATGAACATATCAAGGATATACTTTCTGGGGAATAAATCCGCTACAGATTCTACTGAGGGGAAAAAAGGGGTACTTTTGTCGGGTATTGGGAAAGAAGTAACAAACTGCAAACTAAGAAGAATATTACCAATTACTGGGTAATAGACTCTTAGGGGACCAAAATATCTATCTAGGTAAGATCTAGAAAGAAAACGGTCAATCAAGACTCAACCCAATAAGAATATAACTCAAGGGGAGCAATTCCATCCAGAAAATTTGCTGGAGAGAAAACTGAAATAATATCCATCCACGAGGAACCAAACTCAATGGGGAAACAGAGAAAGGTTAAAGTCTTTCTGCTTAAAGGGCTGACACTCTATAATTGAAAGAGGACAAACACCAGATTTGGTATGGGGATAAAGTACCGCCATAACAGAGAATGAGAATCTCAAACAAATCAAATATGCAGATGCGGGATATGTAAATCATGAAATTATATGAATGTATATGTATATGTATATGTATATGTATATATGATAATTATGCTGACAAAAACGATCACAAAGGATACAGAGGTGTCACAAAGAAATTGAACCACCGGTACAATCCTCGGTCATTCCGCAAAATATGGAGACAACTGCTGGAGAACAGAGAGATCGTCAACCCAAAGGCTCAACCCTAGCTGAGGACGGAGGAGATCTGCTGAGGATAAACATCCAATCTATGGGGAATTTTAGGTGAACACCATAAAAATGGGAGACAACCCTACAGAAAAATGAACAAAAGCTGCTTGGGAACCAGGAGGAAACTCTGACTGGGGAGCGAGTCGACTGGCGATTGGCAGGGAAACCAATGCGATCTATTGGGGAAGATCAAACATCTTCGATGAAGATCTACCTGCTGAGGAAACACGGACTCCGGTGGGGAAGGCCGAAACTCTGTTGGGGATAAAGAAAGAAGCTCTACCGGGGAACAAACACTCCGCCGAGGAAATGAATCAATACTGATGTCTAGGGATACCCGAAGAGTTAACTGCTTGGGGAACCTCTGATGCTTCGCACTTACAGACTTGCTTTTTACTGAAATGCTGTTGATATTCCTTTTACTTGCTTTGGAAAAAGTTCTTGCTTTTATATTTCAAAGAAAACTTGATTTTGATTTAAACATTTAATTTCAAAATGATCATAATAAAATTTAAAACTATTGGCTAAAGTAAATAAGAGTAGAAACAATTGGACAAAAGCTCAACTTTATTTAATAGAATGGTAGTCTGCAAATGACAAGACTCCATAGATTTTACAAAGTTGAAAATGGTAATTTACATGGAAAAGGGTTACATTGAATACAAATGATCCTTAATCCCTCTACAAACTCTTAATATCCACTGTGCTCTTGACCGCTGCTGGAGATGAACAAATGTCAACCCTTGTGCTCAAACAAGTCTTCAGAATCAATGAATATCAGCAGAATGCAATTACTTGCCATAATCCCTAATTTTTGCAT
This sequence comes from Lathyrus oleraceus, assembly GCF_024323335.1. Taxonomy (NCBI): domain Eukaryota; kingdom Viridiplantae; phylum Streptophyta; class Magnoliopsida; order Fabales; family Fabaceae; genus Lathyrus; species Lathyrus oleraceus. The sequence goes on along the minus strand of NC_066584.1, from coordinate 319,535,156 downwards.
AAGTTTCCCCAAGGTGGGGTACTCAACTTATCGGGAAATTCTTTTCTAATTTATGTCTCTAATTTTTGCCTCGATCGCCCTTTCGGGTTTTCAATCCACCGAGACGCTCATTTTTGCCTAAGCTACCCTTTCAGGTTTTCAACTTAGCGAGTTATTCTTTTCTTTTTTAGGCAAAGTATTTCTTGACTACATCTGCGTTCACAGGACGAGTGAACTCTTCACCATCCATAGTTGTAAGAATCAATGCACCACCTGAGAAAGGCTCTCTTAACAACATATGGGCCTTCATAATTAGGAGTCCATTTTCCTCTGGAATCTGGCTTGAATGATAAAATCTTCTTGAGCACAAGGTCACCTTCTCTAAATACACGAGGTTTGACCTTCTTATAAAAAGTTTTCTTCATCCTTTGCTGATATAACTGACCATGACACATGGCAGTCAATCTCTTCTCTTCAATTAAATTCAGCTGATCAAACCTGGTCTGACACCATTCAGCCTCAGTCAACTTTGGTTCCATGAGCACACGCAACGAAGGAATCTCAACCTCTACGAGGAGTACTGCTTCCATACCATATACAAGAGAGAAAGGGGTTTCCCCTGTTGAAGTGCGGACAGATGTACGATACCCATGCAAAGCAAACGGGAACATCTCATGTCAATCCTTATACGTGACAACCATCTTCTGGATAATCTTCTTGATGTTCTTATTCGCAGCTTCAACAGCCCCATTCATCTTAGGTCTGTAGGGAGAAGAATTATGATGTTCAATCTTGAAGTCTTTACAAAGAACTTCCACCATATTATTATTCAAGTTCGATCCATTATCGGTAATGATCTTATTTGGCACACCATAACGACATATGATCTGATTCTTGATAAACCTTACAATAACTTGCTTGGTTACATTTGCATACGATGCCGCTTCAACCCACTTTGTGAAGTAGTCAATTGCCACCAAAATGAAACGATGTCCATTCGAAGCTTTGGGCTCAATCATCCCAATCATATCAATTTCCCACATGGAGAAGGGCCATGGGGAAGAGATAACATTCAAAAGTGTCGGAGGAACATGAATCTTATCAGCATAAATTTGACACTTGTGGAACTTCTTCACAAACTTGCAACAGTTAGATTCCATTGTCAGCCAATAGTAACCTGCTCGCAACATCTTCTTTGCCATTGCATGTCCATTGGAATGAGTACCAAAGGAACCTTCGTGCACTTCAGTCATCAACAAGTCTGCTTCGTGTCTATCCATGCATCTGAGCAAAACCATGTCGAAGTTCCTCTTGTATAATATGTCACCATTCAAGTAGAAATTACCGGCTAATCTTCTCAAAGTCTTCTTATCTTTCAAAGATGCCCCAGACGGGTAAATCTGACTTTGGAGGAAACATTTGATGTTGTAATACCATGGCTTATCTTCTTTGATCTCTTCAACAACAAACACATGAGCTTGCCTATCAATACGCATCACAGATAAATTGGGAACTTCATTCCAATATTTCACCACAATCATTGATGCTAACGTTGCAAGAGCATTTTCCATCCGGTTTTCATCTCTAGGGATATGATGAAACTCAACCTTTGTAAATAAAGTTGAAATCCTCCTCGCATAATCTCTATATGGTATTAAACCAGGTTGGTTCGTCCCCCATTCTCCTTTGATCTGATTCACAACCAAAGCCGAATCACCGAAGACATCCAAATACCTGATTCTGAGATTCATGGCCTCTTCAAGCCCCATAATGCAAGCTTCATATTTTGCCATGTTGTTTGTACACTTGAAAGTCAATCTAACTGTAAATGGTAGACGTGTGCCTTGAGGAGTAATGATTACTGCCCCAATGCCATTTGCATATTGATTAACAACTCCATCAAATACCATGCCTCAACGGGAACCAGGTTCTGGCCCTTCTTCAAGCAATGGTTCATCCCAATCTTTCATTTTCAAGTACAAAATATCTTCATCTGGAAAATCATACTTCACTTACTGATAATCTTCAATTGGTTGGTGAGCCAAATGGTCAGTGTAGCGGGAAACTCATGATCATCAAGCTATTGACAAGCTAGAGATCAATTAACCAGAGTCGCCACCGTGCTTTTATTGTTTCCAAGGGAAGAGGGAAAAAGTACGAACAAAACCCAAAAAGTAATAAGTTTTCAAATAAAAACTAATAAAAGTCAGAGATCATAGGTAAGGGGGTTGATTACACAGAGGGAAGGTGTTAGCACCCAAAGTGTCCTAGGTACTCCTAGGGAGCCCTTTTCGTGTACATATGTATTTTGTACAAAGTGATGTTTACAAACAAATAGAATGGGGGGATGAGAAAATAATTCATTAATTATATTTTTGTGTTTGACAAGACCTTCGGTCTTGTGCCTACGTACCAACATATAAATGAGGGATCAAAACCTCGTAGTCCGTGCTATAAATTTCAAAATGAGTGTATTGGTTTTAACAAAATTTAGGTTTGAAATGCACAAATGCCTAAAATGGTTTGAATGAGTTAGTTCTTTTTGTCTTTTTTGAAAGTTTAAGTCAAGTATAGTTAAACTCATTTATAAGTTTGATTTAAGAAAATAAGTTTGAAAATGCAATGGCATAAGGCCAAAAGTTTCTACCTCTTTGTAAGAGTGGTCAAAGTTTAGAACAAAAGTAGTTCACACAAAGAAGATTTTTGAAAATGGAGGGAGAGATTTTGAAATTAAAGAAATGGGTAAAATATGAAGAGGCTACCCTATGCACAAAAATTTAAAAGGGTAAAGTTGAAAAGATCTGACCAAATGAGGGAAATCCAATAGACAAGTATGTCAATAGAAACCCATAATTCCCTTGGACTTTTAGAATCAAGCAACACAAAGACCCAATTATATCAATCTTGAAGAACAAAGGCATCAAATAAAGATGTACTCATCCAAGCTTATCCACTTCATGATCTTCTTCAAAATAGCCTATGTAGCAGATGAAATCCACAAGTCATAGGTTCAACATAACAACTTAACAATGATCAATCTTGGAGATGAACTGGAGAGATCTTGAATGATGTATCAGATGAATTCAAATTGCAAGTACTTGGTTCTTCAATAAATTGGAATTGGCCAAGTCCATTAGCAAAAGAATATTGCCTAAGTTCTAAGTCCAATTGGGGCAAGATCAAACCAACAGTCCACTCAAAAATCTTTTAGGGTTTTTGTTATTATTATGTACATTCATGGTCAAAGACCAAGCAAGCAAACAAAGTATCACAAAACAAAGTATATCACACAATATGGTCCAAGTGGATAAAGTAAAACTTACATTAACATAAACAATTAGAATGATATGTATAATGGAAAATGATATAAAATACTAAAAGTAAATTGCACTAAATTAAAGACTTGAAATTAAAAGTTAGTGGTTAGTAAGTTAGTGGTTAGTTTTGTTTTGCTTTTTAATTTCAAGACATTCTTTGGAGAACACTCAACCTACTTGCCACAAGCATGGATCCTTTAACCAAAATATCTTCCAAAGGAAGGAAAGAAGGCCAAGTTTCCACACAATACCATGGAAGGGGGGAGACTTACAATCTCACTAACTAGAATGCTTATGCCTTTTATTTCACAAATTTAGCGCTATGTTAAGCAATCGTAATTGGACTTATATAGAAGTCACAACTATTTGAGGTCGGGCAATAGACTTTTGGTGTTAATGCATGTTGGAGACATAGTATCATGAACTATGCTCATTAAACATACCACACACAAAAAATATGCAGAGGTGTGGCCTAATCTTATCCATACTCATGTTAATCTTTCAATCAACTAGCATTAGGACTTTGAGATGTCATTGGCCAGTTGAGAATGAATGGATGAAGATGGGGATCTAGATGAAGAGGGAAAGGGATGAATGAGATCACAAATTGGTCAAAGGAGGACTTTTACCAAATTAATATTATTCATTCATTTTGGGAGATGGAATGTACATTCCATCAATCCCCTAAATCCAATAATATTAATTTGACAAAGTCAAATCAACCTTGACCAAGACCCAACAACAAATAAAAAACTCAATTAAGTCAATCCAAATGGTTAACACAGTTAAAATGACATTTATTCAATTAAAAATAGTAAAATAATGCATTAAATTTAAATATGTTTTGTCCAAATCCTAAAATCTCATCAAAACACTAAACAAATGGCCATGAGATTTATCATAGGTCAAACAAGGTCAAAGGACCTTGGAGGAAAAATTTCATAATTTTTGGACACTTGAAAATATTTTTAAACAATTAAAAACAAATGAAAAATCAATTAATTCATGACAAATATTAATAATGATCCATAAAATAATTTCAATTCAAAATATAAAAGAGAAAAATATTTGAAATTTTTTGGTGAAGGTCCCATATTTTTTGGATCAATATTAAATTTATTATGAATTATTGAAGAAAATGGAATTAAAATAAAATTCAGAAAATTCAAAAATACGTGGACCATCAGATCTCCTTCATTAATTGGGTGGCATATCTGATGATCCAAAACACGCGTTCCATGTGTTCCCTAGTCAAACGCGCTGCAAACGTGGTATTCACAAGGGACGACTAAGATTAAAATGTGGAAGTTGGATCTCATGGCTCAGACTCAAGACACATCATCACCGGAGCCAGAGCTCCGGTTGTCTTCTCCGGTGACCTTCACCGGACTGGTCAACATGAACCATCACCAAAATTCCAAACAGGGACATGATTTTAAAGAGAAAACATCACTGAGCACGAATATCACCTCCAATTCATCCAATTCCCACTGTATTGAGAGATATGTGGAATTGAAAAATGAGGTTCATGATCTGAGTTGCTTCGATTTGGCCTCAAAGCAACTCAATATTCTTGCCTACATTGGTAGGACTTCAGACAACTCAAGAATCAATGGAATTGAGCAAGAATCAAGGAGAATCGAAGAGTTTAAAATTTCTACAAATTACCTTCAATGGAGGTCTGAGCTTGCTAGATCTTGATCTGAATCGTGCTTGGCTTCACTTCAATTGCTTGCAGGAGAGGAATGGAAAGACTTAGAATCAATGGACTCCTGGAGAATTGAATTCTAAAATAGTAGAGATTCAAGCTCAAATTCAAATGAATTTATCAGGGTTATCCTCTCAAAGTGCAGGGTTTTCAATGGAGATTCAAAGCTGGCGCAATGTGTGTGTGAATCCTAAGCATAAGGGCTTCAATATATAGAGAAATCAAATGATATTTGCACACTCTTTCCACTTTCCAAATTTGGTAAAATGATGATGCCATGCTGCATGGGCGCGCATAGGCCCATGGAATGATGGTTTGAAAGTCCAAATGAATGATCAGATACTTTGAATATGGATTGGATTGCAAGGTACATGTGCATTGTCACTTGAAGATTGATCCATGCCAAATGATGTCAGCCTGTTTAAGCCATGCGCAACCTATGCATTTCTCATCCAAAATGCATGAACTTTAGCTCTTTCGAAAGGTGAGATCAAGAGGAACAAGTTTGATGTTGAACACTTTTTCATTTGGATTTTGGAACTTGGAGATATTTGAGGTGGAAGTTTGGAAAAATTTGACATATCAAAAATTTTCTAAGTGTCAAGCCATATGTCTCAATATTCCACCTTGCTTAACTTTTTATGGGAGCTTCAAATGAGTAATGTGTCTTCATCAAAGTTGTAGCTCGATAAAAAAACTTCAAAATGGTCACCAATTTCATGTCTTTTGGATTTGAAATGATAGAGTTATGCATTTTTGAAGTTTGGAAAAATCACTTGATCAATGGTGTAGGTCAAAAGTGACTTATAACGTAGCCTCATATTACATGTTCAAAGAAGTTGAATTAGCTCTCACTCCAAACATAAAAGTTTAAGTATACACATTGAATTTTATTTTGAAACTTGTAAATATTTTATCTCATAAAAATTGAGTAAGTTATGGCCTTGGGAAGTTGACTTTCAAATTAGGGTTTAGACAAAATGACCTATAATGTTTCAACATATATAATGATTTTCCAATCAAAACTAACTCTAGGTATCAACATGAAAGTTGTTTATAATGTCATTTAGAATAACGTTTCTCTTGGAATCATTTTCATATGGTGAAAATTGTAGGAGATAGGTTCTAGGGAGACCCAGTTTTGATTAGATGAATCGATCTGGCCAACCACCATCAACCAACTTGCTAATCTTCAATTATCTTGAATTTCATGGTTCATGGTAGATCATATATGCATAAGATGATGAAATTTGAAGTGTGCCTTGAGAAATTTGATCAATTGGTGAGATAGCTTGTTGGAGAAGTTACTCAAGATACCTAGTCAAACTAGGGTTTCCAAGGCAAATCACCCTCAAACTCTTGAAGAAAACTTGATCAATATGACATGTAGAGAATATTGGGACTCATATATGATGCTCATAACCATTCTTTAATCAATCCTTGATTGTGCTCTTTGTTCATGAGGGTCTCAAACCCTAGATGTGATTAATGAATCAAGGAGATCATGCCCCTTTCCTACAAAAAAGTTAGATAGATACAAAAGACATATTTTTGGTATTTTGGTTAGTGAAATGATAAAATACAAGTATGATATAATCACAAAGTGCCTGGTGATCTCTCCCAAAACAAACCCAATGAAAAGGAGTAAGGAGGATGCCAAGGTATGATCCCAATGCTAATGCTTATGATGAAATTGCATGAGGGAGCTTAGGGTCAAAATTGGGGTCTTACAGTCAGCCAAGATACTACCTTTGATCGCTTTCAGAGATCGGTATTCGATATCATACTCTGATAACAACATCTGCCAACGGGCAATTCTCCCAGTTAAAGCAGGCTTCTCAAATATATACTTAATTGGATCCATTTTGGATATCAACCAAGTGGTATGATTAAACATATACTGACGCAGACGCTTAGCAGCCCAAGCCAATGCGCAACAAGTTTTCTCAAGGATTGAGTACCGAGTCTCATAGTCGGTGAACTTCTCACTGAGGTAGTAGATTGCAAATTCTTTCTTTCTAGTCTCATCTTGCTGACCAAGAACACAACCCATACTATCTTCGAGCATAGTCAAATACATGATCAACGGTCTTCCTTCAACAGGTGGAGACAGAATCAGAGGCTCCAGCAGATATTCTTTGATATTGTCAAAAGCTTTCTGGAAGTCTTCGGTCCAATCACAAGACTGATCTTTCCGAAGAAGATTGAATATAGGCGCACATGTGGCAGTTAGGTGGGAAATGAATATGGAAATCTAATTCAAGCGGCCGAGAAAACCTCTGACTTGCTTCTCAGTTTTGGGCGAAGGCATCTCTTGTATTACTTTGACCTTGGCGGGATCAACCTCAATACCTTTCTCGTTGACAATAAAGCCCAACAATTTACCAGAACGAACACCAAAAGTACACTTATTGGGATTCAAGCGGAGTTTATACTCCCTCAAACGCTGGAATAGCTTCAATAAATGCTCAACGTGTTCCTCTTCACCAATAGATTTAGCAATCATGTCATTGACATAAACTTCAATCTCTTTATGCATCATATCATGAAAAAGAGTAGCCATTTCTCTCTGGTAAGTTGCACCAGCATTCTTTATACCAAAAAGCATCACTCTATAATAGAATGTTCCCTAGGGTGTAATGAATGTAGTCTTCTTCATATCTTTGGGTTCCATCTTGATCTGGTTATATCCGGAATATCCATCCATAAACAAAAAGACTTTGAATTTAGCAGTATTGTCTACCAATATATCACTGTGTGGCAGAGGGAAATCATCTTTCGGACTGGCTTTATTCAAATCTCTATAATCAACACACATGCGGACTTTTCCATCTTTCTTCGGCACATACATAATATTGGCCACCCATTGCAGATACTCAACAGTCACGAGGAAACCGACATCAATCTGCTTCTGAACTTCCTCTTTGATCTTCACAGCCATATCAGGATGCATTCTTCTCAACTTCTACTTGACTGGTGGGCATTCTGGCTTCAATGGCAATCTATGCTCCACAATATCAGAATCTAACCCAGGCATGTCTTGATAGGACCAAGCAAACACATCTGAATACTCTCGGAGAAGATCAATCAACCCCTTCTTAGCATCTGGACACAGTCGAGACCCAATCTTGACTTCCTTCACATCATCCTCGGAACCCAAGTTGACTAGCTCAATCTGCTCTTCAAACGGCTGAATAATCTTTTCATCTTGCTCGAGAAGACGAGACAATTCATCACTCACTTCTACATCACTTTCCTCCTCGGCCTCAAACACAGGGAATTCAAAATTTGGAGAAGGAGAAGGAACGTTATATTCAATGGGGTTAGGAACCAACCTACATAATGATTTGATATTTTGATTTTAGAGAAGTGAATTTGTGACCAAATATTATGCAGATGGACAATTATATTGTTCATTTATGTTTTTTGTGATTACCATTTTCAGAATAAAGCAAAAAGTAAAAATAAACATCAAAGATGTGAATGAATAGAATTAATTTTATTGATGATCCATTTAAAATTCCCAAACAATGTTCCCTTCTCCTTAGGCATAGGAGAAGAATTTTAAAATATAAAAGTAATTACTTAGATCGATGCAAAATAACAGGAATATCAACAGCAGTCCAATTATTGCATGTCTTTCCATGCGTTACAAAGTTGGTGCAGTCTTCTTCATCGCTATCCTCTAGCACAACAGCTAAGTGTTGTTCATTGCCATGAATGAACCCTCCGCTACGGAAGCTAAGTTGCATCTCTTTAGATCTAACAGTTGATGAGCCTTTCTGGAACCCCAAACCGGTTCTTCCTCTATTCTCGGAGACCTCTACCATGCGCCCCCACTGATCAACAATCTTCTGAGCATCTTTCAGCGAGGACATAGGTGCCCCAACTCTCTTCTTAGCAGCAATAGATAAGGCTTGGAACGGAGTTCCAACCTTATCCTTAGCTTCCACATAGGAGAAAGATGACAGATGGCTAACCAATAACACTTTATCTCCTCCAACAATCACTAGCTTGCCATTCTTGATAAATTTGAGTTTCTGGTGCAGAGTGGAAGTAACATCCCTTGCCTCATGAATCCATGGCCTTCCCAGTAAATAGCTATAGGCCGGGTTGATATCCATTACTTGAAAACTAATATGAAAATCACTCGGACCTATCTTAACTGGAAGGTCCACTTCACCAATTACCGTTTTGCGCGAGCCATCGAAGGCTTTGACAATTACCCCACTATATCTCATGGGCGCTCCTTAGTAAGATAACTTTGACAAAGTTGATTTCGGAAGCACATTGAGTGGCGAACCGGTGTCAACTAGCATGTTTGACAAAGCATCTTCTTTGCAATTCATCGAGATGTGCAAAGCCAAATCATGATTCCTTCCCTCCTCAGCGAGTTCTTCGTCACAAAAGCTCAAATTATTACAAGAAGTGTTGTTAGCCACAATGTGATCAAATTGATCCACAGTAACATCCTGATCCACGTATGCCTATTCAAGAACTCTCTGTAGTGCTTCTCTGTGTGCTTAAGAATTCGAAAGCAGAGACAACACGGAGATCTTTGAGGGAGTCTGGAGCAGCTGCTCAACCACATTAAATTCACTCCTTTTGATCAGTCGGAGTACCTCATTATCATCATTGGCTTTTAATTTGCTGGATTTACCAGACTTATCTTTTGAACAACCAACCGGATCTACATTAGGCACCTCCGCCTTCTTACCAACAACTGTTTCTTCTTTATTTTCCGGGAACACTGGTCCAAATACTCGACCATTGCGGGTCACCTTCGTAACATCGACAATGCTCACCACTGAATTGGTTGTAGGTAACGGGACCTCTTGACCATTCTCTATCATTGTAGCATTGTACTGGTACGCTACAACCTTATCAAATGAATACGGGACCGGGCCAGCTAACCGTATTACCAACGGTGATACTGATCTCTAACTGACATTCTTGTTGCTGCTGCTATCATACTGGATTATCAACCGCTCTTGCCGTTTGAAAACGGGAACTATGACATTGACGTCGTCATCTACATGACGGGATTGAACAATTTGGATCATTCCTTCATCCATTAGACGCTGGATGTCCCTTTTCACTACATCACACCCCCTTGGGTTCACACTACACACAACACAACCATCATGGTCATGTTCATAGTTACTCACCAAACAGACATCTTTATGCATCTGCACCAAAGATCTTCGGATAAACCGGACATCAAAAACCTTGAATTCTCCAGGACAATCGTCCACCATATTCACTGAGGAGTTCCCATGAGCGGGAAAAGGGTTAGCTTTCACATTTGGCGTGCGGTACTCAAAGGACACTGTAAGACCCCAATTTTGACCCTAAGATCCCTCATGCAATTTCATCACAATCATTAGCATTGGGATCATACCTTGGCATCCTCCTTACCCCTTTTTCATTAGGTTTGTTTTGAGAGAGATCACCAAGCACTTTGTGATTATATCATACTTGTATTTTATCATTCCACTAACCAAAATACCAAAAATATGTCTTTGTATCTATCTAACTCTTTTGTAGGTAGGGACATGATTTCCTTGATTCATTGATCACATCTAGGGTTTGAGACCCTCATGAACAAAGAGCACACTCAAGAATTTATTCAAGAATGGTTATTAGCATCATGTATTAGTCCCAATTTCTTCTATATGTTATATTGATCAAGTTTGACTCAAGAGTTTGAAGGTGATTTGCCTTGGAAACCCTAGTTTGATTGGGTATCTTGAGTAACTTCTCCAACAAGCTATCTCACAAATTGATCAAATTTCTCAAGGGAAATTTCAAAATTCATCATATTATGCATATATGATCTACCATGAGCCAATAAAGTCAAGAGAATTGGAAATTAGCAAGTTGGTTGATGATGGTTGGCCAGATGGATTCATCTGATCAAAACTGGGTCTCCCTAGACCCTATATTCTACAATTTTCATCATATGAAAATTATTTCAAGAGAAAACTTACTATAAATGACATTATAAACAACTTTCGTGTTGGGACCTAGAGCTAGGTTTGCTTGGAAAATCATTTTCTATATTGAAACATTATAGGTCATTTTGTCTAAACCCTAATTTGAAAGTCAACTTCCCAAGACCATAACTTGCTCAATTTTTATGAGATGAAAAATTTCCAAGTTGAAAAATCAAATTCAATGTGTCTACTTAAACTTTGATGTTTGGAGTGAGAGCTAATTCAACTTTTTTGCACACACACGAGGCTACATTATAGGTCACTTTTGACCTATACCATTGATCAAGTGATTTTGCCAAACTTCAAAAATGCATAACTCTATCATTTCAAATTCAAATGACATGTAATTGGTGACCATTTTGAAGCTATTTGAGAGAGCTACAACGTTTATGAAGACACATTTCTCATTTGAAGCTCCCATAAAAAGTTAAGCAAGGTGGAATATTGTGACATATGGCTTGACACTTAGAAAATTTTCAATATGTCAAATTTTTCCAAACTTCTGCCTCAAATATCTCCAAGTTCCAAGATCCAAATGAAAATGTGTTCAACATAAAACTTGTTCCTCTTGATCTCACCTTTCCAAAGAGCTCAAATTTATGCATTTTGGATGAGAAATGCATAGGTTGCGCATGGCTTAAACAGGCTGGTATCACGTGTCATGGATCAAACTTCAAATTCAAATTCTCAATTGCCTTGCATTCCAAGCTTGCTTCAACCTATCTGAACTTCAAATTTGGACTTTTAGCAATCATTTGATGGGCATATGCACGTCCATGCAGCTGCTTACCTCACTTTGCCAATTTTAGAAACTTGAATGGAGTGTGCAATTAACACTTGAATTCTCTATAAATTGAAGCTCATTTGCTCAAAATCAACACACACACTGCGCCAGCTTTGATTCCCCATAAAAAACCATTTACATTGAGAGGATAAACCTGAAAAATTCAACTGAGTTTGAGCTTGAATCTCCACTGTTTTGGAATTCAATTATCCAGGAGTCCATTGATTCTAAGCCATTCCATTCCTCTTTTGCAAGTTATTGGAGTGAAGCAAAGCACAATTCAGATCGAGATCTAGCAAGTTCAGACCTCCATCGAAGGTGAATTTCAGAAAATTTGATCTCTTCGATTCTCCTTGTTTCTTGCTCAATTCTCTTGATTATTGTGTTGGCTGAAGTCCTACCAATGTAGGCAAGGTGTTTGAGTTGTTTTGATGACGAATCGAAGCAACTCAGATCATGAACCTCATCTTTCAATTCCACATATCTCTCAATATAGTTGGAATTGGAAGAAATGGAGGTGATATTCTTGCTCAGTGATGTTTTCACTTTAAAATCATGTCCCTGTTTTTCATTTTGGTGATGGTTCATCTTAACCAGACCGGTGGAGCTCACCGGGGAAGATGACCGGAGCTCTGGCTCCGGCGGTGAGGTGTCTCACCTCTGGACCACTTGATCCAAGTCCCACGTTATAATCTGGATCGCTTGTTTTGATTACTCATTTTGCCACGCTGTTGACTAGTGCCTTGGTGGAACGCGCGCTGTGGATCATCAGATCTGCCACCTCAATTAATGAGGGAGATCTGATGGTCCACGTATTTTTGTAATTTCTGATTTTCCATTTAATTCCATTATTTTCAATAATTCATAATAAATTTAATATTGATCCAAAAAATATGGGACTTTCACCAAAAATTCTAAAATATTTTTCTCTTTCATATTCTGAAATAAAATTATTTTTTGGATCATTATTAGTATTTTTCATGAATTAATTGATTTTTCACTTGTTTTTAATTGTTTAAAAATATTTTTAAGTATCCAAAAATTATGAATTTTTTTATCCAAGGTCCTTTGACCTTGTTTGACCTATGATAAATCACATGGCCATTTATTTGGTGTTTTGATGTGATTTTAGGATTTGGACAAAACATACTTGATTTTAATGCATTATTTTAATATTTTTAATTGAATAAATGCCATTTTAATTGTGTTGACCATTTGGATTGACTTATTTGAGTTTCTCATCTGTTGTTAGGGGATTGATGGAATGCACATTCCATCTTCCAAAATGAATGAATAATATTAATTTGGTAAAAGTCCTCCTTTGACCAATTTGTGATTTCATTCATCCCTTTCCCTCTTCATCTAATTCCCCTTCTTCATCCATTCACTTCAATTGACCAATGACATCTCAAAGTCCTAATGCTAGTTGATTGAAAGATTAACATGAGTATGTATGAGATTAGGCCACACCTTTGCATAGTTTTTATGTGTGGTATGTTTAATGAGCATAGTTCTTAATACTATGTCTCAAACATGCATTAACACCAAAAGTTTATTGTCTGGCCTCAAATAGTTGTGACTTCTACATAAGTCCAATTACGATTGCTTAACATAGCACTAAATTTGTGACATAAAAGGCATAAGCATTCTAGTTAGTGAGATTGTAAGTCTCCTCTCTTCCATGGTATTGTGTGGAAACTTGGCCTTCTTTCCTTCCTTTGGAAGATGTTTTGGTTCAAGGATCCATGCTTGTAGCAAGTGGGTTAAGTGTTCTCCATAGAATGTCTTGAAAGCAAAAGCAAAACAAAACTAACTATTGACTTGCTAACCATTAACCTTTACTTTTAAGCTTTTACTTTTAATGCAATTTATTTTTATTATCATTTGTCATTGTACATATCATTCTAATTGTTTATGTTTATGCAATTTTCACTTTGTCCACTTGGACCATTTGGTGTGATATACTTTTTTGCCTTGTTTGTTTGTTTGGTCCTTGACCATTAATGCACATAATAATAACAAAAACCCTAAAAGACAATTTGAGTGGAATGTTGTTTTCATCTCCCCAATTGGACTTAGAATTTAGGCAACATTCCTTTGCTAATGGACTTGGACAATGCCAATTTGTTGAAAGGCCAAGAACTTGCAAGTTTGAATTCATCTGACACATCATTCTAGATCTCTCTAGATTCATCTACAACATTGATCCATGTTAAGCTGTTATGTTGAACATGTGACTTGTGGAATTCATCTGCTACATAGGCTATTCTAAAGAAGATCATTGAAGTGGATAAGCTTGGATGAGGCCATCTTTATTTGATGCCTTTGCTCTTCAAGATTGATATAATTGTGCATTTGTGCGTTGCTTGATTCTAAAAAGTCCAAGGGAATTCTAGGTTTCTATTGACATACTTGTCTATTGGATTGCTCCCATTTGGTCAGATCTTTTCAACTTTAAACTTTTAAATTTCTTGTATCTAGGGTAGTCTCTTCATCTTCTCCCCATTTATTTAATTTCAAAATCTCTCCCTCCATTTTTTAAAAACCTTCTTTGTGTGAACTATTTTTGTTCTAAACCTGGACCACTTTTACAAAAAGGTAGAAACTTTGGCCTTATGCCATTGCATTTTCAAACTTATTTTCTTAAATCAAACTTGTAAATAAACTTAACTATACTTGACTTAAAATTTCAAAATCCAAAAAGAACTAACTCATCCAAACCATTTTAGGCCTTTGTGCCTTTCAAACTTAATTTTTGTTAAAACCAACATACTCACTTTGAAATTTCTAGCACGAACTACGAGGTTTTGATCCCTCATTTGTATGTTGGTACGTAGGCACAAGACCGAAGGTCTTGTCAAACACAAAAATATAATTAATCAATTCTTTTCTCATCCCCCCATTCTATTTGTTTGTAAACATCACTTTGTACAAAATACACATGCACACAAAAAGGGCTCCCTAGGAGTACCTAGGACACTTTAGGTGATAACACCTTCCCTCTGTGTAACCAACCCCCTTACCTGTGATCTCTGATTTTTATTAGTTTTTATTTGAAAACTTCTTACTATTTGGGATTTGTTCGCATTTTTCCCCTTTCCCTTGGAAACAATAAAATCGCGATGGCGACTCTTGTTAATTGATCTTTAGCTTGTCAATAGCTTAATGATCATGAATTTCCCGCTACAAAAACCATACCACTCTTCATAAGCTTTTTCACCTCATACTTCAACGGATAATAGTTTTCAATATCATGCCCGGGTGCACCCTGATGAAAAGCACATCGGAGCTCAGGTTTATACCACCAGGGAAGTGGTTCTGGGATCTGCGGTGGGTTCCTCGACTGAATCAAGTTTTTGAGGATTAGAGACGGATACAGCTCAGCATATGACATAGGAATTGGGTCAAAAGATACCTTCTTCCTCTCAAAGTTCTGCTGTTGATAACTGTTGTTGGTATTGTTGTTGTTGTAGGTGTTTGTTCTTTGTTGCGGTTGTTGTTGTTGACGTTGATGTTGTTGTTGAGTTGGTGTCGTTTGCTGATTAGAAAATACCGGAATTACTGATAATAATGGATGATGATGATGTTGACGGGGTGGTGTATTTCTTCTGATCTGAGGCCTCCTCTGCCTCCCACTAGAAATTGCATTTGTTTCACTGTCCTTCTTCTTGCTGAAACCACTGCCATACCTCTTACTCGTTGATGCCTCATCTTTCGACAAACGTGCTTCACGGACTCCTTCTTCAAGTCTCATCCCCATATTTACCATCTCAGTAAAATCACTAGGGGCACTAGCGATCATGCGTTCGTAGTAAAATGAACTCGGGGTTTTCAAGAAGATTTTTGTCATCTCTTTCTCCTCCAAAGGAGGAGTGATCTAGGCAGCCAACTCCCTCCATCTCTGTGCGTACTCCTTGAATGTCTCTTTGTCTTTCTGAGACATAGACCTCAACTGATCTCTATCCAACGCCATATCCACGTTGTACTTGTATTGCTTCACAAAAGCCTCTCCCAAGTCGTTGAAAGTGCGGATGCTTGCACTATTCAACCTCATATACCAACGGAGTGCAGCACCAGTCAAGCTATCTTGGAAGTAGTGAATGAGCAATTGGTCATGATCTGTCTGAGTTGACATCTTGCGGGCGTACATCACAAGATGACTGAGCGGACAAGAGTTCCCCTTATATTTTTCAAAGTCAGACACTTTGAACTTCACCGGGATTTTGACATTGGGTACCAAGCATAATTCAACAGCATTCTTACCAAATAGATCTTTGCCTCTTAGCATCTTCAATTCCTTGCGCAGCTAAAGAAATTGGTCTTTCATTTCGTCCATCTTCTCATAAACATTCGGACCTTCAGACGGCTCGAAATGATAGATGGTAGCCTCTACGCAAGGCAAAGTGTGCACAACTGGAGGTGGCACGGGCGTGACCGGGCTATATGCCGACATGGAAGCAAAGGTAGGCGCAAAGCCTTCTGGCACAAATTTTTGTGGCATTCCCCACGGGAATCCGGAAGGCAAGTTTGGTGCGAAGTGGGCGGTAGCAGCAGGAACGGTAGAGGTAACCACTTCTGACATAACAGTCCTCGCGGGAGGAGTTGCAGGTGTTGGAGAAGCTTGACTTTGAGCAGCAAGAACTGACTCCATCATGGCAGTCAGTCGGGCAATCTCGTCCTTCAGCTCTCTGTTCTCTTGCTCTAGATGCTCCATAATTCTCTGATGATTGGCTCTGGTGTTGTACAGGTGAGTTAGCTTGGCTTCAGCACAGAAGAAACACCAATCAGACACCTAGATAAAACCTGCTTATACAAATGATGCATGAAATGCAATGCTTGATTTTTATTTCCAAGGAACGTACTATATCATTTGCAAACATATAATATTTAAATAGCAATTGCGACAATTTGATATGACCAAAAAAATCTCTTTTTATTTATATAAATTGGAAGGATTACACTGAGTACAATTTCAGAAACCAAAATAAAAAGATACAAGAGTAAAGGAGAATAGTCATCCTAAGGATCCCTAACAACAATGTCAGAAGATCTGGCTGAAGGCGCGTACTTCCTTCAAATGCGACGAATCTCGATCTCGAAAGAAGCCTTTATCTGAGTCTTCTCGAGGACAAATGGGTCAATAATCTTCTTCCAAGCAACGGAAGGATGAGACATGCTAGAAGATGAAACCTCTGGCTCTCTCTGTCTCTTCGTCACTCGGTCTTCAAGTAGCTCATTCGGTGCATCTTTGTCCTTAGACTCCAACCGCAACTCTTCATGCTTCTTGCTCAAAGCACGGAAACACTCTTCCCACATATCCTTCTCTTGCTTCATCTTAATGAGCGCGTCTTCCAACTCCTCTACATCTTTGTTAGGGAGAGTTAATGGCTCAACCACAACCATAGACATAGGTCTTTCACAAGGATAAGACATCTTCAACTCTCTAGCTCTCTTCTTCACCCAAAGAGTGTAAGCTTCCAAAGCTACACAATTGCACGGACCAAGCTCGGATCTTCCTTTCCTATGCAAATTATGCCAAGCATGCACAATCTTCTGCTTCAAATGTTGGGGATCTTTACCCTCTTGATAGAAAAAACCTTCTAACAACATGTTATTAGGTTTGTCTCTCAAGGGGAACCCAAGTTGACGATGAGCCAAAGTAGGGTTGTAGTTAATTCCTCCTTGTGTACCAATGAGAGGCACATTAGATAATTCACCACAACTATCAATAATCTCCAAACTTCTTAAAGACGGATCATACCAAACTATATCATTGTTAGTGAGAGACATAAGTCTTTGAGACCACCGTAGACATTATTTGTTCTCCACAAAAGCAGGCGTCTGAGGCAAGTGCGAAATAAACCACTTGTACAGAAGAGGAATGCAACAGACAATCGTTCCACCACCTTTAGAATTCCTTAGATGCAAAGAGAAATACATATCACCCAACAAAGTAGGCACAAGATTCCCAATCAAGAAAAGTCTAATGGCATTAACATCAACAAAACCGTCAATGATAGGGAACAAAGCTAATCCATAGATGAGCAACACAAAAATAGCTTCAAAGGCGTCCACACTACCAGCTTGAGCAAAAGTGGTAGCTTCCTTGATGAGGAAAACATATGGCATCCCAAATAACCCTCCTTTCTTCACCCAATGAGCCTCTATCTCAGACTTCTTCAAGTGAAGAGCTTCAACAATAAT
Source organism: Lathyrus oleraceus (assembly GCF_024323335.1). Lineage (NCBI taxonomy): Eukaryota > Viridiplantae > Streptophyta > Magnoliopsida > Fabales > Fabaceae > Lathyrus > Lathyrus oleraceus. The sequence continues at coordinate 319,517,168 of NC_066584.1, read as the reverse complement.
ACTAGATCGGGGAATCTCCTCCAATCCACTAAAAGGCACTCTACTAGAAACAGGTATCCCCAAAAGATGAGAATACTCCCCCAAGGTAGGCACAAGCTGAAAATCTGGGAAAGTGAAACAATGGTAGAGAGGATCATAGAACTGCACTAGCACACTCAAGAGTCCTTCAACCACATCAGCAGACAAGATGGACAGAAGCTTCCCATGACGTTGTTTGAAGTCCAAGGGATCTAATACAAAAGATGCTAGCTTCCTTAACGCTTTCAAGTCGGGACATATGAAACTGTACTTCTTAGTGTTCCATCGTCCATAATCCGTGGTCTGAAAATATTTGCAAATGATACCTTAGTTCCTTGAAATTTTTGTGTGATGAATGTTATGATGCGCATGAATGCATGAATGCAACAATCACAAATAAGGGATCACACACAAGGTAAACAAAGGGTCAACGGATGAATCAAGTCATTGTCAAGATCAATCATCCATTTTGGTGGATTGTGGTTTACACCTTATCAACATGCAAGTTCCACTGATATTGACAAGACTTGATTGGATTAACCAAGAATCAAGGGTTTGTTGCAAGTCACGAGCATGGAGTCTGGGTAAGAACCATCCCAAAGGAGTGAACTAATGATAAAAGCCTGTAGATCATGTTCTAAAAAGTTCCCAGAGTCTTAATTCTATCTATCGGATATTACAGGTTAAGATGACCGACTCATTGACCCATAATATTCTCAAGAGAAACTCGTCTGAGTGTAGTATCGCATAACAACTGTTATCAAGTCTACACCTGAACAGTTTCCGTACTACGTCCTAAAATAGGCCAAGATGGGTTAAATATTCTAAGATCCTCAGCTTCTCAGACCCAATTAGAGATAGTAATGCCTAACCACAAATACTTGTGTGACATTTCCAAATCCAAAGAAGTCTCCACTGAGCAGATGGATCTCAAGTCAACTTGTTAAGGACTACTCCACATAAGTCTAACATGACTATACCATTCTCCTATCTTAATTTCACTCAAGTTCGGGTTAGAACTTATCTCACCACTCAGAGATCGCCAAGGACAACAAGCAGATTATATCACACATACATATATACAAACATCACATATATACAAATATATTCACACAAAAAGTAGGCTAAACCCACTGGAGACTACTCCCCAGCAGAGTCGCCACTTAATTTTTGTAGCGGGAAATTCATGATCATAAAGCTATTGACAAGCTAGAGATCAATTAACAAGAGTCGCCACCGCGCTTTTATTGTTTCCAAGGGAAAAGGGAAAAAGTACGAAAAAAACCCAAAAAGTAAGAAGTTTTCAAATAAAAACTAATAAAAGTCAGAGATCACAGGTAAAGGGGTTGGTTACACAGAGGGAAGGTGTTAGCACCCAAAGTGTCCTAGGTACTCCTAGGGAGCCCTTTTTGTGTTCATATGTATTTTGTACAAAGTGATGTTTACAAATAAATAGAATGGGGGGATGAGAAAAGAATTCATTAATTATATTTTTGTGTTTGACAAGACTTTCGGTCTTGTGCCTACGTACCAACATAAAAATGAGGGATCAAAACCTCGTAGTTCGTGATACAAATTTCAAAATGAGTGTGTTGATTTTAACAAAATTTAAGTTTGAAAGGCACAAAGGCCTGAAAATAATTTGAATGAGTTAGTTCTTTTTGGCTTTTTTAAAGTTTAAGTCAAGTATAGTTTTACAAGTTTGATTTAAGAAAAGAAGTTTAAAAATACAATGGCATAAGGCCAAAGTTTCTATCTTTTGCAAAAGTGGTCAAAGTTTAGAACAAAAGTAGTTCGCACAAAGAAGATTTTGAAAAATGGAGGGAGAGATTTTGAAATTAAAGAAATGGGGAGCAGATAAAGAGACTACCCCCATGCACAAAAATTAAAAGTTTAGAGTTGAAAAGATCTGACCAAATGGGTAGCAATCCAATAGACAAGTATGTCAATAGAAACCCAGAATTCCCTTGGACTTTTAGAATCAAACAACAGACAAATGCATAATTATATTATCTTGAAGAGAAAGGCATCAAATTAAGATGGCCTCATCCAAGCTTATCCCTTCCATGATCTTCTTCAAAATGGCCCATGCAATAGATGAATTCCACAAGTCACAGGTTCAAAATAACAGCTTCTTTATGATCATGTTGCAGATGCATCTAAGAGAGATCTTCAAAGATGTATCAGATGAATTTCAAATTGCAAGCACTTGGTTCTTCAACAATTTGGCATTGGCCAAGTCCATTAGCATATGAATGTTGCCTAAGTTCTAAGTCCATTTTTCCAAGATCAAGCCAACAGTCCACACACAAAAGTTTTTTTTAGGGTTTTTGTTATTATTATGTTTATTAATGGTCAAAGACCACACAAACAAGCAAAGCATACACAAACAAAATATATCACACAATATGGTCCAAGTGAACAAAGTGAAAATTATATTAACATAAACAATTAGAATGATATGAACAATGACAAATGAAATAAAGTGCTTAAAGTAAATTGCATTAAAGTAAAAGTTTGAAATTAAAAGTTAATAGTTAGTAAGTTAGAAGTTAGTTTTGTTTTGTTTTTCTTTTCAAGACATTCTTTGGAGAACACTCAACCCACTTATCACAAGCATGGATCCTTGAACCAAAACACCTTCCAAAGGAAGGAAAGAAGGCCAAGTTTCCACACAATACCATGAAAGAGGGGAGACTTACAATCTCACTAACTAGAATGTTTATGCCTTTTATGTCACAAAAGGAGCCTTCATCTGAGTCTTCTCAAGAATAAGCTGGTCAACAATCTTCTTCCAAGCAACGAAAGGCTGAGACATGCTAGAAGATGAAACCTCTGGCTCTCTCTGTGTCTTCGTCACTCGGTCTTCAAGTAGCTCAATGTTATACCCTGATTTTGGTCCTGAAAGTTTTTTTATCAATCATTCATTTTCTTTCCTCCTCATGACCATTTCATCCGGTCATAAATCTATCCACCTACACTGGTTGTTTAGACATTGCCACTACTTGCCATTCCATGATTATTAGATTTTTACCTCTCCGGAAAGGCTTCTTTTGACTTGCTACGAGAAACGTTAACTTTTTCATTCACAACAATGTCATATTCTTTACAAATCATAAGTTTGTCTAAAAACATATTTAATTTACAAGAAAAAAACAGTTGGCACTCGAATCTTTATTACAAGAGGGGGATACATTCATTGTGCTTCATACATGGAGATTGCTATAAACATACATTATTGTCCAAATCAAGCTGGATTGCAACTGGATGTGAAAAAGGGACCGCGAGGCTGGCTTGGTACTCTCCAGGAGCGAACAAAATGTTGCTGATGCTTCAAAAGTACTTTCAAAAATCTGACTCAATTGCTGATTTCTTCACCGTTGGTGCAAATGCTTCCTGCTGCTGTTATTGCTCCAATGTATTTCTCTGAAAAAAATCAAGTTGGTGTCATCAATCAGTGGATTCAATTGCAAGCTCAGTTTTTCACCAGCGACTCCCATGGCTCAGCCTGCTGTGGCAATCTTGAGTCAAGGTTCTAATGCAAGCGTGGTAAAACCTGTACAACCAAATTATCAAATTAAGCCTGGTTTAAACAATCACAATCAAAGAAAATCCTAAAGAAAAAACAACAGCAACAATGATCAACCGGTATTTTCCGAAGATGATGATGATTTCGATGATGCTTTAGAGGATGAAGGTTTTTCTCTTGCAAAGAGTAAAGAGAATCAACCAAGACAAGATAATGAAATGAAAGAAGACATTGGTTCTATTAGAAAAAAATCCAATTGTTGAACTTTACGTGTCGTTGTCCAAGATTATCAAGAAAGTTGCAATGATCATAACAAAGATGATGAAGCCTATGATAGATATACTCAACTCTTTGTATAGGAAACTGTTTTCAACTATCCTGTTTTCTTCCCCTACAATAATGCTGGTAAGAATGGCAATTGATAAGTTTGGTACCGCCGCAGTTCGAAATGCATGGTACGATCCAAAACAGGTCTCTGAGCATGTCCTTAGTGGTTGTGCACAACCATTGAGGGTTAAAGATTGAGATAGGGCACTGGTGGAGTTCACTGCTGCAACGCTTCTTGATGAGGAATCTAATATCCCAGCCTGCTGCACTCAGAACACACAACCTGCAATAACGGCACAGTTCAAACCGTCAAACGCATCAAATCTTCCATTGCCAAACCTATCAAATAAATCAAAGAAACATAATGCAGGAATCATTTACAAAAGCCTTGCTTTATCACATTCAGATCGGCTAATTTGGAGAGTGTGTTAAAAATACATGAAGAGCCTGAAGCTAAACAAAGAACAGAGAGCGATGCTGATTGGGATGCTTATAGTTGGCTTGCAGATTGATTCTGATGGTCAAAGGAAGAACCACATCATTGGCTTCAATTTTGATGGCAATTCTGTGAGCCATAATGTCTTGAAAAGTCATATACATCACCAATTTTATGAGTGGCTACATCCTACTTTTAATCCAAGTGATGACAGTAAGAACATACCAGATAAGTTTTGCACCGTTGCAAGCTCTCATTTTGGCTTTTACGCTGATCAGTTTTGGCCAGGAAGTCAACCTACGATTCCAAAACTTGTTCATAGGTGGTTGTCACCATGTCTTCTTGCATATTGGTGTATGTACGGGGGCCATAGAAACTCTGCTCATCAACCAGCTTCCGAATCAAGGCTTCCTCTTAAGCAATATAGTTGATGCGTTTTTGTTAGAATTAGTTGTCGCTGCTGTGATTGTGTCCACATCTGCAAAAAGTCAAGAAAATATGCATAAAAAATATGAAATAAAATCATTATGGCAATGAACTGTAGAAGATTGAGCCCGATGACAATCTTCAAGGTGTAGTCGATCGCTTTATTGAAGGTCATGCTAGGATCAAAAGGTCTGTTAATTTAAACAAAGGCGAAGAAGCAACAGAGAATAATGAGCCGGTTATATAGGAAGATGTGTCTATGGAAAGAGGTTCTTTCTTAGTACAACGGGCCATGAGGGCATTCCGTGCTCAGAATTTAGGAAGTGCCAAATCAAGACTCAGCCTATGTGCAGAAGACATTCTTAGTCAGATAGAAAAAGTTGGTAACACTTCAGAGTTATGTTCACAACTTGGAGCAGTCTTGAGTATGCTCGGCGATTGCTGCCGAGCAATGGGCAATAGCAGTTCTGCAGAACTTATTTTGAATGTTCATGTTGGAAGAGGATTCGTGGTCTTGCAAGCCGGAAGAATTCTGCACAAACATCAGATGCAGCAATTATTCATAAGCTCACCGACTCGGCAATAAACGTGAAAGGTGGGATTAAAGATAAGTGAGAATAAACAGGTACTAACCAAAGAAAGAAGCTTGATCAACGGAGTCTCATACCGTATAAGCCATGATGTGAGAGCACTGAGCACCATAAACATACCAAAATCCCAAACTAATCCAATTGTTACTCGAACAAGGCAACTTCATCACTTCAACACAAAATCACAGCATTAACACAAGAAAAATCAAAGCCAAGCTCGACCAAGGACTTGCACTCGTCGTAAAGCAACACCGAACCTCAATGCATTGCGAAGACACCCTCTCCATTCATTTGCTCGTGTTTCACTGCAGTAAAAAGACACATTAACTCAGCAAGGCGGTAAAAGTCCAAAAAAGGAGTCAAGACAAATTCAAGGTAAGAAAGTGCATGGATCGTATTACCTTTTCCAGACGAAACACCAAATGAGGTAGACAACTGTGAGCACCCTAAAGGATTTCACAGGGGTACCCCTTTTGATCTGAGTAACCAGCTCAAAACCCTAAATAGGGTGAGTATAAAAGGAGCCTTCTCCTCCACCAGAGAGGACGATGAAAAAACCCTTAGAATTTGGACAGGCGGTAGCGAAAAAACCCTAATATTTCTCACCGAAAAAAGGGAGCCTACATCCTCCACTAGATCGCCACCACAGAACCCCCAAAGGCCGATGAACCACCACAACTGCATCTGAAGAGACACTCTGCCGCCGCTACCGTTGACACGCCTATCAGGTATCTCTTAAAATGTTGCTTCATTGATTTTCGTTTGGTTTGTTTGTGAAGTGAGAGTAGAGTATTGAGAGAGAGTATGGTGCGAGAGGTTGGTATGGTGCGAGAGGTTGAGAGGATGAGTGAGATTGAGAGAGTGGAAGTTGTCTTCGTGAGGAAGACGAATGAATATTCTGGATTTGTTACACTTTCTTTCATTTCCTTTTCTTGTATTTATTTTTAAAACAAGCATTTAAAACCTAATTAAAGCCCACCTACCGTTTGGTTTTTTCTTGCAATTTTTTATTAACTTTTGTCTGCTGGTATTAATGATGATTAAAGTGTTGTTATTCCCACCCAACAGCCAGGCGGCTAGGGTTGATCTTTGGGATCCCTCTCACCATTTTTGTGGGCTTTGGTTAGCCCAACCGACCATCTCTTTCTAGTTTCTTTATTTTTATTTTAATCTATTCTTATTTATATATTCAAGTTGTTATTAAGGTAATAAATGAACACAAGTGGCTGAGTGGAGAGGAAGCAATTTCACTTTCTTTAGTGGGATGGGTTCGATACTTGGGAATAGCATATCTCCATTTGTTTTATTTTTTATACTTACTATTTTATTTAAATTTTTTATAATTTCTTACTATTTATCTTACCATTTTGTACCTTGTTGATTTTATTCTCTCCGATTTAATTTTTTTAATGTGTTGTAAATAATTTGTTTATTTATTTATTTATTTCGTCCGGTTTACTTTTGGACATATTCTCCACAAACTCATGCGCCATATCAATTTAATTGACCAACACCTCAAACTTTCACATTAATCCTTCTATTCAAACGTATCTTCTTTATTAAAATTTATCCTGGATGGGATATCCAGTTATAATCCCGAATATGGGGCTCAAGCTGTAAGAGCTTGTAAGCCATAAATGTTCGTCTTTTCTCCAAAACACCTGTAAATATCTCAAACCATCTTCTTAATAAAATTTGAAGAAAAAGATTATCTTGGATGGAATATCCAGTTATAATCCTGAATATTAGGCTCAAGCTGTAAGAGCTTGCAAGCCATAAATATTCGTCTTCCCTCCAAAACACTCGTAAATATTCGAACCATTTTCTTAGCAATATTGGAAAGAAACAGACTGCCTGGGTGGAATGTCCAGACGTAGTCCCGAGTGTTAGACCCAAGCTGTAAGAGCTTGCAAGTCACAAGTACTCGTCTTTCAAACTTCAAAATACTTAATTCCTACCTTAACACTTTTTCAATAAAGATGGAAATGGAACATGGTGTATATCGTGCACTCCTGAGATTAAGATCCAAGGTGGATGCCTCGCTTATCTTAGCTCTCGCCATCATTTAAAATTTGACAATGCGGTTTCTTCAAACCCTTTCTCAATCAAACCTCAAAACACTTTATCTTTATTAAACACTTTTGCCAATAAAGAAGGAAATGGAACATGGTGTATACCGTGCACTCCTGAGACTAGGATTCGAGATGGATATCTCGCTCATCTAAGTTCTCTCCATTACTCAAAAATACATCCAACCAATCAAACTCTTTTTCGCCGCTGTGCGATTAATCAAAAACCTTTTTCATAAATGAAAGACATATTGTCTTAAGGTGATGCAAAACAATGTTTCGGCCACGATTGTTGAGTCGAGATAAGTGACGTTTCTCCTAATGTTGATTTGTAAATCCATTCGATGTGTGGTATACGTCTGCTCCTCATCTGTTTTGGGTAAAACAATGTTTTCGTCGATTAATACGATATAGCTTTCGCTAAAATCGACCAACAAACAAACATTTTTCTACCCAGAACTACGTAAGCCTTGATTTCTCTGTTGAAATACGTAGGAGCAGGATTTGTAAATCTTGTCAGACCCACTAATAAAAAACTTAGGTTTAGTCCTTCGTCAAAAATCCAAAAACATTCTCCTCTCACCCATTCTTTCTTTCCCATCTAATAAATTGAAAAGCCTAACATTTCAAAATAAGACTAACGCACACAACTAACCTAATGGTTCCCGTTGAGTACAACGGACGTGAGGGGTGCTAATACCTTCCCCTCGCGTAATCGACTCCCGAACCCTGATTTGGTTGCGACGACCAATATCATTGTCGTTTTGTCTTGGGTTTTATCGATATTTTCCCTTTCCTTTTTAGGAATAAATAAAGTTCGGTGGCGACTCTGTTTAGTCCATCATGCGAGCGTGCGATTGCGCTTCGCTAGGTCGTATCCCCATTTTTCGAGGTGCGACAGATGACGACTCTGCTGAGGACATGATGTTTCCCTAAGTGAGTCAAGCCTAGTTAGGTCGTTTGTGTGCCTTTGTTTGTTTACTTGTGTGGTTTTTCTTTATTGCTTTTTCTATCTTTATTGTCATTATTGATATAATCTGTTATATTGGTTCCATTATGCTTTGGTACTTGGAGATACTCTGATTGCAAACCTTGTGGGAAAGACTTTTTACCCGAGTCTCGAGTAAAAACATAAGATAGGACGAGGTTGAGTAGTGCGGGTCCGCGAGATGAATTTCTCGTTGGGTCGGTGCGATAACCTTACTTAGAGTAGATTCTTGAGAGGATGTTGTCGCTCGGCAAGTAAGTTGCCGTAAGCTTCGATATTTTCTTTAGGATCCATGACTCTGAGAGCCATTTGTAGAACCTTAGTTCTTTGTCCAACTAAGAAGGATGGTTGCGTAGCATGGGTCCGCGAGATGAATTTATCGTTGGATTGATGCGAGAACCTCACTTAGAGTAGATTCTTTAGATGGAGTTGATGCCCGGCAAGTAAGTTGCTGCAGGTAGCAAACAGTCTAATGGATCCATGACTCTAAGAACTTTTTGAAACCTTAGATCATACCTGGTGAGAACCATGTTCTATACAAAGCAATCAGACTTATCCATGCCTTAAGCATATTAAACTTATACAAAAAATGCATCACATTCATCCACATACATTGCATCAACATCATAAAAAGCAAGCTCTTAGTTGTCTCTTATTTGTTTCAGGAATTGAGAAATTGAAAATGACAACTTCAAGGAGACACACTTTCATACTTAAGTACAAGGAACCTAAGTTGGACAGTCTGAAGGGTTTGATCTCTGATTTGACTCTCAGCAGACGTGATGAGTTCGGAAAAGACTATGGGAAAATTTTGAGTCTTCTGACTAAGAAAGTTGACTATGGAATTATCGGCTCTTTGGCACAATATTATGGTCCACCTCTACGCTGTTTCACATTCGTTGATTTCCAACAAGCTCCTACTTTGGAAGAAGTTGAGAGGATCGTGGGTCTTAAATTGAAGGATTTCAATCCATTTCCAAAGCTCGAAGAAGAGATGGGCCCAAAGAAGATAGCTTCAACCCTAAGTATCAATGTCCCGACTGTTCGAGACAATTGGGTTGAAAAAGGGGGTTGCGAAGGTTTTGCCGCGATGTTTTTGGAAGATTTAGCTCTGAAGTTCAAGAAAAGTGGAAATTGGAATGTATTCTATATTGTGTTGGCTTTATTGATCCATGGGATTGTGCTCTTCCCAAATGTTGAAAAATTTGTGGATTAGGTAGCCATAGAAGTCTTTCTCTCTGGTAATCCCGTACCATTTCTCTTAACTGACATTTACCATGCCCTTCACGCTCGGCATGAAAAGAGGGGTGGAACTTTGTTGTGATGTGCTCCTTTGCTTTATACTTGGTTCATGCAACACATGCCCGAAGAAGGCCCTTTTATGGCAAAGGAACTTAAGTCTCCTCAAAAATTAGCTTCTCTCACTGCAAGTTCCATCAGATGGTATATCCGAGAGTGGGAAACCCCAGACATTATAGTCAGCTGTGGGGAATTTCCTAATGTACCGTTGTTAGGTACCAAGGGTTACATCAACTATAACCCTATGTTATCTCAAATGCAACAGGGTTACTCCATGGATGGTCCTCCTGACGCAAAGGACTTACAGCCATTTGTGCTCTTTGACATCCAAGCAAGCAATCCTGATGTAAGAGCAGTACGAAAGGCTTGGTTAAAGGTTGTTAGGAAGGGTAAAGAGTTTGGAAAAAGAAACATTCTTGCTAGAGAACCTTACATTCGATGGGTGAAAGAAAGAGTTGGGGAAATCCATTTTCCATTTATCTTAAAGGCTTCAGCCTTTCCCAAAACTCCTGAGCCCAAGCCCATACTCCCTGAGGACATGGAGAAACTCACTACTAAGGTTAAGGAGCTTGAATTGGAGAATATTGAATTACGGATTCAGATGAACCGAGTTATCTTGGAAAATCAGAATTTGAAGGAGGAACGTAAGGGGAAAGCCCAGGAACTTGAGGATAGTAACAAGAGAGCCAGGCTATTGGAAGACCAGAAGGATGATCTTGATCATATCCTTATAGGTTCCACATCAGTGACCCGAACCAGGAAGGAAGAGCTCAAGAAAGCTGAATATAGAATCTGCGAGTTAGGGAGAATGTTGGATAAATCCCTTATGGATAAGAAAGAAATTAAGCTCGACCTTGAGGCACAAATCCATGAACTGAGGGACACTTTGAAAAAATGCGAGGAGAAGTTGTCTCGCGAGATACTCCAAAAGGAAGAAGCTGAAAGAAACTGTCACCATCTCAGGTACCAGTTGGAAGAAGCTACTAGGAGGTTTGCAGTTTTGGAGAGCCAAGAAGGTGATGCAGCCTACTTACTCCTAAAGAATGTCTGTGTGTACTGGAAAAGGTTGTATAGAGAGGCTAGAGAAACTTAGATGAAGATCAACATGTCATCAAGAAACTCCAAGAGCTCTATGTTGAATGGAATGGCAAGTTCCGCAACTTAGCTAGGTTTGTTAACCTCAACATGTTGGAACTCCCAGAAAAACTCCAGGAAGCGGATTGGTGTATGTGTCCAGAAAACACGCCTCCTCAAGTTTTCAATTTCGTCAAGTTTATCAAGAAAATGATGAATGAGCTCACCACAGATCTTGCTACGATCATAAGAGCTGAGACAAAGCTTAAGTTTACTTGTACTTGAATTTGAATTGTTGGTGTTTAAATATTTTTGTATTCGAATCATGTGTACTTGAAGTTAAATCCTTTTGTATTCAAATTTGATTTTAATTAATGGAAGTTGTCATTTTGGGTCTCAATTATTACGTGTTATTCTTATATTCTAACATTGCTGGAATAAATAATAAAGATAACTAAGAGCTATGCACAAAATTAATCCATAACATGCACTCATGTCATTCTTCAAACAAAAAACTCATTTTTGTGTCTTCTTCAGTTCCACACTGAGTCCTCAACACCACTACAACACCAGAGCCAGCGCTCGTCAAAGAATGGCAGATCAAGAACAAGAATTGGAGAGAGTAAGCTCAGAACTCGAAGACCTACGAGGAAACAAGGGTCAAGTCATGGAAATAATACAAGTCATTAGGGCCAAGTTGGACACCCAAACGACGGTCGTTTCAGAAATCGCTGGTCCTACGATCGAACCCCAACCTGCAAGGACAGTACCAACCACTTGGCCAACCTATGGTTTACCTCCCGGTTTCACACCTCTAGTTGAAGGCGCCCCTGGTTTTGCATAATCCACCCAGCAAACGGTTCCTCTACCAACTATCAATGAAACCCATCCCGTGGTCCACACGTTCGCACCACCTCTCGTTCGTGCACATGTCTAACCTTATTTTGAGGATCAATAACATGCTCTGGACTTTTCAGACGAAGATGATGAAAGGCAGGAAGACATAAGAGGGATGAAAGAGAATTTCCAGATTCTTGAGAAAAGGTTAAGGGCTATGGAAGGCGACCAAGTTTTTGGTGTTGCTGCTAAGGAGATATGCTTAGTGTTAGGTCTTGTGATTCCTGCAAAATTCAAGACTCCAGATTTCGATAGGTATGAGGGCCACTCGTGTCCTAAACGTCACCTTATTATGTACTATCGAAAAATGGTTGTGCACGTAGAGGACGATAAACTTATGATACATTGCTTCCAAGACAGCTTGAGGGGTGATCCCTCTAAGTGGTACTTAAGCCTTGATCAAAGTATAATTCGTTGTTTCCAAGACTTATCTGATGCTTTCATCCAACATTATAAGTATAACATGGATATGGCCCCAGATAGGAGGCAATTGCTCAGCATGTCCCAGAAAGATAACGAGTCTTTTAAGGAATATGCACAACGATGGAGGGAAGTGGCCTCGCAAGTTGAACCACCCCTTGCTGAGAAGGAGTTAGCATATTGGTTCATGGATACGGTAAAACCTATGTTCTATGAAAGGATGATGAGTAGTGTATCTGCAAGCTTCTCTGACTTGGTTGCCGTGGGCATAAAGGTCGAGCTTGGATTGAAGAATGGAAAAATGATAACCACCTCTGAAACATCTGGTAATAATGCCAAAAAGTTCCCCGGATGTTTTCAAAGAAAGAAAGAGGGTGAAACAAATGCAGTGTCAACCAGTCAAAGGAGGAGTCTTTCATGGAAGAAGCAACATCAATTTGCTCAGCAGCAACCAACTTATCTAGTGCAGTATGTTCAACAACCATATGTGGCAGCTGTCACACCAAATTTCAACCAGTCACAAGCTCCTGTCTATCAACCTATTCAACAAGCACCAGTATACCAACAAGCACCCACGCCACCTTCTTATCAACAGCCAAGGGCACAAGCTCCCCGTCCACAAAATCCTCCAAATAAAAATAGGGTACAAAGAGGTAGACTTCCGTTCGCTTCAATCCCTATGACGTACACTGAGTTATACCCATCGTTACTGCGAAAAGGGTTGGTGACTCCCAGACCTTTGGATCCTCCACCAAATCCCTTACCTCCATGGTACAATCCAGATGCCCATTGTCCTTTCCATGAGGGTGCCCCTGAACATGATTTAGAAGAATGTCATGCTTTGAAGCATATTGTGCGAGAGCTGGTTGAAAAGAAGATTCTTTCATTCTGAGATGTCGGACCCAACGTAAAAAGTAACCCTCTGCCGGCGCATGGTGATGTTAATGCCATCGAGGATGTTTCTGATGTTTGTATAATCAAAAATGTTGAAAATGTTAAAACTCTGTTGCTAGCACTTCATGCAAGATTGGTGGGAGCTAGATTGATTGATACATGTCACGACAACTGTGAAGAATGTGTCGTGCATCCAAGGGGATGTAAAGTGGTACAAAATGACATTCAAAACTTGATGGATCAAGGTGTTTTTCAAGTTTGTGGTCCTACAACAAACGAGGAAGTTTCAGTCATTGAACCCTTTTTCAATCTACCAGAACCTGTTGAGATAACTTATCACGGAAAAGATGTTGTTCATCCATCACCCGTGGTAGTTTATATGCCTACCCCCTTTCCTTTTGAAAGCACCAAAGCGGTACCTTGGAAATATGACATAACCGTGGTAGATGGAGTGGTAGATGAAAAACCCAAAGCTGCTGAAAGTGAGAAAGGCTTGGAGAATGTTGACACCAATATCACTAACATCGCAGGGACGAGCAGAATGACCCGCAGCGGTCGGATTTATACTCCCAATATTAATATAAACCCTCAAGAACCAACAAGGGAAGCTGCAACTGCAAATCCTACCCCAGAGTATGGAGGGGCACAGCCGGCAGTGCAAGCAGATGAAGCGAGTGAATTTCTAAGAATAATAAAGAAAAATGACTACAAGATAGTTGATCAGTTACATCAGACACCGTAAAAAATATCTATCTTGTCTTTGCTTCTAAATTCCGAGGCTCATAGGGAGGCTCTACTGAAGGTGCTTGCTCAAGCTCACGTTACCCAAGATATAACGGTTGGCCAATTCGATGGGGTGGTCGCCAATATCACAGCCTGTAACACTCTAAGTTTCAGCAATGAAGAGCTATCCAAGGAAGGGAAGAATCACAATCGCGCCTTACATGTATCCATAAAGTGCCAAGAAGATGCTTTGGCCAGGGTTTTAGTTGACACTGGATCGTCCCTCAATGTTCTACCAAAGAGGGCACTTGCTAAATTATCTTACCAAGGTTCAGAATTGAAACCCAGTGCACTTGTGGTAAAAGCATTTGATGGTTCTCGAAGGACAGTAGTTGGGGAGGTAGAGCTACCAATACAGATCGGATCGCATGTATTCCCCATCAATTTCCAAGTCATGGACATAAATCCCGCTTATAGCTGCCTTCTGGGACATCCATGGATACATGCTGCTGGGGCAATGACTTCTACTTTGCATAAGAAAATGAAGTTTGTTGTCGATGACAAACTCGTCATTGTCTCGGGTGAAGAAGATTTTATCATTAGTCAACTCTCCTCTTTCCGTTATATCGAGGCTAATGAGGATGCCTTAGAGACCTCTTTCCAAGCACTTGAAATATCCAATGCCACACTTGCTGAGATGAAGGATCCTATTGAGAAAACCAGTTTGTCATTCGCCTCTTTGAATAGTGCAAGGTCAGCAGTTGAAAGTGGAGGCCCTGCAGGTTGGGGGCAAGTCATCAATGTCGGCGAGAAAAATGATCGTTTTGGTTTGGGGTACAAGCCGTCTGCTAAGGAAGAAGCCCTGGTCCCTGCAAAGGACCGCGTACGGAGCATACAAGAAGTTTTCCTAAGCACAGGATTTATCCATGGGGATCAAGTTGGTGCAGTTGAAGATGACACTGAAGATGGAGAAGCATCAAATCTGATATACCGGTGTGAAGCAACCTTAACAAATTGGGAAGCAGTTGAGATTCCAGAAGTTTTTCATGTGTCAAAGTAATTGTGTTTTCCTTTGTTTTTTTGAAAATCCTTAGCTCTGCCCAAGGCTAATGGATCACTTGTAGGGCCACTTTAAATTTCAAAATCGTTATGACAAATAAAGAGCATTTTGTTCAAATTCTTATCATTCATTCATTTGTTTTTCTTTCCTTAAAATGGCAATCCTTTCAAAAACTACAAAAATATTTTTAAATTCTTTTGCATTTTATTTCCATTTTTCTAAAAAACCATCATTAAAAAACATGCAGAATAATCAATAAACAGTCGAATTCGATGACCCCACTACTTCATATAACTTTGAACTCCCCATCTACCAAGCGGAAGAGGATAATGAGGAAGATTATGATTTCCCTGAAGAATTGGAAAGGCTGCTCGAGCACGAGTCAAAGGCCCTTCAGCCGCATCAAGAACCAGTGAAAACAATCAACCTTGGCAATGAGGAAGACAAGACTGCAAGGGATTTGTATGATGTCCAACTGAAATATGAAAGGGGGAAATTAGGGGCTTGGTTTCTTGAGAAAATATGGCAATTAATATGAAGTGGAAAAGGTAACAAAAATATTGTCTGCCCAATGAAAAGAAAAAGCCACATTAATAATGAATCATCTCCTAGTATTGGAAATAGTATCTATTTCATTTGCACGCTCTGCCTGAACATAATTCTTTCCATCTTCATCAAACTACTCAGAGAACCTCTGCTAGGGCAAATAAATTCTTCTCAAAAGTTCAACAACATGTCTCAACATCCATCAACATCTAGCTCAAAACCCTTTCATACAAGAACTTCCTCCATGGAATTTTTAGATGAAGATTTGATGGACGTGACTCCTCTGCGTATGATACCAAGTGACGTCCCAGGCTCCCCTTCCATGACTGGAGCTAAGCAAGGTAACACTCCTGAAAAAACTCCTGATAAAGAGGACATGCACTTTACTGATCGCACCATAAAACACCCAGTTACTAGGATACTGAATGAAGAGAATGGAGTCAAGGATATTTTTACCCCTCTGTCCAGAAGGGACCACTCCCCTGAGGTGGAAACCCAAGCTGAGAAAGATGATGACTCATCTAAAACAGAAAAGGAAGTAGCTGCTGAGGGACTATGTTCTCTTGGAAAAAACTTACCTAGCATGTCCCCTGATACTGCTCAGGATATTGAGGAAGAAAGATCTAAGGAAGAAGATGACACATTGGTCAATCTTGTGAAAACAAGTGTAGCTAATAAACTGAGAAAAAGGAAGAGTATGGCTGAGACAAGGACAGCTAGGAGAGAGAAAAAGGTTGCTGGTATAGGTCCCTCCAAGTCTTGGAGTAAAGTAGAGGTCAGGAAGAGGAAAGAAAGTGAGAGTTCTGAATCTGATGAGGATATCGAATACGATGTCTCATACATCCCCCCTGTTAAAAGGAAGTCTGTAAAGAAGTCTCCAAACAAAGTGGTTGCTGTTCATCTTGACAATATCTCTTTTCACGTAGAAGATGGTGCTGCCAAATGGAAGTTTGTGACTCAAAGAAGGGTAGCAGTTGAAAGAGAATTGGGAAAAGAGGCAAGTGAAGTAAAGGAAGTCATGGAGTTAATTAAGGCAGCTGGTCTTATGAAAACTGTGACTGCTCTGCCTCAGTGCTATGAGGGGTTGATCAAAGAATTCATTGTGAACATCCCTGAGGAGATTTATGAAAGAAGCAGCAGGGAGGTCTGCAAAGTTTTTGTAAGGAGTAAGTGTGTGAACCTTTCACCTACCATCATCAACAAGTTCCTAGGGAGAGGAACTGATGGAGGAGTAGATCTAGAGACCACAGACAATGAGATCTGTAGAATTATTACAGTTGGCCAAGTTAAGGAATGGCCTAGTAGGAAACACCTATCAGCTAGTAAGCTCACTGTTAAATATGCCATTCTGCACAAGATTGGTTCAGCAAATTGGGTACCTACTAATCATGTCTCTACCATCTCCATTGTCCTTGGAAGAATCATTCATGCAATTGGAACCAAGATAAACTATGATTTTGGCAAATTTATATTTGATAAAACCATCAGACATGCTTCTACAAATGTTGTGAAGTTACCTATTGCCTTCCCTTCCCTTATGTGTGGCATTATCCTGAGCCAGCAACCAGGCATACTCAATACAAATGACATGCCAAGCAGAAGAAAACCCCCTCTATCCATTCATTATAAGCTGTTTGAGGGAAGTCATATAAATGATGTTGTTATGACATCTTTCAGAAGAGAGTTTGCATCTCAAGAAAGCCTAATTGATCAATTGAAAGATACATGTAAGGAATTGGAGAAGGGTATGAAGGTAGCCAAGGCAAGAAAAGAAGCTTTGGAAGCTCTTATTTGTAGCCTGGAAAAGGAGGAGATAGAGAAGGCTGGTAAGGATTCAGATGGAAAAGCACAATCCAGTGGCAGCTCTGGAAGCTTTGAGGGTTCTGAAGATGAAGATGAAGGTGAAGGTAATACTTCTTCCTCTGATTAATGGTTCCTGCCTATGTTGAAGATTGGTAAGGTGAAGTCTGTGAGGTATGCTGGAAAGATTGATGAAAGATGGGCTGCTGTTTGGAAGGCTGTTGTCTTTATTATTTTTTTAATTATGTATTTTGTGGCAGTCCTTATTGATGCGTGTTATGTAATTTTTAGGGCTCTTAAGGAGTTCCTTGGATTTGTTCATTATCTCAGCTATCAGTTGTGTATAATGATGGTGTGTACTTCCTGAATATTTTGTTTTAACATGCTTAATGTTATAACATCAGATCTAACATTCTCTGCTAGGCTAATAGACATTTATTTTGTCTGATTGGTCACCTTTGGTCAATTTTGACTAAAAAGGGGGAGAAGTGCTGATGTGGAAGTTGTATGTGGCTGGACAGAAGGACAACTATTATTGAAAGAAGTGCACAGGTGTTGTTGAAGCATATGTCAGTATGACATTCTGGCTGGTACAAGTGTTGGAGTTACAGTAGCTGTTATGTTTGTTGTATGCACAGATTTTCTGTTTGTTACAGATGTCAAAGAGGATGTCTGATATGTTGCACAGGTGTTGTTGAAGTAGATGTCAGTATGATATTCTGGTTGGTACAAGTGCTGGAGTTACAGTAGCTGTTATGTTTGTTGTATGCACAGATTTAGGGGGAGAAGGAGTACCCTTGTGCATTTGTGTGTCTTACTAGTGGCATCCATAACTAGTAATTCTGATTGTTGCACAGATTTAAGGGGAGGAGAAGTACCCTTGTGCATGTGTGTATTACTAATAGCCATAGCTAGTAATTGTTTTGCTTCTGCTGCTGATTAAACTAATGTTATGTTGTTTAAACTGCTGATAGTTTACCTTGTGAACAAAAAGGACAGATATATGTTTTAGCCAAAATTTGCCAAAGGGGGAGTTTGTTGATTCTAAGAGTTGGCAGCAATTTTGGTAAAACAAAGAGTGTTCACAAGATGTTATGTGTGATGTCTTAACATGAGATAACCTATGTACCTGCTGGAGTTCAAGAACATGTCCATGCAGGGTTGTTTCAGAATGCCACATACAATGCCATGGCTTCTGATATTGGGTGTACCTGCTGGAGCTTAAATGATAGGCATGTTCATGCAGGATTGTTTCAGATGACATACACAAGGTCATGACATCTGATATGGCTGTACCTGCTGGAAGTTATAAAAGGAATTATTGGATTATGCAGGATTTTTCCATGATGTCAGACTCGATGTCATGACATCCTGTACACAGAACATTCAGTATGAATGTCTGGTGTTTTGTGATTGCACAATTAATGGAAATCTTTGGATGATTGAAGATATGATTAGCTGGCGCATTCAATCATGGATTACAACGAGATTTACTTATTTTCCAAGGAGATCTATACAGCTGTTATAAAAAGATTTGATTGGAAAATAGATTTAGGGTTTTCAAGATGTCCAAGCCCGGCTGAAAGCTTCTATAAAAAGGGACTTAGAAAACCTGTTTAAACACATAACCAAGACTGAGCGAAATATAGAGAGAGAGCTAGGGTTTGTGTCTGTTTAGTCGTAAGACTTGTAGGTCATTCAAGTCATCCATTGATGATTGAATTGGACTGATTTGTGGTTGTAATTTGTCACTCTAAAGCTGTTAAGCAAGAGTGAGTGTCTTCTTGATCAAAGTTGTGAAGCAAGATCAAGAGTCTGTCTTCTTGATTGAAACTGTGAAGTAAAATCAAGAGTGTGTAATTGAAAAGTATTTTCTTTTCACAAGGGATTGTTGTTTAAAATCACTAGTGTGTGATTGTAAGGGAAGTGAGTGGGTTCTCATATCTAAGAGTGCTTAGGTAGAAATTACACGGGTAGAGATTAGGTGAGAAAGACTGTAACTTGTTGAAGTGTACGGAGAGTCTTTGAACTAATTCTATTTTAGTGAATTTCCTTCCTGGCTTGGTAGCCCCCAGACGTAGGTGAGTTGCACCGAACTGGGTTAACAATTGCTTGTGTTATTCGCTTTACCATTCTGTTTTTGTTTATCCATTATGTATTACCAGATATTAGTGTCGTGACATTACCTTCAACATCTTATATCTGATACTAGAATTTCACGCACTACGTCCTAAAATAGGCCAAGATGGGTTAAATGTTCTAAGGTCCTCAGCTTCTCAGACCCAATTAGAGATAGTAATGCGTAACCACAAATACTTGTGTGACATTTCCAAATCCAAAGAAGTCTCCACTGAGCAGATGGATCTCAAGTCAACTTGTTAAGGACTACTCCACATAAGTCGAACATGACTATACCATCCTCCTATCTTAATTTCACTCAAGTTCGGGTTAGAACTTATCTCACCACTCAGAGATCGCCAAGGACAACAAGCAGATTATATCACACATACATATATACAAACACCACATATATACAAATATATTCACACAAAAAGTAGGCTAAACCCACTGGAGACTACTCCCCAGCAGAGTCGCCACTTAATTTTTATAGCGGGAAATTCATGATCATAAAGCTACTGACAAGCTAGAGATTAATTAACAAGAGTCTCCACCACGCTTTTATTGTTTCCAAGGGAAAACGGAAAAAGTACGAACAAAACTTAAAAAGTAAGAAGTTTTCAAATAAAAACTAATAAAAGTCAGAGATCACAGGTAAGGGGGTTGGTTACACAGAGGGAAGGTGTTAGCACCCAAAGTGTCCTAGGTACTCCTAGGGAGTCCTTTTTGTGTTCATATGTATTTTGTACAAAGTGATGTTTACAAACAAATAGAATGGGGGGATGAGAAAAGAATTCATTAATTATATTTTTGTGTTTGACAAGACTTTCGGTCTTGTGCCACGTACCAACATAAAAATGAGGGATCAAAACCTCGTAGTTCATGATACAAATTTCAAAATGAGTGTGTTGATTTTAACAAAATTTAAGTTTGAAAGGCACTAAGGCATGAAAATGATTTGAATGAGTTAGTTCTTTTTGGCTTTTTGAAAGTTTAAGTTAAGTATAGTTAAGTTTATTTACAAGTTTGATTTAAGAAAAGAAGTTTAAAAATGCAATGGCATAAGGCCAAAGTTTCTATCTTTTGCAAAAGTGGTCAAAGTTTAGAACAAAACTAGTTCGCACGTAAAAGATTTTGAAAAATGGAGGGAGATATTTTGAAATTAAAGAAATCGGAAGAAGATAAAGATACTACCCCATGCACAAAAATTAAAAGTTTAGAGTTGAAAAGATCCGACCAAATGAGTAGCAATCCAATAGACAAGTATGTCAATAGAAACCCAGAATTCCCTTGGACTTTTAGAATCAAACAACACACAAATGCACAATTATATTATCTTGAAGAGCAAGGCATCAAATTAAGATGGCCTCATCTAAGCTTATCCCTTCCATGATCTTCTTCAAAATGGCTCATGCAATAGATGAATTACACAAGTCATAGGTTCAAAATAACAGCTTCATTGTGATCATGTTGCAGATGAATCTAAGAGAGATCTTCAAAGATGTATCAGATGAATTTCAAATTTCAAGCACTTGGTTCTTCAACAAGTTGGCATTGGCCAAGTCCATTAGCAAAGGAATGTTGCCTAAGTTCTAAGTCCATTTTTCCAAGATCAAGCCAACAGTCTACACAAAAGTTTTTTTAGGGTTTTTGTTATTATTATGTGTATTAATGTTCAAAGACCACACAAACAAGCAAAGCATACACAAACAAAATATATCACGCAATATGGTTCAAATGGACAAAGTGAAAATTACATTAACATAAACAATTAGAATGATATGAACAATGACAAATGAAATAAAGTGCTAAAAGTAAATTGCATTAAAGTAAAAGCTTGAAATTAAAAGTTAATAGTTAGTAAGTTAGAAGTTAGTTTTGTTTTGTTTTTCTTTTCAAGACATTCTTTGGAGAACACTCAACCCACTTATCACAAGCATGGATCCTTGAACCAAAACATCTTCCAAAGGAAGGAAATAAGGCCAAGTTTCCACATAATACCATGAAAGAGGGGAGAGTTACAATCTTACTAACTAGAATGTTTATGCCTTTTATGTCACAAATTTAGCGCTATGTTAAGCAATCGTAATTGGACTTATGTAGAAGTCACAACTATTTGAGGCCGGGCAATAGACTTTTGGTGTTAATGCATGTCAGAGACATAGTATTATGAACTATGCTCCTGAAACATACCACACACAAAAAATATGCAAAAGGTGTGGCTTAATCTCATCCATACTCATGTCAATTTTTCAATCAACTAGCATTAGGACTTTAAGATATCATAGGCCAAATGGAAATGAATGAATGAGGAAGAGGAGTGAGATGAAAAGGGAAGGGGATGAATGAAATCACAAATTAGTCAAAGGAGGACTCTTACCAAATTAATATCATTCATTCATTTTGGGAGATGGAATGTACATTCCATCAATCCCCTAAATCCAATGATATTAACTTGACAAAGTTAAATCAACCTTTACCAAGGCCCAACAACAATAAGCAAACTCAAACAAGTCAATAAAAATGGTCAACAAATTTTAATTGGCATTTATTCAATTGAAAATAATAAAATAATGCATTTAGATCAAATATGTTTTGTCCAATTCCTAAAACCTCAGCAAAACACCAAAGAAATGGCCATGAGATTTATCATAGGTCAAACAAGGTCAAAGGACCTTGGAGAAAAAATTTCATAATTTTTGGACATTTAAAAATATTTTTAAACAATTAAAAACAAATGCAAAATCAATTAATTCATGAAAAATATTAATAATGATCCAAAAAATAGTTTTAATTCATAATATGAAAGAGAAAATATTTGAAATTTTTTGGTGAAAGTCCCATATTTTTTGGATCAATATTGGATTTAATATGAATTATTGAAGAAAATGTAATTAAAAATAAAATTAAGAAATTCTAAATTACGTGGATCATCAGATCTCCCTCATTAATTGAGGTGACATATCTGATGGTCCCTAGCGCGCATTCCACCATGTTCCTTAGTCAGCGCGTGGAAAATGTGGTATTTAAAACCAACAATCAAGATTAGAACGCGAGGGATGGATCATATGGTTCAAAGCCTTGCCAAGTCATTGCCGGAGCCAGAGCTCCGGTCATCTTCTCCGGTGGCCCTCATCGGATTGGTCAACATGAACCATCACCAAAAAGAAAAACAAGGACATGATCTTAAAGAAAAAATGGCACTGAGCTCGAATATGACCTCCATTCATTCCAACTCCAAGTATATTGAGAGATATGTGGAATTGAAATTTGGGGTACATGAACTGAGTTGCTTCGATTTGACCTCAAAGCGACTCAATCTTCTTGCCTACATTGGTAGGACTTCAGACAACCAAAGAATCAATTGAGTTGAGCAAGAATTTAAGAGAATCGAAGAGTTTAAAATTTCTAGAAAATACCTTCAATGAAGGTATGGATTCTATGGATCTTGATCTTGCTTGTGCTTGGTCTCACTCTACTTGCTTGAAGGAGAAGGATGGAATGGTTTAGAAGCAATGGATTCATGGAGAATTGAATTCCAAAACAATGGAGATTCAAGCTCAAATTCAAACGAATTTATCAGGGTTATCCTTTGAGATGTTAGGGTTTTCAATGGGGGATCAAAGCTGGCACCAATGTGTCTCAAATTATGAGCAATTGAAGCTCTATTTATAACTGAATTGGTTGATAATTGCACACTCACTTTCATTTTCCAATTTTTGGCAAATGATGATGCAATGGTGCATGGGCGCACATAGGCCCATGAAATGATTGCTAGAGATCCAAATTTGAAGATCAGATTCTCTGAAGTAAGCTTGGATTGCAAGGCAAATGCACATTGATGCTTGAAGTTTGATCTTTGATAAATGATGTCACCCTGTTTAAGCCATGCGCAGCCTATGCATTTCTCATCCAAAATGAATGAATTTGAGCTCTCTGGAAAGCTGAGATCAAGAGGAACAAGTTTGATGTTGAACACTTTTTCATTTGGAGCTTGGAACTTGAAGAAATTTGAGGTGGAAGTTTAGAAATTTTTGACATATAAAATGTTTTCTAAGTGTCAAGCCATATGTCTCAATATTCCACCTTACTTAACTTTTTATAGGAGCTTCAAATGATAAAAGTGTCTTCATCAAAGTTGTAGCTATCTCAAATAGAATCAAAATGGTCACAAATTTCATGTCATTTAGATTTGAAATGATAGAGTTATGAATTTTTGAAGTTTGGAAAAACCACTTGATCAATGGTATAGGTCAAAAGTGACCTATAATGTTGCCTCATATCACATGCTCAAAAACGTTGAATCAGCTCCCACTCCAAACATCAAAGTTGAAGTAGACACATTGAATTTGATTATGCAACTTCGAAATCTTCCATCTCATAAAAATTGAGAAAGTTATGGCCTTGGGAAGTTGACTTTCAAATTAGGGTTTAGACAAAATGACCTATAATGTTTCAACATAGAAATTGATTTTCCAAGCAAAACTTGCTCTAGGTCTAAACATGAAAGTTGTTTATAATGTAATTTAGAGTAAGTTTTATCTTGGAATCATTTTCATATGGTGAAAATTGTAGGAGATAGGGTCTAGGGAGACCCAGTTTTGATCAGATGAATTCATCTGGCCAACCACCATCAACCAACTTGATAACCTTCAATTCTATTGACTTTATTGGCTCATGGTAGATCATATATGCATAAGATGATGAATTTTTAAGTGTCCCTTGAGAAATTTTATCAATTGGTGAGATAGCTTGTTGGAGAAGTTACTCAAGATACCCAGTCAAACTAGGGTTTCCAAGGCAAATCACCCTCAAACTCTTGAAGAAAACTTGATCAATATAACATGTAGAGAAAATTGGGACTCATATATGATGCTCATAAACATTATTGGATCCATTCTTGGTTGTGCTCTCTGTTCTTGAGGGTCTCAAACCCTAGATGTGAACTTGATGAATCAATGGAATCATGCCCTTCCTACAAAAGAGTTAGACAAATGAAAAGACATATTTTTTGGTATTTTGGTTAGTGAAATGATAAAATACAAGTATGATATAATCACAAAGCGCTTGGTGATCTCTCCCAAAACCAACCCAATGAAAAGGGGTAAGGAGGATGCCAAGGTATGATCCCAATGCTAATGCTTATGATGGAATTACATGAGGGATCTTAGGGTCCAAATTGGGGTCTTACAGGGAGGAGATGAAGAGATTAATCATAAGCACAAATTTAAAAGTTAAGAGTTGAAAAGATATGACCAATGAGCTGCAATCCAATAGACAAGAATGTCATATAGAAACCCAAACTTCCATTGTACTTTAGAATCACACAACAATCAATATACAAACAGTAAGTTGAAGAGCAAGGCATCAAATAAAGATAGCCACATCCAAGCTTGACAACTTCATGATCTTCTTCAAAATTTACCCATGTATCGGATGACTTCAAAGATGGCACAAATCACAGGTTCAATATAACAGCTTCATAATGACCATGTTGCAGATGAACTCAGATGGATCTTCAATGATGTATCAGATGGAGTTTCAAATTTAAAGCACTTGGTTACATGAAAGTTAGCTTTGGCCAAGTCCTTTGCATAGGGTGTGTTTGCCTAAATTCTAAATCCATTTGTCTCAGATCAAACCAACAGTCCACACAAGATATTTTTTAGGGTTTTTGTTCTTATTATGTACATTAATGGTCAAAGACCACACAAGCAAACACAATATACACAAACAAAATATATCACAAAATATGGTCCAAGTGGACAAAGTGAAAATGACATTAACATAAACAATTTGAATGGTATGAAATAATGGCAAATGAATAAAGCTCGAAAATTAAATTTGCATTAAAAATAAATGACTTGAAATTAAATGTTAGTTGTTAATGAGTTAGAAGTTAGTATTGCTTTTGCTTTTCTTTTGTTTTAAGTCATTCTTTGGAGAACACTCAACCCACTTATCACAAGCATGGATCCTTGAACCAAGACATCTTCCAAAGGAAGGAAAAAAGGTCAAGTTTTCACACAATACCATGAAATAGGGGAGACTTACAATCTCACTAACTAGAATGATATGCCTTTTGTGTCAAAATTTAGTGATATGTTAAGCCATTGTAATTGGACTTATGTAGAAGTCACAACTATTTGAGGTCGGGCAATGGAATTTTGGTGTTAATGCATGTTACAGACATAGTATGATGAACTATGCTCATGAAACATACCACACACAAAAAGAATATGCAGAGTGGGGGGCCTAATCTTATCCATACTTATGTTGACTTTGCAATCAACTAGCCTTAGGATATCTAGATATCATAGGTCCATGACATGAATGCATAAAGAAGGGGAATGAGATGAAGAGGGACGGGGAATGAATCAAACAAAAATTGGACAAAGGAGGACTTTTACCAAGTTAAGATCATTCATTCATTTTGGGAGATGGAATGTACATTCCATCAATCCCCTAAATCCAATGATCTTAACCTAACAAAATTTAAATCAACCTTGACCAAGGCCCAACAACACAAGTGAAACTCACAAAGTCAATTAAAATGGATCTACATAATTAATTTGGAATTTAATCAATTAAAAATAATAAAAATAATGCATTAAATTAAATATGGTTTTTCAATTTCCTAAAACCTTATCAAAACACCAAAGAAATAACCATGAGATTTATCATAGGTCAAACAAGGTCAAAGGATCTTGGAGAAAAAAATTCAGAATTTTTGGAAGCTTAAAAGTATTTTTAAATAATTAAAAATATTCACAAAATCAATTAAATCATGAAAAATATTAATAATGATCCAAAAAATAATTTTAATTCAGAAAATGAAAGAGGATTTTATTTAAAAAAATTTTGTGAAATTCTCATATTTTTTGGATCAATATTAAAATAAATATGAATTAATGAAAAACAAAGGAATAAAAATAAAAATCAGATAATAAAAAAAACGTGGACCACTTGATCTCCCTCATTAATTAAGGTGGCAGATCAAGTGGTGGTGAGCGCGCGTTCCATGGTGCGCGCTAGTCAATATTCCACACGCTTGGTAATCACAATGAGCGCTTCAGATTAAAACGTTTTAAATCAAATCAATGGCTCTGAACACTTCCAGCTCATCGCCGGAGCCAAAGGCCGGTCATCTTCTCCGATGACCCTGGCCGGACTAGTTCATTCATCACTATATCATAAATGAAAAAGAGGACATAATCTTAAAGAAAAAATAGCGTAGATCACAAATATCACCTCAATTTAACCTAACTCCAAATATATAGAGAGAGATACGTGGAATTGAATTTTGAGGTGTGTCAACTGAGTTGCTTCGATTTGACATCAAAACAACTCAAACTTCTTGCCTACATTGGTATGACTTCAGACAACCAAGGATCCAAGAGAATTGATGAGAATTTAGAGGGAATCAAAGAGAAGAAAAATATGGAAAAATACCTTCAATGCTGTGCAGAAATGGATCTCTCTTGCTTCAGTTCTTGCTTGATCTTGCTTTTGGAGATCGTGGAAGTGGATTAAGACGGATGCAAAGCTTTGGATCCTGGAGTTTTTGAATCTCCAAACAGTGAGATTCAAACTCAAATTTCAATTGAAATTTATCAGGTTTTCCTTTGAATGGTGAGGGTTTGGAGCTATGGATTTAAAGCTGGCGCGCAAGGTACTTGGAACTGGAGCATTGGACCTCTATTTATAGCAAAAGATGCGTGTTATTTGCACACTTGAAAATACTTCCAAAATTGGCAATGCGATGTACATGCTTGCATGGGCGTGTGCAGGCCCATGAAGCAACTCTACTAGGTCCACAATCAACTGAAATGAGGTCTGAATGAAGCTGGGATTGCAAGGCAAATATATTTGAATGTTTGAAGCATGATTCTTGCCAACTGATACAACCCTGTTTAACCCAAGAGCAAACCTCTCAAACTTTGTCCAAAATGAATGAATTAGGACTCTTTGGAAAGCTTAGATCAAGAGGAACAACTCTTATGTTGAACACTTTTCCATTTGGAACTTGTATCATGGTGAAGTTTGAGGTGAAAGTTTTGAAATTTCAACATGTCAAAATATTTTCTAAGTGTCAAGCCACATGTTCAATTATTCCACCTTGCCTAACTTTTTATGTGAGCTCCAAATTAGAAAAGTGTCTTCATAAAAGTTGTATCTCTTTAAAAGACCTTAAAAATGGTCACAAATTTGACATCATTTGGATATGGGATGAGTTAGTTATGCATTTTTGAAGTTGAGGAAAATCACTTGTTCAATGGTATTGGTCCAAAATGACCTATTAAGTATCCTCATATCACATGCTCATAAAAGTTGAATTAGTTCTTACTCCAAACATCAAAGTTGTAATAGACACCTTTAATGTTATTTCGAAACCTGGAAATCTTTCATATCATAAAAATTGATCAAGTTATGGCCTTGGGAATTTGACTTTCAAATTAGGTTTAGACAAAATGACCTATAATGTTTAAACATAGAAAATGACTTTCAAAGCAAAATTAGCTCTAGACTTCAACCTGAAAGTTGTTTGTAATGTCATTTGGAGTAAGTTTTCTCTTGTAATAATTTTCATATGATAAAAATTGTAGGAGATAGGGTCTAAGGGGACCCAGTTTTGATCAGATGAATTCATCTGGCCAACCACCATAAACCAACTTTCTAACTTGCAATTCTCTTGACGTTTTAGGCTCATGGTAGATCATATATGCATAAAATGATGAAATTTGAAGTTCCCCTTGAGAAATTTGATCAATTGGTGAAGAAGCTTATTGAAGAAGTTACTCAAGATACCCAAATGAACTAGGGTTTCCAAGGTAAACCAACTCCAAACTCTTGAAGAATTCTTGATCAAAATAACATGTAGATATAATGGGGAATATATGATGCCTTAGAGCCATTGTGTATCATTCCTTGGTTGTGCTCTTAGCAATGAGGGTCTTAAACCCTAGATGTGAACTTAATAGATCAATAGTGATCATGCCTTACCTACAAAAGAGTTAGACAAATGCAAAGACACATTTTGGTATTTTGGTTAGTAAAATGATAATATACAAAGTATGATACAATCACATGGTGCTTGGTGATCTCTCCCAAAACAAACCCAATGAAAGAGGGGTAAGGAGGATGCCAAGGTATGATCCCAATGCTAATGCATATGATGAGATTGCATGAGGGATCTTAGGGTCAAAATTGGGGTCTTACAGGATTAAAACCCCGTAGTTCATGGTAAAAATTTCAAATAAAGTTGGTGAATTGATTTTAACAAAAGTTTTAACAGAGAAAGGCACAAATATGGCCAAAGATTTAAAATGGGTTGTTAGTTCTTTTTGTCTTTTTGAAATTTAAGTCAATATGATTAATTTCATTCATAAGTTTGGTTTAAGAAAAATGTTAAAAAATTCAATGGCATAAGACCAAAGTTTCTAGTCATTAAAACATGTATAAGTTGAAAAAACAGAAACAAAAAATATTTTTGAAAAGAGGAAGAGATTTTGGAAATTTAAGAAGTGGGAGATGAAGAGGGTACCCTAGAAAAAAATTTAAAAGTTAAGAGTTGAAAAGATCTGACCAATGGGATGCAATCCACAAGACAAGAATGTCAGATAGAAACCCCTTTCCCTTTGGACTTTAGCAAGAAACAAGCATAAGAAATATCCAAGTAAACCATAATGAAGATCAAGGCATCAAATAAAGATAGCCATAATATCCAAACAAGCATTCCAATAGCTAGCAGCCTTCAATGTCTTCACATGTATCAGATGAAAATATTTCCTTGGCAAAACTCACAGAAATAATCATCAGACATCAATTAGAATAGTAGCATAACAATTAAGCAAAGAGACAAAGTAACAGATGAACCAAAAGGAACTCAAGGTTTGCATCAAATGAAAGGCACTGTCAAAGATATCTCAGTCTTAGAATAGTGGCATTGGCTACTTCTACGTCCAAAAGTTCAGATCAAGTCCAACAGTCCACCAACGTATTTTTTTAGGTTTTTTTTGTTTATTAAGTATTTTAAGGTCCTAAGACCATAAACAGAACAAAATCAAAAGCACACAATATATACAAACACAAATGATATGGCTCAAGTGAGCAAAGTGAAAAATGACTGAAACATAAACATCTTGCATGAAATGTAAATGGCAATGAATGATAAAGGTTCTTGAATTTAAATTGCATTAAGTAAATGACTTGAAAGTAAAGCAATGTTAATAATAAGTTAGTCAATTGTTAGTGAAGAATTTTAATTGTTTAAGTCATTCTTTGGAGAACACTCAACCATTCATTCACAAGTATGAATACATGAACCAAGACATCATCCATGAGAAGGGCTCCAACTTGGATAAGTAAACAAGTATGCCAGTAGCTCTCATGAATGGAAAAAAGGTCAAGTTTTCATACAATTCCATGAAGAATGAGAGATTTACAATCTCACTTACAAGAATGCTATGCCTTTTGGGACAAATTTAGCTCTATGTTAAGCAGTTGTAATTGGACATATGTAGAAGTCACAACTATATGAGGCCAGACAAGAAAAATATAGGTGTTAATGCATGTTATATATATGGTACAAAGAGCCATACTCCTAAAACATACCACACACTAAAAAAATGGAGGGACCGATCTCAGTCAGACTTATGTTGATTCATTTGACATAAGGTCATTGATGAATCAACTAGCATTAGACATGAAGAGAATTTATTGGTCAATGATGGATTGGGGAAGAATAAGGATGAATATGAAGAGGGAAATGGGAATAGAAACCCAAATTGATCACAAGAGGAAATTCATATGATCAATACTATCCATTCATTTTGGGGGATGAAATGTACATTTCATCAACCCTCTAAATCCAATAGTATTGGTCAAACAAAAGTCAAATCAACCATGACCAAGGCCAAACATAAAGTCAAACATCACAAAGTCAATAAAATGGCTCAATAATATTTTTAAACAATTAAACAATTAAAAATCAATATTAAAATAAATTAAAATGCATTTTTCAAAAGTAAAAACTCAAATCCCTCCAAATAACCAAATAAATGGTAAAGGGATTTATCCTAGATCAAGCAAGATCAAAGGAACTTAGACAAAAAAATTCACAATTTTTAAAAAAGTCAGAAGTATTTTAAAATATTTAAAAACACGTCAAAAATCATTTAATTCAAAAAAAATATCAAAATGTTCCAAAAAAGAGTTTAATTCAGAATATGGAAGAGAAAAATATTTAAAGATTTTTGGTGAAAGTCCCATAGTTTTTGGATTAAAAATGAATTTAATATGAATTAAACAAAATAAGTGGATTAAACATAAAATCAGAAAATATAATAAAATTCAAAAAAATAAGGGCCATCAGATCTCCCTCTTTAATTGAGGTGGCATATCTGATGACCACGCATGTGGTGTCCACGGTACACTCAAGTCAAACGTGTTGCAAAGTGGTCATTCAACCAAGGGCCGAGATTAGAACATAAGGCATAAATCAGATGGATGAGATGAAGCTAGCACACCACCGGAGCCTTAGCTCCGGTTATCTTCTCCAGTGGACCTCACCGGACTGGTCCACCACCAAAGTTCACCAAAGTAAAAAGTGCATACACTAATTTAAAGAAAAAATGCTCAGGGGCTCGAATCTGGCATCAATTTCTCCCAATTACAAGTATATTGAAAGATACGTGGATTTGAATTTTGAGGTGCATGATCTGAGTTGCTTCAATTTGGCCTCAAAGCAACTCAATCTTGTTGCCTACATTGGTAGGACTTCAGCCAACCAAAAATTACTTGAAATGATGGAGAATTGAGGGAGAATCGAAGAGAGAAAGTTTCACAAAATTCACCTTCTGTTTGTAGTGAAGAATCTTGATCTCGATCTCAATTCGCTTGGGCTTGCTTCCACTAGCTTGTAGGAGATGAAATTGATGCAAAAGGGCTTTGAATTCTCGGAGTTTCAATTCCAAAACAAAATGGGAATAAAAACTTGATTTCAATAGAAATCTTCAATAAATTCTATCAACGGAGGGTGAGGATGTTTACAGTTCAAAGCCTGGGCAAGGTCTCCTTCATTCTGAGCAGGAGGACATCTATTTATAGGCTCTTGCATTCATTTCTACGCACTTCCAACTTTGTACCAAAAATAGAAACTCAAGTTGCATGGGTGCATGGGCATGCATTTAGGCCCAAATGATTATTGCATTAAGTCCAAATTCGTGCACAAAACATGTTGAGATCATAACATGAAGCCATACAAAGGTATTTGAGAATTGAGTTCAAAAGTTGCCAAAATAAACCATGCAAAGTAACCATGCGTAAGTCACTCAAAAGTGATCCAAATTCCATGATATTAGATGTTTTGGAAAGTTAACATGAAGGGGAACAACTTTTATGTTGAAGACCTTTCCATTTGGAGCTTGGATTATGAAGGATTTTAAGGTGGAAGCTAGATAAGTCAAACATAGTTGAAAATTTTCTAAGTTATAAGTCAAATGACCACTTCTTCCACCTTGAATAACCTTTGCTATGAGCTTAAAATTAAAATGTTTTCTTCATAAAAGTTATATCTCTTTCATTCCTATTCAATTTGGTAAAAAAATTTACACCATTTTGATCTTGCATGAGGGAGTTATGGATTTTAGAAGTTGAGGAAAATGCTTGTTCAATGATGATGGCCCAAAATGACCTATAGTCGTTCACCATACAAAATGACTTTCCAAGCAAAATTATATCTTGATGTCAACATGAAAGTTGTTTGTAATGTCATAAAGAGTAATGTTTCTCTTGGAATCATTTTCATATGACAAATATTGTAGAAGATAGGGTCTAGGGAACCCTAGATTTGACCAGATGACTTTCTCTGGTCAACCTCTTTGAACAAATTTGTAAACTTGAAGTTCTTTTGCCATTTGGGGATCATGGAGAATTATATATATGCTTGAGATGATGTACAATAGAGTATCCCATGATATGTTTGACCAATTGTTGAAGAAACTTGCTGAGGAAGTCACACAAGATACCTAGATGAATTAGGGTTTCCAAGGCAAACAAGTTTCAATCTCTTGAGGAATTATTGATCAAATTTACAAATGAAGAACATGGGGATTCATATATGATGCTTAGAACCATTATGAACCTTTACTTGATTGATCTCTTGCATTGAGGGTCTCAAACCCTAGTTGTGAACTTGGTGGGGGCACAAATGGACACACACACCTACAAAAGAAACAAATCTACACAGACATATTTTTGGTATTTTGGTTAGTAAAGAAAGAAAAATAAAGTATGATAAAATCAAAGGTGCTTGGTGATCTCTCCCAATACAAACCCAATGAATGAGGGGTGAGGAGGATACCAAGGTGTGATCCCAAAGCCAATGTAAATGATGAGATATCATGAGGGATCTTAGGGTCAAAATTGGGGTCTTACAATTAGGAATCATGTTCCAACTTTGTTGGGTGATATATACTTCTCTCTACATTTGATAAATTCTAAGGGTGGAAGAACAATTGTGTGGTGTGTTCTTCTTCTATACAAGTGGTTTATTTCGCACTTGACTCAGACACCCATTTTCTTGGAGAACCAATAATGTCTATGGTGGTATTAGAGACTCATGCCTCTCACTAATGATGATATTAATTGGTATGATTCTGCTTTTGATGGTGTGGATATTATTGATAGTTGTGGGGAGTTCTCTAATGTGCCTCTCATTGGTACACAACATTGGCTTGTCGTCAGCTTGGGTTCCCCTTGAGAGATAAACCTAATAACGTTAAGTTAGAGGGTCTATTCTATAAGGAGGGTAAAGATCCCCAACATTTGAAGAACAGAATGGGGCATGCTTGGCATAATATACATAGGAAAGGAAGATCAGAGCTTGGTCCATGCAACTGTGTAGCTTTAAAAGCTTACACTAGGAATGGAACATCATGCTCTACGTATGCTTGTTCAAGAACTCTCTGTAGTGCTTCTTTGTGCGCTTCGAAATTCATTAGCAGAGACAACACTGAGATTTTTGAGGGGGTTTGGAGCAGATGCTCCACCACATTGAACTCGCTCCTTTTGATCAGTCGGAGTACCTCATCATCATCATTGGCTTTCAAATTGTTGGATTCACCAGACTTATCTTTTGAAACACCAATCGGATCTACATTAGGTACCTCCACTTTCTTACCAACAATCATTTCCTCTTTATCCTTTGGGAACACCGGCCCAAACACTCGACCACTGCGGGTCACCTTGGTAACATCGACAATGCTCACCACAGGGCTAGTCGTAGGTAGCAGGACCTCTTGACCACCTTCTATCATTGTAGCATTATACTGATACGGAATAACTTTATCAGATGAATATGGGACTGGGCCCACTAACCGTATTACCAACGGCGATTTTGATCTTTGACTGTTGCTATTACGGGAGTCATACTGAATTACCGACCGCTCTTGTTTCCTGAAAACGGGAACTATGACATTTACGTCGTCATCTACATGATGGGATTGAACAATTTGAATCATGCCTTCATCCATCAGACATTGGATGTCCCTTTTCACAACAATACAACCCCTCGGGTTAACACTACAAACAGCACAACCATCATGGTTGTGTTCACATTCACTCACCATACAAATTTCCTTATGTATCTTCACCAAGGATCCTCGGATAAAATGCACATCAAAAACTTTGTACTCGCCAGGACAACCATCTACCATATTCACTGAAGAGTTCCCATGAGCGGGCAACGGGTTTGCTTCCATATTCGGCGCACGGTCCTCGAAGGACACCATAGCACTCTTCATAAGCTTTTGAACCTCATACTTCAATGGATAACAGTTTTCAATATCGTGTTCGGGTGCTCCTTGATAAAAAGCACAACGGAGCTCAGGTTTATACCACCAGGGAAGTGGTTCTGGGATCTGCGGTGGGTTCTTCGATTGAATTAAGTTCTTGAGAACTAGCGAGGGATACAACTCTGCATATGACATAGGAATCGGGTCAAAAGAGACCTTCTTCCTCTCAAAGTTCTGTTGATGATGATTGTTGTTGGTATTGTTCTTGTTGTAGGTGTTCGTTCTTTGTCACGGTTGTGGTTGTTGACGTTGATGTTGTTGTTGTTGTTGAATTGGTGTTACTTGTTGATTAGAAAATACCGGAATTACTGATGACACTTGATGATGATGATGTTGACGGGATGTTGGATTCCTTCTGATCTGAGGCCTCCTCTGCCTCCCACTGATTATTGCATTCGTCTCCCTATCTTTCTTCTTGCTAAAACTACTACCATGCCTCTTGCTTGTTGACACCTCATGTCTTGACAATCGTCCTTCACGGACTCCTTCCTCAAGTCTCATCCCCATGTTTACCATTTCGGTAAAATCACTAGGGGCACTAGCGATCATGCGTTCATAATAAAATGAACTCAGGGGTTTCAAGAAGATTTTCGTCATTTCTTTCTCCTCCAAAGGAGGAGTGATCTGGGCAGCCAACTCCCTCCATCTTTGTGCGTATTCTTTAAATGTCTCTTTGTCCTTCTGAGACATAGACCTCAACTGGTCTCTATTCGGCGCCATGTCTATATTATACTTGTATTGCTTCACAAAAGCCTCTCCCAAGTCGTTGAAAGTGTGAAAGCTTGCACTATCCAACTCCATGTACCAACGGAGTGCAGCACCAGTCAGACTATCTTGGAAGTGGTGAATAAGAAATTGATCATTGTCGGTCTGAGTAGACATATTACGAGCATACTTCACAAGATGACTGAGCTGACAAGAGTTCCCCTTATACTTTTCAAAGTCAGGCACTTTGAACTTCACCGGGATCTTGATGTTGGAAACTAAGCACAACTCCGTAGCACTCTTCCCAAACAAATCTTTTCCTCTCAGCGTCTTCAAATCCTTGCACAGCTCAAGAAACTGATCTTTCATTTCATCCATCTTCTGATAAACATCCAGACCCTCAGACGGCTCGGAATGATAGATGGTATCTTCTACGTGAGGCAAGGTGTGCACAACGGGAGGTGGCACGAACATGACCGGGCTAGATGTCAGCATGGAAGCAAAGGTAGGTGCAAAGCCTTTTGGCACAAAGTTGGACGACATTCCCCACGGGAATCCGACAGGCATATTCGGTGCGAAGTGGGCGGTAGCAGCTGTCACAACCTTAAAAATGGAATGCGAAAAAAAATAACCGGCGAAGAAAGACAAGAGAGTCGCCACTGTGCGTTATTTATCCCAAAGGAGGGAAAGGAAACGCTCGAAGTAAACCTGGAAAAAGGAAAGGACAAGACAGGGTCTCGCAACCAAATCTTGGGTTCGGGAGTCGATTATGCGAAGGGAAGGTATTAGCACCCCTACGCATCTGTAGTACTCTACGGGATCCACTTTTGTAGTTCTTGTCTAAAGGGTGTGGGTTTATCTAATGTGTTATTTACTATAAAAAAAAGGGGTCAAAAGAAAATGACTCGCACGGATGTCGCATCCACTGCATACGTATCTCATCTGAATATGAGAATCAGAGTCTTCGTAGCTCGGCTACCTAGGGGTTAAGGGTAATTGTGCTCGCTAAGACATCGCGTCTTATGCCTACGTATCTCATCTGGAATGACAATCAGAGCAAGCCGTAGTTCGGCTAACTACGGGGTTATGGATTGGGTTTTGGACGAACGACGTTACTACACAATCTACCGGATGCTCGACCTTTGGAGACTTACTCGCCTGTAGTAGAAGGAGTTAATGTGTTCTATGGAGAAGAAAAATCAATGAATTTGTTTGCGTTTTAGGAACGCTCAGGCAAAAGGGAAATCCTAGACGAAGGAACCTGCATAAAGTAAACACACAAAACATTGCCTCCTATCGAGGTCTTCCAGCTAAGAAAACGGTAAAAATACGGGAAAATGTAAAAGTACCACACGGATAAAGATCCGAAGTAACAGTAATTAACGGAACAGGGAAACCCTGAGATCCTTCCAAGCTAACACCATCAAAGAAAGTGAGTCAGTACAGGTAATCGGAATGAAACCTCCAGGCGGTATCCCACAAATAAAGTGGAATATCCAGCGAGCTATCCCTGCAAAAGTCATGTGAGCCTTCACAAAAACTCAACAAAAGGGTTAGTGAAACACGATAAGCATTTTTTTCATGGATAACAGTATGGTTTCAGAAACCTCAAACCCTGTGGCATACACTTCAGAAATTAAACGATTAAGCATTCAAGACATTATTTATACATTCATACATAATTATGAACCCGTGGGCAAAAACCTAATGAAATTCATCCATCATACCTCAAATATTCAGAGTATTCAACTTCAAAGCATAAAGGTAATGGGAATAAGGGCAAACCTGATTGGAGAGATCGGTTGAAATCAAATGGCACGGCTGGATTTACAAACCAATGTTAGGGTTTGCTTGAGCTTAAAGTGTGTGAGTCAGAATGAACCTTTCAGAGTTGCCTGGAGGTTGCTGCAGATTAATTCTCACTCTCTCTGTCTAGGTTTCTCTCCAGGTTTTGTCCAGGGTTTTGTTTCAAGGAAACCTCAGAGTATTTTGCTTCCCTTCCTTTTTCTGTCTGTTCTCCCTCTTTTATAACCTGATTTTCATGGCGTTGTGGGCTCTAATGAGAGAGGTCCAAGTCTAAGATTTTTTCTTTTATTTATTTATTTATTTATTTAATTTTATTTTTTCGTTTTTCGTTTTCTTTTTTTCGTTTTTCGTTTTTTTTTTCGTTTTTCGTTTTTTTTCGTTTTTCATTTTTTTGTCATAACACGTGGGCTTCGCCTAGCGAGCATGACAGCTCATGAACAAGCCTTTGCTCCTTCAAGATTAACGTTTTGACTGACGAATAGACCCCTGTTGGAAGTAACTCAAGTTTTTCCCTTGTGTTGACTGGTCATCTAAATAGAACCCACAAAATATCCTGGATGATGTTCAAGCTTCTTGGAGCTAATCCCGATTGACATGATGAAATGCAATGTATCTAATGTTAAATGACCTAAAAATAAATGCGTGAATAAGGAGGGCAAATTTTAGGGTGTTACAGCTGCCCCTATTCAGTCATCAGCTAACCCGAGCAGGATGAAAGCGAACAACTTATCAGACAAACAGGGTGAGCTGTGATTGAATACCAAAGACAGACCGAAAATTTGCACTCCGAGAACACCACAAAAATGTTGAAATACACCGCGCTGTTTATTTCTCTTCCGATCCTCTGGCTGAATCTGAATCAGTCTTCTGACTTAATCTGGAGTTTCGATCCTCTGGCTGAATCTATACTCAATTTAGTCCTCTAGTTGGATGTTAATTTTGATCCTCGGGCTGGGTACGGTTTCAATCTTCTGGCTAGATCTTCTTCGATCTTCTGGCTAGATCTCCTTTGATCTTCTGGCTAGATCTCCTTTGTTTCGATTCTCTGGCTGAATCTATTTTCTTTGATTCTCTGGCTGAATCTACTTCGATCTTCTGGCTAGATCTGAATTGTTTCGATCCTCTGGCTGAATCTATACTCAATTTAGTCCTCTGGTTGGATGTTAATTTTGATCCTCGGGCTGGATACGGTTTCAATCTTCTGGCTAGATCTTCTTCGATCTTCTGGCTAGATCTCCTTTGATCTTCTGGCTAGATCTCCTTTGTTTCGATTCTCTGGCTGAATCTATTTTCTTTGATTCTCTGGCTGAATCTACTTCGATCTTCTGGCTAGATCTGAATTGTTTCGATTCTCTGGCTGACTCTATTTCCGGTCTTCGGGCTAGACCTGACTTCGATCTTCTGGCTAGATCTTCTTCGATCTTCTGGCTAGATCTCCTTTGTTTCGATTCTCTGGCTGAATCTATTTTCTTTGATTCTCTGGCTAAATCTACTTCGATCTTCTGGCTAGATCTCCTTTGTTTCGATTCTCTGGCTGAATCTATTTTCTTTGATTCTCTAGCTGAATCTACTTCGATCTTCTGGCTAGATCTGAATTATTTTGATGATAAATTCCCATCATCAGGATCTCGCATCTAGGGCATGCGCTGGTTGACCCTCTTTCGAAATCTACAGTCTTCATGTTAGATATGCAGCTTCGAGAATATCCCACTTTTGGGCTTCGTACATATTCTTTAGGGTAGAACATGTTATAACGACTCTTTGATTAGACTTTGTTTTTTTAATGCGATCCGCGGGCTGGATCCTCTTGTAGGTTGATTTTCTGTTGAGCTGTCAATCTATTCCTCCAGCTGGCTTGCTGGGGAAATAACGCTCGTAGTCGACTCTCTGGCTGAATCTTCGAAATGACCCTCATGCTGGGTCACACACACACTTGATCCTCTGGCCGAATCTCATGACTTTGGTTGTAAAGTAATTTTTTAGTCTGCTTTGAAGAACCTGTTTATCAGCTTATGTGTATGTTTGATATGCATGCAAATGCAAATGCAAATGTTATACATGGTGCAAAAGAAAAAAGAAATCTGCTTGGGGAAGCAACTCTGGCAGGAAGCGGATCGCTGTATCAATCCTTGAATGCTCTGTGGGGAACGATTCGTCTGCCGGGACCGGGGAGCCACCGAAAATAAATCGGCCTTTTTTGAAAAGTTGACCTTGTTGGGGAAGTATCAACTATGGAAACTTTGCTTGGCGAGGCTCTGCGAGGAGAGTCTGTGAGGAAAGCACTTCCTGGGGAAATGTCGTAGGAATCGACCTTTGCTGGGTGTATGAACTTGCTAATCGTCCTCAGGCTGGGGATTAAAACAAATATGTTAAAAAAAATAATCTGCTGGGGACGAGATGAACACTGGGAACACCACCCTCTTGTCTGTTGGGTATGCGACTACTCCGCTGTTGCTGGGAAGATACAGTCTGGCACTGTCGACTCCGCTGGGGATACACAGTCTGGATACTGTCAACTCTACTGAGAATATACAGTCTGGATACTGTCAACTCTATTGGGGAACCTACTCTGCAGAGGAGAGGCTTTGTCAACCGCTTGGGGGTGAGGAATCATGACTTGGCATCCGGTTCCTGTGACCTGTAACCAAAAAATACACGTATGCCCCGGGGAATTACTCGGTTTGAATTCACCGTCCGGGATTAAGCACATTCAAAACAATTTTGACTGTTTTCCTGTGCAAGTCATCTGCAAAAGCCACCATTACATTCAGATGCAATATGTTTCCTCAAGAATTCAAACATCTTTTGCAAACAAACTGATAAATGAAAAGTAAAGAGGCTTTTTAACTGAATTATTCGACTTTTGTTGGTTGAAAAATTTGTGCCCAGGAATAGGCGAGTACATCAGGAAGCTGATCCCTGGAAAGAGGCGATCGCTATAAATTGAACAAGAGAAACTATCCTAATGGCAATGTGGAAACGGGGTCCCACCGAGTTTCGACTCTGCTATGGCTCGTATGTCCTCAAGACGCTCTGCTCATCTTGCTTTCTGAAGTGGATGATTAGTCGATCTTTTACCTTCGAAGATTGCCGGATTGAATGAAACGGTGATATAACACGGATGAACTCAGATCGCAGTTATTCGCTTATTCCCTAACTTTTGCGTGGACCGCCCTTTTGGGTTTTCAATCCACCGGGATACCCTTTTTTGCCTGAGCCGCCCTTTCGGGTTTTCGACTCACCGGGTGTACATTTTTTTTTTATATCCCTAATTTTTGCCCGAACCTCTTCATTCTTTTTTTTGGTTCGTCGGGATGCCCCTTTTTTTCCTGGACTATTCTTTTTACTGTCCAGCGGGTCTATTTTATGCGAAGTATTTTTTAACTGTGTTTGAGTTGACAGGGGACGGGAAGTCTTCGCCATCCATGGTTGTTAGCATCAGAGCTCCGCTAGAGAAAACTCTTTTAACCATGTATGGACCCTCGTTGTTCGGTGTCCATTTGCCCCTGTGATCTGTGTTGGGAGGAAGAATTCTTTTGAGTACCAATTCACCGACTCGATACTCCCGAGGGCGCACTTTCTGATCAAACGCTCTCTTCGTCCGTCTCTGATATAGCTGGCCATGGCATATAGCTGCTAGTCTCTTTTCCTCAACTAGGCTTAGCTGATTGTATCGAGAACGGACCCATTCTGCTTCGTCCGGCTTCATTGTTGGTGCAGGGAAAAGTTATTCTGGCACAAAATGGCATATGAACCCCCTCCGGTGTGATTAACACTGCACCAACTCCGCGACCATTGACGTTGACCTCCCCATCAAACATCATAATCCATTTGAATTCAGGGTCAGGCCCCTCCTCCGGGAGTGGTTCCTCGCAATCTTTCGATTTGAGAAACATGATGTCCTCATCAGGAAATTCGAACCTCATAGGTTGGTAATCATCAATCGGTTGCGCAGCAAGATAGTCTGATAAGACACTTCCTTTGATGGCTTTTTGTGAAGTGTATTGGATGTCATACTCTGTCAGCATCATCTGCCACCTAGAAACCCTGCTGGCTTTTCAAAAATATACTTGACTTGATCCATCTTTGATATCAATAGAGTCGTGTGAGTCAACATATACTGTCTTAGTCGGCGAGCAGCCCATGCCAAAGCGCGGCAAGTTTTCTCGAGCAGTGAGTATCTTTGTTCACAGTCGGTAAACTTTTTGCTAAGGTAGTATATTGCATGCTCTTTTCGACCTGACTCGTCATGCTGACCGAGCACACAACCCATTGACCTTTCTAACACAGTCAAGTACATGATCAACGGTCTTTTCCTCTCGGCCTGTAGACTGGCCCCGATCTTGATCTCTTTCTTGTCGTCTTCGGTACCAATGTTGATGGTCTCAACCACCTCCTGATAAGGTGTGATAGCTCGGTCCTCCTGTTTCAACAACCTGG
Source organism: Lathyrus oleraceus (assembly GCF_024323335.1). Lineage (NCBI taxonomy): Eukaryota > Viridiplantae > Streptophyta > Magnoliopsida > Fabales > Fabaceae > Lathyrus > Lathyrus oleraceus. The sequence continues at coordinate 319,476,148 of NC_066584.1, read as the reverse complement.
CTAACTCCTCAGGCAATTCACAATCTTCCTCAACCCCTTCTTCGGCTTGATAGATAAGATTGTCGAAGTCATACTTGGCCATAGCAGTGTCGTTAGCAGTGAGATCCGAGTGATCAGTTTTACGAGGTGTTTTTTGGAAAGAAAAACGAAAAGGAAACATGAAAAAGAAACATTGCCATTTTTGTAAAAGTAAAAATAATTGAAAGAAAGAGAACACAAAATTGTTTGCAAAAGCTGTCCTTTATTGATGATGAAAATAATTGCGAAATGTAACTAAATGGATGGCCCTACAGATGAGTCATTACACCTTGGTCAAAGTGTAAGACTTTGTTATGCATGTGATAAAAGGAAAAAAATAAAAATTACTCCTTCAGTAGAGTAAATCAGACGACTTTTTCAGACGACCAATTGTCGAGCTTTTCTCCTGGGACACACGGTCGAATCCAACTATCTAAGTCACAGTCGCTGTCAGCCTTGTCTTCATCTGCAGCATTGACGGTGTGGGGAGAAACCAAACCCCCGCTGGAGAAAGTACCGGCTTCATTCTTCTGAGACCCCTGAGTATACCCCAATCCAAACTTTCTTCTTTTATGATTGTCTCCACAAATTTGCCTCAGCCTTGGGCATTACCAACCTTAACCACTTCAACAGCTTGCTTGTATGAAGAGATAGAAGTCCCGACCTTCTCAGACTCAGGTGAAGAAGAGAGCTATGGAGTTGAAGATGCCTTATCCTTGTTAAAGACTTATGTCTATGGTTGTGGTTGAGCCATTAACTCTCCCTAACCAAGATGTAGAGGAGTTGGAAGACGCGCTCATCAAGATGAAGCAAGAGAAGGATATGTGGGAAGAGCGTTTCCATGCTTTGAGCAAGAAGCATGAAGAGTTGCACTTGGAGTCTAAGGACAAGGATGCACTGATCGACCTACTTGAAGACCGAGTGTCGAAGAGACAGAGAGAGCCAGAGGTTTCATCTTCTAGCATGCCTCAACCTTCCGTTGCTTGGAAGAAGATTGTTGATTAGGTTGTCCTCGAGAAGACTCAGATGAAGGCTTCTTTTGAGACCGAGATTCGTCGCATTCTAAGGAAGTACGCGCCTTCAGCCAAATCTTCTGACACTATTGTTAGGGATCCTTAGGATGACTAGTCTCCTTTTCTCTTGTATCTTTTTATTTTGGTTTCTGAAATTATACTCAATGTAATCCTTCCAATTTATATAAATAAAAAGAGATTTTTGGTCATATCAAATTGTTGCAATTTCCATTTAAATATTATATATTTGCAAATGATATAGTAAGTTCCTTGGAAAATAAAAATAATCAACCATTGCATTTCATGCATCATTTGCATAAGCAGGTTTTTGCCAGGTGTCTGATTAGTGTTCTTCTGTGCTTTAGCCAAGCTGACTCACCGGTACAACACCAGGGCCAATCATCAGAAAATTATGGAACACCTTGAGCAAGAGAACAGAGAGCTGAAGGACGAGATCGCCCGATTGACTTCCATGATGGAGTCAGTCCTTGCTGCTCAAAGTTAAGGTTCTCCAGACTCCCTCTAAAATTTATGTGTTGTCTATGCTTTTGAATTCCGAAGCACACAAAGAAGCACTGCAAAGAGTTCTTGAACAGGCATATGTGGAGCAGGATGTTACTGTGGATCAGTTTGATCACATTGTGACTAACATCACTTCATGCAATAATTTGAGCTTTTGCGATGAAGAACTCCCTAAGGAGGGAAGAAATCATAATCTGGCTTTGCATATTTCAATGAACTGCAAAGAAGATGCTTTGTCAAACGTGCTTGTTGACACCGGTTCGTCACTCAATGTGCTTCCGAAGTCAACTTTGTCGAAGTTATCTTACCAAGGAGCGCCCATGAGGTATAGTGGTGTGATTGTCAAAGCCTTCGATGGCTCGCACAAGTCTGTGATTGGTGAAGTGGACCTTCCAGTCAAGATAGGTCTGAGTGATTTCCAGATTACTTTTCAAGTAATGGATATCCACCCGGTCTACAACTGTTGATTGGGAAGGCCATGGATTCATGAGGCAGGGGCTATTACCTCCACTCTGCACCAGAAGCTCAAATTTGTCAAGAATGGCAAGCTAGTGATTGTGGGAGGAGAGAAAGCGCTATTGGTTAGCCATCTGTCATCTTTCTCATACGTTGAAGCTGAGGATGAGGTTGGGACTCCGTTCCAAGCCTTATATATTGTTGCTGAGAAGAGAGTTGGGGCACCTATGTCCTCGCTGAAAGATGCTCATAAGATTGTTGAAGAGGGTGTTGTTGATCAATGGGGGCACATGGTAGAGGTCCCTAACAACAAAGGAAGAACTGGTTTGGGGTTCCAGAAGGGCTCGTCAACTGTTAGATCTGAAGATGTGCAACTCAGCTTCCGTAGCGGAGGGTTCATTCATGGCAATGAACAACACTTGGTTGTTGTGCTAGAGGATAGCGAAGAGGAAGACTGCACCAACTTTGTAACGCATGGAAAGACATGCAACAATTGGACTACCGTTGATATTCCTGTTATTTTGCATCGATCTAAGTAATTGCTTTTATATTTTAAAATCCTTCTCCTATGCCTAAGGGAGAAGTGAACATTGTCAGGGAATTTTAAATTGATCATCAATAAAATTAATTTTATTCATCCACATGTTTGATGTTTATTTTTTACTTTTTGCTTTATTCTGAAATGGTAATCACAAAAAAACATAAATAAACAATATAATTATCCATCTGCCTAATATTTGGTCACAAATTCACTTCTCTAAAATCAAAATATCAAATCACTATGCAGGTTGGTTTCTAACCCCGTTGAAAACAATGATCCTTCTCCTTCTCCGAATTTTGAATTCCATGTGTTTGAGGCCGAGGAGGAAAGTGATGTAGAAGTGAGTGAGGAATTGTCTCGTCTTCTTGAGCAAGATGAAAAGATTATTCAGCCGTTTGAAGAACAGATTGAGCTTGTCAACTTGGGTTCCGTGGATGATGTGAAGGAAGTCAAGATTGGGTCTCGAATGTGTCCAGATGTCAAGAAGGGGTTGGTTGATCTTCTTCGAGAGTATTCAAATGTGTTTGCCTGGTCTTATCAAGAAATGCCTGGGTTGGATTCTGAGATTGTGGAGCATAGATTGTCGCTAAATCCAGAATACCCGCCAGTCAAGCAGAAGTTGAGAAGAACACATCCTGATATGGCTGTGAAGATCAAAGAGGAAGTTCAGAAGCAGATTGATGTCGGTTTCCTTGTGACCGCTGAGTATCCGTAATGGGTGGCCAATATTGTGTCTGTGCCAAAGAAAGATGGAAAAGTCCGTATGTCTGTCGACTATAGAGATTTGAATAAATCCAGTCCGAAAGATGATTTCCCTCTGCCACACATTGACATGTTGGTAGACAATACTGCTAAATTCAAAGTCTTTTCGTTTATGGATGGATTTTCCAGATATAATCAGATTAAGATGGCATCCAACGATATGGATAAGACCATATTCATTACACCCTGGGGAACATTCTGTTATAGAGTGATGCCTTTCGATTTAAAGAATGCTGGTGCAACTTACCAAGGAGCAATGACTACTATTTTTCATGATATGATGATTAAAGATATTGAAGTTTATGTCGATGACATGATTGCTAAATCAATTGATGAAGAGGAACATGTTGAGAATTTGTTGAAGCTATTCCAACATTTGAGGAAGTATAAACTCCGCTTGAATCCTAATAAGTGTACTTTTCGTGTTCGTTCTGGTAAGTTGTTGGGCTTTATTGTCAGCGAGAAGGGTATTGAAGTTGATCCTGCCAAGGTCAAAGCAATACAAGAAATGCATGCGCCTAAAATTGAGAAGCAAGTCAGAGGTTTTCTCGGCCGCATGAATTATATTTCCAGATTCATTTCCCACATGAATGCCACATGTGCGCCTATATTCAAGCTTCTTCAGAAAGATCAGTCTTGTGATTGGACTGAAGACTGCCAGAAAGCATTCGATAGTATTAAAGAATATTTGCTTGAGCCTCCGATTTTGTCTCCACCTGTTGAAGGAAGACCGTTGATTATGTATTTGACTGTGCTCAAAGATAGTATGGGTTGTGTTCTTGGTAAGAAAGATGAGACAGGAAAGGAAGAATTTGCAATCTACTCCCTCAGTAAGAAGTTCACCGACTGTGAGACTCGGTATTCTATGCTTAAGAAAACTTGTTGCGCATTGGCTTGGGCTGCTAAGCGTCTGCGTCAGTATATGTTGAATCATACCACTTGGTTGATATCCAAAATGGATCCAATAAAGTATATATTTGAGAAGCCTACTTTAACTGGGAGAATCGCCCGTTGGCAGATGTTGTTATCAGAGTATGATATTGAATACCGATCTCAGAAAGCAATCAAAGGTAGTATCTTGGATGACCATTTGGCTCACTAACCAATTGAAGATTATCAGACAATGCAGTATGATTTTCCAGATGAAGAGATTTTGTACTTGAAAATGAAAGATTGTGATGAACCATTGCTTGAAGAAGGGCCAGAATCTGGTTCCCGTTGGGGCATGGTATTTGATGGAGCTGTTAATCAATATGGAAATGGCATTGGGGAAGTGATTATTACTCCTTAAGGCACACACCTACAATTTACAGCTAGGTTGACTTTCAAGTGTACAAACAACATGGCAAAATATGAAGCTTGCATTATGGGGCTTGAAGAGGCCATGAATCTTAGAATCAAGTATTTGGATGTCTTTGGTGATTCGGCTTTGGTTGTGAATCAGATCAAAGGAGAATGGGAGATAAATCAACCTGTTTTAATACCATATAGAGATTATGCGAGGAGGATTTCAACTTTCTTTACAAAGGTTGAGTCTCACCATATCCCTCGAGATAAGAACCAGATGGCAGATGCTCTTGCAACGTTAGCATCAATGATTGTGGTAAAGTATTGGAATGAAGTTCCCAATTTGTCTGTGATGCATCTTGATAGGCCAGCTCATGTGTTTGTTGTTGAAGAAATCGAAGGCGAGAAGTCGTGGTATTACGACATCAAAAGTTTCCTCCAAAGTCATATTTACCCGCCTGGGGCATCTTTGAAAGATAAGAAGACTTTGAGAAGATTAGCCGGTACCTTCTACTTGAATGGTGATGTACTGTACAAGAGAAACTTCGACATGGTTTTGCTCAGACGTGTGGATAGACACGAAGCAGAATTGTTGATGACCGAAGTGCATGAAGGTTCCTTTGGTACTCATTCCAATGGACATGCATTGGCGAAGAAGATGTATCGAGTAGGTTACTATTGGCTGATAATGGAATCTGACTGTTGCAAGTTTGTGAAGAAGTGCCACAAGTGTCAAATTTATGCTGATAAGATTCATGTTCCCCTGACACTTTTGAATGTTATCTCTTCCCCATGGCCCTTCTCCATGTGGGGAATTGATATGATTGGGATGATTGAGCCCAAAGCTTCGAATGGACATCATTTCATTTTAGTGGCAATTGATTACTTCACAAAAAGGGTTGAAGCAGAATCGTATGCAAATGTAACCAAGCAAGTTGTTGTAAGGTTTATCAAGAATCATATTATATGTCGTTATGGTATGCCAAGTAAGATCATTACTGATAATGGATCGAACTTGGATAACAATATGGTGGAAGCTCTTTGCAAAGACTTCAAGATTGCACATCATAATTCTTCTCCCTTCAGACCTAAGATGAATGGGGTTGTTGAAGCCGCGAATAAGAACATCAAGAAGATTATTCAAAAGATGGTTATCACATACAAGGATTGGCATGATATGCTCCCGTTTGCTTTGCGTGGGTATCGTACATCCGTCCGCACTTCAACATGGGAAACCCCTTTCTCTCTCGTGTACGGTATGGAAGCAGTACTCCCCGTAGAGGTTGAGATTCCTTCATTGCGTGTGCTCATGGAAGCCAAGTTGACTGGGGCTGAATGGTGTCAGACCTGGTTTGATCAGCTGAATTTAATTAAAGATAAGAGATTGACTGCCATGTGTCATGGTCAGTTATATCAGCAGAGAATGAAGAAGGCTTTTGATAAGAAGGTCAAACCTCAAGTGTTCAGAGAAGGTGACCTTGTGCTCAAGAAAATTTTATCGTTCAAGCCAGATTCCAGAGGAAAATGGACTCCCAATTATGAAGGCCCATATTTTGTTAAGAGAGCCTTTTCAGGCGGTGCATTGATTCTTACAACAATGGATGGTGAAGAGTTCACTCGTCCTGTGAACACAAATGCAGTCAAGAAATACTTCACCTAAAAATAATAAAAGAATAACTCGCTAAGTTGAAAACCCGAAAGGATGGCTTAGGCAAAAATGAGCGTCTCGGTGGATTGAAAACCCGAAAGGGCGATTTAGGCAAAAATTAGAGACATAAAACAGAAAGAATTTCCCGATAAGTTGAGTACCCCACCTCGGGGCAACTTATGCAAAAATTAGGGATTATGGCAAGTAACTGCATTCTGCTGATCTTCAGTGTTTTGAAGACTTGGTTGAGCACAAGGGTTGACATTAGTTCATCTCCAGCAGCGGTCAAGAGCACAATGGATATCAATATTTGGTAGAAGGATTAAGGATAATTTGTATTCAATGTAACCCTTTTCCATGTAAATTACCATTTTCAACTTTGTAAAATCTATGGAGTCTTGTCATTTACAGACTACCATTCTATTAAATAAAGTTGAGCTTTTATCCAATTGTTTATACTCTTATTTACTTCAGCCAATAGTTTTAAATTTTTTTGTTATGATCATTTTGAAATTAAAATTTTAAATCAAAATCAAGTTTTCTTTAATATATAAAAGCAAGAACTTTTTCAAAGCAAGTAAAAAGAATATCAACATCATTTCAATGGATAGCGAGTCCTTAAGTGAGAAGCATCAGAGGTTCCCCAAGCAGTTAACCCTTCGGGTATCCCTAGACATTTGTGTTGATTCAGTTCCTCGGCAGAGTGTTTGATCCCCATTGGAGCTTCTTTCCTTATCCCCAGCTGAGTTGGTTGATTCAGATACCCTACGGCGTGTCCTTGTCCCCAACAGAGTTTCGGCCTTCCCTAGCAGGAGTTCGTATTTCCTCAGCAGGTGGATTTTTATCAGAGATGTTTGATCTTCCTCAGTAGATCGTTTTGGTGTCCCCACCAATTGTCGTTTATCTTTACTCTCCAATCAGAGTCTCCCTCGTGATCGTTTTGTCAGCATAATCATCATATATACATATACATATACAATCATATAATTTCATAATTCGTATATTTTGCATCATGCATATTTGATTTGTTTGAGATTCTCATTCTCTGTTATAGCGGTACTTTATCCCCATACCAAATCTGGTGTCTATCCTCTTTCAATTGTAGAGTGTCAGCCCCTTAAGCAGAAAGACTTTAACCTTTCTATGTTTCCCCACTGAGTTTGTTCCTCGTGGATGATTGTTATTTCAGTTTCCTTTCTAGATCTTAACTAGATAGATATTTTGGTCCCCTAAGAGTCTATTACCGAGTAACTGGTAATATTCTTCTTAGTTTTGTAGTGTGTTACTTCTTGCCCAATACCCGGCAAAAGTACCCTTTTTCACCCCTCAGTAGAGTCCCCAATGGATCTATTCCCAGGAAAGTATATCCTTGATATGTTCATCTTAACCGGTGACAGATATCTTTTCTTCCCCCGCAAGAGTCTATCCTTGATATGTTCACTTTAACCAGTGACAAATATTCTCTTCTTTGGTATTCTACCCAGTAAAAAGGTAGTTGTAATTCCTATTTTGTTCCTCAGAGAGTTAATCCTTGATATGTTCATCTTAATCGATGACGGGTTTTCTTCTCCTCGTGGTTTTCTACCCAGTAGCCGGTAGTTGTAAATCCTACTTTTTCCTATGCAGAGTTTATCCTTGACATGTTCACTTTAACCAGTGACGGATTTTCTCTCCTTTGGTATTCTGTCCAGTAACTGATAGATGTAATCCCTATTTTTACTCCCTTTTTCAGAGTCTATCCTTGATATGTTCATCTTAACTGGTGACGAATTTTCTCTTTGATTGGTCTTCTACCCAGTAGCCGGTAGTTGTAAATCCTACTTTGTCCCCTCGCAGAGATAATCCTTGATATGTTCACCTTAACCGGTGACGGATTTTCTCTCCGACGGTTTTCTATCTAGTTTTCGATAGATGTAATTCCTCCCTTTTTGTTCAGTTAGTATATCCTTGATATGTTCATCCTAACCGATGACGGGTATCCTCCTTGACATTTTCAGGCAAGTCTATCCTTGATATGTTCATCCTAATCAATGAAAGATTTTCTTCCCTGTCGAGTTTATCCTTGATATGTTTATCCTAACCGATGACGGATACTCTCACCCTTGGTCTTCTGCCCAGTAACTGGTAGTTGTAAATCCTTTTTCCTGCAATTTTCCCCAGCAAGGTTATTCTTACCCATTAACCGGTAATGAATACTCCCTCCTGGCATTTCCTCAGCGATTCATCCTTGATATGTTCATCTTAACCGATGACAGATGTTCTCTCTGTCAGATCTTTATTATCTCCTTACCCAGTAACAGGTAGTGGATAATATATTTTTGCTCTTCCTGGGTTGAAATTTTATTTCATCCCAGTTGAGTTGAGTGCGCATTTCCTTAGTGAAATCGTTGTTCCCCTGCACGAATCGAGTACTTCAGTTTTATCCTGACTTACTCGTATCCCCTGCAGATGTTGTTTCCCCGACTGAGTCTTTTCATTTTATATGGATTTCCTCGAGTCCCCCAGTAGTTTTAAGTCGTAGCATGGCCTACGCATAACTCCTTTTATCCCCTCAGAGTCTTTGTCTCCATAGTGAGTTTTCCTTATGGAATACATTATACTCCTGCAGACTTTTGGTCTCTCTGATTTCTTTTCCTTTATGGCAATATTTCCCCACAGAGAATTAACTTTTGCATTCATATCATATGCATCATGAGGTCTCTTAGGGACCAAAATTTGTTTCTATATGTTGTTATTTAAGCCCGTTCTACTGAGTCGACATAAAGATTTTAACCTTCGCCTTCTCAATTAGAATGTCCTTAAATATGGGCAGCCGTAAGACCCCAATTTTGACCCTAAGATCCCTCATGCAATTCCATCATAAGCATAAGCATTAGAATCATACCTTGGCATCCTCTTTACCCCTTTTCATTGGGTTTGTTTTGGGAGAGATCACCAAGCACTTTTTGATTATATCATACTTGTATTTTATCATTTCACTAACCAAAATACCAAAAATATGTCTTTGTATTTGCCTTACTCTTTTTCAGGAAGGGCATGATCTCATTGATTCATCAAGATCACATCTAGGGTTTGAGACCCTCATGAACAAAGAGCACAACCAAGATTTGATTGAATAATGGTTATGAGTATCATATATGGGTTCCATTGATTACTACATATTATATTGATCAAGTTTTCTTCAAGAGTTTGAGGGTGATTTGCCTTGGAAACCTTAGTTTGACTGGGTATCTTGAGTAACTTCTCCAATAAGCTATCTCACCAATTGATCAAATTTCTCAAGGGAAACTTCAAATATCATCATCTTATGCATATATGATCTACCATGAGCCAATAAAGACAAGAGAATTGAAGGTTAGCAAGTTGGTTGATGGTGGTTGGCCAGATGAATTCATTTGATCAAAACTGGGACTCCCTAGACCCTATCTCCTACAATTTTCACCATATTAAAATGATTCCAAGAGAAAACTTATTCTAAATTACATTTAAAACAACTTTCATGTTGAGACCTAGATCTAGTTTTGCTTGGAAAATCATTTTCTATGTTGAAACATTATAGGTCATTTTGTCTAAACCCTAATTTGAAAGTCAACTTCCCAAGGCAATAACTTGCTCAATGTTTATGAGATGGAAGATTTCCAAGTTGAACAATCAAATTCAATGTGTCTACTTCAATTTTGATGTATGGAGTGGGAGCTAGTTCAACTTTTTTGAGCATGTGATATGAGGCTACATTATAGATCACTTTTGACCTATACCATTGATAAAGTGATTTTTCCAAACTTCAAAAATGCATAACTCTATCATTTCAAATCCAAATGACATGAAATTTGTGACCATTTTTAATGTCTTTGAGATAGATACAACTTTTATGAAGACACTTTTCTCATTTGAAGCTCCTATAGAAAGTTAAGCAAGGTGGAATATTGAGACATATGGCTTGACACTTAGAAAAATTTTGATATGTCAAATTTTTCCAAACTTCCACCTCAAATTTCTCCAAGTTCCAAGATCCATATGAAAGAGTGTTAAACATCAAAATTGTTCCTCTTGATCTCACCTTTCCAAAGAGCTCAAATTCATTCATTTTGGACTTGAAATGCATAGGTTGCGCATGACTTAAACATGCTGATATCATTTGGCATGGATCAATCTTCAAGCATCAATGTTCATTTGCCTTGCAATCTAAGCTAACTTCAAAGCATCTGATCTTCAAATTTGGACCTTCAGCTATCATTTCACGGGCCTATGCGCACCCATGCAGCATTACATCATATTTGCCAAATTTGGAAAGTAAAAGTGAGTGTGCAATTATCACATGATTCAGCTATAAATAGAGCTTCAAACGCTCAGAATTGAGAACACCATTGCGCCAGCTTTGATCCCCCATTGAAAAACCTTCATTCTCAAAGTATAAATATGATAAATTCATTTGAATTTGAGCTTGAATCTCCACTATTTTGGAATTCAATTCTCCAGGAATCCGTTGCTTCTAAATCATTCAATCCTTCTCCTGCAAGCAAGTTGAGTGAGTCCAAGCACAAGCAAGATCAAGATCTATCAAGTTCAGACCTCCATCGAAGGTAATTTTCAGAAAATTTAAACCCTTCGATTCTCTTAAATTCTTGCTCAATTCCATTGATTCTTTGGTTGTCTGAAGTCCTACCAATGTAGGCAAGAAGATTGAGTCGCTTTGAGGTCGAATCGAAGCAACTCAGTTCATGTATCTCAAATTTCAAATCCACATATCTCTTAATATATTTGGAATTGGAATGAATGGAGGTCAGATTCGAGCTCAGTGCCATTTTTTCTTCAAGATCATGTCCTTGTTTTTCTTTTTGGTGATGGTTCATCTTGACCAGTCCGGTGAGGTTCACCGGAGAAGGTGACCAGAGCTCTGGCTCCGACGATGACTTGGCAAGACTGTGAACCATAGGATCCATGTACCATGTTTTAATCTTGATCGTCCCTTTTAATTACCATTGGTACATCGCAGTTGACTAAGATACATGTGGAACGCGCGCCTTGGATCATCATATCTGCCACCTCAATTAATGAGGGAGATTTGATGGTCCACGTAAATTAGAATTTCTGAATTTTTATTTTTATTGTATTTTCTTTTATAATTCATATTAAATTAAATATTAATCCAAAAAATATGGGACTTTCACCAAAAAATTTCAAATATTTTTCTCTTTCATATTCTGAATTAAAATTAATTTTTTGATCATTATTAATATTTTTCATGAATTCATTGATTTTGCATTTGTTTTTAATTGTTTAAAAATATTTTTAAATGTCCAAAAATTATGAAATTTTCTCTCATGGCCATTCCTTTGGTGTTTTAATGGGATTTTAGGAATTGGACAAAATATATTTGAATTAAATGCACTATTTTATTATTTTTAATTGAATAAATGTCATTTAATTTTGTTGACCATTTGTATTGACGTGTTTGAGTTTGCTTGTTTGTTGTTGGGCCTTGGTCAAGGTTGATTTGACTTTGTCAAGTTAATATCATTGGATTTAGGGGATTGATGGAATGTACATTCCATCTCCCAAAATGAATGAATGATATTAATTTAATAAAAATCCTCCTTTGACCAATTTGTGATCTCATTCATCCCCTTCCCAATTCATCTCATTCCTCTTCTTCATTCATTCATTTCCATTTGGCCTATGACATCTCAAAATCCTAATGCTAGTTGATTGAAAAATTAACATGAGTATGGATGAGATTAGGCCACACCTTTTATATATTTTTTTTTGTGTGGCATGTCTCATGAGCATAGTTCATAATATTATGTCTCTAACATGCATTAACACCAAAAGACTATTTATCGGCCTCAAATAGTTATGACTTTTACATAAGTCCAATTACGATTACTTAACATAGCGCTAAATTTGTGACATAAAAGGCATAAGCATTCTAGTTAGTGAGATTGTAAGTCTCCACTCTTTCATGGTACTGTGTGGAAACTTGGTCTTTTTTCCTTCCTTTGGAAGATGTTTTGGTTCAAGGATCCATGCTTGTGATAAGTGGGTTGAGTATTCTCCAAAGAATGCCTTGAAATGAAAAGCAAAACAAAACTAATTACTAACTTACTAACTATTAACTTTTAATTTCAAGCTTTTACTTTAATGCAATTTACTTTTAGCACTCTATTTCATTTGCCATTATTCATATCATTCTAATTGTTTATGTTAATGCAATTTTCACTTTGTCCATTTAGACCATATTGTGTGATATATTTTGTTTGTGTATGCTTTGTTTGTTTGTTAGGTCTTTGACCATTAATGCATATAATAATAACAAAAACCCTAAAAAACTTTTGAGTGGACTCTTGGATTGATCTTGGGCAAATTGACTTAAAATCTAGGCAACCTTCCTTTGCTAATGGACTTGGCCAATGCCAATTTGTTGAAGAACCAAATGCTTGTAATCTGAAATTCATCTGCTACATCATTCAAGACCTCTTTGAGTTCATCTGCAACATGATCATTGTGAAGCTGTTATTTTGAACCTGTGACTTGTGGAATTCATCTGTTACATGGGCTAATTTGAAGAAGATCATGTAGTGGATAAGCTTGGATGAGGCCATCTTTATTTGATGCCTTGCTCTTCAAGATAATATAATTATGCATTTGTGTGTTGTTTGATTCTAAAAAGTCCAAGGGATTTCTGGGTTTCTATTGACATACTTGTCTATTGGATTGTTACCCATTTGGTCAGATCTTTTCAACTCTAAAATTTTAATTCTTGTGCATAGGATAGTCTCTTCATCTTCTCCCCTTCTCATTAATTTAAAAATCTCTTCCTCCATTTTTCAAAATCTTCTTTGAGTGAACTACTTTTGTTCTAAGCTTTGACCACCTTTTGCAAAAAGATAGAAACTTTGGCCTTATGCCATTGCATTTTTAAACTTCTTTTCTTAAATTAAACTTGTAAGTAGACTTAACTATACTTGACTTAAACTTTCAAAAATCCAAAAAGAACTAACTCATTCAAACTATTTTTAGGCCGTTATGCCTTTCAAACTTAAATTTTGTTAAAATCAATGCATCCACTTTGAAATTTGTATCACGAACTACGAGGTTTTGATCCCTCATTTTTATGTTGGTACATAGGCACAAGACCGAAGGTCTTGTCAAACACAAAAATATAATTAATGAATTCTTTTCTCATCCCCCCATTCTATTTGTTTGTGAACATCACTATGTACAAATTACATATGCACACAAAAAGGGCTCCCTAGGAGTACCTAGGACACTTTGGGTGCTAACACCTTCCCTCTGTGTAACCAACCCCCTTGCCTGTGATCTCTGACTTTTATTAGTTTTTATTTGAAAACTTATTACTTTTTTGGGTTTTGTTCGTACTTTTTCCCTTTTCCCTTGGAAACAATAAAAGCGCGGTGGCGAATCTTGTTAATTGATCTCTAGCTTGTCAATAGCTTGATGATCATGAATTTCCCACTAGACGTACCAACATAAAAATGAGGGATCAAAACCTCGTAGTTCGTGATACAAACTTCAAAGTGGATGCATTGTTTTTAACAAAAATTAAGTTTGAAAGGCACAAAGGCCTAAAAATGGTTTGAATGAGTTAATTCTTTTTGGCTTTTGAAAATTTTAAGTCAAGTATAGTTAAGTTTATTTACAAGTTTGATTTAAGAAAATAAGTTTGAAAATGCAATGGCATAAGGCCAAAGTTTCTATCTTTTTGCAAAAGTGGTAAAAGTTTAGAACAAAAAAAATGGTTCATACAAAGAAGACTTTGAAGAAAATGGAGGGAGAGATTTTGAAATTTAAGAAATGGGGAGAAGATGAAGAGACTACCCAATGTACAAAATTAACATTTAAGGGTTGAAAATATTTGACCAAATGGGTAGCAATCCAATAGACAAGAATGTCAGTATAAACACACAAATACACAATTATATTATCTTTAAGAGCAAGGCATCAAATAAAGATGGTCACATCCAAGCTTATCTATTCCATGATCTTCTCCAAAATAGCCCATGTAACAGATGAATTCCACAAGTCACAAGTTCAAAATAACAGCTTCATAATGATCATGTTGCAGATGAACTTAGAGATGTCTTCAAAGATGTGTTAGATGAATTTCAAATTTCAAGCACTTGCTTTCTCAACAGGTTGGCATTGGCCAAGTCCTTTAGCATAGGAATGTTGCCTAGGTTCCAAGTCCACTTGTCCAAGATCAATCCAACAGTCCACGCAAAAGTTTTTTAGGGTTTTTGTTTTTATTATGTACATTAATGGTCAAAGACCACATAAACAAACAAAGTATACACAAATGAAATATGTCACACAATATGGTCCAAATCGACAAAGTGAAAATTGCATTAACATAAACAATTAGAATGGTATGAATAATGGCAAATGAATAAAAGCAAGAATTAAATGGCATTAAAATGAATGGCTTGAAAATAAAAGTTAGTAGTCAATAGGTTAGAAGTTAGTATTGTTTTGCTTTTGCTTTTGAATTTGAAGTCATTCTTTGGAGAACACTCAACCCACTTATCACAAGCATGGATCCTTGAACCAAGACATCTTCCAAAGGAAAGAAAAAATGGCAAGTTTCCACACAATACCATGAAAGAGGGGAGACTTACAATCTCACTAACTAGAATGCTTATGCCTTTGATGTCAAAATTTTAGCGCTATGTTAAGCAATCGTAATTGGACTTATGTAGAAGTCACAACTATTTGAGGTCGGACAATAAAATTTTGGTGTTAATGCATGTTAGAGACATAGTATAATGAACTATGCTCATGAAACATACCACACACAAAAAAGAATATGCAAAAGGTGTGGCCTAATCTCATCCATACTCATGTCAATTTTTCAATCAACTAGCCTTAGGATTATGAGATATCATAGGCCAAAATGGAATGAATGAATGAAGAAAGGGAACAAGATGAAGTGGGGGGGGGGGGGGGGGGGGGGGGGAATGGATGAAATCACAAATTGGTCAAAGGAGGACTTTTACTAAATTAATATCATTCATTAATTTTGGGAGATGGAATGTACATTCCATCAATCCTCTAAATCCAATGATATTAATTTGACAAAGTCAAATCAACCTTGACCAAGGCCCAACAACAAGATTCAAACATAAACAAGTCATCACAATTGGTTAACAAATTTATTTGGCATTTATTCAAATTAAAATACTAAAATAGTGCATTTAAATTAAATATGGTTTGTAGGTCAAACAAGGTCAAAGGACCAAGATAAAAAATTTCATAGTTTTTGGACATTTAAAAATATTTTTAAACAACTAAAAACAGATGCAAAATCAATTAATTCATGAAAAATATTAATAATGATCCAAAAAATAATTTTAATTCAGAATATGAAAGAGAAAAATTTTTGAATTTTTTTTTGTGAAAGCCCCATATTTTGTGGATCAATATTGAATTTAATATGAATTATTGAAAATAATGCAATTAAAATGAAAATTAAAATATCAGAAAAAACGTGGACCAATTGTTCTCCCTCATTAATTGAGGTGGCGGATCAAGTGGCCAGAAACACGCGTTCCACCATGCACATGAGTCAGCGCGTCATAACATTGGTATTCAAAAGGAACGATCATGATTAAGACAAATTAAGAGGATCCTGTGGTTGTGAGAGATGTCAACACATCGCCGGAGTTGTAGCTCTGGTCTTCTTCTCCGGTGGACCTCACCGGACTGGTCCACCATCAACCATCACCAAAATTAAAAACAAGGACATGATTTCAAAGTAAAAATGGCACTGAGTTCGAATCTGGCCTCAATTCACTCTAACTCCAAGTATATTGAGAGATACATGCAGTTGAAACTTGAGGTACATGAACTGAGTTGCGTCGATTTGGCCTCAAAGCAACTCAATCTTCTTGCCTACATTGGTAGGACTTCAGACAACCAAAGAATCAATAGAATTGAGCAATAATTTGAGAGAATCGAAGAGATCAAAATTTCTGGAAAATACCTTCAATGGAGGTCTAGATTCAACTGTTCTTGATCTTGCTTGTGCTTGATCTCACTCTAAATGCTTGCAGATGAAGGATTGAATGCTTACAAGGCTGTGGATTCCTAGATATTTGAATTTCAAAACAATGGAAATTCAACCTCAAATTCAAATGAATTTCTCAGGCTTATCCTTTGCAATGTGAGGGTTAGAGATGGGGGATCAAAGCTGGCGCGAATGTGTTTTGATTTCTAAGCATATAGAGCTCTATTTATAGCTGGATCATGTGATATTTGCACCTTCCAAATGACTTTCCAAAATTGGAAATGAGTGATGCATGTGTGCATGGGAGTGTACAGGCCCATGAAATCATTCCATTTGATCCATATTTGAGTATGAATGAGTCTGAAAGCAACTTGGGATGCAAGGCAAATGTACATTGAAGTTTGAAGTTTGATCTTTGTCAAGTGATGACACCATGTTCATGCCATGTGCAGCCTATGCATTCCTTATCCAAAATGAATGAATTTAAGCTCTTTGGAAAGGTGAGATCAAGAGGAACAACTTCCATGTTCAACATTTTTCTATTTGGAGTTTGTAACTTGAAGAAATTTGAGGTGGAAGTTTGTAAATTTTTGACATATCAAAATTTTTCTAAGTGTCAAGCCATATGTCTCAATATTCCACCTTGCTTAACTTTTTAGGTGAGCTTCAAATGAGAAAAGTGTCTTCATCAAAGTTGTATCTATCTAAAATACCTTAAAAATGGTCACCAATTTTATGTCATATGGATTTGAAATGATAGAGTTATGCATTTTTGAAGTTTGGAAAACTCACTTGATCAATGGTATAGGTCAAAAGTGACCTATAATGTAACCTCATATCACATTCTCATAAAAGTTGAATTAGCTCCCACTCTAAACATAAAAGTTGAAGTAGACACATTGAATTTGATTGTGAAACTTGGAAATCTTTCATCTCATTAAAAATGAGCAATTTATGGCCTTGGGAAGTTGACTTTCAAATTAGGGTTTAGACAAAATGACCTATAATGTTTCAACATAGAAAATGCTTTTCCAAGCAAAACTAGCTCTAGGCCTCAACATGAAAGTTGTTTGGAATATTATTTAGAGTAAGTTTGATCTTGTAATCATTTTAATATGGTGAAAATTATAGGAGATAGGGTCTAGGGAGACCCAGTTCTGATCAGATGAATCCATCTGGCCAACCACCATCGACCAACTTGCTAACTTCCAATTCTCTTGACTTTCTTGGCTCATGGTAGATCATATATGCATAGGTTGATGAAATTTTAAGTGTACCTTGAGAAATTTGGTCAATTGGTGAGATATCTTATTGGAGAAGTTACTCAAGATACCCAGTCAAACTAGGGTTTCCAAGGCAAATCACCCTCAAACTCTTGAAGAAAACTTGATCAATATAACATGTGCAGATCATTGGGACTCATATATAATGCTCATAACCATTCTTGTGTCAATCCATGGTTGTGCTCTTTGTCATGAGGGCCTCAAACCCAAGATATGAACTTGCTAGATCAATGGAATCATGCCATACCTACAAAAGAGCTAGGCAAATGCAAAGACATATTTTTGGTATTTTGGTTAGTAAAATGATAATATACAAGTATGATACAATCGCATAGTTCTTGGTGATCTATCCCAAAACAAACCCAATGAAAGAGGGGTAAGGAGGACACCAAGGTATGATCCAAATGCTAATGCTTATGATGGAATTGCATGAGGGATCTTAGGGTCAAACTTGGGGTCTTACAAAACTTGCTGAGGAAGTAACACAAGATACCTAGATGAATTAGGGTTTCCAAGGCAAACAAGTTTCAATCTCTTGAGGAATTATTGATCAAATTTACAAATCAAGAACACGGGGATTCATATATGATGCTTAGAACCATTATGAACCTTTACTTGATTGATCTCTTGAATTGAGGGTCTCAAACCCTAGTTGCGAACTTGGTGGGGGCACCAATGGACACACACACCTATAAAAGAAACAAATCTACACATAGACATATTTTTGGTATTTTTGTTAGTAAAGAAAGAAAAATAAAGTATGATAAAATCAAAGGTGCTTGGTGATCTCTCCCAATACAAACCCAATGAATGAGGGGTGAGGAGGATACCAAGGTGTGATCCCAAAGCCAATGTAAATTATGAGATATCATGAGGGATATTAGGATCAAAATTGGGGTCTTACAATTAGGAATTATGTTCCAACTTTGTTGGGTGATATATACTTCTCTCTACATTTGATAAATTCTAAGGGTGGTAGAACAATTGTGTGGTGTGTTCTTCTTCTATACAAGTGGTTTATTTCGCACTTGACTCAGACACCTATTTTCTTGGAGAACCAATAATGTCTATGGTGGTCTTAGAGACTCATGCCTCTCACTAATGATGATATTGATTGGTATGATTCTGCTTTTGATGGTGTGGATATTATTGATAGTTGTGGGGAGTTCTAGTGTGCCTCTCATTGGTACATAACATTGGCTCGTCGTCAGCTTGGGTTCCCCTTGAGAGGTAAACCTAGTACGTTAAGTTAGAGGGTCTATTCTATAAGGAGGGTAAAGATACCCAACATTTGAAGAACAGAATGGGGCATGCATGGCATAATATACATAGGAAAGGAAGATCAGAGTTTGGTCCATGCAACTGTGTAGCTTTGGAAGCTTACACTATTTGGATGAAGAATAGAGCTTTGGAGCCTAAGATGTCGTACGCCTGTGAAATACATATGTTTATGGTTATGGATGAGCCATCAACTATCCCTAACGAATATGTAGAGTAGTTGGAAGACGCACTCTCCAAGATGAAGCAAGAGAAAGATTTGTGGGAAGAGTGGTTTCATGCGTTGAACCGCAAGCATGTGGAGTTGCAGATTGAGTCGAGAGACAAAGATTCACTTATTGAGGTTCTTGAAGAGCGTGCAGTGAAGAGATAGAGAGAGCCCGAGGATTTATTTTTCTCTAGTATGCCTCAGCCTTCCGGTGCTTGAAAGAAGATTGTTGATTGACTCGTCCTCGTGAAAGCTCAGATGCAGATAGCCTTTGAGTCAGAGATTAGATGCATCCGTAGGAAGTACACTCCCTTGGCCAGTTCAACTAATCCAGTTGCTAAGGATTCTTAGAATGACATTTTCCTTTTCTCTTGTATTTAGATTTTGGTTTCTGAAATTGTACTCAGTGTAATCCTTCCAAAATTTATGAATAGAAAGAGATTTTATGGTCAAAATTGTTATTATTGCTGATTATTGTTATTAATTGAAATATTAACAAAACCTTATATATTTCTTGAAAATTAAAATAAAAAACATTGCATTACATGCATCATTTGCATAAGCAGGTTTCTTCAGCCAAATGTCTTATCAGTTCTTCTCCAGTGTATCAGTCAAGTTGACTCATCACTATAATACTCGAGCTAATCACAGAGAAGAATGGATCATATAGAATAGGAAAACAAAGAACTCAAGGAAGATATTTTTAGGCTCACTGCTTTGATGGAGTCTGTTACCACTGCTCAGAATCAACTATCTCCGTGTCCCGCAACTCCTCCTCCTCAAAGGACTGTTACTTCAGAGATCGCTTCAATGTTTGCACATGTTGTTGTTGCCAGCTAATATGCGCCTGCCATGCCTGCTGGGTTCCCTTAGGGAATTCCACCCAACTTTGTGCCTGAAGGGTACACTCCAACATTTGCTTCCATGCCAGCATCTAGCCCAGTCCTGTCTGTGCCTCCTCCCGTTGTGCATACTCTGCCTCGTACTAAGGAAACCATCTACCATTCTGAGCCGTCCGAAGGCCCCGATGTTTATAAGAAGATGGATGAGATGAAGGATCAATTTCTTGAGCTACGTAGGGAATTGAAGACCCTAAGAGGGAAGGATTTGTTTAGTAAAAGTGTTGTTGAGCTGTGTTTGGTGCCTAATGTCAAGATTCTGGTGAAGTTCAAGGTCCCAGACTTTGAAAAGTATAAAGGGAATACTTTCCCTCTGACTCATCTTGTCATGTATGCTAGAAAGATGTCTAATCAGACCGACAATGATCAGTTACTCATCCATTACTTTTAGGACAGTCTTACTGGTGCTGCACTCAGATGGTATATGGGCTTGGACAATACTAATGCCCATACTTGTAATGACTTGGGCGAGGCTTTCGTCAAGAAATACAAGTAAAATATTGATATGGCTCCGGATCGGGATCAATTGAGATCGATGTCTCAGAAGGACAAGGAGCATTCAAATAATATGCTCAAAGATGGAGAGAGTTTGCTGCTCAAGTTAGTCCACCTCTAGAGGAGAAAGAAATGACCAAGATCTTTTTGAAGATGCTGAGTTCATTTTACTATGAATGTATAATTGCATGTGCCCCTAATGATTTCACTGAGATGGTGAACATGGGGATGAGATTAAAAGAAGGCATCCGAGAAGGACGATTATCCAAAGATGAAGCGTCAGCGAGCAAACAATATGGTGGTAGTTTCTCCAAGAGGAAGGAAGGGGAAGCCAATGCAGTGTCAGCAGGAAGACAAAGAAAACCCTTTGTGAAGAAGAAATCTCCGCCCCATTAACATCATCATCAAGTATCATCAGTAATTCCACTTTTTACCAATAATTCAACTAATCAACCAGTCCCTGTTCAGCAACAACATCAACAACAACCATAACAACGTACCAACTTCAACAACATCAATCATCATCAGTATTTTGAGAGGAAGAATGTCTCTTTTGACCCTATTCCTAGGACATATACAAAATTGTATCCCTCTTTGGTAGTTAAAATTTTAATTCAACCCATAAATCCTCCACAAACTCCTGAACCTGTGCCATGGTGGTTCAAGCCTGACTCACACTATTCTTTTCATTAGGGAGATCCTGGCCACGATATTGAAAACTGCTATCCTTTGAAATACGAGGTTCAGAAACTAATCAAGAGCGATATGGTGTCCTTTGAGGACAAAGCACCCAATGTCAAAGCAAATTCGTTGCCTCCTCATGGCAATGCCTCTATGAATATGGTGGACGGTTGTCCTGGTGAATTTAGAGTTTATGATTTCCGCCACATCCGAAGATCTTTGGTGGAGATTCATAAGGATATATGCTTGGTTAGTGATTATGAACATGACCATGACGGTTATGTTGTTTGAAGCAAAAATCCTCGAGGATGTGTAATTGTCAAGAGGGATATTCAGAGGCTGATGGATGAAGGTCTTATTCAAGTCAACCAATCCCGAAATTGGGGCAATGATGTGAATGTGATAGTGCCGGTGTTCAAGACCCCTGAGCGGGTAGTTATTCTGTTTGATAGCAGCAACAACAATAATGTCAACATATCGGTATCACCATTGGTCATACGGTTAGCGGACCCCGTCCCCTATTCATCCGATAAAGTTGTGTTGTATAAGTACAATGCTACCATGATTAAGAATTGGAAAGAGGTTCCTCTTCTCGCTACAAATTCAGTGGTGAGCATTGTGAATATAGTGAAGGTGACATGTAGTGGTCGTGTTTTTGAGCCTGTATCTCCAAAAATTGTGGAAGATATTTCAGCAGGAAAGAAGTCAGATGTTCCTATAGTAAATTCGGTTAGTGCTCCAACTTGTCAGTCTGGTGAATCCAGTAGGTTGAAGGCTAATGATGATGATGAAGTGTTATGTCTGATCAAGAAGAGTGAGTTCAACGTTATGGAGTAGTTGCTCTAAACACCGTCAAATATTTCCGTATTGTCACTATTGATGAACTCTGAAGCACATAGGGAAGCTTTGTAGAAAATGTTAGAGCAAGCCTATGTGGAGCATGATGTTACTGTGGATCAGTTTGACCATATTGTTGCTAATATGACTTCTTGTAATAACTTGAGCTTTGTGACGAAGAACTTCCCGAGGAAGGTAGAAATCACAATTTGGCACTCCACATTCAATGAACTGCAAAGAGGACACTCTGTCTAATGTATTGTTTGATAGTGGTTCATCATTGAATGTGTTTTCCAAGTCAACTTTGGCAAAAATGTCTTATCAAGAGGCACCAATGAGGTACAATGGTGTTGTGGTCAAAGCGTTTGACGGTTCCCGAAAACTATCATTGGAAAGGTGGACCTTCCGGTTAAGATAGGTCCGAGTGATTTTCAAATTACTTTTCAAGTAATGGACATTCACCCGGCCTACAACTGTTTGTTGGGAAGGCCATGGATCCATGAAGTTGGGGTTGTGACGTCTATTTTGCACCAGAAGTTAAAATTTGTGAAGAATGGAAAGCTTGTCGTTATTGGTGGAGAGAAATCACTTCTATTGAGCCATTTGTCATCCCTCACCTATGTAGAAGCTAAAGAGGAAGTTGGAATATTGTTCCAAGCTTTGTCTATTATTGATGAATTGAAGAAGACTGAGGCATCCATGTCTTCTCTAAAGGATGCACAAGAGTCTATTCAGGCTGGCAGCACTGACAAGTGGGGTCGTGTGGTAGAAGTTGTTGAGAATAAGAACAAGGTTGGGATAGGGTTTTGCAAAGGGCCATTCAACGTCAACGCCAAGGTTATACAACAAGTTTTTCGCAGTGGAGGGTTCATTCACAAGGATGATCAACACTCAACTGCAGTTATTGAAGACAATGATGAAGACGAAACTTATGCCAATTTTGTGACACACATCCAGACTTGCAACAATTGGGTTGTTGTAGACATTCCTGTCATTGTACATCATTAAAGTAATTGTTTTATTGTTAAGGAAAAAATCCTTCTCCTACGCCTAAGGGAGAAGTGAAACGTTGTTGGACATTTCCTTATTATCATCAATAAAAATACAATTTTATTCATCCACATCTATGATGATTTATTTTTACTTTTTGCTTTTTCTGAAAATGGTACTCATAAAAAACATAATTTTTTCCCATATCTGCATAATATTTGCTTGCACTCCACTTCTCTAAAATAAAAATATCAAATTATTATGCAGGTTGGTTCTCAAACCCATTGAATGTAATGATCCTACTCCCTCTCCCAACTTTGATTTCCCTGTGTTTGAAGCTGAGGAAGAGAATGATGATGAAGATATGTCTGATGAGTTGTCCCAGTTGCTTGAGCACGAGGAAAGAACCATTCAGTCGTTTGAATAGCAGATTGAATTAGTCAACTTAGGTTCCAAATATGATGTAAAGGAAGTCAATATCGGGTCTCAACTGTGTCTAGAAGTTAAGAAGGGGTTGGTTGATCTTCTCTGTGAATATTCTAATGTGTTTGCTTGGTCCTATCAAGATATACCTGGGCTAGATTCTGATATTGTGGAGCATAGATTTCCTTTGAAGCCAGAATGCTCGTCGGTCAAGCAAAAATTGAGAAGAACTCATCCTGATATGGCAGTGAAGATTAAGGAGGAATTGCAGAAGCAGATTGATGCTGGATTTCCTGTTACCTCCGAGTATTTGCAATGGGTGACCAATATTGTTCCTGTTCCTAAGAAAGATGGAAAAGTCCATATGTGCATTGATTATTGAGATTTGAATAAAGCCAGACTGAAAGATGATTTTCCTCTACCACACATTGATATGTTGGTAGACAATACAACTAAATTCAAAGTCTTTTCATTTATGGATGGATTTTCCGATTATAATCAGATCAAGATGGCACCCGAAGATATGGAGAATACCACATTCATTACACCTTGCATTGCTTGAAGATTATGGTATTGCACATCTTATGGGCTGAAACCCTAATTCTTGACTTTGCTCCTATGGGATTTGGTGTTTGACCTTTTATGTAAATAACCTGACTTCTGAACCCTAATTGTGGGTCCATGGTTTGAGGTGTTGCCTGTGGAGCTTTGGGCTTCGTTTGAAACCATAATCAGGGATAGTTGGTATTCAGGTGCTTTGCTGGTTTGGCTTTCTGATCTACCCTAGTCCTTGGCTTTGAGGTTTGTGAACCATATGGTTTGCATTGAGGTAGTGGAAACCCGGGTTATGGTTCATGGCATCGATGTGCCACTTGAGTTGACTTCTCACCTGGCTCGAGATTCTTGATTGATACATAGCTTTGAACTTTGACCTAGTAAACCTTAATTCATGGTGTTATATGATTGATTCAATCATGTTTGCATTCATGTTTCATTGACCTCATGGTCTCATGATCCATTTGATTCGAGTCTTATTTCATTCCCACTCCATCCATTACTTTCATTGTTTTATTAAAATATCAAGGTTCATTCTTGCTTTGATTTATAGTCCCATTGATACAAATTCATTGTCCATTTGATCAAGTCATTATGTGACCCATTAATTCAATTTCATTCATTCATTCAAAGAAATTGAAGCCATTATGCCTCACACACGACCCCATACATCAAAACAAAGGAAAAACCCATTTTGCATGATGGAAATCAATTACCGTGTTTGGGAAATCAACTTTCCTGCTCCAGTGGCCAAAAAATGCATTTTTGGATGAGGGAAATTGATTACCATGTTTGGGAAATCGATTTCCCTGCTCCTGTAGCCAAAAAATGGCATTTCTGGACGATGGAAATCGATTGCCATGGTTGGGAAATCGATTTCCCCTGCTCCAGTAGCCAAAAAACAAATTTTCATGATGAAAATCGACTTCCATGCTTGGTAAATCGATTTCCCCTGGAACAGTGGGCCAAAATACAATATTTTTCAGCAATAATGTAGTTCCTTTGCACTCCAAAACAGTTCCAATGCTTGCACCAATGCACATTGAAATCTCTACATAATTATGCAGCAACCAACCATAACATTCATGCATTAAACCAAGTATTCTCAAAACTTCAAATCATCAACTTTATGTTATTCTAACATCCCCCAACTGTCATAACAGTCCCAAACTAATTCCAAACCACATCAAACTAATTCTAAACCACTTCAAACTAATTCCAAATCATTTTAACTAATTTCAAGCCTCATTTAACTAATTCCAAGCCACATCAAAAGTAACTCTGAACCTCCATTTGATCCAAATCTGTAACCTATATAAACATAAGGGGGAGAAAAAAACTCAGAACTAAGTTTGGGGTTACTCTTGGAAGTGAGCAAAGTTTAAGTTTGTGGTTGGGGTACTAGAGAAAAAATGGTTAAAAATTCAAATTTTTGTGAAAGTAAGGAGTTAAAAATAACTTCTTAAAAAAAAGAAGAGAAAAAGAATGCAAAATGAATATTGAGGACCATAATAGCAATATCTGTAGTACCATTAATAAGGAAATGAATGGGATGATAACAAAAGGAGAACTAAACACCTAACTCATCATTCTCTCAAATTACTCATTGCAACTTCAACTTTTCTCGTCTCACTTCATCTTCTTCAATTTCCTTCCCTACACCAAAGCTCAAATAACCATTGGAGAAAGCTTCACATTTATGTTTGTTATCAATTGAGATAAACCTCTTGCATTCAACAATCATCCCTACATTGACATAAACAACATTAACAACAACAATTCAATTCATAATTTTTCAGAGTTGATTCTTGAAGAGGAAGGGTTCATAGAGGAAGTAGAATATTAAAGGTTCAAAGTAGCATACTGTAAGACCCCAATTTTGTCCCTAAGATCCCTCATGGCATCATAACATTACATTTGCATAGCCTCAAGGATCTTTGAGCATCTTGGTTCCTTTTCCCTTTGGGTAGGACTTCTTGAGAATGGTTTGAGATCACCAAGCATGATTGAATTGTATATCATTGTTTTGCTCATTTTTTTTACTAACCAAAAGCATAAAAATATGTCACTAACATCTTTTGTTTGTAGCTTGAGCAATCACAAGGTCCAAAGCTTCTAGGAGATCCTGTGTGCAACGACATGGCCAAGAGGAGATGAAAGCAAGCATGGTAATGGTTCCCAAGGCTCTCATCCATCAAATATGCCTCCCTATCATCTCAATTCATCATTTTGATCAAAGCAAGTCAAAGGGTTTGGGGTATTGTTCTTCAGAGAAACCCTAAATCATTTGTGCACCACAATGCCTTGCTCATGAAGCAACCTCAGCCCATGGTCAAATACAATCAAGGGAAGTTCTTTAATTCATCATTTCATGCATATTTTAACTTATTTTAGTGTCCTCAATCATCAATTCATCAAGATATGAGTCATGGACTTGAGAAGTTGATCAGTCAATTCATCTGACTATTTTGAAATGCACTGAGACCTAACTTTTTATGTGTTAGTCAAATGGAGATGGTTCCAAAATAAAAAACGTTCTTAAGGACAATATGAACAACTTTCATGTTCATCAAAATTTTATTTGAAGCTTGGAAAACCATCTTCCATTCCAATACATTATAGGTCATTTTGACTGAAACCCTAATTTTGGGTCAACTTCCCAAGGACATAACTCATTCATTTTTTATAATTATGAGGTGGTATAAAATGCATTGGAAAGCTTAAGATGTCTACTTCAAATGTTATGTTGAACAAAATTTCAAAATCTCAAAGAAAATACATGTGATAATGCAAGAAATTATAGGTCCCTTTTGACCAAATGCATTAAAAGTCAAAAAAGTCCAACTTCAAGTGCCCATAACTCTTTCATCAAAAATCCAAATGATGCAAAAATTAAGTCCATTTTTATTGTCTTGAAATGATCTACAACTTTGAAGTTGGAGGTTTTTTCATTTGAGGCTTGCATCATCAAAACAGAAGGGCTTGAAAGTTGGCCAATTTTAGAAACTTTGCATTGACATGTTTTGCACATCACACTTTAAACTCAAATTTCATAAATTTGCACATTCCAAATGGACTTTTGACCAACATAGCATTTGTTCCTCATACAAAAACCTTTCCAACCATTACACATATGCCTATGCTTGGATTTTCTAAATGGCACTTTCGAAGAGATAATTATTTAGGTACAAATGGAGAATTCACATTGAATCTTGAAATGCAAGCTATTGCAAGGCAAGTTACACGTCCAAATCAATTCATGGTGCTATCAGCTTGCAAATCCATCATATTTTGGGCCTCACATGCGCCTGTACAGGCCCATGCATGGAGGACCCAAAGCTTCATGCACACGAGTTTCTTCTCATTTGGCATCAGCTCCAACTATAAATACATTGCCATGCTCACTCATTTGCGACGCCAATTCAACCTGAAATACTGCAGAAATATTTCCCTAACCATCACTAGAGAAGCAAGCTCACTTTTCTCATCAGATTTGAAATTCAACTTCATCTGGTTGAATTCTCAGATCTAGTGCTTCTAAACCTTCATCATTTATCCCATAGAACTTCTGTTTTGATAAAGCAGGCAAGGTTTCAAGCTCAAGTTACCAGAATTCAAACTTATTCTTCAACTAGTAATTTCTTCGATTCTCATCATCCATGGACCTTTTTGCTTGGATCTAATGTTTTCTGAAGTCCTCACTTGAGAGGCAAGCTAGTGGTAGCTTCAATTTCGCTTTTCCCTGATCTGCATTTTTCATACCTGAATCTTCCACCTCAGAATTCTCCATTTATAGAGATCTTGAGCATGATTCAAGGTTACAGGGGTGATGTACATCACCCTAGCTTCATTTTGGTATAAGGATTGTGTATTTTCATGGAGGTTTAAAAACCTGCAAGTTTGGCCGGAATTTGCAGACTCACCGGAGAAGAAGGTGGCTCCGGTGGCCGCCTCTCTCCAGTTTGAATGCTGACCGTTGGATGTACATCTCAGGTTTTAATCTCAGCCATGCATTGTGTTTACTTTCATTAATTCATCATGTTTCGCGTGGACTAAGGCCTACCGTGTGGATGCGCTCCTGGACCATCAGATGTTGCCACGTCAATTAATGAGTACCATCAGACGCTCCTGGTTTTTTTCTAATTTTTATTTTCTGCTTTTATTTTCTTTAATTCCACTTATTTTCAAAAATTAATATCTCTTTCATTTTTTATCCAAAAATTATGGGACCAATTGCATTATTTCCCAAATAAATTCTAGTTTCTATTTCTTATTTTTAATATTTTTTATTTCACCATTTGGTATTTTTTGTGAATTTTCTCTTTTCTGGTTATTTTTAATTCATTTAAAATAGCTTTTGATATTCAAAAAATGCAAAAATATTTTCCTAACCTATTTGGATGATGATGGATCTATGAAAAATATTCTCATCAATTTTTGAATTGATTTGAGATTTATCTGAGATTTTAGTTCAATTAGGTTATTTTTATTCATTTTTAATTGATTAAAAATAGTTTCTGACTTTTAAAAATGCTGAAATTTTTTGTCAAACTTTGTTTGACCTTGTTGTACTTAGGATAAATCACTTGGACCTTTCAAGGTTGATTTGAAGTGATTTTGAAGGTTGACCTTTCCATTTATTTTAATTCAAGTTTTTGGCATGGCAAGTTTTTGGGACTTGGTTCACTAATCAAGACTCCTAACTTGTGTTTGTTGCCTACATTATTTTTGACCGGCCTCAGATAGTTGTGACTTCTACATAAGTTCAATTACGATTGCTTAACATAGCGCTAAATTTGCCTTATGGCACACTAACTACTAACACTAACGATTGCCAATTAACATTTACTTTATGCAATTTACTTCATGCAATTTACTTTTATGCAATTTACAATTCTTGCACATATTATTCATTTGCTTTTTCTCTTTGCTCATTTGAGCACATGTTTATGTTAATGCCATTTGCCTTTTGCTCACTTGAGCACATAATTGTGTATATATTTTTGTGCTTGTGTTTTTGTTTTTGATCGTTGTGAACCAAATACAAGGAAATGGACTTAGTTTCTAGGACTTTCCCTATGCAAAGAAATGGAGAATTGGACTTAGATTTTAGGACCTTCCTTGTGCAAATTTGGAGTAAAAGGATCTTAATGGTGAAGATGGATTAAGAGGACTAAATCTCTAAACTCACTCTTGTCCATTCTTGTTTTACTTCATGGAACTTTTGATGTTTGTTTTCTTGTGCTAGGGGATTCCAAACTTGAGTAACTTTGAGGAGCCATTACCATGAGCATCCAAAGTGTGAGATACAAAAACCATTGGAGGATTCATGAAGCATTCTTTGCTTGATTGATTGCTTAAAGTATTTACTTGTGATTGCTTGTTCCAAAGGATGGGAGCTACTTGGATCATCAATATGATCTCAAGAGAGGAACTCCTAGTGTGGTTCATTTCTTATCCCTCACCTTTTATTTTCCTTAGGACTTAGCCTTTCTTCTTCATCTCTCCACTCTAACCCCAAGCCAAAACTTTTGTGCAAACATTTCACTTGTTTTCAACATTAGAAACCTAAGCCTTATGCTTTTGATTTTCAAACTTTCTTTTCATAACACTTATTTTGAATTGAATCTTTAAGTCAACTTTGATCATTTTTGTATATACTCCTAATTGGTAAATATAACCCATCCAAATGTGCTTTTGTGGTTCCAATGGCCACTCTTCTTAATCAAACTTTTTCATAACCTTTAGCTATTAGGTTTGAGTTATCTTTGTGGTAGATGTAATACTCACCTATATCCTTAGTGACGGACAATGAGTCTTCCATGCTTATTATAGGGTTAACCCCTCACTAGCATGTTGAAGCTATCCTCACATGGTGGATCTTGTGGTTTGATTGAGTTTTCTCCCTTTGATAACAAAAGACCTTAAGGCTTTTGGACCAATCAATTCACCAATTTGTTTTTTTTTAGATTTTTACCCCGAAATACGAGGTTTTGATCCTAATCTTTTTATAAGATGGTACGTAGGCAATGGGTTTATCCATCCAAACACAAAATGTAAATAACTTGTACATTCTCTTCTCATCTCTTCAATCATGTTTGCACAAACAAAATTTTCACAAGACAACAACCTTCACAAGTATGAAAAGGGCTCCCTAGGAGTACCTAGGATGTTTTGGGTGCCTAACACCTTCCCATTGCATAACCAACCCCCTTACCCAGATCTCTGTTTCTTTTACTAGTTTTTGTTAAAAACTTTTAGGTTTTTATTCGCTTTCTAACCATTCCTTTGGATAAATAGAAGTGCGGTGGCGACTCGACTTGTATGGTTTACCTTGGATTTAGTCAATATCTCTAATGGTAACGAATACCCCGCTACACATACATATGTTTTTCACTTCATCTTCTTCACCTTCATCACCTTCAAACTTCAACAAGTTCCAAGACAATCCTCTGTCTTGCAGGTCGCTAAATATCCTTCCATGCTTGTTTGCTGAAATTTTGACACCACATTGTAACTTGTGTAGTGGAGAATCAAAATCCTAAGGTTTGGTGGTTTGATTCTCCTTCATCTCCATTTAATTTCAGATTTTGTGCTTAGGGTTCTTGACTTTAATGGCTTAATTTCCATACTTGATTAACTTGTAGTTATAATGGATGATGGATTAGGATAGAAGAGGTTGAGAGGAGTAAGAAAGTGATGTTTTTTCTTGATTCCAGCCAACTCTGGTGCGGTGGTGCGGAACTCCGGTGGTGGTTCAGAGTTCAAAAATTAATATCTCTTTCATTTTTTAACCAAAAATTATGAGACCAATTGCATTATTTCCCAAATAAATTCTAGTTTCTATTTCTTATTTTTAATATTTTTTATTTCACCATTTGGTATTTTTTGTGAATTTTCTCTTTTCTGGTTATTTTTAATTCATTTAAAATACCTCTTGATATTCAAAAAATGCAAAAATATTTTCCTAACCTATTTGGATGATGATGGATCTATGAAAAATATTCTCATCAATTTTTGAATTGATTTGAGATTTATTTGAGATTTTAGTTCAATTAGGTTATTTTTATTCATTTTTAATTGATTAAAAATAGTTTCTGACTTTTAAAAATGCTGAAATTTTTTGTCAAACTTTGTTTGACCTTGTTGAACTTAGGATAAATCACTTGGACCTTTCAAGGTTGATTTGAAGTGATTTTGAAGGTTGACCTTTCCATTTATTTTAATTCAAGTTTATTTTTAATATTAAAAAATGCCAAAAATATTCTATTCATTTCTTGACTTCCAATCTTCATCTCACTTCTGTTTTTGATTGTTTGACCTTGACTTTCAATGTTATTGGTCAACATATGAGGATTGGTACATTTTATTCCATTAATGCATTTTTATTTTGTCATTTCCATTTCTCTTATTCATCTCCTTCTTCTTCTTCTTCTTTTTCTTTTTGATCAATGAGTTGAAGGTTGATAAGTTAGCATTGATTAGAGGGATTTAACCTTCCTTGATTCAAATCTAATTCATCTTGATCAATTGATCAAGTGAATGGCTTTGCATTAAGGATAGGTTGTCTTTTAAATCATGCAAAAGGCTTAAACCAATACAAGATCAATTCTCATTTTCTTTTTGGCATGGCAAGTTTTTGGGACTTGGTTCACTAATCAAGACTCCTAACTTGTGTTTGTTGCCTACATTATTTTTGACCGGCCTCAGATAGTTGTGACTTCTACATAAGTCCAATTACGATTGCTTAACATAGCGCTAAATTTGCCTTATGGCACACTAACTACTAACACTAACGATTGCCAATTAACATTTACTTTATGCAATTTA
Source organism: Lathyrus oleraceus (assembly GCF_024323335.1). Lineage (NCBI taxonomy): Eukaryota > Viridiplantae > Streptophyta > Magnoliopsida > Fabales > Fabaceae > Lathyrus > Lathyrus oleraceus. The sequence continues at coordinate 319,444,398 of NC_066584.1, read as the reverse complement.
CTTCATGCAATTTACTTCATGCAATTTACTTTTATGCAATTTACAATTCTTGCACATATTATTCATTTGCTTTTTCTCTTTGCTCATTTGAGCACATGTTTATGTTAATGCCATTTGCCTTTTGCTCACTTGAGCACATAATTGTGTATATATTTTTGTGCTTGTGTTTTTGTTTTTGATCGTTGTGAACCAAATGCAAGGAAATGGACTTAGTTTCTAGGACTTTCCCTATGCAAAGAAATGGAGAATTGGACTTAGATTTTAGGATCTTCCTTGTGCAAATTTGGAGTAAAAGGATCTTAATGGTGAAGATGGATTAAGAGGACTAAATCTCTAAACTCACTCTTGTCCATTCTTGTTTTACTTCATGGAACTTTTGATGTTTGTTTTCTTGTGCTAGGGGATTCCAAACTTGAGTAACTTTGAGGAGCCATTACCATGAGCATCCAAAGTGTGAGATACAAAAACCATTGGAGGATTCATGAAGCATTCTTTGCTTGATTGATTGCTTAAAGTATTTACTTGTGATTGCTTGTTCCAAAGGATGGGAGCTACTTGGATCATCAATATGATCTCAAGAGAGGAACTCCTAGTGTGGTTCATTTCTTATCCCTCACCTTTTATTTTCCTTAGGACTTAGCCTTTCTTCTTCATCTCTCCACTCTAACCCCAAGCCAAAACTTTTGTGCAAACATTTCACTTGTTTTCAACATTAGAAACCTAAGCCTTATGCTTTTGATTTTCAAACTTTCTTTTCATAACACTTATTTTGAATTGAATCTTTAAGTCAACTTTGATCATTTTTGTATATACTCCTAATTGGTAAATATAACCCATCCAAATGTGCTTTTGTGGTTCCAATGGCCACTCTTCTTAATCAAACTTTTTCATAACCTTTAGCTATTAGGTTTGAGTTATCTTTGTGGTAGATGTAATACTCACCTATATCCTTAGTGACGGACAATGAGTCTTCCATGCTTATTATAGGGTTAACCCCTCACTAGCATGTTGAAGCTATCCTCACATGGTGGATCTTGTGGTTTGATTGAGTTTTCTCCCTTTGATAACAAAAGACCTTAAGGCTTTTGGACCAATCAATTCACCAATTTGTTTTTTTTGAGATTTTTACCCCGAAATACGAGGTTTTGATCCTAATCTTTTTATAAGATGGTACGTAGGCAATGGGTTTATCCATCCAAACACAAAATGTAAATAACTTGTACATTCTCTTCTCATCTCTTCAATCATGTTTGCACAAACAAAATTTTCACAAGACAACAACCTTCACAAGTATGAAAAGGGCTCCCTAGGAGTACCTAGGATGTTTTGGGTGCCTAACATCTTCCCATTGCATAACCAACCCCCTTACCCAGATCTCTGTTTCTTTTACTAGTTTTTGTTAAAAACTTTTAGGTTTTTGTTCGCTTTCTAACCATTCCTTTGGATAAATAGAAGTGCGGTGGCGACTCGACTTGTATGGTTTACCTTGGATTTAGTCAATATCTCTAATGGTAACGAATACCCCGCTACACATACATATGTTTTTCACTTCATCTTCTTCACCTTCATCACCTTCAAACTTCAACAAGTTCCAAGACAATCCTCTGTCTTGCAGGTCGCTAAATATCCTTCCATGCTTGTTTGCTGAAATTTTGACACCACATTGTAACTTGTGTAGTGGAGAATCAAAACCCTAAGGTTTGGTGGTTTGATTCTCCTTCATCTCCATTTAATTTCAGATTTTGTGCTTAGGGTTCTTGACTTTAATGGCTTCATTTCCATACTTGATTAACTTGTAGTTATAATGGATGAGGGATTAGGATAGAAGAGGTTGAGAGGAGTAAGAAAGTGATGTTTTTTCTTGATTCCAGCCAACTCCGGCGCGGTGGTGCGGAACTCCGGTGGTGGTTCTGTTATGATATGAGAATTGGAAGATGATGTGTAGAAAAGAGAGTGAGTTGCTGAATTTTTTCACATGTCCCTTTGCAAATTATGTTGGGCTTAAGTATTAAGCCCAATATTTTGCTTTCTACATCCTTTTTTTACTTAGCAACATACTTGCTGAATCCAACTATACTTCTTGGTATTTGGGCTTATTATGTTGGGCCTAAAGCCTCTTTTGCTGGATTCTGCACTCTATTCAGGGCATGCACCCCCTTTGGCCCAACATTTTAATTTTCTTTAATTCCATTTTATTTTGTGTTGATATTTTTGGTAATTGTTTTTTAGCATTTTGATTAGGTTTATTTAGGCTTTATATTTTTTATTAGAATTTAGGAGTTTATTAGATTTTTGTATAGTTTTCTAATTTGGTTTTTGATATAGTTTTAATTAGATTAGAAATTAGAAAATAATTAGATTTTAGTTAATTGTAGAATTTAGTTAATTCTTGAACATTATGTTAAAATAGATTTTAGGACTTAACCAATTTGTAGGTTCTAATTAGAATTTAATTAGAAATAAATTTATATTTATGATTGAATATTTTTAGGAAATGACCATTTTACCCCTTAGGGGTTGTTTTGGTATTTTGACCATATAATTGCATGCTCCCTTAGGAATAGCCTTTGAATTTAATTCTAACATTTAGATTAGGTCCTAACCTGGTTTCTAAATTATTTCAAGCCCTCCGACTCAAATTGATCAAAAACAATTTTGATTAATTAAATCCTTTGAACTTGTATAATCCCACAGTCTAAATTGAGTGATCAAAAGACCTTTGGTTACTTAATAGGACTTTTTTCTGTAAGCTGTGGAGCTCGAGACTTCAAGTCAGATCTTCAATCAAGGCATCCTCAGTCACATCAATCAGCGGATTATGCAAGATAAATCAAAGGTCAACACTTGGTAAATACGATTCAAATTGTACGATACGAGTCTTAAGTAATAAGGAACGATGAGGCAGAGTTTCTCCTATCCTTGTCTAGAGTGACTCTGTGTACGGGGCATAGGCCCCAGCTATTCAGAGCATTCACCCTTATTCATAGACTTTAGTGCAATGTGAATCGAGTAAACTACCAAGTCTTCTTCATACAAAACAACATCAACACAAGGAGCAACAATGAAGATACTCCTCCAACAACTTGTCAGTTATAAGAAGTATCATACGTCATGAGCCTTAAGTAATAAGGAATGATGAGATAGAGTTTCTCCTATCCTTGTCTAGAGAGACTTTGCGTGTAGGGCGTAGGCTCTAGCTATTCAAAGCCTTCAACCTTATTCATAGACTTTAGTGTGATTCTCGTCAATCAACTGTCAAGTCTCCCTCTCTTCATCATTGCAAGAAACAACAATAAAGATTCTCCTTCAGCAACTTGAAAGTTAGGATGAGAGTTACACGCCACGAGCCTTAAGTGGTAAAGAAGGAATGAGACTGGAGATTTCCTACACTTATTCTGGATATCTTTAGTTGCGGAACGTCTGGCCCGTTGCTTATCGTTTCCACCTTTACTCATAGACTTTAGTATGATTCTTATCAAGTAACTATCAAGTCTATTCCACTCTTTCAATCATTCTATCACTCCTCTTGCCTCCTTAATCATCTTGTTTTCAGCCATAGTGGGCTAAACTACAAAAGCTCTGATTTCCTTATTGCACTATAAGGATACATAGGCAGGAGAACCCAGTTTCTTCGTGAGCTACCCTATTTATTAATCAATCACTCATTCTCCATTCATTCAATCATTACCATCTTTTTGAGATCAACTATACTTCTCCTTGAACTCCTTGTACATCATTTTAGGACGATGTAGCGGCAGTCCACCTCATCAATTGAGAGTTGTTTAGGTCATACCCCCAAACATTTAATTCAGTCTTTTTGGGTTTAGACATCACCTTGCTCTTCGATTCAGAGTCTATCTCCTTCTTGGATCCAAGATACTACTCTTTTTTGATCTCGAACTGTTTGTTCCCCATCCAGTGATATATTATTCCTTGTGTATAACAATACTTTCTCTTGGGCCCCGCCTATACCCTTTTAGGATGATGTAGTGGCAGTCCGTCTTATGAATCAAGAGTTGTTTGGCTTGTACCCAGACACTTAATTCAGTCTTTATTTTTGGCTTTACCCTATAGTGGCAGCCATGCTAGCCCACATACTGGTAAATGCCTGTTTACTCTTTGATTCCAAGTTCCATCCATTTGTGGGTTCCCTTGATACCATTATGTTGGTATAAGTTATGCTTTTCATCACTTATCTCTCTCTTTGTTCTCGTGGTTCTACGAACTACGATTGCTCTGATTTTCTCATTGCACGATGAGAATACGTAGGCACGAGGATGTGAATCCTTAGCGAGCATACTTCTAATTATTATTATTCCCGCCTTAGGAAACCATCCATATCTTTCACTATCCATTATCTACCTTCGATCATTAAACAGTTCACCTAGTGACATACTATTTCTTTGACACTGGAATACAACTTTCTTTGTAATTCCATATACACCCTTTTAGGACGACATAGCGCCAGTCCGCATTTGTTCCCAAAGTTGTTTTGCTTATACCCATACATTTAATTCCTTCTTTTTTTGGCTAAATATCAGATAGTGGAAACCATGATGTTCTACGTATCATAGTAAAAAGGTAGTCGTAATTCCAATTTTATTCCTCAAAGGGTTAATCCTTGATATGCTCATCTTAACTGATGACGGGTTTCCTTCTCTTTGTGGTCTTCTGCCCAGTAACCAGTAGTTATAAATCCTGCTTTTCCATTGCAGAGTCTATCCTTGATATGTCCATCTTAATCGATGATGGATATTCTCTTTTTGGTATTCTATCCAGTAACTGATAGATGTAATTCCTATTCCTCCCATCGGAGTCTATCCTTGATATGTCCATCCTAACCAGTGATGAATATTCTCTCTTTCGGTATTCTATCTAGTAATTGATAGATGTAATTACTACTTTTTCCCCGGCAGTCTATCCTTGATATGTTCATATTAGTCGATGACGGATATTCTTCCCTTTGAGTTTATCCTTGATATATTCACTTTAACCAGTGACGGATATTCTCTTTCTTTCGTCTTCTGCCAAATAACCGGTAGTTGTAAATCCTATTTGGATTTTCTCCAGTAGACTATTCCTACCCAGTAACTGGTAATGAATACACCTCATGTTGCCCTCAGCGAGTCATCCTTGATATGTTTACCCTAACCGGTAACATATGTCCTCGTTGTCAGATTATGTTATCTCCTTACCCAGTAACTAGTAATGAATAATATACTTTTGTTACTCTTATGTTGAAGTTCATTCTTCCCCCCAGTTGAGTTTGAGTGCGTATTTCCCCAGTGAAGTCGTTATCCCCTGTTCGGTTCAGGCATTTCAGCTTTGTTCTGATATACCTGTTTCCCCCTACAGATTTTTCCTTTATCCCCGGCTGAGTCTTTCCATTGATTTATTTTCATGGAGTCACTCCTGTCCCCCCAGCTGTTTTAAGTCGTAGCTTGGCCTACAAACAACTTTTTATCCCCCAGAGTCTCTGTCTCCCCAATGCATTTTCCTTATGGAATGCATTATGCTCTTGCGGACTTTCAATCTCTCCAAATTCTTTTCCTTTGTGGCAACATTTTCCCCACAGAGATTACTTTTAACATTTCATATCATATGCATCATGAGGTCTCTTAAGGACCAAAATTTGTTTCTATGTTATTATTTAAGTCCATTCTACTGAGTCGATACGAAGATTTTAACCTTCATCTCCTCAGTTAGAACATCCTTAAATAGGGGCAGCTGTAAGACCCTAATTTTGACCCTAAGATCCCTCATGTTATCTCATCATATGCATTGGCATTGGGATCACACATTGACATCCTCCTTACCCCTAATTCATTGGGTTTGCATTGGGAGAGATCACCAATCACTTTTGATTATATCATACTTCATTTTTTATTATTTACTAACCAAAATACCAAAAATATGTCAATATATAGTTTGTTGCTTTGGTAGGTAGTGTGCATGTTCACCTCTGCTCTATCAAGCTCATATCTAGGGTTTAAGACCCTCAATGTAAGGATAACAATCAATAAATGGTTCACATTGGCTCTAATATGGATCCCCATGATCTTCATATAATATTTTGATCAAGAAATTATCAAGAGTTTAAAGCTTGTTTGCCTTGGAAACCCTAATTCATTTGGGTGTCTTGTGTGACTTCTTCAACACAATTCTTCAACAATTGGTCAAATATTTCAAGGGATACTTCATATTACATCATATTACACATATATGATCCTCCATGAGTCCCAATAATCAAGAGAATGTCAAGCTAGCAAGATGGTCAACATGAAAGTCCCAATAACCAGAGAAAGTCAAGTGGTCAAAACTGGGTTTCCATAGACCATATCTCCTACAATTTTTGTCATATGAAAGTTATTCCAAGAGAAAAGTTACTCAAAATGACATTCCAAACAACTTTTGTGTTGAAGTCTAGAGCTAGTTTGGATTGGAAAGTCATTTTTATGGCGAAATATTATAGGTCATTTTGTCTGAACCCTAGTTTGGAGGTCAACTTCCCAAGATCATAACTTACTCAATTTTTATGAGATAAAATCCATTTAAATTGCATGATCAAATTCAAGATGTCTACTTGAACTTTTATGTTTGGAGTAAGTTCAAATTCAACTTGAAAATGCATGTGCCAAGAGGAAATATTATAGGTCACTTTGGGCCATTACCATTGAACAAGTGATTTTCCTCAACTTCTAAAATGTATAAATCCTTCATCCCAAATCCAAATGAGGTCATGCTTGTGACCAAATTGAATATGTTTGAAAGAGCTACAACTTTTATGAAGGAACATTTCTCATTTGAAGTCCATAGAAAAAGTTATTCAAGGTGGAAGAAGTGAACATTTGACTTGGGACTTAGAAAAATTTCAAATATGTTTGATTTCCCAAACTTCCACCTAAAAATTCAGGATAATCCAAGCTTCAAATCAAAAAGTGTTCAACATGAAAGTTGTTCCCCTTGATATCATCTCTCCATAAAGTCCAAGATTATCTCATTTTTCCAAAGTATGAAGGACTTGCGCATGGGTGTAAGTTGAAGGACCATCTGGATGTTTTCCACTTCCACTTTTCATACACAATTACGTGACCTTCCAACATGAATTTAGCATGACTTTCACTCAATTTTGGATCAGATTGTTTCACTTGATGGGCCTATCACACGCCCATGCAAGCATGCAAAGAGAATTTTCAAATTTTGCCAAAATTGGAAGTGTGTAGAAATCAATCTCATGGCCTATAAATAAGACCCTCATTGCTCAGAATTAAGGACCACATGCCCAAGCTTTGAACCTACAATCCCAAACCCTCACCATTGAAGGATAAGTTTGAAGATTTTCTTTGAAAATCGAGTTTCAATTCTCCATCTGTTTTGAGATTAAAACTCCAAGAGTCCATGACTTTCATTGATCCTAATCACTTCCAGCAAGCAACTGAAGCAAGGCCAAGCATAATTGAAAGCAAGATCGTGCCAATCTGAAGCTCCATTGAAGGTGAACTTTCAGAATTTTCATCTCTTCGATTCTCCCTCAACTCTTCACCATTCTTGTTGATTTTTGGTTGTCTGAAGTCCTATCAATGTAGGCAAGAATATTGATTTGCTTTGAGGTCAAATCGAAGCAACTTAGTTCATGATCTTCAAAATTCAAATCCCTGTATCTATTTATATACTTGGAATTAGAGAAAATTGAGGCCAGATTCGTGCTCCTGAGCATTTTTCCTTCAAATTAGTGTATCCACTTTTCATTTTTCATAAGGTTTTGGTTGGACCAGTCCGGTGGTCCTCACCGGAGAAGATGACCGGAGTTAGGGCTCCAATGGTGCGCTGGATCAATCCAGGCCATCTGATTTGGTTCTCACGTTTTAATCTCATCCATCAAATTTGATTACCACGTGTGTAGCACAGTTGACTGAGGCGTTGGTGGAATGTGCACACTTGGCCATCAGATCTGCCACCTCAATTAATGAGGGAGATCTGATGACCCTTGTTTTTTTTATTTATATTTTATTTTCTAATTTTTCATTTAATCCTTTTATTTTGATTAATTCATATTATTTTCACTTTTAATCCAAAAAATATGGGACTTTCACCAAATATTTTCAAATATTTTCCTCTTTCAATTTCTAAATTAAAATTATTTTTTGGATTAATTTTGATATTTTTCATGATTTAATTGTTTTTGTGCATATTTTTAATTGTTTAAAAATACTTCTGACTTTTCAAAAATAATGAAATTTTTTGTCTAAGGTCCTTTGACCTTGTTTGACCTAGGATAAATCTCTTGGCCATTTATTTGGTGTTTTGAAGAGGTTTTAGGATTTTGACCAAACATAATTTAATTTAAATACATTTTAATTTGATTTTTAATTGATTAATTGTATAGAAATTGTGTTGAGCCATTTTTATTGGCTTGTGAAGTTTGACTATGTGTTTGGGCCTTGGTCAAGGTTGATTTGACTTTTGTTAGATTAAAATCATTGAATTTAGGGAATTGATGAAATGTATATTTCATCTCCCAAAATGAATGAATGATTTTAATTTGATAAAAGTCATCCGATGACCAATTTGTGTTTGTCTCATTCCCCATCCCTCTTTATCTTTAATCCCATTCTTTTCCATCCATTTCATTGACCAATGAAATCTCAACATCCTAAGGCTAATTGGTTCATCAATAACCTTGTGTTAGATGAACCAATATAAGTATGGATGAGATAGGTCCATCCTTTGATCATTTTCTTTTTTTGTGTGGTATGTTTTAGGAGTATGGTTCATTATACCATATCTCTAACATGCATTAACACCAAAATTTATATTGCCCGGCCTCAGATAGTTGTGACTTCTACATAAGTTCAATTACGATTGCCTAACATAGCGCTAAATTTTGACCCAAAGGCATAGCATTTTAGTAAGTGAGATTGTAAGTCTCCCCCCTTTCATGGTATTGTATGGAAACTTGGCCTTTTTTCCTTCCTTTGGAAGATGTCTTGGTTCAAGGATCCATGCTTGTGAATAGAGGGTTAAGTGTTCTCCAAAGAATGACTTAATCAATTGAAAAGTAAAACACCTCTAACATCTAATCAACTAACATTTGACTAACTTCTATTATTATTGCTTTTAATTTCAAGTGATTTACTTTATGCAATACAAATTCAAGCCATTTACCATTTCATTTTCCATTTACATATCATTTAACTTGTTTATGTTTATGCCATTTTCACTTTGCTCACTTGAGCCATATATTGTGATTGTATGTATTTGTTTGTGTATCTTGTTTGTGTTTATGGTCTTAGGACCTTGAAGTACTTAATAAACAACAAAAAACCCTAAAAAATATTTGTGTGGACTGTTGGGTTGATATGAGCTTTTGGACTTAGAATTAGGCAACATTCCCTATGCAAAAGGACTTGGCCAATGCCAGCATTTCTGAAACCAAGTTATTCTGATTTGAGCTTTCATCTTATCCACATGAATTCATCTACTACATGGTCTTGATGCAAATGTTACTTTGAACCTGTGTTTAATGCCTTATTCTGAGCCAATCAAGGAGTGTGTCATCTGATACATGGGAAGATTGAGAAGAAGATTGTGAAGTTGCTTGCTTGGATGAGGCTATCTTTATTTGATGCCTTGCTCTTCATGTTGCTACTTGCTTATTGATGTTGCTCGATTTAAAGTCCAAAGGAAAAGTGAGTTTTCTATATGACATTCTTGTCTGTTGGATTGCATCTCATTGGTCAGATCTTTTCAACCCTTAACTTTTAATTTTATGCTTAGGATTAGTCTCTTCATCTCCTCCCATTTTATTAAATTTCAAAATCTCTCCCCCCTTTCAAAAAACTTCTTTGCTTGTGATTTCTAAACTTAGACTCTTTTGCAAATTAGAAACTTTGGCCTTATGCCATTGCATTTTTAAAACTATTTTCTTAAATCAAACTTGTAAATGAATCTAATCATATTGACTTAAAAATTTCAAAAGAAAAAAAGAACTAACACTCATTCAAACTTTTTTAGGCCCTTTGTGCCTCTTTTAAATTTAAATTTTGATTAAAAGCAATTCACTCACTTTGAAATTGATACCACGAACTACAAGGTTTTGATCCCTCATTTTTATGTTGGTACGTAGGCATAACTCTGAAGGTCTTCTCATCCCCACACTCTATTTGTTGCAAACATATTTTATACCAAAAACACATACACACATAAAAAAGGGCTCCCTAGGAGTACCTATGACACTTTGGGTGCTAACACCTTCCCTCTGTGTAACCAACCCCCTTACCTGTAATCTCTGGCATTTTATTAGTTTTGATTTAGAAACTTCTTATCTATGGGTTTTGTTTGTACTTTTCCCTTTTCCTTTGGAAACAATAAAAGTGCGGTGGAGACTCTGGTTTTATTGACGTTAAGCTTATCTATAGCTTGATAGTCATGAATTTACCTCTACAGAAGGGGATGAGGAGAAGAAGAGAATACTAGTAATGAGTTAACTATAGAAATTTATGTCCCTCACTAAATACAGTGAAATTCCAATAATGCCCTTGTGCTAAACAAAATCTCATTATCGCCTCTTAACCATAACTCAATAGTGTAACACATAAGAGTTTCTTTTACATATTTATTAGTCCCAAATGAATATGAATACCATTTTATCATAGTGAAATAACTAAAATACCTTTCATGGTTAAATAACTATTTTACTCTTTTTTATCTAGACTACGTTAATCTATGAAATAGTAGGACCTTTAATAAGTAACTAAGGTTGGGATATTAAATTTACTATCTTATAAAGCTTTATATACACCATGGTATACTTTACTGTAAGACCCCAATTTTGACCCTCAGATCCCTCATGCCATCTCATCATATGCATTGGCATTGGGATCACACCTTGGCATTCTCCTTACCTTCATTCATTGGGTTTGCATTGAGAGAAGTCGCCAAGCACTTTAGATTGTATCATACTTTGTTTTTATTTATTTACTAACCAAAATACCAAAAAATATGTCAATATATAGTTTGTTTCTTTTGTAGGTAGTGTGTATGCTCATTTATGCTCTATCAAGCTTATATCTAGGGTTTGAGACCCTCAATGCAAGGAGCTCAATCAATAAATGGTTCAAATTGGCTCTAAGTATCATATATGGATCCCCATGATCTTCACATGTTATTTTGATCAAGAAATCATTAAGAGTTTGGAGTTTGTTTGCCTTGGAAACCCTAATTCATTTGGGTGTCTTATGTGACTTCTTTAACAAGTTTTTTCAACCATTAATCAAATATCTCAAGTTATACTTCATATTACATCATATTATTCATATATTCCCTCCATAAGTCCCAAAAGTCAAGAGAATGTCAAGCTAGCAAGTTGGCTCATGGTGGTTGACCAGAGAAAGTCAACTGGTCAAAACTGGGGTTCCCTAGACCCTATCTCCTACAATTTTTGTCATATGAAAATTATTACAAGATAAACATTACTATAAATAACATTACAAACAACTTTCATGTTAAGTTCAAGGGCTAGTTTTGCTTGGAAATTCATTTTTTATGGTGAAAGATTATAGGTCATTTTGTTTGAACCCTAGTTTGGAGGTTAACTTCCCAAGACCATAACATGCTCAATTCCTATGATATGAAAGCCATTCAAATTGCATGGTCATATTCAAGATGTCTAGTTCAACTTTGATGTTTGGAGGAAGTGAAAATTCAACTTGAAAATGCATGTGCCAAGAGGAAACATTATAGGTCATTTTGGACCATTACCATTGAACAAGTTATTTTCCTCAACTTCTAAAATGCATAACTCCTTCATGCCAAATCCAAATGAGGTCAAATTTGTGACCAATTGAAGAGGTTTAAAATATATACAACTTTGATGAAGGAACGTTTCTCATTTGAAGTCCATAGAAAAAGTTATTCAAGGTGGAAAAAATGAACATTTGACTTGGGACTTAGAAAATTTTCAAATATGTTTGATTTCCCAAACTTCCACCTCAAAATTAATCATGATCCAATCTTCAAATTAGAAAGTGCTAAACATAAAAGTTGTTCCCCTTGATCTCACCTTTCCAAAAAGTCCAAGATCATATCATTTAGATTAAAATTAAGGGACTTGCACATGGGTGTAAGTTAAAGCACCATTTGGATAATTTCAACTTCCATTTTCCACACACATTTGCATGAGCTTCTAACATGATTTCAGCATGAAGTACATTTAACTATGGATCAAATTACATCATCACATGGGCCTAGTGCACGCCCATGCATCCATGCAAGGGAGAATTTGAAATTTTTCCAAAATTGGAAGTGTGCAAATATCAATCTCATAGCCTAAAAATAATACCCTCATTGCTCAGAATTATGGACCTCATGCCCAAGCTTTGAACCTGCAACCATAAACCCTCACCATTGAAAGATAAACTTGAAGATTTTCATTGAAAATCGAGTTTCAATTCTCGATCTGTTTTGAGATTGAAACTCCAAGAGTCCATCTGTTGGTTCTAAGTGTTGGCAGCAATTTTGGTAAAACAAAGAGTGTTCACCAGATGTTGCATGTGATGTCTTAACATAAGATATCTTGTACCTGCTGGTGGTTAAAAATATAATTATGCAGGATTGTTTTAGGATGTCGTACACGATGTCATAACATCTGATATAATGTACCTGCTAGATATTTAAAATGGAATTATGCAGGATTGTTCCAGGAGGTTAGACCCGATGTCATGACATCTGTACACAGAACATTCAGTCTGAATGTTATGTGTTATGTGATTGCGCTTTTAATGGAAATCTATGTTTGATTGAGGAGTTAATTGCAAACGCAATCAATCAATGATTACAACGTGATTTAACTTATTTTCCAAAGAGATCTAACCAACTATCATAAGAAGATTTGAATGGAAAATAGTTTTAAGGTTTTATGATGTCCAAGCCCAGCTGAATGCTTCTATAAATAGGACATGGAAAACCTGATTTGATACACAAGAAATACAAAGCGAAATATTTAGAGAGAATAAGGGTTTGTGTCTTGTGTGGTCGTGTGACTTGTAAGCCATTCAATTCATCCATAGATGATTGAATTGGTCTGATTTTTGAGTTGTAATTTGTCACTTTAAGCTTTTAAGCATGAGTGTGTGTCTACTTGATTGAAGCTGCTAAGTAAGATCAATTGTGTGTCTTTGAAGAGTGTCTTCTTTTCATAAAAAATTCTTGTTTATTATCACTGGTGTGATTGAGGGGGAGTGAGTGGGATCTCATATCTAAGAGTTCTTAGGTAGAAATCATACGGGTAGAGATTAGGTGAAAAAGACTGTAACTTGTGGAGTGTACTGAGAGTCTTTGAACTGATTATATTTAGTGGATTTCCTTCCTGGCTTGGTAGCCCCAGACGTAGGTGAGTTGCACCGAACTGGGTTAACAATTGCTTGTGTCTCTTGCATTACTATTCTTTATCTTTATCCTGTTTGTTTTACTCAGATATTAGTGTCGTGACATTACCTTCGACATCTCATATCTGATACCAGAATTTCAATTGGTATCAGAGCAGGCATCCTGCTCTGGTTCTGGGTGAGATCCAGGGACAATACTTTCTGGTACTATGGAGAGAGATGGAGGATTTGTTCACAAGCCACCAATTTTGGATGGATCTAACTATGACTATTGGAAACCTCGAATGATAGCTTTCCTAAAATCTCTTGATAATAAGGCTTGGAAGGCTGTGTTAACAGGCTTGGAACATCCAGTAATTACTAAGGAAGGAGAAGCCACAACTGATAAGAAGCCTGAAGAACAATGGTCCAAGGAGGAGGATGATCTAGCCCTTGGAAATTATAAAGCATTGAATGCCATATTCAATGGAGTAGACAAGAATATCTTTAGATTGGTAAACAACTGTGAGGTGGCTAAAGATGCTTGGGACATTCTCAAAACCACTCATGAAGGCACCTCTAGAGTGAAGATGTCTAGACTACAACTGCTCACCACCAAGTTTGAAAATTTAAGGATGAAAGAAGATGAAAATATTCATGAATTTCATATGAGTATCCTTGAAATTGCTAATGCCTTAGGAGCCATGGGAGAGAAGATGACAAATGAAAAATTAGTAAGAAAAATACTCAGGTCACTCCCTAAGAGATTTGTTATGAAGGTGACAGCCATAGAAGAGTCTCAAGATATCTCCAATATGAGAGTTGATGAGCTAATTGGTTCCCTCCAAACATTTAAGATGGGAATGTGTGATGGATCTGAAAAGAAAACCAAAAGCATAGCCTTCATGTCAAATACTGAGGAGGAAGAGGAGGAAAATGGTCAGGATGTTGATGAAGATCTGGAAAATGATATAGCAATGCTGGGAAGACAGTTCAACAGACTGTTGAAAAAGATGGATGTAAGATCTAAGGCTAATGTCAAGAACATCTCATCTGACATCAGTAAATCCAACAATGCTGAAAGAAGAACAAGGTCAAATGATAAGCCCAAAGAAGTAAAAGGAGTACATTGCCATGAATGTGATGGGTATGGACACATTAGAACTGAATGTGGAACCTACCTCAAGAAACAGAAGAGGAGTCTGGCTGCCACTTTGTCTGATGAGAGTGAAACAGAAGAGTCTGCAAATCTGGTGACTGCCTTAACTTGAAGATGGGGTTCTACTGAAGACTCAAGTGATGATGAAGTAACCTTTGAAGAGTTGGCCACTACCTACAGAAAGTTGTGTCACAAAAGTGCAGAGGTGTCTAAACAGGTTGAAATCCAGAAGAAGGTAATAACTCAACTTGAGAATGAGAAGGTAGAACACTTGGAAACCATCTCCAAATTAAAAACAGAAGCAGTGGTTCTGAATGCCAAACTAGATGAAAGTCAACAAGTTGAAAGCCAGAAGAAAGTGATAGTACAACTAGAGAATGAGAAGGCAGAACATGTGGAAACCATCTCCAAGTTAAAAACGGAAGCTATGTTCTTGGATTATAAACTGGAAGAGATGACCAAGTATGTAAGAATGTTAAACAATGGATCTGACTCCTTAGACAAGATTCTCCAGACTGGAAAAATAACAAGAGACAAATCTGGCATTGGGTTTAATGAATCTAAGCCTGAGTGCAATTACACTGGTGGAAAACCTAAATCCAAACCTAAGTGCAGCCATATTAAAAGCAAACCTGAGATGTCACATCATATGTCACAACATCAGTAGGGAAGACAACAGAAAGGGAAACACCAAAGATGGAGATGCCATTACTGTGGAAAATTTGGTCACCTAAAGCCCTTCTGCTATAAGTTGTATGGTTATCCTAGCCCTGTTCATTATCAGACTCACTATCAACCTAAACCCAAACATCACAGGCCTGTCAACAAAAAGCAATGGGTTCCCAAGACTAATGTTACAACCCTAATAGCTCACACTTCCTTCAAAGGTTTAGCCAAAGAAGATTGGTATTTTGATAGTGGGTGCTCCAGACACATGACTGGAAACAAACACCTGCTAACTGGCCTTCATCCTCATGCCACGAGCTATGTAACCTTTGGTGATGGATCAAAGGGTGAAGTCAAAGGGATTGGTAAGCTTGATTGTCCTGGAGTTCCTGATCTTGACAATGTTCTACTTGTTAAGGGATTGACTACAAATCTAATAAGCATCAGTCAACTGTGTGACCAAGGTCTAAATGTTAACTTCACTAAAACTGAATGTCTGATTACTAACAAAGAAAAGGAAGTGATCATGGAAGGAGTCAGGTCCAAAGACAACTGTTACATGTGGAGCTCTCAAAGTGGTTACCCTTCAAAGTGTACCTTAGTCAAAGAAGAAGGAGTGAAGACATGGCATCAAAGGATGAGCCATCTGCATCTTAAAGGGATGAATATGATTATATCTGTTGAAGCTGTTAGAGGAACTCCCAAACTGAAGATTGATGAAAGAAAAGTATGTGGAAAATTTCAAACAAGGATGTCACATCATAAACTCAGACATGACATCACTTCAAAAGGTTTGAAACTCCTCCATATGGATTTGATGGGACCCAAAAGTAATGAAAGATTATTTCTGGGCTACAATAGAGCATATAGAGTCTTTAAATCCAGAACCAAAGTAATGAAGGAATCTATTAATGGTATGGTTGATGACCAACAGACTGATGTCACAGACGATGTTAAGACATCTCTGAATGATCCCCCAGCTGATTTCTCAGACAAGGAGAATGAACCTCCTCAAGCTAAACCTGACAAAGTCAACATGAGACCCTCCATCAGAGTTTAGATGGATCATCCCAAAGATCTCAGTAAAAGGGTCACAACTAGATCAAGGGAAGTGATCTCAAATGGCTACTTGAAAGAGGAAATATGTGTTGAACAACCTAAAAGGCATGTGTACAGATTGAAGAAATCCCTCTATGGTTTGAAGCAATCTCCTAGGGCTTGGTATGAGAGACTCATAATGTTCCTCACTAACAATGGTTACAAGAGGGGAGGTATTGACAAGATCCTATTTGTGAAAAATGAAAGAGAAAAGCTCACGGTGGCTCAAAAAGATGTGGATAAAATTGGGTTTGATGGGAGGACAGATCAGATGGTGGAACATGTTGTTAGACAAATGCAGTCTAAAGTTGAGATAAGCCTTGTTGGACTTAGGCTTCAAGTCAAGAAGCAGGTAGAAGAGTCTATTTTTCTATCTCAAAGCAAATATAACAAGAACAATGTTAAGAAGGTTGGAATGAAGAATGCAATGACACCTGCTCCTACACATTCGAAAGTATTCAAAGATGAAGATGGTGTTTGTGCTATATATCAAGTTGAATACATAGCAGCTGGAAGTAGTTGTTCTCAACAGGGTTGGTTGAAACTAATGTTGATTGAATACAATGTCACACACGATGTCATGACATTGCACTATGACAACCTGAGTGCTATAACTATTTCCAAAAGTCCTATTCAGCACAGCAGGACTAAGCACATTGATATCTGTCACCACTTCATTATAGAATTTGTGGAAGAAAAAATCATAGCACTAAAGCATGAAATGCAATTAGCTGACAAATTTGCAAGGGATTTGGATGATAATCAGTTTGAATGTTTAAGAGGGAAAGTGGGGATTTGTATTCATGAGAAGTTATAGTAATTAAAGTGGAGTGGAAAAGGTAATAAAAATATTGTCTGCCCACTTAAAAGAAAGTGCCACATTTATGGTAAATCATTACCTAGTATTGGAACTAGTATCTATGCCATTTCCACAGGCTACCTCAACACAACCATTTCCATCTTCATCCAACTTCTCAGACAACCTATGCTAGGGCAAAAAGAATTTTATTCAAAAGTCCAACAAAATGTCACAACATCCCTCATCCTCAGGATCAAAACCCACTCACAAGGCAAGGACTCCCTCCATGGAGTTTCTGGATGAAGATATTTTGGAGGTTATTCCCCTCTCTGTTATTCCAGGCGACGCCCCTGGTCCTTCTTCCACTGCTGGAAGTAATCAAGGTAACATTCCTGATAACCCTCCTCATAAGGATGACATGCACTTTACAGATTATGCCATTAGGAACCTAGTAACTAGGATTCTAAACGAAGGGCATGCAGTCAAGGGTGTTTTGACCCCTCTGTCTAAAAGGGACCCCTCACCTGAGGTGGAACCCCAAACTGAGAAAGATGATGATTCATCTAGATCATAGAAAGACATGGCTGCTGAGGGACTATGCTCTCTAGGTAAAACCTTGCCTAGTAAGAAACCAGCAGATGTTTCTCATGAAACTGCTGAGAATGTTATTAATCTGGAGGAAGAGAGTTCAGAGGAAGAAGATGACACCTTGGTCCATCATGTGAAACCAAGTGTTGCAAAGAAACTAAGGACCAGAAAAGGGAAGACTGTGGCTGAGGTGTTGACAGCCAGAACAGGTAAGAAGGTTGTTGGTGTAGGACCCTCTAAATCATGGAGTAAAGTAGAGGTCAAAAAGAGGAAGATCAGAGAAAGCTCTAATTTTGAAGATGATGTCGAAGACGATGTCCCAGACATCACTCCTGCTAAAAGGCAGACTGTTAAAAAGTCTCCAGCTAAGGTTGCAGTTGTACATTTGGACAACATTTCTTTCCATCTGGAAGATGGTGGTGCCAAGTGGAAGTTTGTTATTCAAAGGAGAGTTGTTGTTGAGAGGGAGCTAGGGAAGGAGGCTGTAGAAGTGAAGGAAGTTATGGAATTGATTAAGACTGCTGGTCTGATGAAAACTGTTATTGCTTTGCCCCAATTCTTTGAAGGGTTAGTGAAAGAGTTTGTTGTGAATATCCCAGAGGATATTTCTGACAAGAGTAGCAAGGAATTCTGCAAGGCCATTGTGAGAGGTAGATGTGTAAGGTTATCCCCAACCATAATCAATAAGTTCCTAGGGAGAAGAACTGAAGGAGGTGTGGAGTTAGAGGCTACAGACAATGAAGTCTGTAGGACTATTACTGCTGGCCAAGTCAAGGAATGACCTAGCAAGAAGCATCTATCAGCTGGCAAATTAACTATTAAATATGCCATCTTGCATAATATTGGTTCAGCCAACTGGGTGCCAACAAATTATATCTCAACTATCTCTAATGGTCTTGGAAGAATCATTTATGCTATTGGAACCAGGCTCAACTTTGATTTTGGAAGGTTCATGTTTGAACAAATTGTTAGACATGCCTCCACTAATGCAGTAAAGTTGCCTATTGCCTTTCCATCTATCATTTGTGGAATCATTTTAAGCCAGAAACCTGGCATTCTCAACACAAGTGATATTCCCAGCAGAAGGAAGCCTCCATTGTCCATTCACTACAAGTTATTTGAAGGAAGCCATGTCAATGATGTTGTCATGACATCTGCAAGGAAGGAGCCAGCCTCTCAAGGTGGCTTGATTGCTCAATTGAAGGAAACTTGTAAGGAGCTGGAAACTGGGATTAGGGTTGCCAAGGCAAGGAAAAAGGCTTTAGAGGTTCTCATTAGTAGCTTAGAGAAGAAAGAGATGGATAAGGTTGGTGAAACCAAGGAGTCAGATGCCCATACCTCAAGTGAGAGGTCCAATTCTTAAGATCAATCTAGTGGCAGTTCTGAATCTGAAGATGAAGAAGATGTTACTTCCTCAGACTGAGTTGTAATGGTCCCCCTGTTATGAAGATTGTGTGTGTTGTGTGCTGTTATGAAGACAGGTCCCCCTGTTGGTTTGGCTGTTTTGGATGCTGGATAATTTGTTTTTTTTTGTTAATGTTTGTAATTTTTTCCAGTCCTTACTGATGCCTTGATGTAATGTTTGGGCTCTTTATGAGTTCCATGGATTTCTAATTATCTCAGCTTTTGCAGCTGTGTATAATTATGGTTTGATGTCCTAACATTTATGTTTTAACACTTTATATGTTATAACATCTCTTGTGACATTCTCTGCTAGGCTGATTGACATTTATTTTGTCTAATTGGTCACCTTTGGTCTATTTTGACTAAAAAGGGGGAGAAGTGATAATGTGGAGCTGTGTGGAGAAGTATGTGGAGAACTGCAGTTAGTATGTATGTGCTGATGAAGACAGCTAGGCTAAACAGATGAACAGTTCATGATGTTGAAGGAGATGTTTGATGGGAGACAGAATGATGTTCTGTTCTGAGATGTTAAAGGAGATGTCTGATGTTCTGTGCATGCTCTGTGGTGCACAGGTGATGTTAAAGGAGATGTCAGAAGGATATTGCTGAAGTAGATGTCTGTGTTGTACAGACTTAGGAGGAGAAGAAGTACCCTTGTGCATTTGTGTGTTTTACTAGTTGCTATTATAGCTAGTAATTATGTTTGCTTCTGCTGTTGCTTAAACTGCTATTATGCTGTTTAACTGCTGATGTGTTTTTCCTTGTGAACAAAATGGACTGATATATGTTTTAGCCAAAATTTGCCAAAGGGGGATTTTGTTGGTTCTAAATGTTGGCAGCAATTTTGGTAAAACAAAGAGTGTTCACAAGATGTTGCATGTGATGTCTTAACATAAGATATCTTGTACCTGCTGGTGGTTAAAAATATAGTTATGTAGGATTGTTTCAGGATGTCATACACGATGTCATAACATCTGATATAATGTACCTGCTGGATATTTAAAATAGAATTATCCAGGATTGTTCCAGGATGTCAGACCCGATGTCATGACATCTGTACACAGAACATTCAGTTTGAATGTTATGTGTTATGTGATTGCGCTTTTAATGGAAATCTATGTTTGATTGAGGAGTTAATTGCAAACACAATCAATCAATGATTACAATGTGATTTAACTTATTTTCCAAAGAGATCTAACCAACTGTCATAAGAAGATTTGAATGGAAAATAGTTTTAGGGTTTTATGATGTCCAAGCCCAGCTGAATGCTTCTATCAATAGGACATGGAAAACCTGATTTGGTACACAAGAAATACGGAGCGAAATATTTAGAGAGAATAAGGGTTTGTGTCTTGTGTGGTCGTGTGACTTGTAATCCATTCAATTCATCCATAGATGATTGAATTGGTCTGATTTTTGAGTTGTAATTTGTCACTCTAAACTTTTAAGCATGAGTGTGTGTCTACTTGATTGAAGTTGTTAAGTAAGATTAAGTGTGTGTCTTTGAAGAGTGTCTTCTTTTCATAAGCAATTCTTGTTTATTATCACTGGTGTAATTGAGGGGGGGGGGGGGTGAGTGGGATCTCATATCTAATTGTTCTTAGGTAGAAATCATACGGGTAGAGATTAGGTGAAAAAGATTGTAACTTGTGGAGTGTACTGAGAGTCTTTGAACTGGTTCTATTTAGTGGATTTCCTTTCTGGCTTAGTAGCCCCCAGACGTAGATGAGTTGCACCAAACTGGGTTAACAATTGCTTATGTCTCTTTCATTACTATTCTTTATCTTTATCCTGTTTGTTTTACTCAGATATTAGTGTCGTGACATTACCTTCGACATGTCATATCTGATAACAGAATTTCACCATCCATTTCCTTGATCCATTCCACTTCCATGAAGAATCTGAAGCAAGGCTAAGCATAATTGGAAGCAAGATCGTGCCGTTCTGAAGCTCGATTGAAGATGATTTTTCATAATTTTCATCTCATCTCCCTCCATCTTCGTCTCTAATCCCATTCTATCCCATCCCTTCCATTGGCCAATGACATCTCAATATCCTGCTAATTGGTTCATCAATAACTTATGTTAGATGAACCAATACAAGTATGGATGAGATTAGGTCCATCCTTTTATCATTTTATTTTTGTGTGTGGTATGTTTTAGGAGTATAGTTCATTATACCATATCTCTAACATGCATTAACACCAAGATTTCTATTGCCCGACCTCAGATAGTTGTGACTTCTACATAAGTCCAATTATGATTGCTTAACATAGCGCTAAATTTTGACCCAAAAAGCATAGCATTCTAGTAAGTGAGATTGTAAGTCTCCCCTCTTTCATGGTATTATGTGGAAACTTGGCCTTTTTTCCTTCCTTTGGAAGATGTCTTGGTTCAAGGATCCATGCTTATGAATAGAGGGTTGAGTGTTCTCCAAAGAATGACTTAATCAATTGAAAAGCAAAACATCACTAACTTATAATCAACTAACAATTTGACTAACTTTTATTATTATTGCTTTTAATTTTATGTCATTTACTTTATGTCATTTAAATTCAAGTCATTTACCATTTTCCATTTACATATCATTTAACTTGTTTATGTTTATGCCATTTTCCCTTTGCTCATTTGAGCCATATATTATGATTGTATATATTTGTTTGTGTACCTTGTTTGTGTTTGTGGTCTTAGGACCTTAAAATACTTAATAAACAACAAAAAACACTAAAAAATGTTTGTGTGGACTGTTGGATGTGATCTGAGCTTTGGACTTAGAATTAGACAACATTCCCTGTGCAAAAGGACTTGGCCAATGCAAACATTTCTGAAACCAAGTTATTGTGATTTGAGCTCTCGTCCGATGCAAGTATTGGGATCCACTTGATTTCATCTCCCACATTATCTTGATGCAAATGTTACTTTGAATCTGTGTCTAATGCCTTATTCTGAGTCATTCAAGGAGTATGTCATCTGATACATGAAAAAGACTATGAAGTTGCTTGCTTGGATGTGGCTATCTTTATTTGATGCCTTGCTCTTCATCTTGCTACATGTTTATTGATATTGCTTGATTCTAAAGTCCAAAGGAAAAGTGGGTTTCTATATGACATTCTTGTCTATTGGATTGTATCCCATTGGTCAGATCTTTTCAACACTTAAATTTTTAAATTTTTGCTTAGGATTAGTCTCTTCATCTCCTCCCATTTCTTAAATTTCAAATCTCTCCCCCTTTTTCAAAATCTTCTTTTCTTGTGATTTATAAACTTAGACTTTATTACAAAAATTAGAAACTTTGGCCTTATGCCATTACATTTTTAAACTCTTTTCTTAAATCAAACTTGTAAATGAACTTAACCATATTGGCTTAAAATTTCAAAAGAAAAAAAGAACTAACACTCATTCAAAATTTTGGGCCTTTTGTGCCTCTTTTAAACTTAATTTTTGATTAAAAAGAAACCCACTCATTTTGAAATTGATACCACGAACTACGAGGTTTTGATCCCTCATTTTTATGTTGGTACGTAGGAACAAGTCCGAAGGTCTTGTCAAACACAAAAATATAATCAATGAATTCTTTCTTCATCCCCACACTCTATTTTTCTCAAACATCTTTTATACCAAAAACACATACACACATAAAAAGGGCTCCCTAGAAGTACCTAGGACACTTTGGATGCTAACTATTGGTGTAAGCCCTAGAGGCCAATACTTTTAGTACTTGTATCGAATTGTTTATTAATAATAAAAGGATTTTTCTTTATTATGTTTATTTAATAAAGTCCCTAGAATAGTTGGTCCGTTTAATGTATCAAGTGTGACTTAATCATGAGATCCCATTAAACATAAGGCCACTATTCTTAAAGTATCCGTAGTCGAGCTTTGTTGTGAAGTGGGATAATATTAAAGCATTAAGACTATTATATATATAGACTGATGATCACATCTCATGGATCATGGATAAGGAGTTATAAAGTCTTAAACATAAGTATGAATACTGAGAGTAATATTTATACTGGATTGACCCACTATGAGTATACTATATAGAATGTTATGCTAAGTGTCATAAGTTATTCTCATGGTGATAATGGTGTATACACCCTTTGACCTGAAACCACTATGTACCCTAGATGTAGAGTCGAGTGTCTTGTTTCTGATCAAACATTGTCCGTAACTGAATGACCATAAAGATGAAGGTAGAGAAAAACAAGAAAGGGTGTTTGAATTATTTTGGAAAATAAAACTTTTTGATCGTTTAGATACACACAGAGTAAAAACAAATTAACACGGAATTTTATACTGGTTCGCTTGAAATTCAAAGTTACTCCAGTCCATCCGGCCAAGGTGATTTCGCCTTCAAAAAGGACTTAATCCACTAATCTTGAAAGATTACACAAATAACTGTCTAAGAGAATAATCACTTAGCCCTCTCAGGTATTCAGACTGCACATAGTCACTTGAGGAAGTATCTTAGATAAGATTTGTAATGCATAGTGCTTCTAATAACAAGCAAATATTACAGAAATATAAGAGCAACAGTTTTCACGTAAGAGCAGCAGCTCGTGAAAAAGTAAAAGAGAATAATTGAGAGATTTTGATTCTTGTGTGTCTCAAGTGTGTTTTCTTGTGATGCATTCCGTCCTTTATATAGGAGT
Organism: Lathyrus oleraceus; assembly: GCF_024323335.1. Classification (NCBI taxonomy): domain Eukaryota; kingdom Viridiplantae; phylum Streptophyta; class Magnoliopsida; order Fabales; family Fabaceae; genus Lathyrus; species Lathyrus oleraceus. The sequence continues at coordinate 319,420,669 of NC_066584.1, read as the reverse complement.
TTGAGAGGACTGTTGGTTGATGATAGAATCTTGGTCATTGAAGAATGATTATTTTCATTACTCTCCTTGTTTCTTTCTAAAACAATTTTGAGCATGTCATAATTTCCTTCTAGAAATAATTTCTTTCTAAAAACAGATTTCTTCATGGTTACACGTTCTGAGCTGGCGAATCCGTATTCAGAGTCTTGTTAGTCGGAATTCGTCTTCAGAGGTTGCTTTTGTCTGACCAAATCAGATTTTCTCTATAATCTTGACTTCTTCAGATTCAGAGTCTGAATTCATTCTTCTTTAACGAGTTTCTGACTTCTTTTTGTTTGTTTTTTGCTGGTTCCTGCGTTGATCCGAGTCAGAACCTTCTGGGCATGTTTCCTCTGAGTGGCATCTAAGCATTGGATTTTGTATCTGATGATTCATCTTTCTGATAGTTTGATTAGAGTCCTGCACACTTAAGAAAAAAATTCGTTAGGGTGCCATTTTTGTTTCATCCTTTGTTATCATCAAAATCTTAGAGATACATTGTAGAACCAACTTTGTTCTTACAATCTTCCCCTTTTTGATGATGACAAAACAATACAGAGAGAGGTGAAACAATACAATAAAAAACTCAGATCAGATAATGAAGGGGACTCCCCCTGAGTTAGATCCTTAGATAAATCAGAAGTTCTTATCGGACTTTCCTTAGTTTAGTACTTTAGCTATTTTCATGCATATCTCTAGTCATTAGTTTAATAATAATTTTTATTAATGTTTGCAGTTCCTTGAGAGGTTTTAGTTATGTTTCCATCAGAGCTTGTTTTAGTTCTCCCCCTTTTTGCCAGAATCAAAAAGACATAGCAAGAAATTGATATTGACAAAGCAGAGATCAAGAGAGCAGGTACAAATAAGCAGTATAGATCAGAAAGCAAAAAAAAAACATCAAAGAAGGAAAAGCAAAAAGCAAATAGCCTAGGTGCCTAAGGGTTTGGGGGTGGAGGGATCCGTTGGAGTAGCTGAGACAACATGTTCTGAATGTTGTTGTTGACAGAATCATATTGATCCAGCCTAGCCCGAACCACTTGTTGTTCCTTTTGCATTTCCTCCAGAGTCTTCAAGACCAGAGGGACGAACCTAGAGTTGGAGTGCTCCCCCTGAGTCATAGCATCAGTTTTGGCCTTAGCAGCTTCTTCTACAACAATACAAGCTGCTTCTTCAGCTTCGTCTTTAGCTTTTGCCTCAGCCTTAGCAGCAGCAGCTTCAGTAGTAGCCTTCTCTTCAGCTACTCCGATCCGTTGTTCTTCTTCTCGGCGTGTTTTCTCTTCTGCTTCCTTTCTAGCCTGATCCTCAGCCTTTCTGGCCAAGCGATCTCAGAGCCTGATACCAGCGTCTCTGGTGAAGTCATTACGGACTTGTTCAGATAGGCCTTTTAGTTTGAAGGCTTCAGAGGTCATCCAACTGATCACTCTGTTCCAGTGGATCCTTACTTCAGAGGGATCATCACTGATGCCAGAATTGATAGTCAGATACTTGATCTTCTCTACTGAAGACTCTGCAAAAACTTGTATTGCTTCTTCTAGGGTAGGGAAGGTTGTTTCTGGTTCAGTGACAGAGGCTGGGGAGGATGGAGAGCGTGAGTTTGGGGCACTGAGATTTAGTGTGGGAGTGATGGAGGCAACGGAAGTTGTGGGTGTGGGAATGGCAAAGGGTGACTGTGTTGTTTGTTCAGGTTGTGGATTTGGTTCAAATGGTGAGTGGATTGGTTGTTGTGCGGGTGGTGGTGTTTGGGGCGGTTCAAATGTAGTTGGATTTTGTTCAGGGTGTATGGAAGTGACTGTTGGTTCAGGTTCAGAGTGTGATGGCTGTTGAGAGGCCAGAGCACGGGCTTGTAGCTGAGCCAGAGTGGGGGATTGGGGGTCAGATGGTTCATTGTCGGATGAGAGTATATAGTATGGTGGGGATTGTATAGAGGATGATGATGATGGTGATGTAGTTTCATTCAGTATTTCTGCTTCAGAAACGGGTAGTGTGGTGGTAGCAAGGTTGAATTTAAGTGAGGGTGGGTTAGAGGTTCTGGTGGTTGAGGAAGGGGTTTCAGAGGAGGTGTATATTGGAGTGGTTTGGGGAAGATAATAAGCAATAGGTTTTATTTTAACAGAGCGGGAGAGAGGTACAGACTTACTTGGAGAGCCATCTAGAGGTGCTGGAGGTCTTGACCCAGAGGATTCTTCTAGTCTTGCTTTATTTTCCTTTTTGGACTTCTCAGAGGGCTCTCGCATCCTCTTCATGAAGTGTGGTGGATGCTCAGGTAGCCAGTCCACTGAGAAGTCAAAGATGTCCACCCCTTGATTGGCAAGATCCTGTAGATAGTAAGCTACTACCTCTAGAGGGTCAATCTTGGAGAACAGGTAGAGTCCGTTGGAAATCTCCCTCTGATCCCTGAGTGCTTCCCAGGAGGTGTCAAGCGTTGGTTTAGCTCTGACTTGATCAATGATCCCCATGCTCTTCAGATTCTGAGCATTCAGCGGTCTTCTAGTGTCAATAGTGACATCTTCCATGAGTCTGAGCTGAATCAAGTGATCCACTAAGCCACTCTAAATCAACACATCTGATATAAGTCTCCCCAGAGGAATGTAGTTTCTGGTCTTCATGTTGTTTTTGGTGTCTTTAACAGAGTCTCTGAGATACTTGAAGAGCAATGCTGGTAGACAGAGTTTCAGCTCCTTGTGAATGCAGTACAGAATACACTTCTGGTCTGTGTTGATGTAGTCAGAAGAGTTTGATGCAGAGCGATGATGAATGGTGCCTAAGATGATCTTCAACCAGACACGGAGGTTCTGATGGAGCTCCTTGTTCTTGGAGTGTTTGCCTTCAGCACTATCTTGAAATATAGTAGGGTTGATTTCCTGGGACAAGTATTTTGCCCTAGGGTTGATGTTGTAGATGCGTCTTCCTCCTGTCTTCTCCATGTTTAGAAGAGAAGCAATAGATTTCTCAATGATGACTATCTTGACTCCTAGAACGTAGGAGACAATGTAGTGATCGTCTGAGTCTGTGAAACGCCAGAACTCTTTCACCAGTTTTGTGTACACAGGGCCATAGAGTCGCTGAAAATAGGTTTCCCACCCTTGCATTCTCGACTCTTCAGTTAGGTCTACGCCATTCTTCTTCATGTTTTCAAAATCCACTAGCGACTCACATAAAACTTCAAGCATTTCAAACGGTGTTACTAGGTGCATGTGAGGTTCACGATCAAGGATATGGGGTTCCCTGTAGATTAGGGTTGAGACGACGTCGGTGGTTGTTGTAGCTTGTTAAGTAGAAATGGGTGTTTGTTACGTTGAGTTCATTTGTTGGGAGAAGTTGTAGACGGATTGTTGTTGAGCGTCCATGAAGAACAAAGTTGGTGATGAGGGTTGAATGAAGAACTTGATGAAAACTGCAGAATTCTTGAGGAAGATGAAGAACTGAGAGAGAGAGAGAGAGAGAGAGAGAGAGGGGGTTTAGTGTAGTCGTGAGTGTAAAGTGTGCAATTGTAGTGTGTGAAGAGATTATATACCCATAAGGATGCATGCAAAACGATAATAAGAGGAGTAGTTTAATTGTTAAAACATTAAATGCAGCACGTTAACCAAGTAATCACGTTTGGAGGAGAATGATTACAGCCCATGATGGAGGTCTAATCCCCAAATCAGCATATTGCTCGAGGATATTTCAAGAGTTTGTCTCTTGATTTCTGCTAGACAGATGTCTAGAAGTTCCAAGGTCAGACGCATGAGGTACCACATGTTACTTTATCTGATCTTCAGGAATACCAAAAGGTTGGATCCTGAGGATTTCTGACTCAGATGGCTTCTAACCGGTAGTAGCATTAGAGTCAGATTCAGATTCCAGATGTTTACTTCAGAGTCTTATTTTGCTATTTCAGAGGCACATTTCATTCTGGACAAATTTGAATGTTTAAAATTTTCAAACTGAAAGAGAATCTCTCTTCAGTGAGGGGTTTGGTAAAAATGTCATCCAGTTGATGGTCTGTATCAATAAATTTTAAAGTGATTACCCCTTTCTGAACATATTCTCTAATGAAATGATGTTTTATTTCTATGTGCTTAGCTCTGGAATGCAAGATAGGATTCTTACTTAAATAAATGGTAGCACTATTATCACAGAAAATAAGAACGTTACTCTCAAATATCAGAAGGTCTTCAAGTTGATTTTTCATCCAGAGCATCTGAGTAGTGCAGAGTGACGTTGATATATATTCTGCTTCTGCAGTGGACAGAGCTAAGGTTGATTGCCTTTTGTTGGCCCAAAATATAAGATTATTTCCTAAGAACTGACAGTTCCCAGATGTACTTTTACGTTCCATTCTGTCCCCTGCATAATCTGCATCACAATGATGTTTTCTCATACATCAGGCCCAGGTTAGGGGTTCCTTTCAGATACTTGGGGATTCTTTTAACATCTGTTAAATGAGATTCTCTAGGATCTGATTGGAATCTGGCACAGAGACATACACTAAACAGAATATCAGGACGTGTAGCCGTTAGATAGAGAAGAGAGCCTATCATACCACGATAGAGCTTATGACAAACCTTCTGGCTAATTTCTTCTTTTTCCAGAATGCAGGTTGGATGCATAGGAGTCTTAGTAGGTTTGCATTCAGCCATTTCGAACTTCTTCAAAATGTCTTTTATGTATTTACTTTGATAAACGTAGGTAGCTTCTGAAGCTTGATTGATTTGAATCCCTATAAAGAACTTTAGTTCTTGCATTAAGCTCATTTCAAATTTTGCCTGCATTAGCTCAGAGAGTTCTTGACATACAGAAGGGTTAGCTGAACCAAAAATAATGTCATCAACATATATTTGGCATATCATGAGCTCATTTCTAATGTTTTTACAGAAGAGTGTAGAGTCAATCTTTCCTCTAATAAAGTCATGTTTCAGAAGAAAGTTACTTAGTCTTTCATACCACGCTCTAGGAGCTTGTTTTAAACCGTATAATGATTTCTTAAGTTTAAAAATGTGTTCTGGACATATAGAGTTTTCAAAACCTGGAGGTTGATTGACATAGACTTCTTCTGATATATAACCATTAAGGAATGCACTTTTGACATCCATTTGATATAGTTTGATTGAATGATTTACAGCAAATGAAACAAGTAAGTGAATAGATTCTAACTTGGCGACTAGGGCAAAGGTTTCGTTGTAGTCAATGCCTTCTTGTTGACTATACCCCTGTGCCACCAGTCGTGCTTTGTTTTTGACTACTTCTCCCTTTTCGTTCAGTTTGTTTCTGAACACTAATCTGGTTCCAATAATGTGAGTTACTTTAGGCTTTGGAACAAGATCCCTGACGTCATTCTTTGAGAATTGATCTAGCTCTTCTTTCATAGCTAGAACCCAGTCGTTATCTTGAAGTGCCTCATCACAGGAAGTAGGCTCAATCAGAGATACTAGTCCTATAGGAGTTTCTTCAGATACTTTGAATGTTGACCTAGTTCTGACAGGTTCATCCTTGTTTCCTAGAATCAAATCTTCAGAGATGTTGGGGCGACTACTTGATTTCTTCTGGATAGTTGAGACTTATATTACATCTGGTTTTTTTCTATCAGATACTTCTGGTACTTTAGTCTTTTCGTCAGAACCTACAAGAGTAATCTCCAAATTTGCAAGTTTTTCAACTAGATTTGACTTTTCAGAGTCAAGCTTATCGTCAAATCTAACATGGATTGATTCTTCCATAATTTTGGTTTCTGTGTTGTATACTCTATATCCTTTAGAGCGTTCTGAGTATCCTAACATAATACCTTTTTATGCTTTTGAATCAAACTTGTTCAGATGTTCCTTAGTATTCAGAATAAAGGAAGAGCATCCAAAAGGATGGAAATAAGAAATGTTGGGTTTCCGTCCCTTACATAGTTCATAGGGAGTCTTTTCCAGAATAGGTCTTACAGATATTCTATTCTGAATATAGCACCATGTATTTACTGCTTCAGCCCAAAAGTGCTTAGCCATATTTGTTTCATTGATCATGGTTCTGGCCATCTCTTGGAGTGTCCTATTCTTCCTCTCTACAACTCCATTTTGTTGTGGAGTTCTAGGACAGGGGAAATCATGGGATATTCCATTAGAATCAAATAGTTCCTCAAAAAATTTATTCTCAAATCCGCCACCATGATCACTTCAGACTCTGATGATTTTAGAGTCAAATTCGTTTTGCACTTTGGAACAGAAGCTATTGAATACAGAGTGAGACTCACTCTTGTGCTTTAAGAATTTTACCCATGTCTAGTGACTGAAGTCATCAACAATAACTAGTCCATACTTCTTTCCATTGACTAACGCTGACTTAACAGGCCCAAACAGGTCAATGTGAAGAAGTTCCAGAGGCTTAGAGGTAGAAACAATATTTTTCTTTTTGAAGGATGTTTTTGAAAATTTACCTTTCTGACATGCCTCACATAGAGCTTCTGAAGAATACTTCAGTTTAGGTAGGCCTCTGACTAACTCGAGTTTATTTAGCTGAGAGAGTTTTCTCATGCTAATGTGGCCCAAGCGTCTATGTCATACCCATTGCTCTTCATGAACAGACATCAGGCATTTTACATTTTGTTCTTTTAGGTCTGAAAGATTTAACTTGTAAATATTGTTTTTCCTCTTGCCAGTGAATAGGACTGTTCCATTGTTCTGATTAATTGCTTTACATGTTTTTAATTGAAGATTACATCATAACCGTTATCACTTAATTGACTTATTGATAACAGGTTATGCATTAATCCTTCTACATAGAGAACATCAGATATAGAGGGAAGAGTTCCATTACCAATAGTTCCGGAGCCTCTGATTCTTCCTTTCTGATTTCCTCTGAAACCTACGAAGCCAGCATCTTAAAGTTCTAGGCTTTGGAACATATACTTTATTCCCGCCATGTGTCGCGAGCATCCAGAGTCCAGGTACCATGATTGGTGTCTTAACTCTGCTGCATAAGATATCTTCAATATAAACAATCTTATCCTTTGGTACCCATAATCTTTTGGGTCCTTTGTGATTAGTTTTCCCAGAGTTTCTTAGAACTTTGGGTTTTCTAGCATTCTCAAAACGTTGTGCTTGTGTATGTGTGTAGTGATAAGAAAAAGGAGATTTAGGTTTGTCATCTGTAGAAGATTTATCTTCACAAGGGACATACCCTATTCCTCTTTTATTATTCTGACTTACTCCATAAATCATGGATGCCATTCTGCTCCTTTCTATCCCATTTTTTAGAAACTTTTGAAAAGATTTTTCATATTCATATATCATTGTGTTAGAAGTTTGTGGGGCTTGAGATAGTGCTTCTTCAAGTTTTAATCATTGTTTATTTGTGGAGTCTCTTTCTTTTATCAAGGTTTGATTTTCATCTTTTAGTTCTGAAGCAGTTATCTCAAGCTTATCACATTCTTCGATTGTTCTTTCAAGAACTCCTTTTAAAGCCTTAAATTTTTGTTTAAGTTTCTGATATGAGTTTAGAGTTTCAGAAAGGCATAATTCAAGGTCAGAGCAAGAAAGATCAGAAAATACCTCTTCAGAATCAGATTCTCCATCTGATGTATTTCTGGAGGTGGTAGCCATGAGTGCAACATTTTTATGTTCTTCGGAGTTTGATTCGGAGGAATCAGATCCACTGTCGTCCCAGGTGGCCATCAGTCCCTTTTTTGTTCTGAATGAGCTTTTCCTGAAACTTTCTTTTCTGGAGCTTTCTTTCTTCAGCTTGGGACATTTGTTTCTGTAATGACCTGTTTCCTTGCATTCATAGCATGTTATTTCTTTGTTTGACTTACCTCTGGAAGTTGATTCTGAGCGATCTCCCTTGGGTCTTGATCTTCTAAAGTTATTATTCCTTTTTCTCCAAAGTTTTTTAACTCTTTTGGTTAAAAGGGATAATTCTTCTTCATCGTCAGAGTCTTCCTTTTCAGAGTCGTCATAATCTTCCTCTTCAGCTTGGAAGGCTTTGTTTCTTTCTGGTTTGCATCTTTTAGGTCTGGACTTTAGTGCTACAGACTTGATCTTCTTTTGAGTCTCATCTTACTCTAGTTCTATTTCGTGGCTTCTGAGTGAACTGACGAGTTCCTCAAGACTAATATTGTTCAGATCTTTTGATAACTTTAAAGCTGTGACCATGAGTCTCCATTTCTTTGGCAAGCTTCTGACAATCTTTTTGACATGATCTGCAGTTGTGTAGCCTTTGTCCAGAACTTTGAGTCCTGCAATTAAAGACTGAAATCTAGAAAACATTACCTCTACAGATTCATCGTCCTCCATTTTGAAGGCTTCATATTTCTGAATTAGAGCTAGAGCTTTTGTCTCTTTGACTTGAGAATTTCCTTCGTGAGTCATCCTAAGAGAGTCAAGTATTTCTTAGTTGTTTCCCTGTTGGTGATCTTTTCATATTCATTGTAGGAAATGGAATTTAGTAGTATCGTTCTGGATTTGTGATGGTTTTTGAGTTCACGCTTCTGATCATCTGTCATTTTTCTTCTGGGAATGACAACGCCAACGTCAGTCACAGGTGGTGTGTAGCCAATTGTGACTATGTCCCATAGATCAGCGTCGTAGCCCAGAAAGAAACTTTTAATTCTATCTTTCCAATAATCAAATTTTTCTCCATCGAAGATTGGAGGTTTCGCATTGTAACTATCTCTTTCACTGGTGTTGGCCATAGGTTTTTCTCACGCTGGATCTCTCTACACTGTTAAGTGTTTGATTAGAAAATCAATAACAGGGCCGAAGCTCTGATACCAATTGAAGGTAGAGAAAAACAAGAAAGGGGGTTTGAATTGTTTTGGAAAATAAAACTTTTTGATCGTTTAGACACACACAGAATAAAAACAAATTGACACAGAATTTTATACTAGTTCGCTTGAAATTCAAAGTTACTCCAGTCCACTTGACCAAGGTGATTTCACCTTCAAAAAGGACTTAATCCACTAATCTTGAAAGATTACACAAACAATTGTCTAAGATAATAATCCCTTAGCCCTCTCAAGTATTCAGACTGCACAAAGTCACTTGAGGAAGTATCTTAGATAAGATATGTAATGCACAGTGCTTCTAATAACAAGCAAATATTACAGAAATATAAGAGCAACAGTTTTCACGTAAGAGCAGCAGCTCGTGAAAAAGTAAAAGAGAATAATTGAGAGATTTGGATTCTTGTGTGTCTCAGGTGTGTTTTCTTGTGATGCATTCTGTTCTTTATATAGGAGTTTGAGAGGACCGTTGGTTGATGACAGGATCTTGGTCATTGAAGAATGATTATTTTCATTACTCTCCTTGTTTCTTTCTAAAACAATTTTGAGTGTGTCATAATTTCCTTCTAGAAATAGTTTCTTACTAAAAACAGATTTCTTCATGGTTACGCGTTCTGAGCTGGCGAATCTGTATTCGGAGTCTTGTTAGTCGGAGTTCGTCTTCAGAGGTTGCTTCTGTCTGACCAAATCAGAGTTTCTCTATAATCTTGACTTCTTCAGATTCAGAGTATGGATTCATTCTTCTTTAACGAGTTTCTGACTTCTTTTTGTTTTTTTTGCTGGTTCCTGCGTTGATCTGAGTCAAAACCTTCTGGACGCGTTTCCTCTGAGTGGCATCTAAGCACTGGATTCTGTATCTGATGATTCATCTTTCTGATAGTTTGATCAGAGTCCTGCACACTTAAGAAAAAAATTCGTTAGGGTGCCATTTTTGTTTCATCCTTTGTTATCATCAAAGTCTTAGAGATACATTCTAGAACCAACTTTGTTCTTACAAAAGACAGTTGATGGGTACTCCACGAAGCATGCTGAGGGACATGAGTGACCTAGATGGAATTTTCCCATCCTGCGTAGCAGGATAAATGTCTACGGGCCCAATATTGAACTGGACAAGGATGACACGGTTTATACCTTGTATTCAATATAGACATAAGGGCAGAAGGGTAATTATACACATAAGTATTATCACAAAAGGATTTGTCAGATCACATGACATTTTCGTGTCTTTGGTAGCAGTAATGTGTTTCTAGATACCGCTCACTGTTTATTATGTTAAATATGTGATTTAATATAATTGCTAATGTCACAAAAACCGACAGGGTCACACACAAAAGAATGGATTGATGAGAGATAGAGTAACTAAGGAACACAGTAAGGTACGGTGCACTTAAGTGAATTGTAAAACATCGTAAGGTACGGTGTACTTAAGTAGAATACGAAATATGGTAAGGTACCACACACTTAAGTGATTTTGGCATGTCATAAGATATGTGCTACATACACTTAAGTGGGCTTTTTAGCTTGCAACCCACACAAGTGGTTCTGTAAATAGAACCCTTATGCAGAAGCATTTCTGTAGTTGTAATTTTGTTTCTCTCTCTCTCTCTCTCTCTCTCTCACTCACTCAAAGCCTTCATTCTTAGCAGCTAGCACTGAGATTGAAGGAATCTGTTCGTATGGATTGAGTAGAGGCGTTGTCACCATTCAACGTTCGTGATCGCTCCGTGGATCTGCATCAAAGGTTTCAATCGCCACAAGAGGTAATGATTTTATCACTGATCATGCCCATTCGTAAGGATCACTAAAGGAGAAATTTTTAAATTTCGTTGTGTTTTGGATCGGTCTTCTCCTTCACTAACACCTTCCCTCTGTGTAACCAACCCCCTTACTTGTAATCTCTGGCATTTTATTAGTTTTGATTTGAAAACTTCTTATCTTTTGGGTTTTGTTCGTACTTTTCCCTTTTCCTTTGGAAACAATAAAAGCGCGGTGGCGACTCTGGTTTTATTGACGTTAAGTTTATCCATAGCTTAATGGTCATGAATTTACCGCTATATTTACCATACGTTTTCATATCTTCTCCACTTCCATCTCGTCTGATGAGAGTTTATGTAACAATAGATAATGTATTATGGGCATCATCCAACTGGTGGTCCAAGAGATTTCAAGAGTATTGGTTCCCTTTGCCTCAATATTAGGGCCGTATAGGGCTTCTTGATCGAATGTTCGATTATGACATGATATTTTTGTATTGGCAAGCTTGGAAAGAAGATTAGCTCCAGATTTTTGTTCCCTTGGTACATATGTTATCTCAAAAGCACTAAAACATTCAGATAAATCATGTACCTTTTTCAAATATTTGATTAGATAGGGCTCCTCCATCTGATATTCCCCGACAAACTGATTCACCATCAACTATCAATTGCCCATGGCCTTGAGGCTTGAAGCGTCTATCTTTAGGGTGAGGATAATGTCAATGATGAAGGCTTCATGCTCGAATTGATTATTGTTGGTTTTAAACTCAAACTTCAAGGACTACTCTATCAAGAAGTCGTTTGGTCCCTCAAACACTATTTAGCGCTTATTCCTTTTAGGTTTAAGGTGTCATCCACAAACCATACCCATATGTGGGGAGTCTCCTCGCCTTCTAGTGAACTGAACTTCACCAAGAAATTGGATAGCACTTGCAATTTAATGCTCCCTCTAAGTATATATTGGATATCATACTCAAATAACTCCATTTCGTAGGACATCATCCTTCTTGCAAGATTCGGCTTCTTGAAAACATGGCGAATAAGATAGCTAGTTTTTACCATTACATGGTTCTCTTGGAAATAATATTTGGCCTCGGCTTTGAACTCATTGCTCACAAGATAGATAGGATATTATACTTCATTTAGCTCAGAGGTGAAAAAGAGAAATAAAATCCAGCACAAAACCCAAAATGCACCAACAAGGCTGACTTACATAAGCCCGTTCAAATGGCACCATGAGGAAACCAATTGGACAAGTTGGGCGCATATATTTTCAAATCAAATATGAGTTAAACATAGTCTTTAAGGCAATCAGATCCTTGTATTAATGAAAATTGTTCAATATCTTGAAAAAGTTAATCATCCAATTGATTGTAACCCTAAACCAATTGATTGGAACACCACTTTTGGAATGATTTTGATTTGATTTTGAAAGAGCATAATCTCCATTGATTGCTTTCAAGAATTACACGCTCAAATTTTCCTAGAGGCATACCATAAATAGGTATTCACTACTCATTCTTTTGCATTGCATATTTTAACTTCTCTCTAATTATGTGTGTGAGATTATTCTCTCAAAATAATCATGACTCCTAGAAGGATAAGCTTCTCCTCTAGTCCTCTCTTTGATTCTTTCATGTCTCAACAACACGAAGAGAGATTTTTCCAAGATTTCGACAACATAACCATCCTGATAATTCACACCCTAGATTCAAAAGCTTCTAAAGAATATGAATTCTTTAAGACTTTTGAAAATCTAAACTTGTCCACCTTCCTTTGCACCCCCTCAAGAAAGACATATCCATCATTATTTAAGATATTATTCTCAAATATTTACTTCACTGAAGGAATGGTTTATTATGAAGTAAAAGGCATAAGATATTATCCTCAAGCTGGGAGATAAAGGATATATATTCAACCTCAAGACTGTTGTGTCCTCTCTGATGAACAATCCCTCATCCTCTATACCAAATTCATTCACTATTGGATAAATTTGCCCTAACAGTTGTATGATCCATTATATGACCATTCACATACTCTTTTGAAGAAAGAGAAACTTTGGTTTCATAACTAAGTTTGATATTAAAGTCGTATGGGTAATCGAAAACAAAATCAAGGCAAACTGGGAAAACCAAGTAATCCAATACATGATTGGAAGAAAGAAAAAAAGAGTGTGTCTACTATGGTAATCAAATCACAAAAATCCTAGAACACGCCAGATTCAACTTTGGAGAAGAATAATACATAGAAGATGTAACAAAAATAGGAGAATTAGTGGTAGCAATAACAAAATATGAGATCGTAGATGGAAAAGTAATTGAAAATCCCTCCAATAAAAGGAATAGAAAGGTGGATAATCCAAAAAAAACTTATAGATCTAGAAGAATTTGACTACATTATCCCTTAACTACCTTCAATTGAAGACCAACCCATGGTCATAATAAAAAAGATTTATATAACAAAGGACAAAATCGACTTCATAACTCATCACTTTATCAAGGACCCAATATAATTTCCTCGATATTTGTTCTAGGACAATGATTTTGACGAAGAATAGTCTCACTTATGTGTCTTAGTTTCTAAGTGTGTTTGCTTTCCTGTTTCTTGCAATACTCTTAAACTCTTCAATTTTCTGCTTTTTGTACTTTAATTCCGATATGCTTCAAATTAATAAAGTGTGATATTTTCCTTTCCTAAATGCTTGTGTATGTTTGCATATTTAAATTCTTGAAATGCATCATCTTACCCTCCTTTTTTATTTTGACAAAGAGGTAAGAATTATACTCTCAAAGGGAGTACAATATACTCTCTACTTACTTGAGAAGGAGTTTAACCACTCCAAATATATTTATTTGTTCACCTTCCTAAGAGATGCATTATCATCATCAAAATAGGAAGAATGTGGAATCATGTTTTACAGGTAATCAACGAAGATCTCGATAATGTGATTTTAATTATGATAACTAAAAGCAAGTGTTTGAAGTGTTTTTGATTATGACAACTAAAAGGAGTGTTTGGTAATGAAACATGTATGGCAACTTACATAATAATTTTTACAATCTATGAGGATTTAAATATCACAAACGGTTAAAGATGCGAGCAAACAAGTTAAGGTTTGATGATCATTGCAAACATCATCTTATGTTGGTACTTAACTTGATTCCAGCAAGCGTCTATGATTAGTTTACATAACAAGTCTTGAAGCTTCAAGGTGTGAAAGAAGGGAAGTCTGAAAGCTCGTCCTGTCGTGTATGGGTGAACAGTGTTTTGTAAAACACAAGAGTTTTTTTGTAAAATTATACGGCTAAATCACACACACCAAAATAAGTTTTTAAGCCTCTATTTCTTAGTAAAAATATACCTAAATTTTTTTTAGACTCATGCCAATTGAATTAAGACTTGTCTTAATGGTTTTGGACAAAAAATATAATGTCAATTGATTGGCCCTCATACTCAATCGATTGGGTTAGTGCAAAAGTTGTCCTTGACCGTTTGGGAAAGTGTCTTAATAAACAGGAACATTTATTTATCTTTTCTTTCCTTTTAAACTTTGATAATCGCTTAGGCCTTATAATCGATTGAAGTAAATAGCCAGTCGATTGACTCATGAATTTTTTTTTGTGTCAACCTCTAGCCTATAAATAGAAGCTCTTCCCTTCCCAATTTCGCATCCAGAAACGTGAGTAATCTATCTCACTTTTTATCCTCTCTCTCTCTCTCTCAACAAAATATTTTTGACTTTCTCTCACAAAATTTTAGTCATAGCGCTTTGAGAAAGTCCTTTTGTTTATTGAGGAAATTTTGTATTTTAGAAAGGACATTGTTGTAAATTCATAAAAGATTATTCTTCTTTTGATTGAATAATTTATCCATAAGGGAGTGTTTGTTCGAATTCAAAACTAAACCCTTTAAAAAATTTGGTTTGAGGATTTAGGTTAAAAATGATCGGTTTGGTTTGTAAACTAAGCCTAATTAAAAGCTTTCTTTGATTGGATCAACTCGTTTCAAAATCTCAACCTGATTTGTAGTTGACTTAACCAGTATAAATTCCGATAGGGGGTCACTGCTGAAGAAGATTTCGTGCAATCATAATATAGGGAGCTAACTATTACTTTTTAAGAAGTTTGAGGAATTTAAAATCTTTGAAATAGTGGTAAAAATGTCAATGACAAACTTCTTGTCACTCGTATTCAAAATTGCTCCTTGAGTTCATTTGCTAATAGAGATATATTTCACCATCAACAATTATAATTGTGCCAACAATTGAAAAAGATACATGACGCCTCTTCTACTCAAAATCCATGTGTCCATTCCCATTTACAATGTGTATAACTTTAGTTAAGAGAAGTATGTCATTGTCATTTTCTAATGTAGCAAAAAATTATAGTTTAGTTAAGTTCGCGAGATGTAGTAGTGCAATCATCAACGATGCCGTGATCAGCGGATAAATAAAGGGCGTGTTCAGTTCCTTTACGGGAAACAGACAAATCAAGCACCAATGCATGTTGCTGCTTTATCGGTTATTTCTTTATGCATTCTCCCCTTCAAATCAGGAGTGATTCGTGGCTGCAAAATACCGTTTCCTCAACTATAATTATTTGGATTAAGTATATTCTCACTTTTGCTTCCTCTATTTTTAATCATAAGATGTGATTACAACTACCTCAAAATCAAATGCATTCAATTTTTCAAACCTGATTTGGATATTTAGGTTTTGAATTTAATAATAATAATAATAATAATAATAATAATAATAATAATAATAATAATAATAAAAGAGTAGTAGTAGTTGTTAGATTTATTTAATATTTTATGAACCGCAATCAATTATTATTTTAATTTGTGAAAAACAGATTAATCATACTTCTCTACGAGGGTGATGAGGTGTATAAATAGGTTTTTTTAATTAAATGATTTTCAAAAATCAAGGTGACAATAACAATAACTTTTATTTCTAAATGATGTGTTCAACAAATAATTATTAATATATTTATTATTATTATTATTATTATTATTATTATTATTATTATTATTATTATTATTATTAAATTTTGGTGGGAAGTTTTAGTTGATGAACTTATAAGATTATAATTTAGTACGATGATGATACACTCATTAATATTATTCACGTGTATGTGTTGAGTTAGATTTTGTTATTGATACTTAAATTGTTGAGATTAAAATTAGGGATTAAAAAATTATGAAATCATCATTTGGTGAATTTTTCTTTAAGAAATTTAAAATAAGGTTGAAATATTTATATATATTATAAATATATTGTATTTCAATTAAAAATTAATGTGAATTCATTTTTATTAGTTTATTGTTGTTACTATTTCCTTTGTCCCAAAATAAATATTATATTTTAACAAATTATTTGTTTTAAAATAAATGTTGCTCTTTAGATTTTAATATAATTTTCATTGTTTTCCTTTCAGTTGTGTCCATCAATTAATATTACTTACATCATTATCAATTTATTATCTTCTCACTTAGTATTTTGATCATTATAATACACAATGAGGATAATATGATAAAAATATCACTCACTCTCTTTTATTTATTATATTTTCTTGTGTGAAATGCTCCAATGTAACATATATTTTGGAATGGATGGAGTATTATTTTTGTAAACAAAGAGTGCATATTAATTCATTAAACATGCTCACTTGATAATTGTGCAAAGACAAAAGATGCAGTATCGCGGGTTTGAATCCGCAACATCTCACTTATGTATCTTTAAATGGTGAATTCAACCACTAAATTATTTGACACAAAATGCATATTAACCTGTCAAGAAAAAATAAAACCCAAATATGAGGACATTGATTGACAATTGCTTTCCATTTGCAACATTTTTAAAATAGGTTAAATATATTCTTTTGTATTTTAAATGGGATGTTTTCAATAAATTAGTTATTTAAATTTTTTGGTTAAATATTATTTTTCGTCCTTGATCTTTGACTTGATTCAGTTTGGTCCTTAACTTTTAAAAGTCTCTTTTAATCTCTTAATTATGCAAACTAGATCATGTTAGTCCTTTTCGTCCATTATGTCATTCAAAGTCAATCTCTAAGACCATGTGACATTGACATAGAATGTCACATGGCTTAGAACAATTTTGTGACTGATTTAGCGACGAAAAATTTGTCACTAATTTTTTTTTAGTTTTGATTAGTGTTCTTCATCTTCTTCCCCAATTTTGCACTTGAGCATTAGAACTAGGAAACAACTTGTTTTTAGTTCTAGTCTTTATCTTTATAACCGATTTATGTATCTTAGTTCCAATTCCTATTTTTTGTTGGCAACACAAAGAAGAACTATCTTTACATATTAGTTCTAGTTCATTTTTCTCGTTTCATGGAGAGAGTTACAGACAATAATCTTTACTATTTATGTTTGAACCAAATCTACCTTTCCACCATTAGATTCTCCTCATTTTTCTGCAGCAAATTGGTGTGGTGATATGCTTTCTCATTTGAACATTTGAACATTTGAATTTTCAATTGAACTTAGCATTGTGTTTAGTGATATATTTATTCATTTGGTGAGCATCATTTTGTGGTACCGAATTAGAATGGAGGCTTCTCTTTCTAGTGGTTATTCTCTTTGGTGGAATAAAGTAAAATTTGTAGAACCATTTTTTTGCTATCTCAGTCTGGTTCTTGCTGGTCTCATTTGTATTTGTTGGTGCGATGTTTCTTCAACACTGACCTTAGCTTTTGGCTATAGTTTCATTTTCATGGAGGCTCTTACCAAAACCTTTTACACTAAAGAAGCTTTATAGTGAGGTTCGTTAGAACATAAACGCGAATAGAGATCAAAGTAAAGAGAAACACACAAAAGGTTTGTTTGTGCGGTTCGACCAAATTACCTTCATCTGCGACTATAGAGTAGCTATAGTTCCTTTTATTTATGTCTTGTGAATTATGTAGCGGTAAATTCATGACCACTGAGCTATTGGTTAACTCAACGTCAATAAAACTAGAGTCGCCGTCGCGTTTTTATTATTTCCAAAGAAAAAGGGAAAAAGTACGAACAAAACCCAAAGATAAGAAGTTTTCAAATCAATACTACTAAAATGTCAGAGATTACAGGTAAGGGGGTTGGTTACATAGAGGGAATGTATTAGCACTCAATGTATCCTAGGTACTCCTAGGGAGACCTTTTTATGTTCACTTCTTTTGGTTGAAAATACATTTGTTTTAAAAATAGAATGAGGGGGTGAGAAAAAAATTCATTATTTACATTTTGTGTTTAATAAAACTTTTGGTCTTATGCCTACGTACCAACATAAATGAGGAATCACAACCTCTTAGTTCATGGTAAAAAATTCAAAGATGGATGGATTGATTTTAACAAAAACTTAAAGATCTTTTGTTATCATTGAGAGAATACTCAACCAAACATCCACCGATCATGAGGGCTTTACAATATTTAAGAGGGAGCGCTCCAACTTGGATTAAATCAACAAGTATGCCTCTAACCCCTAATAAATGGAAAGTCTTACACTCAACATATCATGGAATGGGAGAATTACATCTCAATCAAGGATAACTCAAATCTAAATGCTTTCTTTTTTAAAAGTTTAAAAGGAAAAAGGCACCAAATGGCCAAAATGATTAGATGAGGTTATTAATTCTTTTTGGTCTTTTTGAAAATAAAGTCAATATGATTAAGTCTTCTTACAAGTTTGATTAAGAAAATAATTTGAAAATCAATGGCATAAGGCCAGGGTTTCTACTCATTAAAACAAGTTTAAGTTGAAAAGCAACAAGCAAAGAAGTTTTAAAATAAGAAGGGGATTTTGAAATTAAAGAAGAAAAGTATGGATATGAAGGCGATATCCTAGACAAGATTAAAAGTTTTGAGATGAAAAGATCTAACCCATGGAAAGCATCCACAAGACAATAATGTCAGATAGAAACTCATTTCCTATGGATTGTCAAGCAAGCAACAAAGCCATAATCATCCAAGCAAATAATAAGAAACCCAATGGTATCAAATAAAGATAATCAATCATCCAAGCTAACACTCCAAAGCAAGAAATCTTCAATGTCTTTTATGTGTATCAGATGAAAAATCCCTTTAAACATACTCAAAGAGAAAACATCAAATAATAACAATAAGATCAAAATAACAATTTAGACAAAGAGAAAGAGTGTATCAGATAAACCCAAGGGAGTCTCTCAAGCTTGTGTCAAATGAATGACATTGGCCATGTTTTTGGTCTCAAATTAATGGCATTGGCCAAGTTTTTCTTCAATAGCTCAGGAATGTTGCCTACTCTAAGTCCATATGTCCAAATCAAGTCACAGATGAAGATCCAACAGTCCACCAATGTGTTTTTTAGTGTTTTTGTTTATATTAAGTGTTTTAAGATCCTAAGACCACAAACAAAATATGATCACAATCACAAATATATCACAAGCACAAAATATAATGGCTCAAGTGAGCAAAAAGAAGATGACTAAAGCATAAACATAAGCCCAAGTGGGAAAAGATCAAATGGCTGAAACATAAAGAATTTGCATGAATGTAAATGACAAGGAATTATAAAGTGCAAGAATTTAAATTTCATTAAAGTAAATGATAAGAAAATTAGATGTTTGTTGTCAAGTTAGTATGTTAATTTGTGCCTGAGGCAAATTTAGCGTTATGTTAAGCAATCGTAATTGGACTTACGTAGAAGTCACAACTATATGAGGTCGGTCAATAATAATGTTGGTGTTAATGCATGCTAGAGACAAGGTATACAATACCAAGCTCCTAAAGCATACCACACACAAAAACAATAGGGGATGGGCATATGTCAATCAAGCTAATGTTGATTCATCTAACACAAGGTCTTTGATGAATCAACTAGCTAATGATCCATGAGAAGTTATTGTCCAAGAGATGATTAGGGGAAAGAAATGAGATGAAGATGGAGAGATGAAATGAAGGAGATCACAAATTGGTCAAGGGATGAACCTCACTTGATCAATACCATTCATTCATCTTGAGGGATGAAGTTTAAACTTCATCAACCTCCTAAATCCAATGGTATTGACCAAGTCAAAGTCCAATTCAACCAAGACCTAGGCCAAACAGAAGTAAGGTCAACACAAAGTCAATACAAAAGTTCATCAAAGCATTAAATCAATTAAACTATTTTAAAACATTTTTAAAATGAAGAAAAATAAGTTTTCAAAGATCAAAAACCCAGAACCCCTTCAAAACACCAAAGAAATGACCAAGAAATTTATCATGGGTCAAGTAAGGTCAAAGAACCATTGACTAATTTTTTTGGTATTTTTCAAAAGTAAGAAGTAATTAAAAAATAATTCAAACAAATTAAAAATCACAAAATTCACCAAAAAATATCAAACTTAATCCAAAAATCAATTTTAAATCATAAATGGGAAGAAGAAAATATTTGTGAATTTTTGGTGTTGGTCCCATAATTTTTGGATCAAAAATGAATTTATGGTGAATATTAAAAGAACTGGCTATTTAAAAATCATTTTAGAAAAATAAAATAAAATAGAAAAAATGAGAGCCGTTAGATCTCCCTCATTAATTGAGGTGGCAAATCTGATGGACAAAAACACACGTTCCATGGTATTCCTCAGTCAACGCGCTACACAAAAGGTAATCAGAAACAAAGGTCCAGATTAAAATGTGGAAGAGAGATCCAAGGGTGGGAGTCATGCCACAACACCACCGGAGCCCTATCTCCGATCATCTTCTCCGATGAGAGTCATCGGACTGTCAACCACAAACTTATCCAAAAATTGATGGATCATACATCATTTTAAAGGAAAAATTGCAAGGATCACGAATATGACCTCCATTTGTTCCATCTCTCACTCTATAATCATAAAAGTGAAGATGAAAACCGAGGCGTCCAACCTGAGTTTCTTCGAATCGAGCTCAAAATAACTCGGTCATGTTGCCTACATTGGTAGGACTTCATCCAACACAAAATTCAGTTTAGATCTAAAGTGTAGAGGGAGAATCGAAGAGATGAAGTTTTGAGAAATTCACCTTTTGTGAGCAGCTTTTGAGATTGATTCTTGATGTAATTCTTCTTTCTTTCTCTCCTTCTTGCTTGCAGAAGCTCAATGGAATGGAAAAGGGGATGAACCTTTGGAGTTTCTGTTCACAAACTTGAGTTGAACAAAAACTTGATTTCAAAAGAAATATCCAAAGAACTCTATACTCTGAGGTTATGGCAATGGCTAGCAAAGCTTGGGCAGGGTTCCCTTTCAATTCTGAGCAAATGTCAATTGATTTATAGGCCAAGGAAATGATCTTTGCACCTTTCCAAATTTGAATCAAAATGAGAAATTCATGGTGCACGGGTGCATGGGTGCATGTTCAGTTCCAATTCATGATTGAAATCCACATTAATTTGTGCAAGGAAGTTGCTGAAGTCATCGCTCAAGGCCATGCAAAGTTTTGCAATGTTTGGAGTTCAAAACTTGCCAAAATAAGCCATGGAAAGACCTCATGCGCAAGGCCTTCATTTCTCATCCAAATTATGTAATCTTTGACTCTTTAGAAACTTATTATCATGAGTAACAACTTTGATGTTGTGACTTTTTCAATTTGAAGCTTGGAAAATGGAGAAATTTGGCCTTGAAGATGGAGTATCAAACATACTTAGAAAGTTTTCTAAGTTATAAGCCAAATGACCTCTCTTTCCACCTTGAATAACTTCTAATGTGAGCTTCAAATGAACTTGGTTACTTATACAAAGTTGTATATATTTCAATTCTATTCAACTTGACCACACATTTGGAACCATTTGGAGTTTTTAGGATGGATTTATGGATTTTAGAAGTTGAGGAAATTTGCTTGTTCAATGATGAGGACCAAAATGGACCTATAATGTTTCCTCATGGTACATGATTTTTCAAGTAGAATTTGATCTTTCTAAAAGAAGAAAAGTTTAAGAATACATGTTGAAATTAATCATGAAACTTGGATCATCTTCATATCATAAAAATTGAGGAAGTTATGGATTTTGGGAGTTGGCCTTCTATCTAGGGCACAAACAAAATAACCTATAATCTTTCACCATAAAAAATGACTTTCCAAGCAAAATTATCTCTTTAGTCCAACATGAAAGATGTTTTGAATGTCATAAATAGTAACTTTTCTATTGGAATTATTTTCATATGACAAATAGTGTAGGAGATAGGGTATAGGAAACCCTAGATTTGACCTGTTGACTTTTATGGTCAACTTCCTTGAACCAACTTGCATACTTGAAGTTATTTTTCTCTTAGGGGCTCATGGAGGATAATATATGCTTATTATTATGTAAAATTAAGTATCCTTTGATATCTTTGACCAACTTTTGAAGAACCTTGCTGAGGAAGGTCCACAAGATACCTAGATGAATTAGAGCTTCCTTGACAAACAAGTTTCAAATTCTTAATGAACTCTTGATCAAAATGACAAATAAAGAACATGGGGATCCATATATGATATTTAGAACCAATTTGGACCTTTTATTGCTTGATCTCTTGCATTGAGGGTCTCAAATCCTAGTTGTCGGCTTGGTGAGGCACAAATGGACACACATAATACCTACAAAAGAAACAAAGCTATACTAGACATATTTTTGTATTTTGGTTAGTCAAAAAAGAAAATAAAGTATGATACAACCATAAATGCTTGATGATCTCTCCTAATGCAAACCTAATGAGTGATAGGTGAATAGGATACCATGGTGCGATCTCAATGTCAATGCAAAGCTATGAGATGGCATGAGGGATCTTAGGTCAAAATTGGGGTCTTACAAATTGCATATTGATTTCAGTGTTATAAGCCATATATATAATATGAGGTTTTAGTTTATCTAAAACCCTAATCACTAGTTTCCTTCAACAAACAATTATCTCAACCCATAATTATCTCAACAATATGAATTATTCTCTCAACAACCTATAGTTATCTAAACAACCTATAATTATCTCAACAATATGAGTTATACTCTCAACAAAGCATAGTTATCTCAATAACCCATAATTATCTCAACAATATGAGTCATATTCAATAATCTCCACCTTGGCGAATATCAAACCCCAATGAAGACTTCTTGCATAACGATTCGTACTGGAAACTGATGAGATACATCTCCTGGTTAACATTGAGAAATATGTAATAAGTCAAAATTGTTTAAACTTGTCATTGGTGACTGGCTTAGTCAACATATCAATTACATTCTCTGAAGTGTAAACCTTCTAAAGTAATATATGTATGGACGCCAACAACTCCCTGATCTTGTGGAACCTCACATCAATATGTTTGGTCCTAGCATGATACACCTGATTGTTCTCCAAATAGATAGCACTCTAACTATCACAATGAAACTGAACTCTACCTTGCTCAACACCCAACTCTTTCACTAATCTTGTAAGCCATAATGCTTGCTTGGCAGCTTCAACTACTACCATGTATTTTTCCTGAGTTGTAGACATAGCTATTATGGATTGAACTGATGATTTCCATCATATAGGCCCCCCTTCAATAGTAAAGACATACCCTATTGTAGACCTCATATCATCCTGATCACTTGCATAGTTAGAATCCACATATCCCAGAATTGATGGAACACTGTGCTCCTTGTTGAACACGATACCATGATATGTTATACCCTTCAAGCACCTTAGGATCCACTTGACTGATTCCATGGCTTGTACATGAACTTACACACTTGATTAACTACTTGTGCAAAATCAGGTCTAGTGCAAACCATGGCATACATCAAACAACTAATTGCACTGAAATAAGGAATTTTAGACATATATTCAATATCTGAGTCAGTCTTTGGAAATTACTTTAAAGAGAGATTAAAATTATTCTCCAATGGAGTACTCATAGGCTTTGCTTTGCTCATGTCAAATCTGCTTAAAAAACCTTTAACATAGCTTTTCTGAGACAACCATAATTTATTAGTTCCTCGGTCCCTATGAATTTCCATCCCAAGAATCATCTTTGCAGCACCCAAATCCTTCATATCAAACTCCTTACCCAATTTGGTCTTCAACTCATTTACATCATTCAAATGGTTGGCATAAATTAATATATCATC
The DNA here is from genome assembly GCF_024323335.1 of Lathyrus oleraceus. Taxonomy (NCBI): domain Eukaryota; kingdom Viridiplantae; phylum Streptophyta; class Magnoliopsida; order Fabales; family Fabaceae; genus Lathyrus; species Lathyrus oleraceus. Next base: position 319,397,064 of record NC_066584.1, on the reverse strand, counting down.
AACATAAAGTAACACGAAAATAAAAGATCCATCATCAAGGATCCTCACATAAACACAAAAATGGTAATCACACTATCTATAGCCAATCTAGAGCATGTATGAATCAAAGCGCTTGTATCACTGCCTTGGAGACTGCTTCATCTCATACAAAGACCTCTTCAATTTACAAACAAGTCTACAATGTCTAGTATCACTAAATCCGTCTGGCTGCTCCATGTAGATTTTCTCCTCTAGATTACCATTGAGGAAAGTTATTTTCACATTGTAAAACCCCAATTTTGACCTTAAGATCCCTCATGTTATCTCATCATATGCATTGGCATTGGGATCACATCTTTGCATCCTCCGTACCCCTTGTTCATTGGGTTTGCATTGAGAGAGATCACCAAGCACATTTTATTGTATCATACTTTGTATTTTATCATCTTTACTAACCAAGATACCAAAAATATGTCTTTGTATAAACTAACTCTTTTGTAGGTAAGGCATGTGCTCACCTTTGATCTATTAAGCTCACATATAGGGTTTAAGACCCTCAAGGCAAAGAGCTTAATAAAAAATTGGTTTACTATGTCTCTAAGAATCATATATAAATCCCCATGGTCTTCACATGTTATTTTGATCAAGAAATCATCAAGAGTTTGGAGTTGGTTTGCCTTGGAAACCCTAATTCATCTAGGTATCTTGTGTAACTTCTTCAACAAGCTTCTTCACCAATTGATCAAATATTTTAAGGGATACTTAAAATTACATCATCTTATGCATATATGATCCTCCATGAGTCCCAAAAGTCAAGAGAATGGAAAGCTAGCTAGTTAGTTTATGGTGGTTGACCAGAGGAATTCATCTGATCAAAACTAGGGTTCCCTAGACCCTATCTCCTACCATTTTTATCATATGAAAATGATTCCAAGATCAAAGTTACTCCAAATTACATTCCAAAACTTTCATGTTGAGATGAAATATTTCCAAGTTGCACAATCAAATTCAAGATGTCTACTTCAACTTTTATGTTTGGAGGAAGAGAAAATTCAACTTTTATGTGCATGTGATATGAGGATACATTATAGGTCATTTTGGACCAAAGCCATTGAACAAGTGATTTTCCTCAACTTCAGAAATGCATAACTCCTTCATATTAAATCCAAATTAGGTCATATTTGTAACCATTTTTAAGGACTTTGATAGATCTATAACTTTTATGAAGGGACCTTTTTCATTTGAAGCTCACATTAAAAGTTAGCCAAGGTGGAATAAGTGAACATATAGCTTGACACTTAGATTTTTTTTTGACATGTTCGATTTTCCCAACTTCCACCTCAAAATTCATCATGATCCAAGCTTCAAATGAAAAATTGTTAAACATTAAAGTTGTTCCCCTTGATCTAACCTTTCCAAAAAGTCCAATTTCATCCCATTTGGATAAGATATGAGTGACCTGCGTATGGCTTGAACATTAGATCATCATTTGGCATAAGTGAGCATGAAACTTTCATACACAATTGCATAGCTTTCCAACATGACTTCAGCAATGTTTGTACTCAATTATGGACCATAAGAAGTGATTACATGGGCCTATCACACGCCCATGCACCCATGCAATGTACATTGCTATTTTTGGATCTTCATTTCAAGTTTGCAAATATCAATCCATATGGCTATAAATAGAACCCCTTGCCATCAGAATTAAGGACCCTGCGCGCCAACTTTGAATCCTAACCTCCAAAACTCTCTCATTCAAAGGATAACCTTGAGAATTTCCATTGGAAATTGAGTTTGAATCTCACTGTTTTGAGATTCAAATCTCCAAGAGTCATGTGCCTTTTGTTCATCCAATTCCACTCCATCAAGTGTCCTGAGCAAGATCAATAGCAAGCAAGAGCAAGATCGATTGAATACAGACCTGCATTGAAGGTATTTTCCATAAATTTTCATCTCTTCGATTCTCACTCAATTCTCCATAATTCTTCTTGATCTTTGGTTGTCTGAAGTCCTACCAATGTAGGCAATAAGATTGAGTTACTTTGAGGTCAAATCGAAGCAACTCAAATCATACACCTCAAAATTCAACTTCCTGTGTCTTTCAATATACTTGGAGTTAGGAGAAATTAAGGCCAGATTCGAGCTCCTGAGCATTTTTATTTTAAATCCATGTCCTTCTTTTTAATTTTGGTGATGGTTGTGAGTAAGTCAGTCCGGTGAAGCTCGCCGGAGAAGGAGACCGAAGCTTTGGCTCCGGTGGTGCACTGACATTCATTTGAACCACATGATCCATTTCAAATGTTTTAATCTCGTGCCTTGGTTTTGCATACCATCCCTGCAGCGCTTTGACTTGTGTCCACCATGGAATGCGCACTAGCAGCCACTTGATATGTTATCTCAATTAATGAGACAGATCAAGTAGTCCACGTTTTTTTTCTATTTTCTGATTTTTTATTTTATTTGGTTTATTTTCATTAATTCATATTAATTTTAATATCGATCCAAAAAATATGAGAGTCTCACAAAAAAAAAATCCTCTTTCATTTTTTAAATTAAAATTATTTTTTGGATCATTATTAATATTTTTTATAATTTAATTGTTTTTTTGGATATTTTTAATTGTTTAAAAATAGTTTTAAGTTTCCAAAATTAATGAAATTTTTTATCCAAGGTCCTTTGACCTTGTTTGACCTATGGTTAATCTCATGGCCATTTTTTGGGTGTTTCGATGAGGTTTTAGGATTTTGACCAACCATGATTTAATTTAACGCATTATTTAATTGATTTTAATTGTTTAAATGTAAAATAATTTGTGTTGAGCTTTTGATATTGACTTGTTGAGTTTGACTTGTGTTGTTGGGCCTTGGTCAATGTTGATTTGACTTTGTTGAGTTAAAATCATTGGATCCAGGGGATTGATAAAATATATATTTCATCTCCCAAAATGAATGAATGATTTTAATTTGATAAAAGTCATCCTTTGACCAATTTGTGTTGATTCCATTTCCCCTCCCTCTTCATCTCAATCCCATTCTCTTCTCATTCATTTCATGGACCTATGATGTCTTTATATCATAAGGTTAGTTGATTGTAAATCAACATAAGTGTGGATGAGATTAGGTCCACCACTTTTGCATATTCTTTTTAAGTGTGGTATGTTTTAGGAGTATGGTTCATAATACCATATCTCTAACATGCATTAACACTAAAATTTCTATTGCCCGACCTCAAATAGTTGTGACTTCTACATAAGTCCAATTACGATTGCTTAACATAGCGCTAAATTGTTGACACAAAAGGCATAGCATTCTACTAAGTGAGATTGTAAGTCTCCCCTCTTTCATGGTATTATGTGGAAACTTGGCATTTTTTGCTTCCTTTGGAAGATGTCTTGGTTCAAGGATCCATGCTTGTGAATAGTGGGTTGAGTATTCTCCAAAGAATTACTTAAACAAAATTAAAAGCAATACTAACTTCTAATCAACTAACAACTAACATTTAATTCCAAGCCATTTACTTTTATGCACTTTAATTTTTAAGTCTTTATTCATTTGCCATTATTCATACCATTTAACTTGTTTACTTTAATGTCATTTGAGCCTTATCTTGTGATTATTTTATGATTGTATATACTTGATTGTGTTTGTGGTCTTTTGACCTTAATGTACCTAATAACAACAAAAACCCTAAAATACATTTTGTGTGGACTGTTGGATTTGCTCTGAGACATTGGACTTAGAATTAGGAAACACTCCCTATACAAAAGGACTTGGTCAGTGCCAACTTTCATGAAACCAAGTGCTTGTGATTTGAACCTTCATCTGAAGCAAGTGTTGAAGATCCATTTGAGTTCATTTTCTACATGGTCTTATTGAAGATGTTACTTTGAACCCGTGCCTAGTGCCTATCTTTGAGTTCATCTGATACATGGAATTATGAAGAAGATCATGGAGTTTCTAAGTTTGGGATGTGGCTATATTTATTTGATGCCTTGCTCTTCACCTTTCTATTTGTGTATTGATTTTACTTGATTCTAAAGTCCAAGGGAAATTTGGGTTTTTATATGACATTTTTGTCTATTGGATCGCAACCCATTGGTCAGATCTTTCCAACTCTTAACTTTTAATTTTTTGCTTAGGATTAGTCTTTTCATCTCTTCCCCACTTATTTAATTTCAAATCTCTCTCTCCTTTTAAAAAATCTTCTTTGCTTGTGTTTTCTAAACTTAGACCATATTGCAAATTAGAAACTTTGGCCTTATGCCATTGCATTTTTTAAACTCTTTTCTGAATCAAACTTGTAAATGAACCTAATTATACTTGACTTAAAATTTCAAAAGACAAAAAGAACTAACATTCATTCAAAACTTTTTAGGCCTTTTCTGCCTTCGTTAAACTTAAATTTTTGTTAAAAGAAATGCATCCACTTTGAAATTGTTACCATGAACTACGAGGTTTTGATCCCTCATTTTATGTTGGTAAGTAGGCACAAGTCTGAAGGTCTTGTCAAACACAAAAATATGATTAATAAATTCTTTTCTCATCCCTCCATTCTATTTATTACAAACATCATTTTGTACAAAAACACATATGTACCCAAGAAAAGGCTCCCTAGGAGTACCTAGGACACTTTGGGTGCTAACACCTTCCCTCTGTGTAACCAACCCCCTTATCTGTAATCTCTTGCATTTTATTAGTTTTGATTTGAAAACTTCTTATCTTTGGGTTTTGTTCGTACTTTTCCCTTTTCCCTTGTAAACAATAAAAGCGCGGTGGCGACTCTGGTTTAATGGACGTCTAGCTTATCCATAGCTTGATGGTCATGAATTTACTGCTACAAAAATTAAGTGGCGACTCTGCTGGGGAGTAGTCTTCAGTGGGTTTAGCCTACTTTTATGTGTGTATATAATTGTATATTTGATGTATATATATTTGTTTATGTGATATAATCTGCTTGTTGTGCTTGGTGATATCTGAGTGGTGAGATAAGTTCTAACCCAAACTTGAGTGCGATTAAGATAGGAGGATGGTATAGTCATGTTCGACTTGTGCGGAGTAGTCCTTAACAAGTTGGCTTGAGACCCATCCACTCGGTGGAGACCCTTTTGGAGTTATGAATGTCACACAAGTTATTTGTGGTTAGGCATTACTTTCTCTGGTTTGGGGTCCGAGAAGCTGAGGACCGTAGAACATTTAACTCAACTTGGCCTATTTAGGACGTAGTGCGGAGACTGTTCAAGTATCGACTTGATAACAGTTGTTACGCGATACTACACTCAGACGAGTTTCTCTTGAGAATATTATGGGTTGTTGAGTCAGTCATCCTAACCTATAATATCCTATGGATGGAATTAAGACTCTGGGAACTTTTTAGAACATGATCTACAGGTTTTATCTTTAGTACACTCCTTTGGGATAGTTCTTACAAAGACTCCATGCTCGTGACTCACAACAAACCCTTGATTCTTGGTTGATCCAATCAAGTCTTGTCAATATCAATGGAACTTGGGTGTTGATAAGGTGAAAACCATAATCCACCAAAATGGATGATTGATCTTGACAATGACTCGATTCATCCCTTGACCTTTGTTTGTTTGCCTTGTGTGTGATCCCTTATTTGTGATTGTTGCATTCATGCATTCATGTGCATCACCAGAAATAAATTCAAGGAACTGAGGTATTATTTGCAAATATTTTTAGACCATGGATTATGGATGAAGGAACACTAAGAAGTACAGTTTCAGATGTCCAGACTTGAAAGAAGCCAAGTTGACCGAGGCTGAATGGTGTCAGACCAGGTATGATCGAGGCTGAATGGTGTCAGACCAGGTATGATCACCTGGATTTAATTGAAGAGAAGAGGTTAACAGCCATGTGGCATGGTAAGTTGTATCAGCAGAGAATGAAGAAGGATTTTAATGAGAAGGTCAGACCTCGTGCATTTAGAGAAGGTGACCTTGTGCTCAAGAAGATTTTATCTTTCAAACCAGATTCTAGGGGCAAATAGACTCCTAATTATGAAGGCCCATATATTGTTAAGAGAGCCTTTTCAGGCGGTGCTTTGATTCTTACAACTATGGATGGTGAAGAGTTCACTCGTCCTGCGAACGCAGATGCAGTCAAGAAATACTTCTCCTAAAATAATAAAAGAATAGCTCGCTAAGTTGAAAACCTGAAAGGGCGGCTTAGGCAAAAATGAGTGTCTCGGTGGATTGAAACCCGAAAGGGTGATCCATGCAAAAATTAGAGACATAAAAATAGAAAAAAAAAATATCCCGATAAATTGAGTCTCCCACCTTGGGGAAATTTATGCAAAAATTAGGGATTATGGAAAGTAACTGCATCCCGCTGATCTTCAGTTTTGAAGACATTCTTGAGCAAATCGGACAATTCTGATTCACCATCCCCGATGAAGTCGCCAAGAGCACAGTGGATATCGAAAGTTGGTAGAAGGATTAGTGATCATTGTATTCAATGTAGCCCTTTTCCATGTAAATTACCATTTTTCAACTTTTGTAAAGATCTATGGAGTCTTGTCATTTATAGACTACCATTCCATTAAATAAAGTTGAGCTTTTTATCCAATTGTTTCTACTCTTGTTTAATTCAGCCAAATAGATTTAAATTTTATTATGATCATTTTTGAAATTAAATTTTAAATTAAAATTATATTTTTCTTAAATATATATAAACAGTTACTTTAAGCAATCGATATCATTTAAAGGAATATCAACAGCGGTTTGAAGAGCGGTAAGCCCTAAATGCAGAGCAGTATTGGTTCTCCCCAAGCAGTGGGTGTAATCCCTGTTTCATCCCCGGCAGCATTTTAGTAACCGAGTTCTGTTGGTTTCCCCAGCCAAGTTTGTTGGCCTCCCTTGAGTTGTAGGCGTGTTATTTCGGATGTTAGCACGGTTTCGGCAGAATTTTGTTTCTCCGCGAATCGTCAGAGTTACTCCTGATGTTGAGCAGCTACTGTGTTAGTCCCCTGCAGGGTTATCTCCCATTTGATATGATGTTGACCTAAAATTCCCCGCAGAGTTTGTAGCAGTTTCCTCAACAGATCCTCTCCTTGTACTTTACTCAGCCAGGATTAGGCTTTCAAGATATTTGTTTCTCTCCAGCAGTTGTTTCCCTCCCGTGAGGATTGGCTATGGATTGTATCGATGATTCAAATCAGTGACATATGTATCCTTTGTGATCGTTTTGTCAGCATAATCATCATATATACATATACATATACACTCATATAATTTCATTTATTGCACTTTGTGATCCATCGTTCACTTTGATCCTTTGCTATGGTGGTTTGCTTTTTCCCCATGCAGATTTGGTTTGTTTGTCCTCTTTCAATTGTAGAGTGTCAGCCCATTAAGCAGAAAGACTTTAACCTTTCTCTTTCCCCACTGAGTTGTTTCCTCGTGGATGATCATTATTTTAGTTTCCTCCCTAGTTGATTATCTGGATGGAACCACTCCTCTTGAGTTACATCCTCATTGGGTTGAGTCTTTAATTGACTTTTCTTTCTAGTTTTTTCCTAGATAGATGCTTTTGGTCCCCTGAGAGCCTATTACCCAGTAACTGGTAATGTTCTTCTCATGTTTGCCACTTTTGTCCAATACCTGGCAAAGGTAACCTTGTTCCCCCAGCGGATTCGTTTCTACGTCTCCCAGGAAGTATATCATTGATATGTGCATCCTAATCGGTGACAGATATTTTCTTCCCTTGTCTGAGTCTATCCTTGATATGTTCATTCTAATCGGTGACGAATATTCTCTCCTTTTGGTATTCTACCCAGTAATTGGTAGTTGTAATCCCTATCTTGTTCCCCAGAGAGTTAATCCTTGATATGTTCATCTTAACCGGTGACGGATTTCCTTCTCTTTGCGGTCTTCTTCCCAGTAACCGATAGTTGTAAATCCTGCTTTTTCCCCTTTTTGCAGAGTTTATACTTGATATGTTCATCCTAACCGATGACGGATATTCTCTTTTTAGTATTCTATCTAGTAACTGATAGATATAATTCCTATTTTCCCCTTTGAGTCTATCCTTGATATGTTCATCCTAATCGATGACGGATATTCTCTTCTTTTTGGTATTCTATCCAACATTCGATAGATGTAATTCCTACTTTTTCAGGCAGTTTATCCTTGATATGTTCATCCTAACCGGTGACGAATATCCTCCCTAGAATCCCCAGGCAAGTTTATCCTTGATATGTTCATCCTAACCGATGACATATTTTCTTTCCTTTGAGCCTATCATTGATATGTTCACTTTAACCGGTGACGTATATTCTCTCTCTTTGGTTTTCTGCCCAGTAACCGGTAGTTGTAAATCTTATTTTGGCTTTTCCCAGCATTTTATTCTTACCCAGTAACCGGTAATGAATACACCTCTTGCTTGCCTTCAGCGAGTCATCCTTGATATGTTTACCCTAACCGATAACGGATGTCCTCCACATCAGATTTTTGTTATCCCTTTACCCAGTAACCTGTAATGGATAATAGATTTCTGCTCCTCCTGTGTTGAAGATCTTTTCTTCCCCAGTCTAGTTTGAGTGCATATTCCCTTTGTGGAATCGATGTTTCCTGCTTGGTTTGAGTATTTCAGCTTTGTTCTGATTTACCTGTTTCCCCTACAGGTGTTCCTTTTATTCCTCGGCTGAGTCTTTCCATCGATTCATATGGAATCCCTCGAGTCCCCCAGTTGTTCTTAAGTCGTAACCTGGTCTACGCACAACCCTTTTTCCCCAGAGTCTCTCTCTCCCCAGTGAGTTTTCCTTTCGGAATGCATTATACTCCTGTGGACTTTCAATCTCTCCGGATTCTTTTCCTTTGTGAAAACATTTCCCCACAAAGATTATTTTAACATTCATTTCATATGCATCATGAGGTCTCTTAGGGACCAAAATTTGTTTCTATATGTTGTTATTTAAGCCCATTATACTGAGTCGATGCGAAGATTTTAACCTTCATCTCCTCAGTTAGAATGTCCTTAAATAAGGGTACCTGTAAGACCCCAATTTTGACCCTAAGATCCCTCATGCTATCTCATCATATGCATTGGCATTGGGATCACATCTTGGCATCCTCCTTACCCCTCATTCATTGGGTTTGCATTGGGAGAGATCACCAAGCACATTTTATTTTATCATACTTTGGATTTTATCATCTTTACTAACCAAAATACCAAAAATATGTCTTTGTATAAACTAACTCTTTTGTAGGTAGGGCATGTCCTCACCTTTGATTTATCAAGCTCACATCTAGGGTTTAAGACCCTCAAAGCCAGGAGCTCAATAAAAAAATTGGTTTACTATGGCTCTAATCATCATATATGAATCCCCATGGTCTTCACATCTTATTTTGATCAAGAAATCATCAAGAGTTTGGAGTTGGTTTGCCTTTGAAACCCTAATTCATCTAGGTATCTTGTGTAACTTCTTCAACAAGCTTCTTCACCAATTGATCTAATATTTCAAGGGATACTTCAAATTACATCATATTATGCATATAAGATCCTCCGTTAGTCCCAAAAGTCAATAGAATGGCAAGCTAGCAAGTTAGCTCATGGTGGTTGACTAGAGGAATTCATCTGATCAAAACTGAGGTTCCCTAGATCATATATATTACAATATTTATCATATGAAAATGATTCCAATAGAAACGTTACTCTAAATGACATTCCAAACAACTTTCATGTTGATGTCTAGAGCTAGTTTTGCTTGGAAAGTCATTTTTTATGGTGAAAGATTAAAGGTCATTTTGTCTAAACCCTAATTTGGAGGTCAACTTCCCAAAGCCATAACTTGATCAATTTTTATGATATGGAAGATTTCCAAGTTTCAAAATCAAATTCAAGATGTATACTTTAACTTTGATGTTTTGAGAAAGAGCAAATTCAACTTTTATTTGCATGTGATATGAGGATACATTATAGGTCATTTTGGACCAATGTCATTGAACAAGTGATTTTCCTCAACTTCAAAAATGCATAACGCCTTCATATTAAATCCAAATAAGGTCATATTTATGACCATTTTGAATAAATTTGATAGATCTACAACTTTGATGAAGTAACCTTTTTGATTTGAAGGTCACATTAAAAGTTAGCCAAGGTGGAATAAGTGAACATATGGCCTGACACTTAGAATTTTTTTTGACATGTTTGATTTTCCCAACTTCCACCTCAAAATTCATCATGATCCAAGCTTAAAATGACGAAGTGTTCAACATGAAAGTTGTTCCTCTTGATCTAACCTTTCCAGAAAGTCCAATTTCATCCCATTTGGATAAGATATGAGTGACCTCCGTATGGCTTGAACATTGGATCATCATTTGGCATAAGGGAGCTTGAAACTTTCATACACAATTGCATAGCTTTCCAACATGACTTCAGAATTGTTTGTACTCAACTGTGGACCATAAGGAGTGATTACATGGGCCTATCACACACCCATGCACCCATGCAATGTACATTGCTATTTTTGGATCTTCATTTCAAGTGTGCAAATATCAATCCATATGGCTATAAATAGAACCCCTTGTCATCAGAATTAAGGACCCTACGCGCCAGCTTTGAATCCCAACCTCCAAAACCCTCTCATTCAAAGGATAACCTTGAGAATTTCCATTGGAAATTAAGTTTGAATCTCACTGTTTTGAGATTCAAATCTCCAAGAGTCTTGTGCCTTTTGTTCATTTAATTCCACTCCATCAAGTGTCCTGAGCAAGATCAATAGCAAGCAAGAGCAAGATCGATTGAATACAGACCTACATTGAAGGTATTTTCCATAAATTTTCATCTTATTGATTCTCACTCAATTCTCCATAATTCTTCTTGATCTTTGATTGTTTGAAGTCATATCAATGTAGGCAACAAGATTGAGTTTCTTTGAGGTCAAATCGAAGCAACTCAGATCATACACCTCAAAGTTCAACTCCCTGTATCTTTCAATATACTTGGAGTTAGGAGAAATTGAGGTCAGATTCGAGCTCCTGAGCATTTTTACTTTAAATTCATGTCCTTCTTTTTAATTTTGGTGATGGTTGTGAGTGAACCAGTCCGGTGAAGCTCACCGGAGAAGGAGATCAGAGCTTTGGCTCCGGTGGTGTGCTGGCATTCATCTGAACCACATGATCCATTTCAAATGTTTTAATCTCGTGCCTTGGTTTTGCATACCATCCCTGCAACGCTTTGACTTGTGTCCACCATGGAACGCGCGTTAGCAACTGTTAGATGCCCAAAAGTGCTTATTTGAGCTATCATATGTGGGCATCTTTCACACTTTTTCCTTGCTAAAATTGTCAAAACCACATTTGTTTTACATGGAATGCATTACATTGATAAACAAGCTTGGTGCCTTTGATGTGTGTGTTATTGTGCAGGAAAGGCATGAATTAATTGATAATAAAGACACAAGAGAATTGGCAAAGGAACCAAAGAATACAAGCATTTCATCTGCCTGCTCGCTAGGCGAGGCTGTGGCGAAGCTTTTGGTTCGCTAGGCGAGCTCCTGGCGAAAAGCTCCAGTAAATTAGCAAATTAATTCGCTAGGCGAGCTCAAGGCGAATGTGGTAGCGAATTCATTCTGTTTTGGTGAAAAACGCAGCCAGCACTCACTCGCTAGGCGAAGCTCTAGCGAGTCCCCAGCGAGCATTCCAGTAGCAAAACCTCTCAACCTCGCTGGGGCGAGGTTGAAGCGTGTCCTTCGCTAGGCGAAGGTATGTTCGCTAGGCGAACATGACAGTTCACCAAGGCTCTGTTTTCTCTGGGCGCAGGGGCCTTTTGTGCCCATTATAGACCCTCGCTAGGCGAGCCATTCTGCTCGCCTAGCGAACATGACAGCCCAACTGAGGTCTATAAGTAGCAGGTGCCACTTTTGAGCACCATACCTCATTTTTACCAACTTTTCCATTTCTGTACTTTTTCTAGATATTTTTGCAGCATTGTTTTGGGAGCTCTTATGCCCTAGTTTTTCATTTCTCTTCATCTAGCAACCATCTTCCACAAAAAGAAGGTGGATTCCCATCCAACTTCGATTATCCGACTTGGATGTTGATCAACCTTCTTTCCTTACTTGCCGACCAAGCTACCATGAAAATGAGTAGCTAAGTCATCCATTTGTCAAGGTTAGATGTAGGTGATTTCTAGCTTTGCGTGTAAATGTAAGGATCCTCATATGTAAACTCTTTAACGGTAAATATATGATGAAAACTTTGTTTCTATTTAAAACTCTTTGTGTTGGTTTATGATCGAGAGATGTTTACCGATTCTTGACCTAGGTTTTCATCCAAACTTGTTTGTTAGCTAGAGATAGTAACGAATGATTTTGTTCACCATAAGGTTGAACCAAAAGGTTGTCATTTTGATAGATTGTGTTCGAGAGAAACAATGGATCAAAATGGCAAAACTCACAATGGGTGTTCGAGAGAAACGCATTGAGAGGACCTTGTGAAATTATTTATCATCTAAAGGAGTTTATAAGATTGTTGACCGAGCTAATACATGCAAAGTGATCATTGAAACCTAACTTTGACAATATTTCTCATTTAATCAAAACATAACTTTTACCGCAATTAATTACTTTGTATGCAAGATAACTTGATTAAAACCAAAACCCTATTGTTACATTGAGTTAAGATTAATTCAACCATTGAACGGCAGTGATATCTTACAATCTCTGTGGATACGATAACAAAAACCCGACACGAAATATACATTTCAACAAAATGGCGCCGTTGCCGGGGATTGTAAATTGATATTGCAAGCATCGCAATGGTTGTTTAAGTTTTAGCTTGTGAATTTTTGACTTGTGCTTGTAATTTGTTTGGTTTAGTGTGCAGCTTACGTTTTATGCGAGGGCAAATCCCTGTGGACGAACTTCTTTTTGATCCTGAGATCGAGAGAACCGCAAGGAGGCTCAATAGCAAAACGAGACGTAGGAGGCAACAGGCTAGACAACGCCAAGAGCAAGGAGAAAGTTCTTCGACCACAAATCCACACCCATTCATACCAAACATGGAGCCACAACCACCACCACCTATTTCTACTCCATGTATCAATAGTCCAAGGAACACCGCTCAGTTTGCCAACCAAACAGGAAGGCAAGCTGAGATGAAGACGGGAACTCTGAATTTATTATATGGGAGTCCATTCACCGGAATGGACCATGAAGACCCATTTGCTTTTCTCACAAAATTTTATGAGATAGCATTGGCTGCCGGAGTGGATCAGGCTCAGGAGCTTCCGTTGTTCAGACGTTTATTTCCCCACGCTTTGCTCGGTAAAGCAAAGGATTGGTATCTCGATCAAACACCAGTTGTAATGACAGACTGGAACGTGTTAGAAGAGAAATTCATTGAAAGATTTTTCTCTCATAACCGATTCATGGAATCAAAGACGGCCATCTCGGTGTTTTCTCAAGGAACCAGTGAATCTTTGAATGAAGTGTGGGAGAGATTCAAGTCCATGCTTAGGAAATGCAAAGGGCATGGATTTGATGAATTAACTCAAATCCATATCTTCAGAAATGGACTTCAACCAAACTGCAAAACATTGTTGGATGCCACCTCGGGTGGCTCGTTGATGTCAAAAAGTGCCGAAGAAGCCACAAACATTATTAATCGCATGGCTTTGAATGATCTTCAGAGTCAAAGTCGTGGAAATTCTTTGAAGAAGGCGGGAGTGCTTGAGTTAGGGACGAATGATGCCATCCTTGCCCAAAACAAGCTCATCTCACAACAAGTGGAACTCTTAACGCAACAAATCAAAGAGTTAAGAGAACCGTCAAAAGCTAAACAAATAGCTTGTTGTGAACTTTGTAAAGGTGAACATGACACCGGATTTTGTCCACCTCCCGGTTTTGACGAAGTAAACTACATGGCCAATCAACGGGACTATCAACCGAGACAACAACAACCTTATCAACCGCACCCTCAACAACAACAACAACAACAACAATTCCAAGGGAACCAAGGGTTCCAACCTAGAAGCAACTATTATCATAACCAGGGTTATGGAGGTGGTTCTTCTAGCCGTCAAAACCCTCCCCAAAATCCGTATCAATCTCAACAACCGCCGGTCGTCAATTCTAAATTGGAAGAGACATTGACGCAATTCATGTAAATGTCAATGGCCAATCAAAAGAGTAATGACGCGGCCATAAAAAATCTTGAAACTCAAGTTGGGCAACTTGCCAAGCAACTAGCTGAACAACAAACCGGTCCTTCTTTTTCGGCTAATACGCAAACAAATCCTAAGGAGCATTGTAAGGCGATTATGACGAGAAGTGGGAGGGAGTTGGGTAGTGAAAATGAAAAAAGAGTTGAGAGTGAACAAAGAGAGAAAGAGAAGGAAATTGAGGAGGAAATAGTGGAGGAAAATGTTGATGGTGAAGTAGGAGTGTGGAGTGATGAGGAAGTAGTTGAAAAGAATAAAAATAATGGTGAAGTTGAAAAAGAAAAAGGTGTGGAGATTGAGGAAAATAAAAGTGATGAGGTAATAAGGGAGGTAGTGAAGAAGCCTAGATGGAAAAGTGCTAGAGTTGCAAAGGGAAAGGAGGTAGTGAGCGCTACTCCTATCCAAAACCTTCCTTACCCTCATGCTCCTTCCAAAAGGGAGAATGAACGGCATTACGCCCGGTTCATGGATATTTTTAAACAGTTGCAAATCAACATCCCGTTTGCCGAAGCCTTGGAACAAATGCCAAAGTATGCCAAATTCATGAAGGACATACTAACCAAAAAGCGGAGGTATACGGAACCGGAGACCATCGTCCTTGATGCGAGCTGTAGTGCCATTATTCAAAGGACGCTTCCTAAGAAAGAGGTTGATCCGGGAAGAGTTACATTGCCGGTTAAAATTGGTGACGTGTATGTCGGAAAGGGACTTATTGACTTGGGGTCGAGTATAAATCTTATACCTTTGTCAATTATCAAGAGGCTTGGCAACATCGAGATTAAGTCCATCCGAATGACATTGCAATTGGCGGATAAGTCGACGACCCATCCTCATGGCGTAGCCCAAGATGTGTTGGTGAAGGTCGACAAATTCTTTTTCCCGGTGGATTTTATTGTAATTGATATGGAGGAAGATGATGATGCTCCGCTCATATTGGGCCGACCATTCATGAAGACCGCAAGAATGATGATCGATGTTGATGACGGTTTAATGAAAGTGCGGGTTCAAAATGAGGAGGTCACATTTGATCTATTCGAGGCGATGAAGCATTCCAAGGATAGAAATGATAGATTTCGCATCGATGTGATTGAAGACGCTATTATGGAAGTTTCAAAGCATATTCATGAGATATCTTCTATGGAGTTAGCTCTCGACGACTCATTGGAGGTTTTCACTGTTGAAGAGGAGCTAGCTCTTGAGGAATGCTTAAAGGAACTTGATAGTTTGGAAGACCTACAACCGTGGGAAGTAGAGGAAGAAAACTTGAAGAAGGAGGTCATTGACGAGAAAGCGCCAATTGAATTAAAAGAGTTACCTTCGACTTTGAAATATGTGTTTTTAGATGAGACCGGGGCAAAGTCGGTCATCATAAGCAACCTTTTGACCAAAGAAGAAGAAGCCCGTCTAATCATTGTGCTAAAAACCAATCAAGAAGCTATGGGTTGGACTCTTTCCGATCTAAAAGGAATTAGTCCATCCTATTGTATGCACAAGATTTTGATGGAGGAGGATTTCAAGCCGGTAGCTCAACCACAACGCCGCTTAAATCCTACCATGAAAGAGGTTGTAAGGAAGGAAGTGGTGAAGCTATTGGATGCGGGAATGATTTACCCGATCTCGGATAGTCCGTGGGTTAGTCCCGTGCACGTGGTTCCGAAGAAGGGTGGAATGACCGTAATCTATAATGACAAAGACGAATTGATCCCGACTAAAGTTGCAACGAGGTGGAGAATGTGTATAGATTATAGACGGTTGAATACCGCGACTCGAAAGGACCATTTTCCACTCCCATTTATGGATCAAATGCTTGAAAGACTATCGGGCCAACAATACTATTGTTTTTTGGACGGCTACTCCGGGTACAACCAAATTGCGGTTGACCCGGTTGATCATGAGAAGACGGCTTTCACGTGTCCGTTTGGAGTGTTCGCATACAGAAAAATGCCCTTTGGGCTGTGCAATGCACCGGCGATCTTCCAACGATGCGTCCAAGCCATTTTTGCCGATCTGATAGAGAAAACAATGGAAGTCTTCATGGATGACTTCTCGGTATTTGGTGGGACGTTTAGTCTATGCTTGGCAAATTTGAAGACGGTGTTGGAAAGGTGTGTGAAGACCAATTTGGTGCTAAATTGGGAAAAGTGTCACTTCATGGTGACCGAGGGGATTGTGCTAGGCCACAAAGTCTCTAAAAGGGGGCTTGAAGTGGATAGAGCTAAGGTTGAAGTAATTGAAAAATTACCCCCTCCGGTGAATGTGAAAGGCATCCGTAGCTTTTTGGGGCACGCGGGGTTTTACCGGCGCTTCATCAAGGACTTCTCAAAGGTGGCTAAGCCTTTGAGCAATTTGCTCGCCAAAGATCAGGTATTTCTCTTCACCGAAGATTGTTTGCAAGCTTTTGAGGTTTTAAAAGAAAAATGGTTACCGCTCCAATAATAGTCGCTCCCGATTGGAATGAAAATTTTGAACTAATGTGTGACGCGAGTGACTATGCTGTTGGAGCGGTACTTGGCCAAAGAAAAGACAAAACTTTTCATGCGATACATTATGCGAGTAAGGTTCTTAACGAGGCTCAAATAAATTATGCCACAACGGAAAAAGAACTACTCGCAATAGTGTATGCGCTAGAAAAGTTTAGGTCCAATCTTATAGGGTCGAAAGTCGTTGTGTACACCGACCACGCGGCGATTAAATATCTGCTAACCAAGCCGGATTCGAAGCAAAGGCTCATCCGTTGGATCCTCTTGTTACAAGAATTCGATGTCGAAATCAAAGACAAGAAGGGGTCGGAAAACTTGGTAGCGGATCATTTATCCCGCTTAGTGAATGTCGAGGTTACCGCATCTGAAAAGGAAATCCGGGAAGAATTTCCTGATGAAAAATTGTTTAAGGTTCAAGTTAGGCCGTGGTTCGCAGACTTTGCGAACCACAAGGCTAGTGGTTTTGTGCCGGCCGACCTAACTTCGAACCAAAAGAGGAAGTTCCTTTCGGATGCGAAGTATTATGTTTGGGATGACCCATACTTGTTTAAGTTGGGTAGCGATAACCTGTTAAGGAGATGCGTAACTGGTGATGAAGCCCAGAGCATCCTTTGGCATTGTCACAACTCGCCTTATGGCGGACATTATAATGGGGTTAGAACGGCCACTAAAATTCTTCAATCGGGATTTTATTGGCCAACTATTTTCAAAGACGCACATACCCATGCGCAAAGTTGTGACAGTTGCCAAAGAAGTGGTGGGATAGGTAAGAGAGATGAGATGCCTCTCCAAAATATCCAAGAAGTGGAAGTGTTCGATTGTTGGGGCATAGATTTTGTAGGACCTTTCCCACCCTCTTATGGGAATGAGTACATGCTTGTTGCTGTTGATTATGTCTCTAAGTGGGTTGAGGCGATTGCCTCACCTGGGGCGGATGCCAAAACGGTGATAAAAATTTTAAAGAAAAACATCTTTTCCCGTTTTGGAACCCCCCGAGTGTTGATAAGTGACGGAGGGTCACACTTTTGCAACGCACCTTTGGAAACAATTCTAAAACATTATGGTGTATCGCATAGGGTGACAACTCCGTACCACCCTCAGGCTAACGGGCAAGCGGAGGTCTCTAATCGTGAGATTAAGAGAATCCTAGAAAAAACCGTGTCTAATTCTAAAAAAGAGTGGTCCCAAAAATTGGACGAAGCATTATGGGCCTACCGTACGGCCTTTAAAGCTCCAATTGGCTTAACTCCGTTTCAATTGGTATTTGGTAAAACTTGCCATTTGCCGGTTGAATTGGAGCACAAGGCCTTGTGGGCCCTAAAGTTTTTAAATTTTGAACATGAGTTGGCCGGTAACAAAAGGAAAGTACAACTACTTGAGTTGGAGGAGATGCGCAATGCCGCATACCACTCAAGTTGGTTGTACAAGGAAAAAGCAAAGAAGTATCACGACAAGAAGATCCGTAACAAAGAATTTGTGCCCGGACAATTGGTCCTATTGTTCAACTCCCGGTTGAAGTTGTTTCCCGGGAAGTTGAAATCAAAATGGTCCGGGCCATTTCGGGTGAAAGAAGTAAAAGAGTACGGGGCCATTATCATTGAAGACATGGACGAGAAAGATAGTTGGACCGTGAATGGCCAACGATTGAAAGTGTATCTCGGCGGTCATGTGGATCGCGAGAGTTGTGCTCAGCCGCTCGATGCTCCTCTGTGAGCATCGCACCGTCGAGCTTAGCCGACGTTAAACAAGCGCTAGTTGGGAGGCACCCCAACATTGTAAGTATTTACTGTTTTATGTTTTATGTTGTATGGAGTACACTGTGCTGAACCCATGCTGGATGACTTGCAAGTGCTGCATTTGCCTTTGCACTTGCTGTCATGCTCGCTTGCAGCTCGCTAGGCGAGGCAGTAGCGAGCACGCTCGCTACCTGCTCGCTAGGCGAGGCAGCAGCGAGCGCTGCAGTACTGTTTACTATTTAAATCTCAGCAGGGCCATTTTGCCCTTACCTTCAAAAATTTGTCTGAACGGCTCTGCTGAGGATTTTGTGCTTGGCTTCTAAAACTCTCTCATTCGCATCTTTATCAACAACACGTGCTTCTTTCGGTAGATTGCAAACTCTCCCCACTTCTCTTTTCCAAATTCGTATACCTAAGGTTTGCCCTATTACATGTTTCTTTTTGTTTGCACTCTTAATTTCCAAATGTGAATGGTAAATAGGATAAGTGTGGTATGGGAACCTTGAGGTTGCATGTATTATTTTGGGAGTTTGCAATGTTTGTACATTTAGGTTTTCAAATTGGGGATTTAATTTTAATTTAGGTTTTGCATGCAATTAGGCAATCCCCAATAGCATAGAACGATTCATTGTCATGATAAATCATTAGGTTCTGATGTGGGAACCATTAGAGTACGGGTATTGGGGAAAACATCTTTGAAAAGGCAGAAAATCCCAAAACCCGTAAGGTTCGCTAGCACTCGCTAGGCGAACCTGGGGCGAGCGTTCGCTGCAACTTCGCTAGGCGAAGCAGCAGCGAACATGGCAGTATTTTAAAATTATGCTTTGATGGCTAACCTGTTGTTTGGTGTGTGTTGTTTCTTTGTATCTTTTGCAGATGGAGTCTAGATCTGGAGCTGGTAAGAAAAGAAAGGGAGCATCTACATCTCGAACGGTTCCTATTCAATTCGACCAAGACAAGTTTGTCGGCCCTAAACAGGCCGCCAGATACATCGCTCTGGAGAAGCGAAAAATACTTCCTGAGAAGCGTTTTCTAATCAACCCACAGGGCACTTACAGAACTTTCGCCGGGTTGATAGACGCCAAGAAGTGGGATAGGTTGATAAGTCCCTTAGAGCATTACGACATTGCTACAGTGCGGGAGTTTTATGCTAACGCACTGCCCGACGACGACGAGCCCTTCACTTGGGTTTCTAGAGTTGCCGGGCGTGCAATTCCATTTGACCGGGATGCTATCAACCAAATCCTAGGGGAACCGCTCCAGCTGGGAGCTGACCAGAGAGACCAGTACCACACCGACCTCAGACTTCACAGAGATGTCCCTGCCATTACCGCCGACCTGCTTTTACCTGGGAAATTGGTTGAGCCGAACCCATCTGGGGTTCCTGTGAGATATCACCGGGAGGACATGACTCCCATGGCTCAGCTGATCCTACTCTTGGTTTTGACCAACATCCAGCCCAAATCACACACCTCTACTGTGCCGATCCCAGTGGCACATTTAGTCCATTCCATCCTCACAAATGTCGAGATAGATGTCGCGAGGATAATCGCCAATGAGCTGAAGACCGTGGTTGAGAGCGGGCTTAAGTCAGGGGCTCGTGTTAATTGTCCCTTGGCTTTCCCGTGTTTGATTATGAGCTTATGTGTTCAGGCTAGGGTGAGACTTCCGTCTCGTGGGCAGGTTCGAATCTCGGCACCTATCGATGATAGGTATGTGGCTAAGTATTGTAGAGCTAAGACTACCGGTGGCAGTGCAGCCTCAGGAAGTACTCGGGCTGCTGATGGTCCTAGTGCTTCTTCTCCCGGACTTGATCCGTACCTGCGGGCTGTTTGTGACTACAGTTTTGAGTGGATGGCAGCATCCCAAAGAGCTATGATTGATATGCACAGCAGTATGCAGAGGTTGGAGCTGCAAGGTAATGACCCCTCCGGTGCTCGAGCATTGTTAGCGCGTGAGCAGTTTATGCTTAACGCTAATTGGCCTGTGGACAGGCCAGTCTATGGTGAGGGGGTGGACGCTGAGGCTGCTGATGATGATGATGTTGATGATGAGGCTACCGGTTCTGAGGCCGGTAGCGAAGAGGAGTCCTGAGCCCTTTGTGGGTTAAGTTTTTGTGTGTTTTCAGTTTTTTTTTATGTTTTTTTATTTGTATCTTCGGATTTTGTATTTTGACCATGGTGTTGTACTATTGGGGTGTTTTGTCCCCCATGAACAAATTTTTATTTCCAGTTAATGTTATTTAATTATGTTTTTAATTTTGTGTGTTTAATAAATTTTTGGTTGATTGAGTGGCAAACCCTTCTAGATTGGTTGCTCCTCAAGAAGTACCCAATGAAGGTGCATCCGAGCTTGGATGGCAATGATAAGAATAAACAAGTGAATGAAGCTAAGGTACATGGTTACCGTCGGCTAGAATTTTAGAATGCATTAGGAACTTTACTCTTTTTGGTAAATTGAATATTGTCTTTGTGCAACATAATTGAATGAATGTTTCATCTAGAACTTAAAACCACAAATTGTGAGGAAACCTCCATTGTACACTTAAATGCTGGATTCTAATAAGTTTTGTTGATTCATGTGATTCATTCTTTGTCTTTTATTATTGTGAAATTGTGGAAGCAATTAGAAATGATCAAGGCACTTGTTTTCTTTTGAGCATAACTACATCCAAAAACAACTTACCTGTGAGCAGAGAGAGTATTTGTTAACCCCTTTGAGCCTAAACAGTTGAATCTCGACTTGAAATAAAGCGAGATCTCAAAAATCTTTTTTTTTACACAACCCGGAAAATCTTGATTATTGTTCTTTTGCCGTAAAAAGTTAAGAGCATTCACTTAGGGTGTGGAAGAAATAAGTTGGGGAGAACGAAAAAGAATTGGTAAGTACCACAACTCTTGAAAAAGATAAGAAAAACCGAGCAAGCATAGAAAAATATATGTATAGAAAATATAGAAAAGAAACATCTGTTTTGTATATTTGATGTGAAAGAAAAGAACAAAAATAGAAAGAATGAAAAAATGCTTGCTCGGAAGAAAAATAGTGAAAAATAAAAATTGAGTTGTGGAATATGTGTTGTGAAGGTTACAAATAAGAAACAAATGAAACAAAGTCGAGTAGTGTGAATAATACTGTGAATGTCTCTTTTGCATCAGCACTTTCGTTTCAATGGCCTTAGAAATGACCCTTGTTTGTTAACCTAACCAAGCTTCAACCGAAAAGCCCTTAGTGATCTTTATGCTTCCACAGTACCATTTTTAATTGATTAGACATTGTATGAATCTGTTTGATTTCTTCATTATTTGTTAGAGAGTGAGATTAGTCCCGCGGTTGCAAACGCGCAAAATCTTCATTCCTTATTCGAAGAGGAGAGATAGGATGATTCATTCAGAATAGTATTGTTGTAGATAGATAAATATTTTGCATTACTATTTAAGTTTTAGTTCTTATGTATTATTTTATTCGAACCGTTGGGAACTTGTATTTGCTGATTTCGCTTGTGTTTGAGCCGTTTATCCAACTTCGGAGAAACCGTTTCTTAAAGCAAATCCTCTTGTCCTTCAAGAGGCATACTTTGCTTGAGGACAAGCAAGAATCTAGTTGGGGAGAGTTGTTAGATGCCCAAAAGTGCTTATTTGAGCTATCATATGTGGGCATCTTTCACACTTTTTCCTTGCTAAAATTGTCAAAACCACATTTGTTTTACATGGAATGCATTACATTGATAAACAAGCTTGGTGCCTTTGATGTGTGTGTTATTGTGCAGGAAAGGCATGAATTAATTGATAATAAAGACACAAGAGAATTGGCAAAGGAACCAAAGAATACAAGCATTTCATCTGCCTGCTCGCTAGGCGAGGCTGTGGCGAAGCTTTTGGTTCGCTAGGCGAGCTCCTGGCGAAAAGCTCCAGTAAATTAGCAAATTAATTCGCTAGGCGAGCTCAAGGCGAATGTGGTAGCGAATTCATTCTGTTTTGGTGAAAAACGCAGCCAGCACTCACTCGCTAGGCGAAGCTCTAGCGAGTCCCCAGCGAGCATTCCAGTAGCAAAACCTCTCAACCTCGCTGGGGCGAGGTTGAAGCGTGTCCTTCGCTAGGCGAAGGTATGTTCGCTAGGCGAACATGAAAGTTCACCAAGGCTCTGTTTTCTCTGGGTGCAGGGGCCTTTTGTGCCCATTATAGACCCTCGCTAGGCGAGCCATTCTGCTCGCCTAGCGAACATGACAGACCAGCTGAGGTCTATAAGTAGCAGGTGCCACTTTTGAGCACCATACCTCATTTTTACCAACTTTTCCATTTCTGTACTTTTTCTAGATATTTTTGCAGCATTGTTTTGGGAGCTCTTATGCCCTAGTTTTTCATTTCTCTTCATCTAGCAACCATCTTCCACAAAAAGAAGGTGGATTCCCATCCAACTTCGATTATCCGACTTGGATGTTGATCAACCTTCTTTCCTTACTTGCCGACCAAGCTACCATGAAAATGAGTAGCTAAGTCATCCATTTGTCAAGGTTAGATGTAGGTGATTTCTAGCTTTGTGTGTAAATGTAAGGATCCTCATATGTAAACTCTTTAACGGTAAATATATGATGAAAACTTTGTTTCTATTTAAAACTCTTTGTGTTGGTTTATGATCGAGAGATGTTTACCGATTCTTGACCTAGGTTTTCATCCAAACTTGTTTGTTAGCTAGAGATAGTAACGAATGATTTTGTTCACCATAAGGTTGAACCAAAAGGTTGTCATTTTGATAGATTGTGTTCGAGAGAAACAATGGATCAAAATGGCAAAACTCACAATGGGTGTTCGAGAGAAACGCATTGAGAGGACCTTGTGAAATTATTTATCATCTAAAGGAGTTTATAAGATTGTTGACCGAGCTAATACATGCAAAGTGATCATTGAAACCTAACTTTGACAATATTTCTCATTTAATCAAAACATAACTTTTACCGCAATTAATTACTTTGTATGCAAGATAACTTGATTAAAACCAAAACCCTATTGTTACATTGAGTTAAGATTAATTCAACCATTGAACGGCAGTGATATCTTACAATCTCTGTGGATACGATAACAAAAACCCGACACGAAATATACATTTCAACAGCAACCACTTGATATGCCACATCAATTAATGAGCGAGATCAAGTGGTCCATATTTTTTCTATTTTCTGATTTTTTATTTTATTTGGTTTATTTTCATTAATTCATATTAATTTTAATATTGATCCAAAAAATATGAGAGTTTCACCAAAAAAATTTAAATAAATTCCTCTTTCATTTTCTGAATTAAAATTATTTTTTGGATCATTATTAATATTTTTTTATGATTTAATTGTTTTTGTGAATATTTTTAATTGTTTAAAAATAGTTTTAAGTTTCCAAAATTAATGAAATTTTTTCTCCAAAGGCCATTGACATTGTTTGACCCATGATAAATTTCATGGCCATTTACTTGGTGTTTTGATGAGGTTTTAGGATTTTGACCAACCATAATTTAATTTAATGCATTATTTAATTGATTTTAATTGTTTAAATGTAAAATAAATTGTGTTGAGCTGTTGATATTGACTTGTGTTGTTGGGCCTTGGTCAATGTTGATTTGACTTTGTTGAGTTAAAATCATTGGATTCAGGGGATTGATGAAATATACATTTCATCTCCCTAAATGAATAAATGATTTTAATTTGATAAAAGTCCTCCTTTGACCAATTTGTGTTGATTCCATTTCCCCTCCCTCTTCATCTCAATCCCATTCTCTTCTCATTCATTTCATGAACCTATGATGTCTCTATATCCTAAGGCTAGTTGATTGCAAAATCAACATAAGTGTGGATGAGATTAGGTCCACCCCTTTTGCATATTCTTTTTAAGTGTGGTATGTTTTAGGAGTATGGTTCATAATACCATATCTCTAACATGCATTAACACTAAAATTTCTATTGCCTGACCTCAAATAGTTGTGACTTCTACATAAGTCCAATTACGATTCCTTAACGTAGCGCTAAATTGTTGACGCAAAAGGTATAACATTCTAGTAAGTGAGATTGTAAGTTTCCCCTCTTTCATGGTATTGTATGGAAACTTGGCCTTTTTTCCTTCCTTTGGAAGATGTCTTGGTTCAAGGATCCATGCTTGTGAATAGTAGGTTGAGTGTTCTCCAAAGAATGACTTAAACAAAAGCAAAAGCAATACTAACTTCTAATCAACTAACAACTAACATTTAATTTCAAGCCATTTACTTTTATGCACTTTAATTTTTAAGTCTTTATTCATTTGCCATTATTCATAACATTTAACTTGTTTAATTTTAATGTCATTTTCACTTTGCTCATTTGAGCCTTATCTTGTGATTATTTTGTGATTGTATATACTTGATTGTGTTTGTGGTCTTTTGACCTTAATGTACATAATAACAACAAAACCCCTAAAAGACATTTTGTGTGGACTGTTGGATTTTCTCTGAGACATTGGACTTAGAATTAGACAACACTCCCTATGCAAAAGGACTTGGCCAATGCCAATTTTCACGAAACCAAGTGCTTGTGATTTGAAACTTCATCTGAAGCAAGTGTTGAAGATCCATTTGAGTTCATTTGCTACATGGTCTTATTGAAGCTGTTACTTTGAACCTGTGCCTAGTGCCTACCTTTGAGTTCATCTGATACATGGAACTATGAAGAAGATCATGGAGTTGCTAAGCTTGGGATGTGGCTATATTTATTTGATGCCTTGCTCTTCACCTTTCTATTTGTGTATTGATATTACTTGATTCTAAAGTCCAAGGGAAATTTGGGTTTCTATATGACATTCTTGTCTATTGGATTGCAGCCCATTAGGCAGATCTTTTCAACTCTTAACTTTTAATTTTTTGCTTAGGATTAGTCTCTTCATCTCTTCCCCACTTCTTTAATTTCAAATCTCTCCCTCCTTTAAAAAAATCTTATTTGCTTGTGTTTTCTAAACTTAGACCATATTGCAAATTAGAAACTTTGGCCTTATGCCATTGCATTTTTTAAACTCTTTTCTTAATCAAACTTGTAAATGAACCTAACTATACTTGACTTAAAATTTCAAAAGACAAAAAGAACTAACACTCATTCAAAACTTTTTAGGCCTTTTGTGCCTTTGTTAAAGTTAAATTTTTGTTAAAAGCAATACATCCACTTTGAAATGGTTACCACGAACTACGAGGTTTTGATCCCTCATTTTATGTTGGTACGTAGGCACAAGTCTGAAGGTCTTGTCAAACACAAAAATATAATTAATGAATTCTTTTCTCATCCCTCCACTCTATTTATTGCAAACATCATTTTATACAAAAACACATATGCACATAAGAAAGGGCTCCCTAGGAGTACCTAGGACACTTTGGGTACTAACACATTAACCAACCCCCTTACTTGTAATCTCTGGCATTTTATTAGTTTTGATTTGAAAACTTCTTATCTTTGGGTTTTGTTCGTACTTTTCCCTTTTCCCTTGAAAATAATAAAAGTGTGGTGGCGACTCTAGTTTAATTGACGTCTAGCTTATCCATAGCTTGATGGTCATGAATTTACCGCTACATAAATACATCTGCTCTAAATGCACATTCCTACTAACTACCATGGCCAATACTGCTTTGATAGAAGTGTGTCTAATAACCAGACTAAAAATCTCATCATAATCAATCCCCTTCTGCTATGAACACCCTTTTACAACTAGGTGAGCCTTGAACTTTTTCCCTTCTTTTTCTATTACTACTGGATTTTTCTTGTACACCCACTTACAACCAATAGACCTATTTCCCTGTGACAACTGAATGATATCCCATGTCTCATTCTTTTTCAAGGATCCCATCTTCTCCACCATATCACACATGCACTTATCTTTCTCCTGGCTGGCTATAGTCTCTCGAAAAGTAGAAAGGTCTCTTGAATTGGTAAGAAGAGCATATGCTGCTAAGTCTTCAAAGCCATATCTGACTGGAGGTGTAATACAGAGGGGCTCCCTATCACACACAAGTGTATAATCTTGCACTCCACCTGAATCTGAGTCTGGTTCATCTTGTTGTTGGGCTACAATCTGTCTTGGATTCATTGGTGGCTCCTCAATGTCCACCTGAATCTTGTCCTGACTGGAACGTTCTACATCATTATCTGGCATAACCGTCACATCTGAGTGTTTCAACATTGATTACTCGTCAAATATAACATTTATGTTGACTACCAACTTGCTCTTAATCGGATCCCATAACTTGTACCCATTCACACCTTTATTGTAGCCAATAAAGATGCATTATTTTGACTTGGGGTCAAGTTTAGACCGATCCTCACTGAAAATATGCATATATGATTAACACCTAAAAATCCTCAAATTACTAGATCAATGGGGTTACCTATCCACACCTCATATGCAACTTTTCCATCCAATGAAGCTCGTTGTGATATGTTGACTAGATAACATGCCATATTGAGTGTTGATGCCCAAAAACCTTTTGAAAGACTGATATTCAATCGAAGGCACCTTGCCTTCTCCGTCAGAGTCTTGTTCATCCTCTATGCAACACCATTCTGTTGTGGTGTCTTCCACATAAAAAAGTTCCTATGGACTCCATTCTCCTCACATAAATGCATGAAATTCTTGTATGTGTATTCAGTTCTGTCGCATCACGCGAAAAACCGGCAGGAAAACAAGAACAACAGAGCCGCCACCGTGCGTTATTTATCCCAAAAGAGGGAAAGGAAACGCTCGAAGTAAACCTGGAAAAGAACATGGTCTCGCGACCAAAGAGAATGGGATCGGGAGTCGGTTATGCGAAGGGAAGGTATTAGCACCCCTACGCATCCGTCGTACTCGACGGGATCCACGCACAATAGAAAGGAAAATGGTTGCTAAACATTGCTCAAACACACACACACTGGCTGAAAGAGACACAAGAAAACAAAAGAGACTGACTCGGCAGGATATCGCATCCTGGGCCTACTTAGTCTATCAGGCATAGACATCAAAGTCGAAGTAGTTCGGACTGGGGAAAAACATGCTCGCTAGGATATCGCATCCTATGCATATGTATCTTCTCGGACGAGAGAAGAATCAGAGCATTCGTAGCTCGGCTGACACGCACACAAACAAACACAGGCAAAGGCAAACGTGGAGCCTGAATGCCAATCACTGGACTTACATCAGCATCCGAACCAAAAAAACCCACACTGGAACCCAAATGCCACTCGATGGACTTACATCAGCTTCCAAGCACACAACAACACAACAAGTTAATAGGGAGTCGGGGACTCGAGCCTATAACTGTCAAGAACACACTCAAACAAACAGACAACAAATTGCTAAGGAGTCAGGCACTCGAGCCTAGCAACTGTCACACAAAAAAGAAAAAGGGCGCCCGAAGAGATCAGCTCATCTCCTGCCTACGTACTTCATCTGGTATGAAGATCAGGGCGACGTAGTTCCCCTACGGAGGGATACAGGACTAGCCTAACCAGATAACAGAGGGAGACACAACACTAGGGAGACTTCGACTCGAGCCTAGATGTTATCATGCAAAATCATCCCTAAGTTAAGGTTTCTAGCTAACTGGCACAGGGAGCCAGCCTATCCTAATCATGACTTGCACAGGAAGCAAGCCACACACACACTTAACTTGCACAGGAAGCAAGCCAAGCAAAACCTAACTTGCACAGGAAGCAAGTCTAAACTAAACCTAACTTGCACAGGCAGCAAGTCAAACAAACATACAAGCACAGGTAGCACACACTATATACAAACAAGGGCTCACACAAGGGTTAGGTTTTAGTCGAGGGGTCATATCAACCTCAACAAACAAACCTCTGGAACTGGGTAGATGTTGCTCTTAACCTTGACATTGAGAGCCAAGGTGAAGCAGATGAAGGGTGAGTGAAGATGAGACTTCACAGCTCTTATCCCTGGCCTGGGAGAGCTTAAGACAAGAATGTGTGGGTTCAGAAGGTGGGAACCCTCCTACACATTTGAAACTGACTCAACTGTACAATTGTACAAGATCTTGGGCTTGTATCTGCAATGCATCAACACAGTGGTGTGAGCAAAGCAGATGACACACAGAATAGCAGGGGATAGGTTGCATATCCCTTGGGTTCTGCCAATTGCCTCTTCACTTAGGAGGTCTTTGACTCTATACAAGGACAAACGTAAACAGTCACAAACATTGCCTCTTAAGGAGGACTTCAGACAGTTGCCTGGCCAAGTAACAGGCCAGGTCTTCCAGACTACATGAAGATGAGAAATTATACCTCAAAGCAAGTTGCTATTAAAGCAAAGCAAAGCAAGTTCAAAGAACTAAGCAACTAATGGTACCTGAAATAGTCAAACAGATCAGTACACCATTCTAAAGTTAAAGCAACAGGAAGTAGGAATCAATAGTCAACACAAACAGGCAAATGTGCAAAGCACAAAGCTCAAGGCATATGAGCCAAGCAACCTACAAAACAAAGAGGTTAGCTCATGATAATCAAATGAACTCAATCCAATTGTAATGATCTCTTTGAAGCATTTGTAGCTTAACCTGAAAACATGAACTCAAACATAAGCCACAGGACCACTAGGACAAGCCTAGGGTCAAAAATGAATGAGAAGGTCAAAACAGCAAGCAATGCCCAACCAAAATCAAATTCAAACATTTAAGAAGCAAACCCAATTGGTTTCATGTTCATATCATGCATCATCATCATTTCATGAACAATTTAGGTCAAAGTGTTGCAAACAGAAGCTCATAGAAGTCAACAGCAAGACTTAACTCAAAAGCAATCTTAAACATTTCCAAAAAAATCACCAAATAAATAATGACCAATCACAACCTACAGCATGGTAAGCATGTCAAATTTCATCTCATTTGGACAAGAGGAAGGCAGTCAATGAAAATCAGGAAGTCAAAGCAAGTTTAAGCATGCTCAAAGAAGTCAACCAAACATGTATCAACTTCAAAAATTCATAAGTCAGTGATAACAAATGAGAAATGAATGGGACTAAAACCATGATGAACCTTAAGATGTCCACTAATCACATGTCAAATTTCATGTTCATCCAATAAAGTATGAGAATTTCACAAATGAAATGGCAAGATGTGTCACACAAAGTCAACATTTGACTAGACAGGGGAGAAAAATCTCAACCAATTAGGAAAATGGCACAAACAATTCCACAAAAAATCACATACAAACTAGACACATAATAGGAGGTTCATGCAAAAAATAAGGTCAATTGGAGGTCAAGAAGCATGGATACAAAAATCAGGAAGTTGCACATCCATGGTGTGACACAAGTTGTCACACCCTACTTCAAAAATTCACAACTCTCAAACCACATAAGATAAATTCATGATCTTTACATCAAAATAAACATGAGTGTGTCTAGTTTAAGCACAAAAAATTTGGGAGCCATTGGATAAAGCATCATCATTTCACAATTGTTTTGGCAAAAGGTACAAAATGTGCA
The DNA here is from genome assembly GCF_024323335.1 of Lathyrus oleraceus. Classification (NCBI taxonomy): domain Eukaryota; kingdom Viridiplantae; phylum Streptophyta; class Magnoliopsida; order Fabales; family Fabaceae; genus Lathyrus; species Lathyrus oleraceus. The sequence continues at coordinate 319,367,215 of NC_066584.1, read as the reverse complement.
TACATGTCACTAACCCTAATGCCATTTAAAATTCACTCATCCAAAAAATCAGCAAAAATCATGATAAAAAAGTAGAGATCCAGATGAACACAATGCAAAAATTCTCATGAATTTTGGATTTGATATGAATGAGTTATGATTTTTGTAAGATGTGCATATCATATGAAATAAAAATGCAAAAAGGAAAGGATTTAATTGAAATATTGAAACGAGAATGGCAGAAATGTAATTGTGGGATCATTTAAATGAAACGGTGCGTAGCACCCCCCAGACATGGCAAACAGTGATTCGGCATGGGCAATGGAATAGTGATATTCATGCAACATCATACAGCAACAACCAAACACGATTTCATGTTTCTGGGCAGATTCTAGGGTTTTAGCAACAGTGTATATCATCATCTTCTTCACCAATCGTGAAGAACAAATGCGCCATAAATGGAAAACTAACACACCATTCTACTCAGCAGCCAACACACATCGTGAATCCAAGCAACATTTTCGATGAATCAAACTCTTCAGCAAGCAATAACAAGAAAATCATTTGACCATGAAATTTAAAAACCAGATTTCTCCTAAAATACTTAATCATTTCACGCGATGTAAAGCTTATTATGCTCATGGAATGGAGACCTATAAGAAGCATGCAATGATTTAAAAAAATAAGAGGTTCGAAAACTGACCAATGTTGAAGCTCAGTGATGATTCAGTGTTTCTTTGGCCACAAATGCTCCAAACAGATGCACATGAAGGTCCTAGGAGGTGAAAGGAAGTGGGATTTTAGCTCGAGAACCTTGCTTTTAGCTGCAGCCATGATCTGCCATGAATGAGTTTCTGAAAAACAGTCCAGCAAAACCCTCTTACAGATGTGGAATAGTGGTTGCAATGAGCCTAAAATGATGCTTGGATGATGAAACAAACAAAGCTTGCTCGTGGTCTTTGAGAGTTTTTGGAAGGATTTTGGAAATGGTATGAAAATGAATTTTAGAGAGTGAGTGAAATTTCTGTGTTTGGAGGCAGCTGCTAGGGTTTCCAAGTGACAGAAAATGATGAATATATCTGCTGTTTAAGGGTACAAATCAAAGTTCATGAAAAGGTGGGATGGAGTTGGTGAAAAGTGTACTTTTGTCCAATTTTCAAGCAACTTGGGAATGGTTGTGTGTACTGCACGAAAATGGCTTTGTAACATGACCAAAATATGATTTCTGAACATATTTGGATGGTAGAAATGGTTGGGAATGATTATTTGGAAAGTTCAATTTTTCACCTCACTTGAAAATAATCCATGTAGGTTCAAAAGTGCCATTTTGATCCATAAAGTTTTGGTACATGAAAATTACATTTTTGGAAAGAGGAGGTCAAATGTGACTTGTTGGAAAAAACCTCACCAAATTTGGCCAAATGGTTTGAGAGATATGGCCTTTTGAAGTTCAAGAATTTTTGAAAATGAATTGATCATAACTTGCCAACCATGCATGGGAATTGAGTGTTCTTGGACTTTTTGGAAATGGGAGAACAAGATCTTCAACTTTCATGTTGGGCAAAAATTCATTTAAAGCTTGAATCATGATGTAAGTTTGAGGATCAAGACTTTCCATTTTTGGTAAATTTCAGTTACAGGTCCAGTTTCTATTTTTGGAAATTTCTGATCTGGCTTCAAATTCCTCCATGATGGTGTTTGACATGATATATGAAGACTATATGGACATGAATGAGACCTCTCAAACCAATTCCCATCATCAAATCACTGATTAAATGGACAGTTGACCAACAGTTGACTTTTAGGGTTTCTGACTGATTGTGCATTGACTGATGACTTCTGAACATCCAATCCTTGACCTAAACACTTCAAATGGATCCCCAAGTCATGTGAACATGTTGGACCAACCCTAGGGCCTTGGCTCCTTGAGAAATGCACTTGCTTGCTTGACTGACTGATCTCCTGACCAGTTTGACCTAATTCTCTTGATTGGCTTGCACTTGAGGCAAATAGGACAATGCAATGTTATGCAGTGGACCATGTTATGTTATGACCTAATATGAGAATGTATGTACAATGATAGGTGCAAATTTGAGGTGCTACAAGTTCCATTATCAGATCATAAATACTTTATTTTTCTCCATGTCTGGTTCTCAACCGCCGCCTTTCATAGTTTAAACTTGGAAAAGACCTCATACTTATATTCCATGAAATAAACCCGGACATTATGAGAAAAATCATCAGTGAATATCACAGAGTACTTGGAATCTCCAACGGGGGGCTCTTTTATATTTTCTCAAATATCATAATAGACATAGTCTAAGATTCCATTGGTCTTGAAACAAACTCTACACTGTTTTCCAAGAACACAATACTTGCACAATCATATTGTGTAACTGCGAACACCCTTTTAGCAAATTCCTCTTATGTAGTTCTATCATCCCATGTTCACTGAGATGACCCAAGCGCATGTGACACAGTTTGGTTGCATCATTATCAATTTCAACAGATGTTACACCATCCATAATTGTGCCCCCTAACAACTTATAAATGTTTCCTTTAGTCCTCCTTGTCGTCATCATTGTTATTGCACCCTTGCTAACCCTCATGATGTTTCTATCTCCATCTATCCATCATGAATAACCATTTGCTTGAAGAGTATCCAGAGAAATCAAATTCTTCCTCAATTCTGGAACATAACACACCTCACTCAACGTGCACATGCCACCATCATCCAAAGAAATTTTAATTTTCCCCTTCAGTCATGGTACAAGTTTTATCATCACCTATATAGAAAAAACCAAAATAACCTGATTTAAAATAGTTGAACCATTCCCGGTGCGGCGTCATATGGTATGAGCATCCAAAATCGAGAATCCATGCATCAGTGCACTTTGCAGATGAAACCCAAAGCAAATCCTCTTCACTACATGAGCAATCAGATTGAACTATATTTTTTGAACTATTGTTGCCTGACTTGTTTGGATAATCCCTCTTCCAATGGCCACTTTTCTTGCAACCATAAAATTTTGCTGTTTTTCTGCCCTTGAACTTGAACCTCTTTTTTTTTCAGAACTCGCTGTCTTGCCCTTGCCTCTACCACGGTTTTGACCTTCCTTCACAAACAAACATTCACCTAAGTTTCCTCCACCTTCCTCTACACTTTGGCGACATTGTGCATGTTACAAAAGAGTAGAAGAAATAAAATCCAACGTGATTGTTTCTTTCCCGTATCTAAGAGTGGTCACCAAGTGATCATAAGAGCTTGGTAAAGAACATAGCAAAATAATGATTTTATCCTCATCGTCAACCTTCACACTAGGGGTGGCAAAATGGGATGTCTACCCCACCCCGCCTCGCCCCGCCTTAAGCCTTCCAAAAAAAGAACGGAGCAGACAAGTCCGTCAAGTGAAATTTGGATTAAAAATCTAGCGTGTCTCGGCAAGGTGACGAGTTGTAGGGTGGCGAATTTGCCCGCCTATTTTTTTATATATTTTTCTTTCAATTTTTTCATAAATTAAAAAAATAAATACATTTCAATAAGAAAGCATCAAACCAACAATTAAAAAGTATAAAATGACAACTAAAAATTCTTATTTGAACACGATTTTATTTGAATACAATTAAAAAGCATCAAACCAACAATTAAAAGATATAATATCCATATTTTATTTGAACACCATTTTGTTCTTTGACTTAGAAATAACTCCCACTCTCCTTCAAAGTTCTTATTTACAGCTATATTACTTCATCACGAGTGGTATTCATTCTAGTTGTGGCACTCATGAGTGGTAATTGCTTTTCCTCTCTTGCTTGGAGATTATACACATAATTTTGAAATGCTACAATTATGGTGAGAAATTAAAAATTCCTAATGTTGCTGAAAGACACCATATTACTGAGAAATCGATCATTGAGCTTTAAGAAGATCCATCTAGACAAATATTAGGAATAGTATGCTAAATTAGACCAATCATAATTAGTTCAAAAGTGTGGCCGAATGATTGTATTTTAAAAGTTCACAATATGAATCATCCTCTTTGTATTCTTGATGGAAATGAGCTTTTAATATACCATGACACTAACATCGCTAGCTCTATTGGAATAAATAATTCTCCTAGTTTGTGTACTTGCGGTCTGTTAACAATTTCCAGATCAGTAAATCCATCCCAAGCACGAGATACACTCGCTTATGTTTTTTCAAGTTCAACAATGTCTGGTGGTTGAGCCAATCACTATGATAAATTGAGTTTGTACTGTTGAAATATTGTTGTCTCAGTGTATCTCTTAATATTTGCTTCACTCTTCTGTCAGTTTTTTCACTCTGGACTTTTGTTGGGATTGTTGTTCTTGTACACTAGTGGCGCTCTTTGTTCCTATTGAAATTCTCATTGAGACCACATAATCATCGGTATTTAACTCTTTTTAATCTTTCATGTATCAGGTCAAAATATATAGATACTTGTATTTTAATATGTCTTGCTTAATAAGAATACTTATAAATCATGCATGTATACAGGAATTAATTATATACTTGGGAGTGAATAAATATTTTGAATAATTAGGTTGGTAGGTTGGTGGACCAGCCCGCTCCATTTTTTATAGGCTTAAGGTGGGGCAGAATGAAGATCGAGAGGGCTGAACGGATAGGTGTGCACAAAATCACAACCCAACCTTTCATTTTTTGGCGGGTGTGCGGATCGGTCTAGCGGGCCACGGCCCGTCTTGGCACCCCTCCTTAATACCAAGCCGTGTCAAATCAGTGAGGATGTTGAAAGCATTGACATGAGCCTAAAAATCGCCTCCTTCCTACATCTTTAGGTTATAAAGACGTTGTTTCGCAAATACAATTTGTTCATGAACGTCTTTGACACGTACTGATTTACCAATTTTTCTCAGACATCCTTCGGAGTTATGAGGTCCAGGATACAATTCATCATGTCATCAGAAATCCAAAGTCTTATCAAACCTGTGACCTTCTCATTCATCTCGTTCTAATCAATGGATGTGATGTCTGTCAGTTTCTCATCACGAAGCGCCTTTTGTAAACCTTTGTTGAGCCAACAAATCCTTAACCCTGATTTGCTATAAACTAAAATTGTTGTTTCATCGAACCGGGTCACTTTGAATTTCACACCTCCCAGATTAAACGTCATCTGATACCAATTGTTAGAATAGAAACGCAAATACATATTAGATTAAAGAGAAACACACAAAAGCTTTGCTCGCACAATTCGGCCAAATTACTTATGTCTGGACTATTGAGTAGTTATAGTTCATTTTATTTATGTCTTGTGAATTATATATCGATTACAGTGTTACAAGCTATATATATAATACAAGGTTTTAGTTTATCTAAAACTCTAATCCCTAATTTCCCTCAAGAAACAATTATCTTTACTCATAATTATATCAATAATATGAGTTATTCTCTCAACAACCTATAGTTATCTCAACAAACTATAATTATCTGAACAATATAAGTTATACTCTCAATAATCTATAGTTATCTTAACAACCATATACATTTTACTAGTCTTTTATATGATTTTCCTGTTAAGTTTATAATTTTAGTTTGGGATGATAACTTGCGGTAGTATTGTGCAAGTGTAAAGTTTTTTAAACTTGTGCGATTTTAGTGTTGATTATTGAAATATTATTGCATAAGAATACTTTTCATATTCCTAGGTTGATCTGGAAGGATATTATGTTTAAGTTCTTTAGCTTTTTGATATGTTTTAGATTTCTACTATAATCTGATAGATCAAATACATTTTTTTTGGATTTTGGATTTCAAATAAAGTTGTTGGGTTTGAGTTTTTGAAGAAGACGAAGAATATATTACAATCTAGATTTTGGATTTTGGTGGCTGATTTTTCTGTCCCTAAATCAATCACAAAAGTTGAATGTTACATATCACCTGCCACATCTGCGAAAACAAACATCATTACAGACAATTGGACGGAAATGATTAACATAATTCAGTTCTCATAATTAAAGAATTAAAATAATTTTTTTTAAGTTAAGGGATCAAACTGAACTTCGAGTCAAAGATACGAAAAGAAAAAGAGTATTTAATAAATAAAAAAAACAAATTAGTCCTTTTAGACTATAAACGCATATAACCTTTTAACATGGTGTTTAAAAATATTAAATATACACTCATAAAGTTCTAGAACTAATCTACATGAAGAACAATGTATCTTAAGATTTTAATGTGTTACTCTCTCATTCTCATATTTGACCCTTTTACACAGATTAAAAAATATAATAAATGAAAGAGAGATAGAATAGTGATTTTATAAAATTATCTTTATTGGTTATTGGTGTATTTTAATTACCATTAATGCAAAATGAGAGAAATAATAAATTGTGAGTATTAATTAGGAGATATAATTGGAAGCTCAAAGTTAAAATTGCATTGAAAATTAAAAATGATATTTATTTTAGGACAAATAATTTTTACAAATATGACATTTATTTTAGAACGGAGAGAGTATAAAACATTAAAAGTATTCATGTATCTTGATTAATATAGAGTTTCATGACATGTATATTAGCCATATAGCCTAATATGTGTACATATGAAAAATTAAAGACATTATTTCATCGTGAATAATGAAAATCTTAGTTTTTTTAGTAACACTGATATTTAAAAGATTATTGATGTAAACATTTATAATCCTTCTGTTTTTTATAAAATTGATAGAAAGTGTAGTTTAGGGTTTGAGCTTCGATTCCTAACTTATGCAATTTTGTATTTTATTTAGAATCAAAATGACGCCCGTATTTTATACATCATATTTTCCCTTGGGTTTTTTGAAAAATGACATGAAATATTGGTTAATATTTTATTTAATTAAATTGAACCTAATTGTCACCTCAATTGTTTTTCCTCGATTTTTTCTACCAATCGAGATATAAACTTTAAATAATATTTTATTCAAACATTATAATGTTAAGTCTCATTCACTTTTGTATTATTTCTCATAAACTTTTTGTGCCCTGACGTACGAACAAAACATCATTCTTCATTTTCTCCACCTAACGAACGAAACACCATCTTTCATCTTCTCCACCTAACAAACTGAAACACTATTATTCATCTTCTCCAAGACGAACGAAGTAAACAAAGGAGGAAGGAAGCTTGAATAAGGAAACTCAAACCTCAAACCAACACATTTCTTTGACTCTCTCATCACATTTCTGGTATGTAAAACTTTCTCCATGACTGGATCGATAATGTTGGTGTTAGTGTTGTTGTCGTTGTCGTTGTTGTCGTTGTTGTTGTTGTTATGGTTGTTGAGACTTAGGATATAATCTTGTGTTGTTTATACGGTATTTGTAATAGTAGTTATTTTATTGAGATTGAATGTTTATTGTTGTTGGTTGTGTATAATTCTTTTTCCAGAAGTTATATGTGATTATAAATCGTAGTTAGATGGAAGCCAATAAATTAAGTAAAGAGTATGAGAATGAAGTGATTCAATTTTTTGAATTTGCGGAAAAAAAACCTGAAAATAATGTGATTTTTTTATTGTCCTTGTAAAAAAATGCTGAAATACACAAAAATATCCAAAAGATGATATATTCAATTATTTAGGTTGTGATGGAATTATTCAAAATGACATGATGAAGTGGCAAAAAAAAAACCAGCGTGACATAGAGTTAAAGTTGATGAATATATGAATGATACTCTAGAAGATATGATATATGATATTTTACTAGATTATTTTAAGAAAGCACATGTGGATGATACTTTGCAAAGTGACATGGAAGAGTCGTTATTTCCAGGATGCAAAATTTTTACAAGATTGTCAGTTATATTAAGACTATTTAATCTTAAGGTAAAATGTGGGTGGACGGATAGAAGTTTCACTGAATTGCTTGAATTGTTGCAAGAAATTATTTTAGAAGGTAACATGTTTCTGAACTGTTGTTATGAGACTAGGAGATATTGTGTCCAATGGGTTTGGACTATGTCAAAAAATATGCATGTCGTAATGATTACATAGTATACAAGAAATAGTATAAAAAATTGAAGGAGCCCCCAAGGTGTGGGGAGTTATGCTACAAGTTGAAGGACAATGGTGGTAAAGATAATGATGGTGTAACAAGAAATGGATGTTTCTGCCCAAGGTGATGTGATACCTACTGATAATTCAAAGGTTTGAGATATTATTTGCTAATGTAAATAACACAAACAATACTAGATGGAATTCATATGAAAGAGTATGTGATGGGAAAAAATTCCATGTAGATGATTCTTTACAATGGAAGAAATTTATTTGTTGTTTCCAGATTTTTCCCTTGAGTCATGAAACCTTAGGTTTGGACTTGCCACCGACATAATGAAACTGTTTGGTAATATGAGTACTAACAATACTTCTTGGCTTTTTCTTCTCATAATTTACAACTTATCTTTGTGATTGTGCATGAAGCGCAAATATATGATGTTATCAATGATGATTCCGGGTCTAAAGCATCCAAGGAACGACATCGATGTTTATTTAACTCCATTGATAGAATATTTAAGAATTTTGTATGGGGTGTTGATGTTGAAGATGTGTATATATGGATAACTTTAAGATATATGTCATGTTATTTTGCATAATCACTGACTTTCATGCATACGGTAATTTGTCTGGGTGCAGCGTCAAGGGACATAAAGCATCTCCTATATGTGAAGATGATACTTGATCCCACCAACTACAAAATGGAAAAACGACTGTTTACCTTAGCACTAATACGGAAAACACATCTTATAACAGTTGGAAAAGGGATACAACCACGTCCGACCAACTGTTGTGAGGTAAGGTGTGATTGTATGTATGATTCTTTCCACCACGGTCGTTTGATCGTGATTATAAGTCAAGTAGCATACAACCTATCACAATAGTTACTTTAAACAACCATTGTTGTATGTCTCAACCTACCACAACATCTACTTTAAACAACTGTTATTGTATGTCTTTTAATAAAATAAAAAAATACAGCAGTAGAACAACAACAATAACAACAACAACAGAAACAAAAACAACAAGAACTACAACAAGAACAAGAGCAATAATAATAACAAGAAGAAGAATAACAAGAAGAAGAAGAAGAAGAAGAAGAAGAAGAACAACAACAACAACGACAAGAACAACAAGAATAACAACAATAACAACAACAACAACAACAAAAAGAACAAAGGAACAACAACAAGAACAACAACAACTAACATTGCTAATTTGAATCCATGTTTTCCTTGTCTTATTCAAGTTGGAGAAGAAGTGATGGAGTTCTGAAATTTGTTAATGAACCAATAATGTTTTTAAGTTTTGTTTATGGAAGAAATGATGTTTTCGAGCTTGGTTTAGTGGAGAAATATAGTGACATAAATGGAAGATGACGTTTGGAGGTAGAAGATGAAGTTCATCTAAGTTGGAAGTTCATCTAAGTTTTAGGTTTCACGTGGATCACTAATGATAGTGTCTTGAGCGTTCATACTCATTAAATGGATTATAAAGATTTGTTTAAGTACGGTGGAGAAACTCAATAAACACACTTATATTTCCTCATGACCCTGAGTGACTTTTCACCATGGTTGGAAGTTCCTACCGTGATAAAAAGTGGCTTAAATAAATATAAATAAAGTTGTAGGTGCTAGGATTTGAACTCATGATCATGCATCACTTTTCACCACGGTTGGAAGTTTCAATTATGGTAAAAAAATGGCTTTAAAATAAATAAAAAACAACAAAAATGTAGGTGCTAGGATTCGAAATCATGGTCATGCGTAACTTTTCACCATAGTTGGAAGTTCCAACTGTGGTAAAAAATGGCTTAAACATAAATAAAAAACAAAAATGTAGGTGCTAGTATTCGAACTCATGACCAGACACCACTTTTCACTATGGTTGGAAGTTCCAACAGTTGTGAAAAGTGGCTTAAAAATGAAAATAAAAGGAAAGCGCCTAAGTGAATAGACTTTACCATGGTGAATACTTTGGCTGAGGTGAAATGGCGTTACGAATGGTACTTTTTATAGTAGTGTAGGCATCAAAAATTTCTAAGACCTAATTATTTATATTGTAGATTACAGAAAGCTTTTAATGGAGAACATGAGTTTGATATCGCTCCAAAGCCCTAAACCGGGAGGAAGATTATAAAAGACAACAACACATTAATGTTGTCTTTAGAAAGAAACAAAAAGCTCCCATGGAGAAAAATATTTGGAAAAAGAGGTTGATATTCTTTGATCTTCCATATTGGTCTAATCTGAACGTAAGACATTGTCTCGATGTGATGCATGTGGAGAAAATTGCACGTCATAGATTGATTGGAATAACTATCAAAATTAAAGACAAGATAAAAGATAGTAAGAAATCAAGTCTAGATATGGTGGTGATGGGTATACAAAAGATTTAGCCCCAAAAGAAATAGGAAATAAAAAATATTTGCCCCAGTCATGTCACACTCTATTTATAAAAAAATATTTTGCGATTGTTTGTAGAGTATCGAAGTTCCCCAAGAGTACTCATCTAATGTGGAAAAAAAACGGTGTCAATGAAATAATCTCAAATTAGTAAGCTTAAAATCTCATGATTGTCATGTCTTGATGCCACAACTTCTACCAGTGGCTATCTGTGGCATTTTACCATAAAGTGTAAGTGTAACTATGACTAGATTGCGCTTATTCTCTAATGATATAAGTAGTAAAGTCATTGATCTTGGAAATTTAGATGAGTTGGACTAGGAGGTTGCGATTACCTTGTGTCAATTAGAGATGTATTTCACTCTTTTTATTACATTATGGTTCACTTAATTGTTCATCTAGTAAGGAAGATTGAATTTTATGGTCCAATTTATTTAAGATGGATGTATCTGGTAGATCTATACATGAAGATATTCAAATGGTATACAATGAATCATCATTGTCCAGAAGTTTCGATTGTTGAACGGTACATCACAGAAAAAGCTGTTGAGTTTTGTACAAACTATTTGTCAGAAGAAAACTCTATAGGAATTCCCAAGTCTCGTCATGATGGAAGATATGGAGGTAGAGATACTCAAGGTTTAAATGTCAAGACAATTGACCAAGATGTAGTTCTTCAAACACATTTGTATACATTGAATAATGTTGATGATGTCCAACCTTACTTGTCCGTTCATAAAAGTCTAATAAAGGGAAACAAATCGATCAGATGATTAAAAAATTGATGTTGACAGAGGATAACAAAACTTCCATAAATTGGTTTAATGAAAGGGTTTCCAAATATAGTAGTGCATCCAAGACAATTAAATGGATGTCATATATGCCTAAGTTTAGTGTATTAACTTGGAGTGCGTACGAAATTAATAAATTTTCATTCTATACAAAATCCAAGGATTATTATAGTACCATACAAAACAGTGGGGTTATGGTTGAAGCTAAATCCATATACTTCTCTATTTTTCAAAGATAACAATATTGTACTGGCATCTAGAACGTAGTTTGGGATCATTGAGGATATTTTGGAGATTGATTATATTACTTTTAAAGTGTATTTACTTAAGTGCAGTTGGATTTACAGTAACACTGGTGTAGAAACCGATGAATTAGGATTCACACGAGTTGATCTTTGAAAGGAACTTATATGAATGAACCATTCATCATGGCATCCCAAGAAAAACAAGTTTTTATGTCACTGATCCTTCTAACACTAGATGGTCAATTATTCTACAAGGAAAACATATTCCTGATACTGGTGAAAATCAATATTAAAATTTTGAGACCCCTTCTTTCGCAATACATATACGTCTCTCATCTAAAGAAATTAATTCAGATGATGTGCATGTTATTCGTTATGATCATCAAGAGGGGATATGAGAAAACTAATAAGTAAATTTTTATATGACTTAGTAACATATATTTATTAATTTTATATTTGAATTTTTTTTACTAATATTTATCTTTTTCGAACATGTAGAGATGTCAAAGGATACCATATGTTGTATGGTTTCATAAGTAAAAGTTAAAAAATTAATAAACTCCTAAAGTAAGTGTTATTCTTTGTGACATTTATAGATGATTATAAATTATTTATGTTAGTTGTAGTTATTGATGCATGTTGTTGATATTGAAGTTTGAATGTTGTTGTTGTTGTTGTTGTTGAGATTGTAGTTTAAATGTTGTTGTTGTTGTTATTGTTGTTGTTGTTGAGATCAATGGGTTTAACATTTAATGTTTTTGTTGTTGATTATCATAATTGGTTTCAAATATTATTCAAATTATAGGTGTTTAACGACCGGTTACAAATCACTCAAGGAAACTTTTGGACGGTAGTTCAAGAATTTGCATTTTGGTTTTTTCTTTTATTGGTTAATCATTTATTTTAGCTTTGTTGTAAAAATATGAGGTATGTGTCATTTTAGCTTTGTAATTGGTGTAAACAATGAATATTTTTGGTACAATATTTCTGTTTTAGAAATGGATAAAAGGTACAATGTTTTTGTTTCAGAAATGGGTAAAATATGTTCTGTAATACATGTTAAAACAAAAATATAGAAAAATAATTAAATAACAAGTTTTTCCCTCGATTATTATATAAAAGTTAGGTAATAAGATCGACTATATTACCTCGGTTTTTCTTATAACCGAAAGAAAATATGGGGCACATCATCCAGTTATGAAAATAATAAAAATCTAGTTGCTGAGAATCGAATCTATGACCATTAAGTCTTTTTCATCAGTGGAATTTCAACCGAAAAATAAAATGACACACTTTTATGACGTCATTTGTTACCGCGCATATGAAACTAAGGTAAATCCCCTATTTATAACCTAGGTAAAGGGGAATTTCATAGTAGTGAATGTATTTATCCTTAAAATGTTATTAAATAAAAAAAAAAACTAAAACATGTAGGAGACTATGCCAAAACTCAAGTCAGAATAATCAATGGAATTCAATATATATCTCATTAAAACCATTCTTAGAAAAATTCAAAAGGATAAAATGTGCCAATAAAAAAAGAATGTAAATCAATCAACAACGAAAACAACTAGAAAAGAAGAACCTTTCTTAAAGAGCAACATCAACAAAATCTAATTTTAATAAATCCTAATCAATTATAGTTAAAATAATCTAAAATGCAAAGGAGAGTATAATGCACCCAAACATTTCATCCTACTGAAGGTCAATAAAGACAATTTTATCTACACATTAGTTGCATTCTAAAAAATAACAGAAAATATAAAATAATATTTTTTATTAGCTCCATATAATTCAATCATTTACTCCTTAGGTTTCAATGAACACTAATATAATTTTTGAAAGCATACTAATAGTTGAAAGTGAGTCTCAAACCAAAGCTTAATCCAATTCTTTTTACAAGTTATTTCAATAACATTCATAAATTCAAAGAGCTTGGTTTGAAAAATATAAGTGTTATATGATCCACTATCGCACACGGGACAAAAACGAGTTAATAAAAAATGTAGTTTAATGAAGCGACACTCAAATCGTATCGCAAGGACTTCTAATTCAATTACCTCATTTTTAGAATCAATAAAGTTATAAAGTGGTTTTTTGTTTTAGTGAGATTTGAAAGAAAAAAAAGCGAATGAGTAAAAGTCAATCGATATGTTGAATCAATAACTCTGAACTATCTATTATTCGGTTTAATCTCTAATTTTTATTCTATTCATGTTTAACTATAGAGTACATTAAGCAAGTGTCAATCTATCCTATGAAACTTTGAATTCCTATTACCGGATAAAGCATCACGGTTGACGATGAGTTATAGTTAACTAATCAAACTTAGTAAAACTATAATCTATCAATTATGCCCTAAGAAATCAATTTCTATCCAATTAAATCCTATCAATTCTATCGATATTAAAATTAAGTATTAGAATACAAACAAAATTAATAGGAAAGGAATAACAATAATGAAATTAAATATATAACATAAAAACCTCAAGTTTTGACAAATTGATGAAACAAAAGATCAAAAGGGAAGTTTAGTCGAACATGTGAGAAAAACTTCAAACAAAGTCGTGTTCAAAATTTCTGTGATTTTTCCTCCCCTATTATGATTCTTAAAGTCAAAATAAGTATAGCAAAGGTTTGTACTTTAAGAGCATTGGGTCCGAAAACATAAAATGGTCATAAAATAAATCTTGCTTCCACAAGTTTGGTACGAAAAATGAGATATTTGAATAGTCATCACTTTGAGTTAGCTTTTGACATCAATATAAAACTTATATATATTTCTTTTATCTTTCCAACACCTATTTGTATGCGTCAAGCTCATACTCATAGCCCAAGTTATGATTTCCACAACAAGCAAAAATGCAGTTTATTTCAAAAATAAATAAAATAGATAAATTAAAACTTATTTATGATTCAAATCTAAAAACATATTAAAACACACAAATTAAACTTAATTAAGATAATTATCAAAGTACAAAACTGAAAAAGAAGTGCAAAAATGCCCTGATTATTATGCAAATTAACAATAAAACCACCTCAAAAACAACATTTTTATTCTTAAAAATCCCTCCACAAGTTGAAAGACTTAGAAAATCCTTAAAAGAATAATTTTTATTAAACTTGACAAAATTAAAAATGGGGATGCCTTGACAAAGCAATCTTTTAACTAAATAAATTTGTTAGAATAAAGTTGTGGTTTTGTATAATTTACGATCACGAAAGTGTTAGAACACTCTAAATTAGCAAAAGACTGTCAATTAAAATTTTCTCGTTTATTCATTATGTTGATCACATTGATAATGGTTGCAATTATGAATGTTTAAATCTAAAGCGGTAAGAAATAAACATGCAAATTGATTTAAAAAATTTGAAAAAACCCAGATAAAATTGAATTTTACTAGATGTGTTTATATGTTGTTTTGTGAAAATGACTTGAATCTAAGATCATAGTTGTTGGAAAAATAATAAGAAAAACAAATTTCTACTATTTGACCCCAAAAATTCTTCCTTTATTCAAAATCTCACATATTTTTACTTTGTCATAAACTTCATCTTTGTAACATTTAAGATCATTATAATGGTTAGACACATTTATAAAATTATTATTGTTCAATTTTTTTTGTCTTCTTCCTCCCTCGATCGGAATAATTGTCGCTCTTTCTGTTTCTCTTAATCAAATTTTTTGTTACTCTTCTTTTCTCCTTTGACCAGAATTTTAACTCTGATATCAATTGTTAGAAAAATAATTTTAAAAAATAGTGTATCAGTTTTTAACTATATATATCGATTCAGATTTGTACAAATGATTTTGTTGTCACATCACGTCAACAAAATTTAATGTTTTTTTTCTTCTGAAATTGACGAAATGGATCAAATAAGATACTAAATGTAACGTTTTTAATTAAGAGACTAAAGAAGAACCTTAAATTAAATTAAGTGACTTGATAATTAATTATGTCATTTAAATTGTTCAATTTTTTAAAATGTTTTATATGTTTCAAGCATAACCAATAATTGTAATAATGTAATGTTGATTTTTAGTATATGATGCTTTATTTCACATAAAACATATTATTTTATTATTCCCTCTTTCCCACAGTGAGTGACCTAGTTGACCATTTCATACATATTAAATAAAAGGAATAAATTATATAGAGAGAATGATATTTTTACTAAAGTACCATTATCTTGTATTGAAAATGGTGAAAGTAATATTAATTAGAGGGTAAAATTAGAAAATATGCATTAGAAATTGAAATTGATCATTCATTTTAGGACACTCTTTTATTCCAAATGAATCACTCATTATGGGACGGAGAGAGCATTCTTTAAAATGTTATAAAGTGAAATACATCATGCAATCATTTAAGTTAAATGATTTTCATTACGTGTGTTAATTATTTTAGACTACCGGATGGAAATCGGGTGTGTTAATTAAATTCTAAATTGTCTTAGTTTAAAAATAATTTCTTATGATGCCCATTTCAAGAAGGGTCTCGTCCAATCAATGGACGAGTCAATGCAGCGATTCAGTCCATAAGAAAGTGCGGCCATTCATTGACAGAGCGGTTGAATATAACTTTTTTTAAATTAAATTCATTTATATTATTATTATAAATTAATTAAATAATAAATATATTATTATAATAATATAATTTAAAAATATATATATTTAATATTTTTGAAATTAAATTGTTTTTTTATAATAGATTTATAATTATGATGATAAAACATTTAAATAATTTAAAGATGTTATATTCATTTTATTGATCGTACATAAATAATATACATTTTATTTATTATAGTGATCGTCTGTTCCACACATGGTGCATTTTTTTGCATTTTTCCTTGCACAACTCTTCAGTTCTTTGTCTTGGAGGAGATGGAGAGGAGTCGGAAGACAGATCTTGATTTTAATGTGTTGTATTAGGGTCTATATCCATACCGTCCAAATCTTGAATTGAAAAACCTAAGATATCCAGAAGTTGTTCATCAGTGAGTTCAAAGTCGGGGAGTGAATGTGCTGGTTGTGTGAAGGTTTCGGATTGGGCATGTTGAATTGGAGGATAGTATACATTATCAAGGTTGAATAAAGAAGTGGGTTAAGATAATGTAGTGTTAAGTGTTTGGTGTTGGGATTGGGGGTTTGAGTTTTCGAAGTTTGGTTCAGGAATTTGAGTGTATTGTATGGGTGGGCGCGGGGTGGTTTGTTGTTGACATTGTTGGTTATAGTAGTAGTTTGTTTAAGGGAATGGAGTATGGGGAGTTTGGTGTTGGTATGAGGTGGCATAAAAGGTGTGTTGTTGTGTGGTATGGGAATGATGGTATGTTTGTTGGGCGGATGAAGATGTTTGGGCCCTAAATTATGATGTGTACATATGGGGAATGTCATGATGTATGGGCGCGGTAGCTTGTTGCATTGAAAAAGAGACATGGTGACGGGGATCGTTCAAAATTTATCTTAGAGCAACATGCATAAATGGAATTTCCAAAAACCAATCCATATTTTTCTACTTGGCTTAGACTCACCAAGTATTGTGTTCCCCTTCAATACCAAATGTCTTCTTTTTTTCCATTCTTTGACCTCATCTTTGTTCAAATCTTGCCAATGAGTATCTCATGTTTGGACCATAGTCATGTTGTGGTGTTCCCTTAGACATCTCGTCTGAGAAGGAATTTGTTGTTCAAACCTAAACTAGAGTTTGATCATATCTGTCTGATGCATCTCAACAATAAAGATCAAATAATATAAGTTGTCGTACTCCAGACTCAACTATCACTATAATCAGGCACTAGGTATTGAAGGTACGACCTCCATATAAATTGTCATAAGAAATATAATAGTTAGAATGTAAATAAGAAGTTTAGAAAACTTAGAGATTGTAAGGTTACAAACTTACATCATTTTCCTTCATGCGTTCTATTACGACTCGATACCCACGTAGATGATAATGAGGATTATTTCCGTAATGCATACCTCGTTGGCATCATCATGTGTTTACAAAAAAAAGTATTAATGTTAGGTATAATTTACTAAGAGGATAGTAAAGTGGATTCATAAATTATGAATACCTTAATGTATATGGATGTGATGGCTCAACGGTACTAACAGGGGCAAACATCAGTATACGTGTGAATGCTCAGACACTAAGGGCATATGATAGAGGGCAATGCTGGGGACACATGACAACTAACCTGGCAGAAGCAATGAACTCGATACTCAAAGAAACCTGAAACTTACCAATAACTGCATTGGTACAATCTATGTACTATCGGTTGGGATTGCTCTTTGTTAAAAGAGGCCATGAGTGGACAAAAATGTTGGCTTCTAGGTAGGTTTTCATAGATGATTGCAATAAGGGAATGAATGAAGAAGTTAGTAAAGCTAACACTCATAATGTCATGCAATTTGATCGCGAGAGATTCTATTTCATTGTCCATGAAAAAATTAACCAGAATGATGGTCGACCAACAGGTACTTTCAGCGTTGATCTTAGGAAACAATGGTGCGATTGTGGGAAATTTCAAGCATTTCACTTACCTTGATCCCATGTAATCGCAACATGTTCTAGTATACACCAGAACTACTCCATTCACATACCAGACGTGTTCAAAATTCGTAACGTATTCAAGGTAAGTTTCCTTGGACTTCCCCATGAGGAGAACTGACCACAATATGAAGGATTTACTCTTTGCCACAATGAATCTATGACAAGGAGGAAGAAAGGACGCTCAACCAGCACCCAGATTAGAACTAAAATGGACAACGTTGAAAAAGAAAAGAAAAGGTGTGAGATTTATCGCAGAATAGGACATATGTGTAGAGAATATCCAAATGTGGTAGGACCCTCTAGATGATTACGTTGTTCTTTTAATATCATCTTTTAACCAAGTATTATGTTATCTTTAGTAATGTATTTCTAATGTCTTCTGAAACAAGCAGTAAGGAATATATTTAATATTAAAGACTCCTGATTACAAAGTACAATCACAACAACTTAAATTCATAAAGCTTCTTAACAAACTAATCAACAACAACAACCAACATAACTGGACCTTCAAATCCTCTGTTAACTTCACCACTATGTGCTGAAAACATACAATGAACATCTAAATCATTTTATATACGATCCAAGTAGTACATGTACGTACCTACCCTCAGGGCTTGCATCAGTCAACGTTATGTATGGACAACGATACTCTATTTTTCTCACCTTCATACGACGCCCACCCAACTATCGAAAACCAGTGTTGATGGCTGCAATCAGTGTTCTAAAATTCCATTACTGATCTAGACGAACACTGATTTTTTTTGTCTTGCTCATAAAACACAATACCCCATACAAACATTTTTACAAAAACAAATTGCTAGGTGAGGTGAATTATATTTTTGCACATCAAGCTACTTATAGAAAATCAATACATGAATACTCGGTCATTCATTGACCGAGAGTCCAGTAATAGTGGCATCCCTCGCCCAATAAATGTCATGGGTGATAAAAAAATTATTTAAATGTCAATGATTAATAAATTAATTAAAAGTTTTAAATAAACAAAAAAAAAAATATATATATATATATATATTATATAATATATATATATATATATATATATATTATATATATATATTCAACCAGTCGACCAATGAATGATCGAGCTTCCTCATGACAAAATCTACGCGTTTACTCGTCCATTGATTGGACGAGGCCCTTCTTGAAAATGGGCATCTTAAAAAAATATTTTTAAAGTGGAGCAATTTAGAATTTAGATTTCAGCTTTGAGACATATCAGTAAAAAAAATCAAATAACACATATTAACTTTTTTATAATAAATTTTGTATAAAAGACTAACGACATACACTTTTACAAACTAAAAGAATTAACCTTTTTAAAAAGATATATTAAAAGGATCATTTTGTTACAAACATCTAACTTAAAGAATTAAATGATGTATTTGGCCTATTAATAACATTAATAATTAAAAAAATATAATTTGAATATCCAAAACTCAATCCAAATTAATCTAACATCAAATTTGAATCGATCAAGTTTCGTATAAGTCATCCAAACCTAACCGCATATAATTTAATGTTAGATAGGATAATTTTAGTTTTAAGATCCATTCAAACTACACGGAAAACACCCATAATTTCAATAAATAATAATTTTTCATGCCTACCGCAAAAATTATACATGAAGACTGTGTTACAACCTTTGGCCCTTAAATTCACATAAGTAATAATTTTGTTGTCATCTATGTTGAAGGAGTAATATATGGATTCTAAATACTCTTTGATCAAGGCTACTCATTCAATGGAGGATTTCGAAACAATTTTTAAGATAAAATTATAATAGTTAACCATATGTTTCTCAACGACATCATAATTGATCAGAAAATCCCCATGAGTCAATTTGCTTAGCTTTCTCTTCATCTTGTAAAATATTATTCTAGTCATTATCATTAATTTGAATTAAAATTTGATGTATATTGAACTCGACAGTTTGAAAATTCATGTTAATATTCTCATCCACTTTTTTATTTCAATCTTTAAGCTTGGATTCCAGATTTGAGTTGTTGATTAAGCACAAACATATGAGAGAGAGAGAAACATTTATGCAACTATGTAAAGATTGTTGGGGAATCTGGAACACTAATAAAACTACTGCTCTAGGACTAAAACTTATTTCTTGTAGTGAATGTTGATGACGTTAAAATCATTAGTTAAATATACATTAGATATGGAGAAAATATGATATATTAATGTGAATTAAATGAACAATACAACAAACCTGAAATAAGACAATTCACCACTAAGACAGAAACAAAATAATGGAATCATATAAAAAAACACAAACAAAATGCTTTATATATATAATATATATATATATGAAAAAGAAAACAATCAAGATCAAAAGGGGATGATTATCGATCAAAACGACTTTAAATCACTTCTCGATGAAGAATACACACAATTGTGTTTTTAGGGAAGAATACACTAATATGTTTTCACAACTACTTTATAAATTGGTAATGAGACTAAACAAAACATGTAGTTAATGTGTTAGAACATAACAAAGTTTGTTCTATCTTGTTAGTCAAAGGCATACAAACACATGAATTTTTGTCAATTATTAAAGATCTCTCTTCTGCTCTCTCATCTCCCTCCCTCTCTCTCTGCTCCCTTCCTCTCTCTCTCTCTCTCTCTCTTCTCTCCTCTCTCTCGCTCTCTCTCTCTCTGCTCTCTCTCTCTCTCTCTCTCTCTCTCTCTCTCTCTCCTCTCTTCTCTCTCTCTCTCTCTCTTCTCTCCTATCTCTCTCCTCTCCTCTCTCTCGCTCTCTCTTCTCTCTCTCTTCTCTCTCTCTCTCTCTCTCGCTCTTCTCTCTTCTCTCCTCCTCTCTCTCTCTCTTCTCTCTCTCTCTCTCTCTCTCTCACCATATATATATATATATATATATATATATATATATATATATATATATATAACCCTGAAAATATAATAAATTAAATTTATATATTTAAAAAAGATGAACCTAAAAGAAAAAATATTTAATTTTTTAATTTTTTAAATATAATTAAATTGCAGAATAATCAAAACGGAATCGAAGATTAAATTAGTGTAAACACTGGTTTAAGGTTCCGAAATCAAACCTTGAACTAGTTATTTATTAGATAGATAAATGATTTTTATTGTCCCTAATATTTTTTAATACAATCACTTTAAGGAAGAGTTAAATGGTGCTACAAAATCTTGGACTTTTTTACAAAAATAACTTAGTTTTTCAAGGAAATTCCCAAAATACCCCTGGTTTAAAAAAAATCCCAAAATACCCCACTTTTAGGAGGAGTCTCCAATTGAATTGGCGACTCCTCTTAAAACTTGAATGGAGGCGCCAATTGGATTGACTAGGGCAGGTGCCCTAGCCAATCCAATTAGCGCCTATGTGTAGGTTTTAAGAGGAGTCTCCAATTCAATTGGCGACTCCTTCATAAAGCCTCAAATGACAAAACCTCCAACATGAAAGTTGTAGATCTTTTCAAGACAATGAATTTGGACTTAAAGTTTGCATCATTTGGATTTTTTATAAGAAAGTTATGAGCACTTGAAGTTGGACTTTTTCACATTTCAACTGTTATGTGACCTATAATGTTTTGTATTATCACATTGGTTTCTTTTAGAATTATGAAATTTTGTCCAACATAAAAATTGAAGTATACATCTCAAACTTTCCAATGCATTTGATCCCACCTCAAAATCATGAAAAATAAAGGAGTTAGGTCCTTGGGAAAGTTGACCCAAAATTAGGGTTTCAGTCAAAATGACCTATAATGTTTTGAAATGAATGATGACCTTCCAAGTTTCAAATGGATTTTTGATGAACATGAAAGTTGTTCATATGGCGACTCTTCTTAAAACTTGAATGGAGGCGCCAATTGGATTGGCTAGGGCAGGTGTCCTAGCCAATCCAATTGGCGCCTATGTGTAGGTTTTAAGAGGAGTCGCCAATTCAATTGGAGACTCCTCCTAAAATGCCTTTTTTGTCTTATAAATAGATGCGTTGTGTGACCAATTGTTCCACAACTCATATAATCATTTGGCTATCATGTTTGGTGTTCGTCGCCGATACGGTAAGGTGATTTATGCGAGAGACAAACCTCGAATGCTGATGCTGTTTTGGAACATCACCACGTTCGATCAACTGAAGAGGGAGCTGGTTCGATGGTTAGATGAGAAAATACCAGAAGGGGAAAAAATCAGAAGTATTTGAGAGACTTGACAGTATCTTTGGTTGGGTGCGAATGAAGACTGATAAGGATGCTAGGGAAATGATGTTCGGTCGAGACGACATCAATTTGATTGTTGTAATCAGTTAGAATTATTTATGTTTTCAGATGTTTTGTGCTGATGTTTGTTATGAAACTCGTTGTAACAAGAACTTAATGATATATAATGATTGAATGTTACAAAAATACAATGTTACAAAAAGCTTAAGAACTAGATGATGCTCCTTGATTGGGACAGTTGTTTTTGTTGTGTCCTGGTTGACGACAGATACTACATAATCTTATCATTTTATCTGTGGAATCCATCTATGTTCTGATACGTGTGCTGTTTGGCCTTCCTTTCTTCTTTCTACGCATCTCTTCATTGTGCCAAACAATATCTCCTTCATATGGAGGCCAGTAATCCTTCATTGGTAGTACTGAGAAGCTTTGAGTATATACATTCATGATGGTGTTGGCCTTGTACACATCAGATAAATGGTTGTAAGTGTCTTGACGAGTATAAGCGCATGCTGCAATGACATGGGAGCAAGGTATGCGGAAGGCCTGGAATTTTCCACAATCGCACCAACTTCTGTTTAGTCTAACAGCGTAGGCTAAATTTGGTCTCCCCTCGTTGTTGCCCATTGTTTCCTGGACACTAAAATTTTGTCTATGACGGTCAAAGACTGTTACAGCGTGTGTGGTAGCTTTGATGCTCTCCTCTTTCATGACCTTCATGCAACACTCACTGAATACTTGCCCGGACATTAACACTGCACTCCATCTTTCACCTCTGGTTGCGAACATAGAAGCCAACCTACAATAGGTTGATCTTACCAAGGCGGTTATCGGCAGATTTTGAATTCCTTTGAAAACCCCGTTCATGCATTCCACAATGTTTGTTGTCATGTGGCCCCATCGACAACCACCGTCAAATGCCCTTGTCCACTGCTCTACTGGTATGTTATTTATCCATCTCCATGCGTCTTCATTAGACAGTCTAATTTCATCACGATAATATTGAAATGATGGTTGAGTTAAAGCATACCCAGCATTCACCACCTTCTTGCGAAGATTCTTATCTTTTATAGCACGCATGAAGTTTTGTGCAATGTGTCTGATACAGTAGACATGTGTAGAAGGAGGATCATGCTCGAATAATAAAAACTAGGTGTTACATTATGTTGTTAATAGGATCCTTTTTATTTCCCGAAGGTAGTGGTTCTAGCATGCATATTATGTACTTACCTCTACTTAGACATGTAGATAGAATAGGAAGTTACAGTTGGGGATCTGCTTGTCTAGCCTATCTCTATAGCTCGTTGTGCAAAAACTCCCACAAAGACACATCTACATTTTCTGGCTGTGCTATTTTGCTACAAGCACGGGGTTGGTCAAGACTACCGTCTCTAGCACCGATCAATAACAACTCTTTCACTTTTCCATATGCACAAAAGTAAGTGGTTTAAATTGCTATATCTTTACTTACTTCCTTAAAGTTTATTACCTCAAACTAATTTTTTTTAACTTTTTGGTGTAGATGGTCGGCACGTGGTATGAGTTACAATAGATGTCTGAGACACTGTATTACTCAGTATCGCAACCTGTTGGATCACCTTCGACCGACAGACGTAAGCAAAATAACTTAATTATTTCGTTATATTATGTTAACTTTTTCTACATTCATTATAATCCTATCTTCTTTAACCATTTCAGTTCATTTGGCGTCCATACCTTAATCTTGATCATGACCATGAGGTCAACGCTGAAGACGCAACCGTATGGACAACATGCACACCGATAATACGGTTCACAACTGTGGAGATGCACAACACCGATCGTGTGAAGCTGCAGTTCGGTATGGTCCAGAATATCCCAGATCCCCCATCTAGCCTAGGAGAATGGCATATGCGTAAAGTGAACGACCAATGGAACTTCAACCCTTGGCAAAACATCGCAAGATCGGAGTGTCGCAAGTGGAAGCACCGTCATGACCATGTCTTAACTGACGCAGTCATGCCAAATGAGGTAAAACCAAGTCGTACTTATATGGCTTGGTACAGATCGGTTGGTTTTCAATTCATCGCCGAAGATATGTACCTCTACGACCCACGCCAGGCAAGTTACACACAAGAAGGATCAACATCTAACCCCCAACAACATTCTCAGCCCGGTTACTCACAACCCCCTATCCGTCAAACTTTCTGTTCCACAAACACACAAACATACAACTAAAACATGCCATTCACCCAACCCCAATACCAAGAACATACCCCATACTACCACCAACAAATTGACCATCAACCTGAGACCCAACATCGCTTCGCACCCACACCATCACCCTACCAAAGTCGCCTTAGCCAAAACACCAACCGTCCCTCCTCCTATCATAGCCAAGAAGCCCAAACATCACAAAACCAAAACATCCCACAACCCTATCTCTACCAAACACCCCAACAACCTTTCCAACCTTTCCTAGACGCATCATTCACACCCATGTCTCCCTTCAACCATCCTGGTCGCCCATCCATGAGTCAACCACATCCCAACTTCTCTGGCATGGGTCATGAGCTCAGCTACGGCGGTACACCATCATTGCATACTGAAGACTATGCTGAGTTGTCTGAATACCTCAACGGACCTTCTCCTGTAGTTGGTAGTGACGCTCCTGGCCCCTCAGATGAATAAACACCGGTGCAGAATCGTCAACGTGGGTTAGGGTAGCTAGGGGATGTGGGACCGAAGGTCGGTTAGGTGATCCCGGACATCACCATTAGGTTTCTTTGTGTAAACTCCAAACTTTGTTAATATCAAGTCGTATTATATCAAATTTATCTTTCACTTATACCATAAAACACAAAAAAATGCATTTTAGGAGGAGTCTCCAATTGAATAATAGGTCACATGTGATAATACTAAAACATTATAGGTCACTTTGGACCAAAGCCATTGAAATGTGAAAAAGTCCAACTTCAAGTGCCCATAACTTTCTCATAAAAAATCCAAATGATGGAAAATTTAAGTCCAAATTCATTGTCTTGAAAAGATATACAACTTTTATGTTGAAGGTTTTGTCATTTGAGGCTTTTATAATTCAAAAAGAAGGGCTTGAAGTTGCTCCATTTTGGCAAAATTCACATACACATGTTTTGACTAAAACCCTAATTTTGGGTCAATTTCCCAAGGACCTAACTCACTCATTTTTTATTCTTTTGAGGTGGGACCAAGTGCATTGGAAATTTTAAGATGTCTACTTCAATTGTTATGTTGGACAAAATTTCATAATTCTAAAAGAAACACATGTGATAATACAAAACATTATAGGTCACATAACAGTTGAAATGTGAAAAAGTCCAACTTCAAGTGCCCATAACTTTCTCATAAAAAATCCAAATTATGGAAAATTTAAGTCCAAATTCATTGTCTTGAAAAGATCTACAACTTTTATGTTGAATGTTTTGTCATTTCATACTTTTATCATTCAAACATAAGGGCTTGAAGTTGGTCCATTTTGGCAAAATTCACATACACATGTTTTGACTAAAACCCTAATTTTGGGTCAACTTCCCAAGGACCTAATTCCTTCATTTTTCATGATTTTGACGTGTAACCAAGTGCATTGGAAAGTTTGAGACGTCTACATCAATTGTTATGTTGGACAAAATTTCATAATTCTAAAAGAAACACATGTGATAATACAAAACATTATAGGTCACATAACAGTTGAAATGTGAAAAAATCCAACTTCAAGTGCCCATAACTTTCTCATAAAAAATCTAAATGATGCAAACTTTGAGTCCAAATTCATTGTTTTGAAAAGATATACAACTTGCATGTTGAAGGTTTTGTCATTTGAGGCTTTTATGAAGGAGTCGCCAATTGAATTGGAGACTCCTCTTAAAACCTACACATAGCCGCCAATTGGATTGGCTAGGGCACCTGCCCTAGCCAATCCAATTGGCGCCTCCATTCAAGTTTTAAGAGGAGTCGTCAATTCAATTGGAGACTCCTCCTAAAAGTGAGATATTTTGGGAATTTTTTTGAAACCAGGGGTATTTTGGGAATTTTCTTGAAAAAGTGGGTTATTTGGGTAAAAAAACCCAAAATCTTGTGGTTGATGTGAAAATAAATTGTATTAGAATGGTGCTTCTTTTAAGCAAAATAATATTAGAATGAAACACATTTTTTTAGTCATGTCAATTTTGTGAAAAGACGGTGACAATACTATTAAAGAATTAAGTTTCACATTTGTACATTATAGAAATTCTAACTTAGCCGAGATATTTATTTTCAATGTTGGTCAAGGTGGACATATAGGAGCTTCAGACTGGCATACATAGGCTGACCAATGATGTCAGACGGCCGGATTCCTTAACGGTTAGGAGGCAGACTAAGGGTCACATGAAGGTTACAAAATTAATGTTAAGAACCATTATAATTCATGATAAATAGTCGTTAGTGAGAGAGCGGATGTTACCTCCAACGTTCAAGCTCTAGAAATGAATGAATGACTCATTATGACTTAGGGAGTTACAATACAAAATATATAAAGGACAAATTGGGTGAGAGCAAGAGGATGTAATATCCATGTAAGACTCAGGGATCCCATAAATGGAGCTTATCACCTCATCTTTGCTGAGAATGTAATTCATGGTGTCGGAGCATATTATTGTCGAAACACCTAGGTGTCGAAGTATCGAAATGTTGAGGAGTTAGCCTCGACATGGATCTTTACTTAGGCCCAATTTTGTAGTGTTAGCAGAATTAGATATTTTTGACTTTTCTTGAGGAGAAAGCAAACTCAACTCTATAAATAGGTAGTAACTCTTATTGATTGTAAGATAACACATACTTGCAGTTGCAAAGGAATAAAAAATTCAGTTTGAGAGCAAAGGATTACTCTGTAGAAATTCTTCTTCTTCTTCTTCCTTATTCGAAAACCATAATCTCTCTTTCTTTCCCAATTCAATTTTTGTTTCTTTTCATTACCATTATGCATCGAAATCTTGCAACTAAGGTTGGTTAATTCACTCAACTGAAGAGTGAAGAACAAGAGGAGTAATCAATCAGAAAAATTGATTCTTGTTCATCAAGATTCGGTTCGGAATTCTCCATATATTTTGGTGAATTTCTTGAAGGGAAATTGGTGAACTTCCAACATCTGATATTTAGAGCATTGGTTGAGCGATTCGTGGGAAGCAAAACACGATGGTGATGAATCATCTGAATGGGCATTTTTCGGTGAATCTCCCAATTCTGAAGAATCATAATTATGAGAAGTGGTACAAGAAGATAAATGTTGTCTTTTGCTACCAAGGTATTTGGGATCAACGAGGGAGTGACACCACTTGCAGTAAACGTGGCGAATGAAGAAAAGCCTGCACACAAAGAATTGAAGATGAAAGATTATAAAGCCCTATTTATAATCCACCAATGTGTTGATGCAGACAATTTCGAAAAGGTTAGTGATGTTAAATCGGCGAAAGAAGCATAGAAAATTCTGGAAAAAATTATTTGGAGACGCAGAAAAGGTGAAAGAAGTGAGGTTACAAACTCACAAAAGAACGTATGAATTGCTTCAGATGAAAGACAATGAAAGCATAACTGACTTTTTCACTAGGGTTTAAAAACGGGTGAATCAAATCAAAAGTGTTGACATAAAGATCGGTTGTCACATAGATCTTGAGGTTATTGGCTCCAAAGTTCGACCATGTGGTAGTAGCCATAGAAGAGTCGAAAGATTTGTCAACACTAACAAGGGAAGAGCTTCAAGGGACACTTAAATCTCATGAACAAAGAATGGCTGAAAAATTTGTAGGAAAGTCGAAAAGTGATGTGGTTTTGTAGCCGCAATCAGTAAGAGAAAATAAAGGTAAAGGGAAGTGGTTCGACAACAAAAGTAGATGAGGCTGCAACAATTCGACTAGTCGAAATCAACAAGAAGGAGGTTGGTCGAATCAGGGAAATCTCTCATACCAAAGCAACCAAATATGTGGTGCTACAGGTAGACGAAGAGGTGGTGGTCAAAAAACCTGACAAAAGTCACATTCAGTGCTTCAACTTTCAGAAGTATGGTATCTACTCTAGTGATTATCTTGAAAAACAAAAGAGTCAAGATAATGATGCAATGTTTACAAAGCATGAAGAAGAAAAGATCTTGTTGATGGTCACAACAAGAGATGAAGAAATACTCCAGGACCAATGTTACTTGGACTCAGAATGCTCGTCACACATGACTGGTAGGAAAGATTGGTTTGTCAATATGAAACCCTCAATGAAGAACATGGTAAAATTTTCAAATAACAATACTTTAGCAGCTGAAGGTATTAGCAATGTTCTGATTATGAGGAAAGATGGCAAGAGGTCAGTAATTTCCAATGTATTGTATATACCAGGCGTGAAATGTAATTTTCTCAACAT
The DNA here is from genome assembly GCF_024323335.1 of Lathyrus oleraceus. NCBI lineage: Eukaryota > Viridiplantae > Streptophyta > Magnoliopsida > Fabales > Fabaceae > Lathyrus > Lathyrus oleraceus. Next base: position 319,338,592 of record NC_066584.1, on the reverse strand, counting down.
ATGGCAGTTGGTCGAAAAGAACTATAAAGTGTCGATCGGAGACAAGATGATGAGAGTTCTCGACTCAGGTGGAAGATTAATCTTGAAGGAACCTATGTCTCAGAATAGAACCTTCAAGATTGAACTTAATATGATAGAGCATAAGTTCCTTGCAACTGTAGCTCGCAGAGATGAATGGATATGACACTATTGACTTGGTCATCTTAATTCCAAAGACATGAGAGATTTGAAGAAAAGAAATCTGGTTTCAGGGTTAGCATAAATCGACATTCCAAATGAAGTATGTGAGGAATGTGTGCAAGCGACGCAACACAAGAACAACTTCGGCAAGGATGCAGGAAGCAGGTCGAAGGCAATTCTTGAAGTCATATACTCTGATTTGTGTGGTCCTACCCAGGTGGATTCGATTGGAGGTAACATATACTTTATCACATTCATAAATGATTTCAGTTGAAAACTATAAACTTACTTGATCAAGAAGAGAAGTAAAGTGATTGAGGTATTTGCCAAGTTTAAATATATGGTCAAAAGCTTAAGATTCTAAAGACTGATGGTGATGGAGAATATGTGTCAAAATATTTTGACATGTTATGTGAGAAAGAAGGGATTGTGTATGAGGTGGTGCCATCCTACACTCTACATCAGAATGAAACTGCAGAAAGGAAGAATAGAATCATCATGAATATGGTGAGAAGTATGTTGAAAGACAAACACCTACCCAAAGAATTATGGGGAGAAGTTGTGTTGACAACAATATATATTTTGAACAGATGTCCGACAAAGAAGCTAGCAAGAATTACGCCAGAAGAATATTGGTCTGGTGTCAAGCCTAGATTGAGTCATATGAAATTATGTGGATCTATAGCACATAGACATGTTCCAGATTAATTGAGAATAAAAATTGATGACAAGTCGAGTCAGCTGATCTTAATAGGATATCATTCGACTAGAGGTTACAAGTTATCCGACCCAGTGAGCAAGCAAGTAGTGGTCAGCAGGGATGTTATCATATATGATCTTAAGGAATGGGATTGGACTGAAAATGACAAGAAGGATTCAATGAGAATCTTATGTGAAGAACCAGCAAGGGAAGTCGAAAGAGAAGTTCAATAAGAAGAAGTTAGGGGTCAAGCAAGCACAAGCAGACCTCAAAGGACAAGATACATGCCCGCAAAGTTGCAAGAATGTGTGATTACAACATATGATGTGGTTGATGATGAAGGTGAGATGGTACAATATATTTTCTATACAGATGTCGAACCAGTCAATGCAGATGAAGCATTAAAGGATTCAAAGTAGGTGAAAGAAATGAATGAGGAAATTGATTCCATCGAAGTCAACAATACTTGGTCAATTGTCGAATTTCCTCAAGGTAAGAAGGCAATCGATGTGAAGTGGGTATATAAGATAAAATTGAATCCTAAAGGTGAAGTAACTAGACACAAGGCAAGGCTTGTGGCGAAAGGATTTCTTCAGAAGGAAGGAATCAACTTCGATGAAGTTTTTGCACCTGTTGCTAGGATCGAAACAATCAGGTTGGTTGATGGTCTAGCAAACATGAACAACTGAAACATATGTCAGATGGATGTGAAAATTGCATTTCTGAATGTCCCCTTAAATGAAGAAGTGTATGTTGCACAACCAGCTGGGTTTGTGAAACATGGCGAAGAAAGCAAGGTATGCAGGCTCCATAAAGCCCTATAAGGACTTAAGCAAGCTCCAAGAGCTTGGAATAAGAAGATAGACAATTTCCTAAGGGAGAAGGAATTTTTGAAGTGCACAACTGAGCATGAAGTATATGTAAGAAGAAGCAATAATGAGTTGCGTATACTATGTATCTATGTCGATGACTTGTTGATAACAGGAAGTCGCAAGAAGGAGATCGAAGATTTCAAACATGACTAAGTGAGGAGTTTGAAATATCAGACTTGGAAAACCTCTCATATTTCCTTGGCATCAAATTCTACAAGAGTATTAGAGGCTTGATGATGCACCAAAGAAAATATATGTAGGCGAAATACTCAAGATATTTAAGATGCAAGATTGTAACCCAACTTCGACTCCAACTGAGCCCAGATTGCAACTGTCGAAAGACACAAAGGAAGATGATGTTGATCCAATGCAGTACTGATCTAGCATACAATGTATGTCACACAAAGCCTGATATAGAATATAATGTATGTATGGAGAGAAGATTCATGCAGAAGCCAAAGGTATCACATCTAGCAGCGACGAAGAGGATACTATGATATCTGAAAGAAACTGTCGACTATGTAATTTTGTTTCATGCAGTTGATGAAGGAAAAAAATGCAATCTAGTGGAATACACCGACTCAAGTTGGTGTAGTGATGTTGAGGATAGAAAATCCACAACTGGTTATTAGTTTATACTAGGTGGTGCACCAGTTTCTTTGAGTTCAAGAAAGGAACCAGTAGTAGCATTATCGTTGTGTGAAGCAGAGTACATAACTGCTTCTCTTTGTGCATGTCAAGCAACTCGGATGGTAAATTTGGTCAAAGAGATTACAGGAAAGAATCATGGAACGATTACCGTGAAGATCGAAAACATGTATGTTATTAGTCTAATGAAGAATCCGATAGAGCATGGACGAAGCAACCAAATTAAATTGAGGTTCCATTATCTTCAAGAGCAAGTAGTAGAAGTGAATCTAAATTTGGAACACTGCAGAACTGAGAATCAGATTGCAGACATCATGACGAAAGGAGTGCATGTCAAAATATTCAAGAAGTTAAGATCTATGATGAATCTAGATAGCTTAGACACAATTAATTAGGTGGTGTATTAAGAATTTAATTCATGGTGTCGAAGCATCTGGATGTCAAAACACCTAGGTGTCAAAGTTTCAAGGTGTCGAAGGGTCTAAATGTTAAGGAGTTAACCTCGATATTGATCTTTACTTAGGCCCAATTTTATAGTATTAGTGGAATTAGGTAATTTGGGCTTTGTTTGAGGAGCAAGCAAACTCAAATCTATAAATAAGGAGTAACCCTTATTGATTGTAAGATAACACATACTTGCAGTTGCAAAGAAATAAATAATTCAGTTTGAGAGCAGAGAGTTACTCTGCATAAATTCTTCATCTTCTTCCTTATTAGAAAACCATAATCTCTCTTTCTTCCCCAATTCAATTTTTGTTTCTTTTCATTACTATTGTGCATCAAAATCTTGCAACCAAGGTTGGTTGATTCACTCGACTGAAAAGTGAAGAACAAGAGGAGTAATCAATCAAAAATATTGATTCTTGTTCATCAAGATTCGGTTTAGAATTCTCCATAAATTTTGGTGATTTTCTTGAAAGGAAATTGGTGAATTTCAAACGATCCTACTCTATACCAATCACATACATACTAACCAGTCATTTCTGACCTTCCCTGACTAGCATCAGGGAGGTTAACCTTTTATATTTTTAGCAAGAATATTTGGCGCCCACCGTGGGACTCCGATAAAACTCTCATGGGCCACACAATCAAACCTAAACAATCACTTTTTGTAGTAGACTAATTTGCAATTTCACAACCACACCAAAGCCTAACTTTTCCTAACCAGGTCCTCAAGTTCAACCTATATGATGTTGTTGCCGGTAGCAGAAACAAGAAGGCTACTCCCATGTCGTGCCGATCATAACGATATACAATTCAACGTTAGAATCATTTGCTTAATTCTATTTTTATGTATGTTATCTCTTTGATATATCTTGGAAAAAGTCTTGTGATGTAGAATTGTCGAGTTATTTCTATTTATTATTCTTGGATATCGATGGTTTTAAAAGCCTACTTACCGGATGATGTTATAAACTGGACAATGAAGAGCCATTAGACCGTGCTACATCAATGATTAGCAATGATATTAAAAATAACGAATTCTTCAATTAGAAGTCTACTATCACGTGAAGAAATAAATGGCCATAGTGACTCTATGGCACCATAACATAAACGGTATAGCATCACTGCACAAATAAACATATTATATAAGTTAAAGGAAACCATTCCCATAATATATCAAAATAAAAACATTAGCTTACAAGGATCCATTATAATTCTACACAATATTATCGTCAGTGCATTTACGTTTCTTTTGCTTGCAATGAAATTAAAATTCTAGCTCATAACCAGCAGACAGGAGTAACGGTCTAATCAAAATTCTAGATTCCTTTTAAATTTGGGAAAAAAGAAACTGAAGTAAGATCATCATAGAGAGGCTGGTCAAAATTTCTGTTTGTAAGCTCAACTCACTAAGTATAAAAATGTTTCATGCCGGTTAGAATAATGCTTCCGTAATTATTACAAATAGAAACATTGTACTCCATCACATTATAGGTTTCTGTCTTTTGAATACATCGAAATATGTTGGCCATTCTCAGGCCTACACTTAAGGTTATAAGACCATTGTCTCCCCCGTAAGCTAGAACTCATGAATCACTTGAAATAAAATATAAAAACCACTAAACATACCCCTCAACCTGCCATTGCGGTCATTCGCATTCGTCCGTATTATGCCTTATTATTGGTTATTATATTTGAGCATGGATGAAAGGCAATTTGAATAAATTACTATACTAATGTGTTTATCATGATTTGGTGAGCTAACCAACAAGGAGTCCTAGTGAATTAATGTGGCAGACAAAGTTGATCACCATGGCAGATTTACAAATAGTCGGTGCGGTATCATAACTATAAAGGATAAATCGGGATAGTATGCAAGAAGATAAAGAGCAACAAATCACCCATAAAAGGGTAAAACTTATCAAACTGCATTATGAGTATCAAAGTACGAGCTCACGAAACTAATATCAAAGGCACGATTTTATCAAACAAGGTCTTCGACAAGACCGAGATGCATCATGAATTTACACTGTTTTTAATTGTTTCTATTGTTGGATAAGGAGAGATGATTTCTATGTCATTTTGTAACTAATAAATCATTTAGAACTTACATTAGGTAAATGGGTGTTGCTCCTTTCCCCTGCGAGGAAGGAGGCACCTTCCCTTTTCTAAGATTTCAAAATTATGCAGGATAGTTGTCGGAACAAAGACCGAACAGAGACTTACCTTTCAATAAAGGTAGGGACCGAGAACGACGAAGATATCCACTAGGGGCGAATCAACTGCGGTTGGGCTAAGTTAATTGAAACTTCTGGCCTAACTGAAGTCCAAGCTACTTGATTCCTCTAGCATAATCGGTTGCGGTCGAGCTAAGTTAATTGAAACATCTGGCCTAACTAAAGTCCAAGCTACTTGAAGCCTCTGGTATTATCGACATCGATCGAGATAAGTTAATTGAAACCTCTAGGTTAACCGAAGTCTAAGCTACTTGAATCCTTTGGCATAATCGGTTGCGGCCAGACTAAGTTAATTGAAACATCTGGCCTAACTGAAGTCCAAGCTAGTTGAAGCCTATGGCATAATTGGCTGCAGCCGGGCTAAGTTAATTGAAACCTCTAACCTAACTGAAGTCCAAGCTACTTGAAGCCTCAGGCATAATTGGCTATGGCCGGACTAAGTTAATTGAAACCTCTGCCCTAACTGAAGTTCAAGCTAATTGTAACATTTGGCATAATCGATTGCAGTCTGGCTAAGTTAATTGAAACCTGTGGCCTAACTGAAGACCAAATATAAATGTACCTCTAACATCTCGGCCAGGTTAGCATACCTCTGAACGGTAAATTTGACATACCGTTGACTTTAAACAGTTTAATTAACGAATCACTAGATAAATATCTGATATGATATACCCGGGGTTAAGTCGGGTTATGTTCAAGATTAACGAGACCCCTCAAATCATTAAGGTTTGGCTCGTTGGGGCTTTAAACCTGTACAAAACAAACTTCAGCTAAACGATAATTTGACTCGCTTGAAGCCGGGCATTTTATCTGATTTCCATTCGAAAAAATCAGTTATTATCAAAAGAGATAAAACACATTAGAGCTACCTAACAAATACAAAAGGACTAACACGATCGTAACTAAAACGATCTCATAAGAGATTGAATATTATTGTCAAAATATTAAGAAGGCTTCCAAACATTACAAAATACATTCGTAATGGATGACTAAAATGATTATAAACTAATGCTCTGATGAGAGATATCTGATTTTAATTACACCAAAGATTCTCAGACATTAGAACCCAACTCATTTGGGTCATGTAAAGAATAAAGCAAGACATACTCGGAATTTTCCAAGACCTGTTGTCATACCCTAATTTTTAACCATAAGATTCCACATATCATTTGCATCATTACATAAACAATGTCGCATCTTAGTCCCTCACATCTTTGGGTTTTGATTTTGCAAGGATCACCAAGCACCTCTTTGTTGGTTTGTTTTACCTTTGTGTTTATATGATTAATTGCTTATCTAACCACTAATCAAAATAGAAAAATATGTCTTGTTTATTCTAAGTTTATTATGAAAGTTTGGGCTTTTTAATCAAGAGCATCTCAAAGTTTTGTTGCTCACTTCTCAAGGAAAGTCAAAGGCTCATGTGTTTATTTTCATGCCTTCTTCAACAAGTAACCTCATGCTTTGAGCAATTTAATCAAAAGGAAATCAAGTACACCTTATTTTTAGTTCATATGATCACCCATGTGCTTTGAAATGCAAGGAAAGTCCAACTACACAAGCTTGTTCCAAGGGGTTTGACCAAAAAATCAACATTTTGAAGTCAAGGTTCCAAGGATCACAACTCCTTTAATTCTCAATATTTTTGAATGCTTATTTTTACATATGACTCTTCTCAACATCCTCTACAACTTCTCTTTACATGACAAGAACCAATTATGCTTGGAGGATCATCAAACGTTTGGAGACATTATAGGTCATTTGTGGACTTAGTGAAATTTGACCTATTTTTAAGTGACTTTTCCTCAACTTTAAAAGATCATAACTTCTTAAATCTTCAACATTTGAGGCTGATTTTTTTTTCACAATGTCATTTGTGATGCCATATACAAGTTTTCTTCAAGGATCAAGGTTAAAATATGCTTGGAAGGCCATGGAATTTATTGAGACATTACAGGTCATTTTCATCCATGAAGCACTCGAATTTTTCAAAGTTATGCGATCAATTTTTCATGCCAACTTCAACATGACACAACTTTGTGCTCAAGCATCCAAATTCAACCTTTATTGACACATTTTAATCTTGGCCATAATGTTAACACATTGCAAAAAGAATTGGATCAAAAAGCCTCCTGAGTAGGATGCCCCATTGGGTTGAACATGATAACTTGGAACTGAAGATATTACCATTGCCCGAATTTTAAACTCCACTAATCTCAATTCCAAGCCAAATTAGCATATGTTTTGGATCTAAACATGTTTAAACAAGTCTCCATAAGTTAATTGACCCTTAAAATGCATCATTAGGCTGAATTTTGATGAGTTGCAAGTCACACTTTTCTCACATTCGGATCAAATTCGTTTTGCATGAATTCAGCATCATTCCGCACGTATTTGGGTTGAAACACATTCCTTATAAATAGAGGAAACTATTGCATTCATTTCCAATCTTTTGAGAGCCAAGAAATCCATGTTGCAACTTGAAATTTTCCATAAAAATACAACTATCATGTTTTGAGTTTCAGCTTATTTCAATCCAATTTCTTGATTCCATTAGGATCTTTGGCATCCTCTGAAACTTTTGCAACAATTCCCAAGCTCTAAGGCCTTCTGAAGCGCTCTAACTATATCGAGCTTCAACAACTTCTAATCACCATCTGGACAAGGTAGTTCTGAGCATTATTTGAACTCAAACAAGTTACCATGATGTAGTTCTTCACTCTCTGATGTTTTTCCCTAACTTATCTGGTGTTGATTGATCGTGTTCATTATTTAATTTTATTTTTCGTGGCTTGCTTGTTTCTGAAACTTCTCTGAAATTTCATTTGCTTAGTTTATATAAATGAATTTGTTGCATAAGGTTGAATTCGGGATGAGAAGAGGGTCACAATGGTGGTGGTCTCATGTTCTAAATTTACCAAACGATAAAGCTCTGGTGAAAGCTTACCGGAGAAGATGACTGAAGTGTTCCAGGTCGTATGTGTTTGGGCAGACACGTTGGACATTTGAAATGTTCCTATTGGTTGGATTTGAATTGGATTTTGTGTGTTGCTTGCAGAGCGTTCCATCGTGCTCTCTAGCTTGAGGAGTGTTGGATTTGCCACGTCAATTAGTGAGGCGTGATCCAAAGCTCCGTATTTTTTCTGATTTTTATTATTTTTCTTTTATTATTTTTAATTGCTTTTTTTTTAAAAAAAATTCATAATAATTTCACTTTTCAACCAAAAAAATCCAAAATAATTTCTAAAATTCTTTTTTATTTTTCTTCATCTGATCTTAATTTTTTCACATTTTATTTCACCGATTTTCTATTTTCAATGAATTTTCTATTTTCTCCTTTGTTTTAATTAGTTTAAAAATACTTTTCCACATTTTAAAATTTTGAAAATTTTATTATATGCTTCTTGTTTTATTTCCTACCTTCCATAACTTTTTTGGCCATTTATTTGGTGATTTTAAGGACTATATGGATTTTTCATTTTATTTCTATTTTAAAATTCATTTAAAAATTCTTTTGGTGCATTTTTATTTCATTTAATTGCATTTTATATTTGTGTGACCTTTGTGAAATTTTGTTAGCCTTGGATCATGAGTCTCATCAAACCTAATAGATCTTGGATGTTGATGGAGTGAAAACCCTAATCCACCAAAATGGATGATTGATTTTGATGATGACTTGATCAAAATTTTGGTCCAATTTGGGTGTGACTTCTCTTATCTCATTCTTCTTCATCTCCTTCTTTTCCCTTTGATCAACTGAAGGGCTTGTGCCCTTCTTGTTCATTATGTGTGGATTGGTACTTGATGAACTTTTATAATTTCAAATCCACCTTCTAAGTGATCATGGATCATTTAAGTTACTTAAGATTGATGCATAAGTTTTTCCTAAGTGTCATGAAGTGTGGATTGAAGTAATGGACCATCCTCCTAGCCTTTGTGCTTGATCATTCCCTTTCTTTCTTTTTCTTGTGGCATGACTTTAGGAGAATGATTTACATATCATTTCTCTAGCATGTATTAACACAAACATTATTATTGATCGGTCTCAGATATTTGTAACTTCGACATAAGTCCAATTACAGTTGCTTAACATAACGCTAAATTTTTTCCAAAAGCAAAGGTATTTTCATAAGTGAGATTGTAAGTCTCCTACTCCTCACGGTATTATGTGAAAATATTGCTCCCTTTCCATTTGTGAGAGCTAGTGGCATACTTGTTGATTTTATCCAAGTTAGAGCCCTTCTTATAAATGATGTATAGGTTCATATTTTTATGCTTGTGAGTGAATAGTTGAGTGTTCTCCAAAAAATGATCAAATCCTTCTTTTTTTATTACTAACATCCTTTACTAACATTTTACTTGTATTAACTTTTATTTCTAAGTCATTTAGTTTATGCTCTTTTATTTTATACCATTTACTTTATACTTTATGTTTAGCATTTCATATTATATTGTTTGTGATTATGTCATTTGTTCTTTGTTAATTTGGACTTTATCTTCATATCTTTGTAAAGGAAAACACTAATAAGAAAAAGCCTAAAAAGAAACTTGGTTATCCTGATTCATGGACTTGTGGTTACTATCTTTGGCATCATTGTGGAGTTATGGACTTAGACTTAGGGTCTTAACCGTTGCTTCAGGACTTGTGACTTGAGACCTTGGAATTCATCTAGTACCTTTGACTTGGGACTTCCTTTTGAAGACTTGATTGAGTTACTTTGGTTTCATCTGATACATGGATTTTTATTTGCTTATTTGACTTGTTTGAGGCTTAATCTAAAGGAGGGAATTCTTGTTTGACTTATGTCATAAAGCTTGCTATCTCTTGGTTAGATCTTTCCTCCCTAGCTTTTACTTTATGCTCTAGGATAGTCTCTTATTCTCCTCCCCTTCTTTAATTTTCAAAATCTTCTTTATTTTTTCAAAACCTTCTTATTTTTTAAACTTGAACCACTTTCTCAATAAACCTTGACTTTTGTCAAGTGATTTTTGAAACCTTTCCTAATAAATGCTAATTCGTATTAAGCATATTGAGACCAATTTCAAAAGCCTTAAAAAATGCATAACTCACTCAAATCATTTTGTGTCCTTTGTGCACTTTTCCTTTTAAAACTTTTCTCAAAGTATTAGACATAAGTCATTTACATATATGAGATATAATTCTCCTATCTCCATAGTATTGATGATAATTCTTTTCCATCTAAGAGAGATAGTGACATACTTATTGATCCTTATCCAAGTTGGAGTCCTTCTCATGATGATGCAAAGTTCTCATACTTGTGTGTGACTAGTTGAATATTCTCCTTAAAATGACAAAATGTCTTTTCATTAAAAATAAATCAAAACAAACATATTTATTATTTTTACCATGAACTACGAGTTTTTGATCCTCCATTGCACTTTGTTGGTACGTAGGCATGAGACTTCAAAAGGTCGTGACAAACACAAAAATCATAAAAAAATATTTCTTCTCCCATCTCTCCAATCGTTTGCAAACAATACCCAATTTTTCAAACCAAAAGGCATATTTTCAAAGAGGTTCTCATGGAGTGCCATGGATGTTTAGGGTGCTAATACCTTCCCTTTACATAACTAACCCTCAGACCCTTATCTATTTTATTAGTTTTGTTTTAAAACTTTTTCGGGTTTTGTTCGTACTTTTTCCCTTTTCCTTTGGAAACAATAAAAGCACGGTGGCCATTCTTGCTTTGTGAATTAAGTTAATCGATAGCTTAATCTCAAAAAATTTACCACTACAGAAAAGTGGTGACTCTGCTGGGGAGTATTCCATAGTGGGTTAAGCCCATCTTTGTTTTTGTGCATATATTCTGTTTGTTGTTGTTTGTTATTGTTTATTTTGTTTGGTGTCTGGTGATCTCTATATGGTGAGATAAGTGATATACCCGAGCTTGAGAGCTCTTATGATAGGAAGGTGGTATAGTCATGTTTGGCTTACATGAAGTTAATCCTTAATAAGTTGACTTGAGATCCCCCATTCAGTGGAGGTCCCTTTGGGATTATTGATGTCATACGAGTAGTCGTAGTTGGCATGACTTTTTCCGACATGGGAGCCTGAGAAGTTGAGGACCTTAGAACCCTTAACCCATCTTGGCCTTTTAGGATGTAGTGCAGTGGCTATTCAAGTGCAGACTTGAATTAGTTGTTACGCGATACTACACTCGGACGAGTTTCTCTTGAGAATATTATTGGTTGACGAGTAATCATTTAAGCCGATAATATCCAAAAGATGGAATTATGACTCTGGGAACTTTTTAGAGCCTTGCTCTACAAGTGATTATAAGTACATACATTATGGGTTGGTTCTAACCCTTGGCTCCATGCTCGTGACTCCGAACCTTTGAACCTTGTTTGTATGCTTTGTGTGATCTTGTTTGTGGTTGTTGCATCATGCACTCATTGCATTCAAAAGAAATTTTTCCCAATTTTCAAGGAACTTAGAGACTCTTTATGCAAACATCGCAGATATTTTGATCATGGATATTGGAAGAAGGAATACTTGGAAATACAGTTTCAGATGTCCCGATCTCATGGAATTAAGGAAGCTAGCATATTTTGTGGATGATCCTAAGGGTTTTGGAGACCATTTTGGAAGAATTTTATTTGTTCTATCTATTGATGTTGAGGATGGTCTTCTTTGTACTTTGGTTTAGTTCTACGATCCTGTTTACCGGTGCTTCGCTTTCCCTGATTATCACCTGTTGCCTACCATGGAGGAGTATGCTTATATTTTGGGTATGTTAGTTTCTGATGAAGTTCCTTTTAGTGGGGTGGAAGGAATTCTTGAGTCTCGAGTTATTGCTGAAGCCATTCACCTGAGGAAGTCTGACATAGATGTTAATCTCACTATCAAAGGAGGTATCAGAGGGTTGACTGAGAAAGCCTTTTCTTTTGCTAATGCTGGTAGCATGGTGGCATTTGAAACTATTCTTACCTTACTCATCTATGGTTTGGTCTTGTTTCCAAACATTGACAATTTTGTTGATGTTAATGCTATGAGGATCTTCTTGATTAGGAATCTGGTTCCAACTTTGCTCGACGACACTTATTTCTCCATTCATCATAGGACTTCTAAAGGAGGTGGAACTATTGTCTGTTGTGCGCCTTTACTGTACAAGTGGTTTATTTTGCACTTGTCACAGTCTCTCATTTTCAAAGAAAACAAGGATTATTTAAGGTGGTCCCAAAGACTCATGTCTCTCACCAATGATGACATAGCTTGGTATTCTTTTGTTTACGGTGATGTTGAGATTATTAATAGTTGTGTGTAATTCTCTAACGTGCCTCTCATTGGTACTCAATGGGGAATCAACTACACTCCGGCTTTGGCAAGACGTCAACTTGGGTTCGCCATGAAGGACAAACTTAATAACACTTTGTTAAAAGGTTTATTTTTCCGAGAAGGGAAAGACACTTAAGGGTTGAAAGCTAGGATGATACGTGCTTGGCACAATATTCATAGGAAAGGAAAAAGTGAGCTTGGATTGAAGAATTGTATAGCTTTGGAACCTTACACTAGCTGGGTGAAGAAGAGAGCAAAATAATTCAAGATGTCATACGCTTATGAAAGACCTATGTCCTTAGTAATGGTCAAATCACCCACTATTAAAGGCATAGAGGAGTTATAAGAGGCTTTGGATAGGATGAAGCAAGAGTGTGATGATTGGGAAGACAAATTTTATACCTCACACCTTGAGAAGGTAGAATTACAGGAGCAGTTAAAGGAAAAGGACGACTTTATAGAATTTCTTGAGCAACGTGTCGTGAAGAGATCAAGGGACCAGGAGGATTTATTTTCCTCTAACAGTTCATCATCTACTCATCTTCCTACTTCTGATGTTTGGAAAGGCATTGTAGACCATCTACTGATAGAGAAAGATGTTATGAAAAAAAGCTATGAAAGATAGATCAAAAGGCTTCGCAAGAAGCATCAACTTGGAGTTGGGTCGTCATCGGACATGATTCCATAGATATAGTTTCTTTCCGTTTATAATCATCAAAATTGTATTTCTGATTGTAATCCTTTACATTATTAATAAAATGAGATTTTCAGTACATCAAAATATGTTATTCCCATATGATGTTTGCGATTTAGGTCTTAAAGTTCCTTGGAAAATAACAATAATAACATTCACATTTGCATTTGCATATCATGCACCATGTTGCATCTTGGTCTTACTTTAAGTAAGTTCACTAGGGGTCTTATATCTTTCTTGGTCTTTATCCAGACAAGTTGTCTCGCCGGTACAATACTCGAGCTAATCAGTCGAAGAAAATGGACCGCCTAGAGCAAGAGAATTGTGAACTTCGTGAAGACGTGAAAACCTTGAGGGACAGTTATGAGAGGCTTACTGCTATGATGGAAGCTTTGGTGAATGCTCAGAATCAGCCACCTCCTCCTCCTCAGACTCCACTTCTGAGGACCTTGATTTACGAAATTGTCTCTACGCCCATCTCTGTGGATCCCGTCAGTGCTCCACAACATCATATGCCTTTTGGTTTGCCTTGAGGCATGCCTCATAACTTCGTTCCTGAGGGGTATCAACCTGCTGTTGAAGTTCCTATGGCTCAGCCTGTGATGTCAGTACCACCTCCCATGGTTCATCATGTTCTTCATATCGAAGAACCTGTTTTTCATGCTGACCAGAGCGAAACGATTGGCGTTTATGAAAGAATGGACAAGTTCCAAGATCATTTTCGGGCTATACAGAAAGAGATTCAAGCTTTGAGGGGAAAAAATATGTTTGGGAAGAATGCTCATGATATGTGTTTAGTTCTTAATGTAAAGATTCTGCATAACTTCAAGGTTCTAGATTTCGAAAAGTATAAAGGCAAATCTTATCCTCTAAGTCATATGGTGATGTACGCTCATAAGATGTCGACTCAAACTGACAATCATCAATTGTTGATCCACTACTTTTAGAACAGTTTGACTGGTGCCACTCTAAAATGGTATATGGGACTCAATAGCACTCAGATCCGAATGTTCAATGACCTAGGTGAGGCGTTCGTTCGTCGGTACAAGTATAACGTCAACATGGTACCGAACAGAGATCAACTCCGTGCTATGTCCCAAAAAGATAAAGAAACTTTCAAGGAGTATGTGCAAATATGGAGAGAGATTGATGCACAGGTTAGTCCTCTGTTGGAAGAAAATGAAATGAAAAAACTGTTTTTGAAGACGTTGAGTTCGTTCTATTATGACAGGATGGTTACAAGTTCACCTAGTGACTTTACTTAAATGGTAAATATGGGTTTGAGATTAGAAGAAGGTGTTCGTGAGGGACGATTGAAAGAAGGTGGTTCGGTTGATAGTTCCAGAAAGTATGGGAATGGATTACCCAAGAAGAAGGAACATGATGCCAACACTATCTCGCAAGAGAAACATAGGAGACTTTCGAGGAACGATCAACATCATCAACATGTGGCGTCTGTAACTCCAGTTATAATTCTGGTATAGTCGTTCAAGTAGCACCGAGTTATCAACCGCATTTTCAACAACGAACGAATCAACAGAATCGTGCCCAAAGGCCCACACAATTCGATCCAATTTCAATGACCTATACATAATTATTTCCTGCTTTAATTTAGAAGAATTTGGTACAAACAAGAGCTCCACCAATTGTTCCAAAAAAGCTTCCATTGTGGTATAAACCTGATCAATATTATGCATTCCACCAAGGAGCACCCGACCATGATATTGAGAATTGTTTCTCTTTAAAATCTGAGTTGAAAAGGTTAATGCAAAGTGGAATTTTTTCTTTTGAATACTTTAGTCCCAATGTACAAGTTAATATGTTGCCCAAATATGGTAGTGCAGCTGTGAATATGGTATAAGGATGTCCGAGAATGTACCTAGTTTTTTACGTCAATTTGATCAGAAGATCCTTGGTTGAAATGCATACAACTTTATGTGAGTTTAGCTATTATGAGCATGACCATGCTTTTTGCCATGTTTGTTCCAGAGATCTCTGAGGATGTGCTGTAGTGAAAAGAGACTTACAAGAAATGTTGGATTAAAACCTTATTCAGGTTACAAGGGATAAAAACGAATATGAGCATGGGGTGAATGTCATAGTTCCCCATTTTAATCTCCCAGAACTAGTTGTGATTGCGTATGATGGTCAGAAGACTGTTGTTTCTCCATTGGTTATTCATTTGGTGGGTCTTATGCCTTACGAGTCTGATAAAACTGTGCCTTACAAGTATAATGCTACTATGATGGAAGACGATAAAGAGGTACTTATAGAAGGAGAAGGGCGATCCAAACGCAGTGGAATTTAAAATTTTCTCCTTTAGTGATCCTTACGAATGGGCATGATCAGTGATAGAATCGTTACCTCTTGTGGTGATTGAAACCTTTAATGCAGATTTACGGAGTGATCATGAACGTTGAACGATGACAACGCCTCTACTCAGTCCACACGAATGGATTTCTTCAATCTCAGTGCTAGCTTCTACGAATGAAGGCTTTGAATGAGAGAGAGAGAGAGAGAGAGAGAGAGAGAGAGAAACTAAATTGCAACTGCACAAATGCTTCTGAACAAGGGTTCTATTTATAGAACCACTTGTGTGGGTTGCAAGCTAAAAAGTCCACTTAAGTGTATGTGGCCCATATCTTATAATATGCCAAAGTCACTTAAGCGCGTGGTACCTTACCATATTTCGTATTCTACTTAAGTACACCGTACCTTACGATGTTCTACAATTCACTTAAGTGCACCGTACCTTACAGTGTTCCTTAGTTACTCTATCTTTCATCAATTCGTCCTTTTGTGTGTGACCCTGTAGGTTTTCGCGGCATTGGCAATTATATTAAATCACGTATTTAACATAATAAACAATGAGCGGTATCTAGCAACACATCACTGCTACCCAAGACATGAAAATGTCATGTGATCTGACAAATACTTTTGTGATAATACTTATGTGTACAATTACCCTTTTTCCCTTATGTCTATATTGAACACAAGGCATAGACCGTGTCATCCTTGTCCATTTCAATATTGGGTCCATAGACATTTATCCTGTTACGCAGGATGGGAAAATTCCATCTAGGTCACTCATGTCCCTCAACATGCTTCGTGGAGTACTCATCAACTGTCTTTATGGTCATCCAGTTATTGACAAAGTTTGATCAACAATAAGGCGCTCGACTCTACATCTATGATCCATAGTGGTTTCAGGTCGAAGGGTGGTATACACCATTATCACCATGAGAATAACTTATGACACTTTGCATAATATTCTATATAGTATTCTCATAGCGGGTCAATCCAGTATAAATATTACTCTTAATATTCATACCTATGTTTAAGACTTGATAACTCCTTATCCACGATCCATGAGATGTGATCATCAGTCTATATACATAATAGTCTTAATGCTTTAATGTTATCCCACTTCACAATAAAGCTCGACTACG
The DNA here is from genome assembly GCF_024323335.1 of Lathyrus oleraceus. Classification (NCBI taxonomy): domain Eukaryota; kingdom Viridiplantae; phylum Streptophyta; class Magnoliopsida; order Fabales; family Fabaceae; genus Lathyrus; species Lathyrus oleraceus. Next base: position 319,322,068 of record NC_066584.1, on the reverse strand, counting down.
GATACTTTAAGAATAGTGTCCTTATGTTTAATGTGATCTCATGATTAAGTCACACTTGATACATTAAACGGACTAGCTATTCTAGGGACTTTATTGAACAAACATAATAAAGAAAAAGCCTTTTATTATTAATAAATAATTCGATACAAGTACCAAAAGTATTGGCCTCTAGAGCTTACACCAACACTTATTCCTTCTTTTTCGTCAATTGTGAACATTGTCGATGTAAGTGGTGTGACCCGAAGTGGTCAGATATTTGTTGATGCATCTCCTACGAGAACTGAAGATGTTGTGAGAGAGAAACCAACTCAAGAAAAAACTCCTATTATGCAAACCGGCCAATCCAACAGTGTGAATCAGAATGTTGATCAAGATGAAGTGCTGAAATTGATTAAGAAGAGTGATTTCAATGTGGTAGACTAGTTGTTGCACACTTCGTCCAAGATATATGTATTATCTTTACTAATGAGTTCAGAAGCTCATCGAGGGGCTTTGCAGAAGGCCCTGGAGAAATCCTATGTGGACCATGACATAACGATTGATAAATTTGATTATATTATGGTCAATATTACCATAGGTAACAATCTAAGATTCAGTGATGAAGAGTTGTCTGATCGGTAAATTAGCAAGTGTACTAATCTGCCAATGTAGTAATAAAAATGGGAAATTCCTAGTATCGATCTCAAGGACTGCTTTGCGATACAGAGTTCGGGTTTAATTTCAATTAAACAAAAGCTTGAGGTTTTGGGATAGTTTGGCGAAATTATGAAAGCTATTGCAAATAAAATTAATAAAGTACGCGAGCGATTAAAATAGATATGAGTAGTATGCCAGGGAAGGTGTGTGATTTATTCCTGTAATAACTCTGACTCAATATTGCAACAACAAATATCAATTAATTAATTACCGGTTCTTTAGGGTGTTTACTCCTAAGTCCTTAGTGAGAAAATCTTTAATCATCCATCTTAATGCCTATGTCCATAGAGAATTACACATGAAATTAAGCATTCAATTATTAAGAATATTCCGGTTTCTGTAGGGTATCCCTAGTCCTATGTAATATCTACTATAGAATAATCTCAAGCAAGGCATTAACAATGGAGGTCCAGCCTAATCGTTAACCGTAAGTCAAACCCATTTGTCTGACAGAGCAAGCATTAAGAATAGCAAGAGAATAAATTAATTATGGAAAACAACATTGTTATTGCAAATATAAAATCATAGTTTTTCCAGATTCAAATCAGGGACACCCCCATAGTATTGGGGGGTTTTGCTAATCATAATATTCAATGAAAACAAAATACAAAATTTAGACATTACAGATACTAAGATGAAATTGAATATTCAATCGCTTCCGATCATGAAAATTCGCCTTCCACCAAAGCTTCTGTGTTCTTCAATATTTCTCTCTGTATTTTTGCCGTTCAAAAAGAAGTCCCTTCAAATGTGATAGTAATCTCATTTAAATAGAGCAATACCCTTTTTTCAAATTCCTCTAGTCAATCAAATGTTTTTGGATAATGAGATCAGATCTGAAAATAGCTCAATCCACAATAATTTCCAAATCTGACCTAAAAAGGAAAGTTTCCAAAAATCACAGTCTGCCTGCTACGGCCGTAGCAGGTGCTACGGGTGGCTATAGTAGGCCACTCGACATGGCTTGTCAACTGAAGCTGGAGGGTTTTGTCTGCTATGGCCAGTAGCAAGTGTTATGGGTGGCCGTAGCATGCCACTGGTTCTAAGGGTTATGTCTCCTACGGCCAAAAGCAGGTGCTATGGGTGGCCATAGCAGACCATTATTTATTGTGGATTTTGGATTTTGTTCCAGACCTCTCTACTATGGCCCGTAACAAGTGCTACGGGTGGTCGTAGTGCAGACCTATCTTGTGTCCTTTAGCTGTTGGTCCAGGCTTCACTGCTATGACCCGTAGCAGGTGTTACGGGTGGCCGTAGCAAGCCTACTGGAGCGTGGGAAAACTTCTATGATTTTTTGCGATTCTCCTTGGTTTCGACTTCTGATCGTCCTCGAATATCTGTTTGAAGCTGAAAACAATAAAAACACACAACCTAAGCATAAAATGCGGAAAATGGAAACAAATTGATGAAAAACAGTGAACAACTTAAATGACATTAACAGTAAAAGAAGGTGTAAAAACCAGTTAAACTATATGAAAAATGCAACTTATTTGCCTACTTTCACCTGTTAAAATGATAATACTATAGCACAAATGGTTTCTAATCATAACCCCAAACTTAACTTGTTGCTTGTCCTCAAGCAACTTTAAGTACAAAGACTCACGTCACTCCCAAATGAAATAAAAAAAATCACGTATAATCATACCTCTAAGATCTTCCATGATCCTCATTTGTTGATACCTTTAGTTTTTGCTGGACTACCGAGGTTGAGTGATTGACCACACCTTCACTTGAAAGTAATGTTTCACCTGTCAGCTCAATTCACACGCTCACCAAATCTCACGGGTGTTAATGTGTTTTATATTCAAAATTCATAGTATGCAATATCATACCATAGGCTTAAATAAATTCTCTTTTGATGTCAAGGTGCACGACACACACACTCTTTGAGGTCTTTATGGCTGTAACGAGGCTAGGGTTAAGGTAGGATAATTTTGGAAAAGTAGGCTAAGGTTCAGAGTCAATACGATCGATATCTTCACTATGCTCATTCTGATGGACTAACTGTTATCGAGGATTCAACTTTTGGATTTGTCTTTATTTTCAATATCCACTGACTTCTCCTTCTTGCAAGTGCCTTGCTGATTATTTTTCTATTATTCATTTCAATTTAATTTTTCAAATTTTCATCTTTTCTTTTTCTTCCCTTTTTTTTCTCAATCATCAGGTGCCCTCATTTGTACTACGCACAACTACCCCAAGCTTAAAAGTTATTATCCCAACAGCAACCTCAAACTTAGAATGAACATGGGTCTGATAACTCGCAAAAATACTATGAACATGGTGGGGGAGTGCTTGGGCCATGGGTTAATATTATGTGTTTTTTTTAAAACAAGCAAATGTTTAAAGGCCCAAATGGGGTTAACAATGGATAATGATGAAAAGGATGGCTAGAAAGGCTCAGAGGTCAGAAAAAAACATGCCTCAATGTATGTAATCATGCAACCAGAATCAGAAAAGAACATACACAAATTCTGAATGATAAAGACATACCTGAATGCCCTCTTATGATGTACATTGTGCTTGTCTTTTTCTGCTCTCATCATGTTGGGTAGAGCTGACAACTTCCACAATACCTCTTGCACGATGTGGATTCTCAATCAGTTGTGGTAAACCTGCTCAACTTTCAATCCAACTCAATAAAACCAATCAGATCATCTAGAGGTATATAAAAAAAATATTTTGGCGAATTAACATGCATAGAGGATACACATGCCTTCAGATTGGGTACTTTCCGCACAATCATTAAAGCTACAATTATCACATTACTAGGTGAAAGTAAACAACCGAAAATAAACCAACTTAAAGCCAACAAAACTCAGACATTAGTACAACATTAAACTATAACATAAAAAGTATGAATACTTTTCTTGGGTTGCCTCCCAAGCAGCGCTCATTTATCATCATTAGCTTGATGCCTCATTCCCTCTGTTATGGGGGGGACTTCAGCTTCCACACCTTGTTGCTTGTCTTTTACAAAACCAGGAAACCGTCTTTTTCAGAGATATGGGCTCCTTCATTCCATAAGCCACTTCCAACTTCCATATCCCTACCTCGATATTGCTTTCTCTTCTTTCTCATGGATTTTGGAATGGAAATAGGAGTTTTTCCGCTCAAGGTTTCTAATGGAGGTAATACCATTTGAGATGGCCTTCCTGAGAGTTTTTCTGATGTTGGCATGTTACTTTGGTCTTTCGCATTTGTCTTGATCATGCCTACTTGATAGTGACTTTCTTTTTCTACCTCTAGCTTCCTGTTTTCAAGCACATTCAAGGTTATTTCATCATCATAAACTTTTAAAGTCAGTGTACCATGATCTATGTCAAAATTGCATCGACTTGCCTGCATGAATGGTCGACCCAAAATGATAGGTGCCTCTTCATCTTCAGGTATGTCCATGATCACAAAATCAACAGGAAAGCCAAATTCCTCTATTGTCACTAGTACGTCTTCTGATATCCCATATGCATTTTTTATGGAGTGATCTTCAAATTTTAGATTTGTCCCTGTATCGTTGATTTTTCCAATACCAAGCCTTTGATAGATTGACAATGGCATCAGAGTCACACTAGCTCCTGAATCAATAAGTACCTTCTTGAAAGTTCTGTCTTTTAAAGTGCATGGGACCGCAACAAATCCAGGATCCTTCTGCTTAATTGGGATTCTCCTACTCGATGATATATCACTACATTTTTCATTAACGGTTACCGACCCATCTCCTATTGATCTCTTTCTAGAGATTACATCTTTCATGAACTTTTGGTACATGGGCATTTGCTCAAGTGCTTCAAAGAAAGGCATATTAACCTCTAACTTTTTGAACATTGTGATAAATTTCTCAAAGTCTTTCTCTTTTGGATCCTTCTTTATCACTCTCTGAGGGTAAGGTAGCTTAATCATTGGTTTAGCCTTTTTTTTCTCTTCAGTTGGCTTTACTAATGGTATAACTTCTTCTTATTAATTTTTCTTATTTTCCCTCACTTCCAGATCTACCTCTATGACATGTTCATCCTTTATTGCCTTCTCTTCTTCATCTTTATAAACTTTCTGACTTCTTATTGTGACAACATTAATATTCTCATGATGTCTCGAATTTTTTACTGCTGCACTCGGAAGGGTGCCCTGAGCTTGATTTGTGAGTTGTTATGTTATCTGACTCATTCGAACTTCAAGATTTTTTATAGAGGCAGTAGCGTTCCTCTGATTATTTCTTGTTTCTTCTTGGAACTATGAATTTTGAGCTACCATATTTTTAATGGCAAGTTCCCAATCGGCCTTTTTAGGTGCTTATTGTTGATACTGATGTTGTTGTGGAGGATACTATTGTTGTTGTTGATATTGTTGTGGTTGGTTCTGATATTGAATAAGACCCTATTTTTGACCATTCCCTTGCTGATCTTTCCAGGAGAAATTTGGATGATTCTTCCATCTTGGATTAGAAGTATTAGAATAAGGGTTGTTCTGCTTCAGAAATTTTATATCTTCAATTTGTTGCGCGGTTGCAACATACTGTATGGAAAAATGGGGTCCCCCACTGATCTCACAATTAACAGCTTGAAGAGGTTGAACTTGGGCTACTTGTTGAGTACCTATATTCATAGCCTTAAGTCTTCTCTCAACTTCAGCAGCAACTTGGTCTTCCATCTTCACAACCTGATTGGAAAATTTCAAATTAATCACACCCTCTGGTTTACTCACACTCCGGTCATATAACTCCAAATGTTCGTACGTAGCAATGGATTCTATGATCTTCTTGATACCAATGGCTGTTGTAATATTGGATGAGCCATCGGCAGCTATATCAATAAGTTGTTTGGTCTTTATTCTGAGACCATTTACCAACATCTGCATTTGTTTAGTTTGATCCAAATTATGAGTAAGACATGCAACCAGTAACCTTTTGAATCTCTTGTAAGCATCACCTAGTGATTCCCCTTCCTTCTGCTTAAAATTTACAATATCATATCTTTTTCGAATATAAACAGAAGCTGGAAAATTACTAATTCAGAAAAGTTGTTTCCATTTGTTCCCATGCAGTAATACTTCCAGCTAGAGTGAACGAGAACATTCTCAATTTTTTTGCTTCTTCAATGTGCCCCTCAATCTTCAAAGTAGTGCTCATAGTAATAAACCTTTGCAAATGTTTATTTGCATCTTCATTTATTTTTCCCGTAAAATGCCTCTTTTCAAGCTGACGGATGGTTGTTGGGTGCAACTGAAAATTTGGAACATTCACTAGTTGTTTCACTATAGTCAAACATTTCAATGGGGCATTTGCTCCTCCATAATCCCCAAGAAGTATTTCTTACGGTTCAGCCATAATTGGATCTTCTCTCTCTTTGTTAAATTCTATATCTGAGTGTTCAGAAACTTCAATCTCTATTTCTTGTTCGGAAATAAGAATTTATGCTTCAGAGGCAGCCAATCTTGCTTTCCTAGCTTGTTTGAGCTTAGTATGCAAAGTTCTTTCTGGTTTTGCGTCAAAAGTAAAATCAGCTGAGAGTTTTCCTCGCATACAGAAATTAGACAAAGATTAGCAATAATAAAAAATGGCCACAAAGATCAAGATAAAAGTAAAAATAAAAAAATAAAAAAATAAAAAATTTAGTTGCAGAGCAGCAAAATTTTAATTGAAATATAACTATGAACTTTATTATCTTTGGCAGTCCCCGACAATGGCGCCAAAAAATTGATCGATAAATTAGAAAGTGTACTAATCTTCCAATGTAGTAATAAAAAGGGAAAAGCCCCAGTATCGATCTCAAGGACTGTTTGACGATACAAAGTTCGATATTAATTTCAACTAAACAAAAACTTAGGGGTTTTGGTATAGTTTGATGAAATTATGAAAGCAATTGCAAATAAAATTAATAAAGTACGTGAACAGTTAAAACAGATATGAGTAGTATGCTAGGGAAGGTGTGTGATTTATTCTTGCAACAACTCTGACTCAGCATTGCAACAAGAAATATCTATTAATTAATTATCGATTCTTTAAGGTGTTTAGTCCTAAGTCCTTAGTGAGAAAACCTTTAATCATCCATCTTAATGCCTATGTTCATAGAGAATTACAGATGAAATTAAGCATTCAATTATTAAGAATATTTCGATTTCTATAGGGTATCCCTAGTCCAAGGTAATATCTACTACAGAATAATCTCAAGCAAGGAATTAACAATGGCGGTCCAGCCTAATCGTTAACCGTAAGTCAAACTCGTTTGTCCGGCAGAGCAAACATTAAGAACAACAAGAGAATAAATTAATTATGGAAAACAACATTCTTATTACAAATATAAAATCATAGTTATTCCAGATTCAAACCAGGGACACCCCCATAGCATTGGAGGGTTTAGCTACTCATAATATTCAATGAAAACAAAATACAAAATTTAGACATTACAAATACTAAGATGAAATTGAATATTCAATCGCTTCCGATCATCAAAATTTTCCTTCCACCAAAGCTTCTGCGTTCTTCAATATTTCTCTTTGTATTTTTTCCATTCAAAAAGAGGTCCCTTCAAATGTGATAGTAATCTCCTTTAAATAGAGAAATACCCCTTTTTCATATTCCCCTAGTCAATTAAATATTTCTGGACTATGAGATCAGATCAGAAAATAGCCCAATTGTCGCTCCCCAGGATTTCCCGAATCCAGGTACAAACGCGAAAAGAGTGGCGAGGAAAAAAGAGTAGAGTCGCCAGCTATGTACTTTTATCCCAAGAGGAGGGAAAGGTAGTACTGCATAACCAAGAGGGAATGGATAAAACAAAGTCTCGAACCAAAGAAAACTGGGTAAGGGGGCCGGTTACGTGAAGGGAAGGTTATCGCACCCCTTCACGTCTGTGGTACTCCACAGGATCCACGCTTGCTATTTATGTCTAAAGTGTGTGTATAAAAAGTCCTATATGCGATGCGAAAGAGAGAAAATCAAAGTAGGGAAAAGAAAGAGTTATTGCTCGCACAGGCCCTACCCTGTTGCATACGTATCTCAGGAAGGATTGAGAATCAGAGCACCGTAGCTCGGCTAACCTATTTTTGTTTGTTTTGTGTTTTTTAGGTGAACGACGTTACTACGCAATCTACCGGATGCTCGACCTTTGGAGACTTACTCGCCTGTAGTAGAAGGAGTTAACGTGTTCTTAGGAGAAGAAAAATTAAAGAGTTTGCTTGTGTTTTAGGAATGCTTATGCAAAAAGGAAGTCCTAGACGAAGGAACCGTGCTACCTTAATTGACATGCAGACGAGAGACTATGCGAAGCCTAGCAATCCTATGGGTGGACGATCACACCACACAAAAACATATAGCATAAAGTAAACGCACCAACAAGGGGGCTCAAACATACATGGGTAGGGCTTTAGTCAAGAGGGGTCATATCAACCTCGACAAACAAGCCATGGAAAGGTAATCAAATGGGCTATTAACCACTGACATTGAACGTCAGGGTGAGCAGATCAAAAGGGTAATGAGGATAAGACCTCATAGCTCTTAACCCTGGACAGGGTGAGCTCATGACGAAGCATGGGGGTTCAGAAAGATGGAACCTTTGATACGTATGTTTTTCGCAAGTATACGAACGCGTCAGAGTAATATAAAAGATTATCGAATCCACAGAGACCAAGTGTCAATCTATCGTTATCTGTTGTTATGGTGTTTATCAAAGGCAGTCAAAATAGGTGTTTTTGTAGTGTGCAATGAAAAGTAAAGTATTGAAATAAAGATTAATTAAAGACAGGGTCGAATGTAATTCACGTAATTAATTGATAATCTAAGTACTTGCTAGTAGAGCTACTTATGGACAATGTTTTCCTACTTTGAAAAGAACTAATTTAACAGGAACTGTCGCTTTCGCGTATTCAGAACCGAGTTGTACTCCCTAATCAAACCCTCTTATTGTCACTTATAAAAAGGCGCGCATTGCGTTAGAGTAGTAAACCTTTTTTTAAAGAAATATAGTATCTTGACTAAGTTGAAAAGTATTATAACCTGGATTTCTTAACCAAAAGAGGTTCTCACGAACCAGACTCTAAACTTATAAACGCGTCCGAAAATAGTTTTAAAATCTCTTTTCTTCTTAATGTTAAAAACTCCTAATGAACTAGACAAAGCGCTTTCGCTGTTTTTGAAATAGTTAAAAAACAATTAAGTTTATAAAGACGTTGGACGGCTTTCGATCTTACCCAACGGAATTGAAGTGCGGGAAAACTTAAGTTGAAAGTTAAAATAGCCCTTAAGTGTTTCTACGAACAATTGTACAGATTATCGGTTTAATTACGATCCTTACATTCTAACCTTATAAATTTAGTTAGACATGGTAAAGTAAAAGTGCATTAAAGTAAATAAAAGTAGTGCGAGTGCGGAAAGTAAATAAAAGTAAAGCGAGTGCGAGGAAATAAATAATTTAAAGCGAGTGCGAGGAAATAAATAATTTAAAGCGAGTGCGAGGAAATAAATAATTTAAAGCGAGTGCGGGAAATAAATAAAGTAAAAGCGAGTGCGAGAAATAAATAAAGTAAAAGCGAGTGCGGGAAATAAATAAAGTAAAGGCGAGTGCGAGAAATAAATAAAGTAAAGGCGAGTGCGGAAATAAATAAAGTAAAAGCGAGTGCGGGAAATAAATAAAGTAAAAGCGAGTGCGGGAAATAAATAAAGTAAAGGCGAGTACGGGAAATAAATAAAGTAAAGGCGAGTAATAAAAACCTGCTCCAATCGGAGGGCTGAGTAAATTGCAATGCGGAAAAGAAAATGGCGGCATGATTAACTTCCTTCCAAAGTGCTCCAAACTCGATTACAGACTCTATCACAGACTTGATTACACAATTGTGGTAACACTCCAATGCGAAGCGATTACCACTATAAAATACTGAATATATGCCTAAGTGAAACAAATTTGCTTCTGAGTTTGCCTCTGTTCTAAGTTTGGATGGTTGTAAAAGTGAATTCGCGTTTCTATTTATAAGCAAGTAAAAAGATGGAAATGACTTGGATGCCCTTCACTTGAAAATAGGAGGGAACCGTTTTTCCTCTTGTGGCGCCCGCCACAAGGCCATGGCGCCCGCCACAAGCACAATATGGGGCGCCTTAGTGGAAGTAGTGGGGAAACGTGGGAGTTGATGGAAGTTGAATTTGACACGTCATGGCTTGGTCTGTGGCGCCCGCCATTGGGTAGGTCACAAGAGCAAAATGTTGAATTTTAGGGTTTTTGGCTCTTTTTCGCTCCTTTTCTCGATCGGGGCTCCGATTAAAGTAAAATCCTGAAAACAAAGAAAAACATAACAATAACACAACAAAATGATAATAAAACAACTAGAATGCATGTGAAATCGGAGTCGAAAATACGTAAATTTTAGTGTGATCAAACTCTCCCACACTTAAATCTTTGCTTGTCCTCTAGCAAAACATTGAAAAGCTCATAAAAGAAAATTTGTGTAAACGAGTGCTTCAGGTAAAATTTCCAGGTTCAAGTCGGGATGCAGTGATAGGTACTAACTGAGTGAACTAAGGATATCATGATGACACTAATCCGTAAATACGGACATAAACTTCATTCCTATATTAACCAACCCATATTATCCCATAATACCTAGGCCTGCCTCTTCATCTCTTTTGTGTCCTTTTCATTCAGGCGCAATCACATTAAGCCCGTTATCCATACATGCTTCATAGTAGAGTGACCTGTTAGTGATTATGATCAGAGCTTGGGGTTTCTGGCACATAAACATGTGTAAACCCTTTTATTGGACCCAACTGTAGTCGTGGGGGATCGGATCGTAATCCGCTCTACCGAGTTCAGTGCCAGATACCTCTGAACCAACTAGCAGTGGGTAAGTTTTTCTTTTTCTCTTTCTTTTTGTAGCAATTTTTTTTTTACAATTCTTTGGTTTAAATGACTTTGTGAGGGTCACCTATACCGGAGTTGCCTTTTTGCTTTCTTTTATTTTTTTATTTTTTTCTAGATCATTCACTTATTTGCATCGGTCCCCTACGTAGAGGATGCGTAGGTCGGAGCTGACTGCTGAGATAAACTACTAAGGACTTATACGGAAATGATGATTAAGGCCATGGTATATGGGGTTTCAGGAATGATTCCTATATTTACGAAGCTTATGGTGCTAGAATAGATACTGATGTTTCGCAAAGTTCTCCCAAGTCACCGCATCCTTACTCAAAACATGTCTTTAAAACCTGAAAACTTTCGGAATAACACTATTTTCTTTTGCAAAAAATTTTTTTGTGGGGCTAAAGGTATGGGGAGGTAGGATTGTACTAAAGATCTACTATATTTGGTGACTCGTCAGACTCATGCATTATACTAAAAAGCAAAATAAACAACTAAAAGGAAATAAACTATCTAAAAACAGCAAAGAAAAACGATAAAGGAAAAGCGAGAAAAACAATAAATAAAAGACGATAGAGTCTCCTCCCACACTTAAATCGAACATTGTCCCCAATGTTTCGAAATAAGATAAGGAAGAGTTACCTGGCAACCTATTGCTGACCACTAGTGCCCTCGCCATCTTGAGGTGGACGACGGGATCGGGTACGACGACGGTTTCTCAGATCCATCCTCGCCTGCAGGGCATCCTGAGCGGTTTTCACCTCTCGAAGGTTACCTATAATGGAACCTTGAGTGGCTTCAATGAGTGTCATGTGTCTCTGGTGGTAGTGTTGCTGACGGGCTTGTGAATCTGTGATCGTTTGCAGGGACTGTAGAACAGTGTCGTAGGACCTGTCTGTCCTCCGCTGCGATTCTTGCATGAAGCTCATGATAAAATAAAATAAAAATAAAAATAAATAAATGCGAAAAAGTAAAATGAAAGAAAAACCATGGGTTGCCTCCCACGCAGCGCTTGTTTAACGTCATTAGCTTGACGATTAGAATTTATACACCTGTAGTAGTATGAATTGATGGATCAATCAGGGTGTGGCTCGAGTAGTATGCTGGAATGTCTCCTCCTTCGTAGAGCTTCAGTCTTTGTCCATTTACAATGAATGGACTACAGGTATCGTTCTTGATTTCTACGGCTCCGGATCTCAGAATCTTGGATACTTCGAAAGGACCAGTCCATCTTGAACGTAGCTTTCCAGGGAAGAGTCGTAACCTAGTGTTGAAAAGGAGAACAGAATTGCCTACATTGAAGTTTTTCTTTACTATTCTTTTGTCGTGATAGGCTTTTGTCCTCTCTTTATATATTTTTGCATTCTCGTAGGCAGATTGCCTAAGTTCTTCTAATTTATGAATGTCTAGGATACGCTTTTCTCCAGCGGCTAGGTAGTCTAAATTCAAAGTTTTAATGGCCCAATAGGCTTTATGCTCTAACTCGAACGGTAAGTGACAAGATTTTCCATAAACCAGTTGGTAAGGAGTAGTTCTTATAGGGGTTTTGAAAGCGGTTCTATAGGCCCATAATGCTTCTTGAAGCTTTTGAGACCAGTCTCTCCTAGAAATAGAAACAGTTTTCTCTAGGATTTGTTTTATCTCCCTATTAGATACTTCTACTTGGCCACTAGTTTGTGGGTGGTACGGTGTTGCTACTCTATGCCTAACTCCATATTTTCTTAAAAGTTTGTCAAATATTCTCGATATAAAGTGTGATCCTCCATCGCTTATGACTAAACGTGGTGTTCCAAATCTAGGGAATATATAGTTTTTAAATAGTTTGATTACTACCCTAGTGTCGTTCGTGGGTGCAGCTATAGCTTCAATCCACTTAGACACATAGTCTACAGCTACTAAGATATACCTATTTCCTAAGGATGGTGGAAAAGGTCCCATGAAATCTATACCCCATACGTCAAAGAGTTCTACTTCCTGAATGTTTCTTAGAGGCATTTCATCACGTCTTGAAATGTTTCCAGTGCGTTGGCATCTATCACACTTGACAATGAAAGCATAGACACCACGCCACATGGTAGGCCAGAATAGGCCAGCTTGAAGAATCTTGGCGTATGTCTTAGAGGTGCTCGCATGTCCACCATAAGGTGCAGAATGACAATGCTTGATAATACTATTTACCTCTTCTTCTGGAACGCAACGGCGAAAAATGCCATCTTTACCCCTTTTGAAAAGGAGCGGTTCGTCCCAATAGAAGTTTCTCACATCGTGGAAGAATTTCTTCTTGTGGTGGTAGTCAAGATCAGGGGGTACTATATCGGCAGCTAGGTAATTAACGAAATCTGCATACCAGGGTATGTTACTTATTGCTAAGGAATTTTGGGGGTGCTCATAAGGATCTAGGTTGTTATCTTCAATGGTCTCTACTCTAGCGATCAGTCTATCATAGGCGAAATCATCATTTATGGGTATTAGTTCTGGTTTTAGATGTTCTAGCCTAGAAAGGTGATCGGCTACTACATTTTCAGTGCCTTTTTTATCTCTTATATCTAAATCAAACTCTTGTAGTAATAGAATCCATCGGAGTAACCTGGGCTTGGTATCTTTTTTACTTAATAGGTAACGAATGGCAGCGTGATCGGTGTAAACAATAATTTTTGCTCCTACTAGATAAGATCTAAATTTGTCTATAGCGAAAACTACAGCGAGTAATTCTTTTTCGGTTGTTGCGTAATTAAGCTGGGCAACATCTAGGGTTCTACTGGCATAATAAATGGCATGTAATTTTTTATCTTTCCTTTGTCCTAGAACGGCTCCAACTGCATAATCACTAGCATCGCACATTATTTCAAATGGTTCCGACCAATCAGGTGGTTTCATAATGGGTGCAGATACTAATGCTTGTTTTAAAAGATTAAATGCGTCATTACACTTTTCATCGAAAATGAATTCAGCATCTTTCATTAAAAGTCCAGTTAAAGGTTTTGTGATCTTGGAGAAGTCCTTAATAAAACGCCGGTAGAATCCAGCGTGTCCAAGAAAGCTTCGGACTTCTCTGATGGTTTTTGGTGGTTTTAGGTTTTCTATAACTTCTATTTTAGCTTTATCTACCTCTATACCTTTTTCGGAAACTATATGTCCTAAAACTATTCCTTCGGTCACCATGAAATGACATTTTTCCCAATTTAGCACGAGGTTCACCTCCACGCATCTCTCCAGGATTTTCTCAAGGTTATCAAGACAATTGTGAAAATCAAATCCGCAAATCGAGAAATCATCCATAAACACTTCCATGATACCATCTAGGTAATCTGCAAAGATTGACATCATGCAGCGTTGGAAAGTAGCTGGAGCATTACAGAGGCCGAACGACATTCGTCTGTAGGCAAAAGTTCCATAAGGGCATGTAAAGGTAGTTTTTTCTTGATCTTCGGGGTGAATAGGTATTTGGAAGAATCCAGAGTATCCATCTAGATAACAGAAGTAAGAGTGTCTGGCTAGACGCTCCAACATTTGGTCTATAAATGGTAAAGGGAAATGATCCTTCCTAGTTGTTTTATTTAATTTTCTATAATCTATACACATCTGCCATCCTCCTTCTAAACGTTTTGCTACATGTTCGCCTTTATCGTTTTGTACGACTGTGATGCCTCCCTTTTTAGGTACTACATGCACAGGGCTCACCCACTTACTATCCGAGATCTGGTAGATGATACCTGCCTCAAGTAACTTAAAAACTTCCTTCTTAACAACATCACGCATTATAGGGTTTATTCTTCTCTGATGTTCCCTAGAGGGTTTTGAATCTTCTTCGAGCGAAATCTGATGCATGCATACGGATGGGCTTATACCTTTCAGGTCAGAGATATTATATCCTAAGGCTGAGGGGTGTCTTTGTAAAACGTCTAAAAGTTGGTTCATCTCCTCTTGGCTCAAGGTAGCACTGACTATAACTGGGCGGTTCATCTTTTCATCGAGGAACTCATATCTCAGGTTCTTAGGCAGTTCCTTAAGTTCTAAGGTTGGTTTCTTAGGGCATGGCATAGGATCTGGGGTAAGGGATAAACATTCGTAAAGGTTATCATCGATGTAAGGTTCTTTAAAGTCATCATCTTCTTTTATGAGGGTTGATGGTAACTTAATAATTTCTTTTTATTCTAATTCTCTAACACATTCATCAATGATATCTAAGGCATAACACGAGTCTCCCACCACAGGTGCCATAAGAAATTTCGAAAGTATAAATTCTATTTTCTCGTCACCTACCTCAAATGTCAACTTTCCTTTCTTGACATCTATTATGGCTCCTGCAGTCGATAAGAATGGTCTACCTAGAAGAATTGGTATATCGTTGTCCTCTTTGATGTCCATGACAACAAAATCAGTAGGGATAAATAGTTGACCTATCCTAACAGGAACATCTTCTAAAATGCCTATCGGATATTTGACAGATCTATCGGCTAACTGAAGTGACATCATAGTGGGTTGTAACTCTCCTAAGTTTAATCTCTCACAAACTGCTAGAGGCATTAAGCTCACACTAGCTCCTAAGTCTAGAAAAGCTTTTTCGATGACATGATTACCCAAAAGGCAAGGAATGGAGAAATTTCCAGGATCTTTATCTTTCTTTGCTAATTTGTCCTCGGAAATAGCATTACATTCCAAAGGCTTCGGATCGTCAAGTCTACGTTTGTTGGTAAGGATGTCTTTCAGAAACTTTGCATAAGAAGGTATTTGGGTGATGGCTTCTGTGAAAGGGATTTCTACATGAAGTTTTTCTATAACTTTAATAAATCTTTGATACTGTTTATTGATCTGGGTTTGTTTGAGTCTTTGCGGATATGGTATAGGTGGTTTATATGGCGGGGGCGGTACGTAAATTTTATCTTTAGGTTCTTCTCCTTTCTCTCGACCATCCTGGTTTTCAGATTCCTCTGGTTCCTTTACTTTGTCCGGGGGTTTGATACATTCCTTAGAAGTTTCGGGTTCACTCAATCTAGGGTTTGGTGGCTCATCATAAGCGTTCCCACTTCGTAGGGTAATGGCATTGGCTTGTCCTCTCGGATTTTGTTGAGGTTGTCCAGGGAATTGTCCTCCAGGTGTAGTCTGAGGGGCTTGGTTTAAAGCTACCTGAGAGATCTGGGTTTCAAGCATCTTGGTATGAGTAACTATTTGGTCAACCTTGGTTCCTAACTGAGTAATCAATTCGTTAACATGAATGTTTTGGTTCATGGACTCCTTGTTTTGTTGGGTTTGAGCGGTGATAAAGTTTTCCATAATTTTCTCAAGGCTCGGCTTTGGTGGCACAGGTTGCATAGGTTGATTTGATCTAGGGGCTTGATAACTAGGTCTCGGAGGTGCATTATTTTGAATAGGGTTATTGTTTTTATAGGAGAAGTTAGGGTGATTCCTCCATCCAGGATTATAGGTTTTCGAATATGGGTTCCCTTGGGTGTAGTTCACTTGCTCGGAGTGGGTTTCGTTTAATAGACTGCATTCTGCGGATCGGTGTCCTTGGGTTCCACATATCTCACAATCCGACAAAACTGCGGCTACAGTATTCGGGTTCGTGTACATATGCTCGACTTTAAGGGCTAATGCGTCCATTTTAGCTTGCATCATGTCTATAGAGCTTAGTTCATGCACTCCTCCTTGGGCTTCCTTCTTCTCAACTGTCGCTCGTTCGACTCCCCATGATTGATGGTTTTGAGCCATATCTTCAATGAGGGCACTAGCTTCAGGGTAAGGTTTGTTCATCAGAGCACCGCCTGCGGCAGCGTCGATGGTCATCTTTGTGTTATAATGAAGTCCATTATAGAAGGTTTGAATGATTAACCAATTTTCTAAACCATGATGTGGGCATGCTCGTAACAACTCTTTATATCTCTCCCAAGCTTCGAACAGCGATTCTCCTTGGTTTTGGGTAAATCTAGTTATATGGTTTCGAAGAACGGCGGTTTTACTCGGGGGAAAATATCTAGCAAGAAAAACTCTTCTAAGGTTATCCCAAGTCGTAATGGAATTGGGTGGAAGGGAATCTAACCATGATAGAGCTTTATCTCTAAGGGAAAAAGGAAATAATCTTAAACGTATTGCCTCAGGAGAAGCTCCATTGGTTTTAAAAGTATCTGCTAATTGAAAAAACATTTTTAAATGCTGGTTAGGATTCTCGGTAGCGAGACCCGCGAATTGTCTCTGTTGCACTAGTTGCAACAAGGATGGTTTAAGTTCAAAATTATTGGCTGGGATAGTTGGGTTTACTATACTAGAACTAGGTTCTTCGTTAGATGGTTGAGCGAAATCTTTAAGAGGTCTTTGGTTTTGATCTTCGGCCATAGCTCTCTTAATTCTATGAAAGAATAAACGTGCGCGAGCGTAACGTTCAGGTTCCGCCAGAGGGTATACTAAGCTTAAACTTCCGGTGCTGCGAGTTCTTCACATTGACCGGCGGGAAATAGCCTAAGTCTAAACGATATAACAACAGGAAAATCAAATTTGACGAAATTGGTCCCCGGCAACGGCGCCAAAAACTTGATGCGTATGTTTTTCCCAAGTATACGAACGCGTCAGAGTAATATAAAAGATTATCGAATCCACAGAGACCAAGTGTCAATCTATCGTTATCTGTTGTTATGGTGTTTATCAAAGGCAGTCAAAATAGGTGTTTTTGTAGTGTGCAATGAAAAGTAAAGTATTGAAATAAAGATTAATTAAAGACAGGGTCGAATGTAATTCACGTAATTAATTGATAATCTAAGTACTTGCTAGTAGAGCTACTTATGGGCAATGTTTCCTACTTTGAAAAGAACTAATTTAACAGGAACTGTCGCTTTCGCGTATTCAGAACCGAGTTGTACTCCCTAATAAAATCCTCTTATTGTCACTTATAAAAAGGCGCGCATTGCGTTAGAGTAGTAAACCTATTTTTAAGAAATATAGTATCTTAACTAAGTTGAAAAGTATTATAACCTGGATTTCTTAACCAAAAGAGGTTCTCACGAACCAGACTTGATTACACAATTGTGGTAACACTCCAATGCGAAGCGATTACCACTATAAAATACTGAATATATGCCTAAGTGAAACAAATTTGCTTCTGAGTTTGCCTCTGTTCTAAGTTTGGATGGTTGTAAAAGTGAATTCGCGTTTCTATTTATAAGCAAGTAAAAAGATGGAAATGACTTGGATGCCCTTCACTTGAAAATAGGAGGGAACCATTTTTCCTCTTGCGGCGCCCGCCACAAGGCCATGGCGCCCGCCACAAGCACAATATGGGGCGCCTTAGTGGAAGTAGTGGGGAAACGTGGGAGTTGATGGAAGTTGAATTTGACACGTCATGGCTTGGTCTGTGGCGCCCGCCATTGGGTAGGTCACAAGAGCAAAATGTTGAATTTTAGGGTTTTTGGCTCTTTTTCGCTCCTTTTCTCGATCGGGGCTCCGATTAAAGTAAAATCCTGAAAACAAAGAAAAACATAACAATAACACAACAAAATGATAATAAAACAACTAGAATGCATGTGAAATCGGAGTCGAAAATACGTAAATTTTAGTGTGATCAACCCTCTCCACTGACTGACCGGACAAAAGATCTTGGGCTTCTACTCTGAAGCATCGACACGTAGTGTGAGCTTAAAGAACGACACACTGAATAACGGGGGATTGACTACTAATCCCTTTTATCCGTCAATTGCCTCTTCATGGTGGTCTTTAACACTGGTGCCTCTTCTTGGAGGTCTTTGGGCACAAAAGTAAACACACAAAAACATTGCCTCCTATCAAGGTCTTCCAGCTAAGAAAGCGGTAAAATGCGGGAAAGATGTAAAAGGGATCAAGAGATCTACCACACGGATAAAGATCCGAAGTAACAACAACTCAAGAGATAAGAAACCCAGAGGTCTCTCAAGCTAGCACCATCAAAGAAAGCAAGTCAGCAAAGCAATCAGAATAAATCTCCAAATGGTATCCCACAAATAAAGTGGAATACCAAGCAAGCTATCTCTGCAAGAGTCATGTGAGCCCTCACAAAAACTCAACAAACAGGTTAGAATAACAAGATGGGGTGCGATCAAGAGTTGCACCAAATCAAAATGTAACCACATGAATCATGCCATTAAAGTTCACAAAAATTCACAAAAACACCCAAGGATAGGAGGCCTAAACCTCTTGTCAAACAAATGCATCAAAAGGATATCAAAACTCAAAGTCAGGGGGCAAGGATCCACACGTCAAAACATGACATACATACTAAAACATGTGCCCGGATGCAATAGAAAGCATGTCATAACAAACACAAAACAGATTGGAGAGCAAACGGAAAAAGCAGCTACTGTCGCGATCGCTACTGCTTCGCTTAGCGAAGGCTTAGCGAAGCTTCGCTACATGTTCGCATAGCGAGGTACTAGCGAATGTCTGCGGGTTCTGGGTTCTTCCTTGATAACAGTCCGATTTCAGAAACCCCAAACCCTATGGTATCCATCTCAGCAACGAAGTGATTAAACATTCAAGGCATTATTCTACACATTCATGCACATCTAAAACCAAATGCAAAACCTAACGATACCCATTCTTCCAAATTCACCCATAATACCTCATACATTCAGAAAATTCAAATTAAAAGCATAAAGTAATGGAAATAAGGGCAAACTTGATTGGGAAATCGATTGAAATTGAAATGCACGGTTGGGTTTGCAGAGCAATCTGAGGGTTTATATGAGATGGAGTTGGTAGAGGTGATTCTGTGCAAATGAGTTTTCTTCAGTGTGTATGGAGGCTGCTCTGAATTCTGTTAGCTTCTCTAGGGTTTTGTTTCAATGAAATTTTGAATTTATACTCTGATTTTCGTGGCTTGGTGGGCTCAGAATGAAGGCAATTCAGGCCCATGATCTTTCTGTTATACTTTTTTTATTTTTAAAATGTGTGGGCTTCGCCTAGCGAAGGATTTGCTCGCCTAGCGAGCATGACAGTTCAGACTCTGGTGGCTTTTCTTGGGACTCGCTAGGCGAACCATTCTACTCGCCTAGCGAGCATGACAGCTCATGAACAAACTTTTGCTCCTTCAAGATTAACGTTTTGAATGATGAATATACCCCATTTGAACATGTTGGAAGTATCTCAAGTCATTCGCTAGCCCTTTGACCCTCAGTTGACTAACAATTGACTTTTGACTTCGCAGTTGAATTTAGAACTATACTGAGCCCATTAAGCTTGATCGTTGAGGAACTCTACTTTGACTTTGATACCCAAATGAATACAAACTTCTTGGAAGATAAACTCTTGGAGCTAATTCTGATTGACATGATGAAATGCAATATGAAATGTTAAATGACCTAAAATGAATGCATGAATGAGGAGGGCAAACTTGAGGTGCTACAGCTGCCCCTATTCAATCAACTGTGAACCTGAACGGATGAAAGCAGCGGCTATCAGACTTTCAAGGTAAATAGGGATTGAATACCAAAGGAACCAGAGAATTTGCACTCTGTAGGTGACGAATCAAGGAAAGCGAGGCCATTTACCGATGACGGCTTCAAAACAAAATTGATATTTACCGATATCAAAGAAAGCGAGGCCATTTACCGATGGCGGCTTCAAAACAAATTTGATATTTACCGATATCAAGGAAAGCGAGGCCATTTACCGATGGCGGCTTCAAAACAAATTTGATATTTACTGATATCAAGGAAAGCGAGGCCATTTACCTATGGCGGCTTCAAAACAAATTTGATATTTACCGATATCAAGGAAAGCTCTACAAGACCAGACATTTACCGATGACTGGGGAGGAACTCGATGTTTACCGACATCGAACAAAGATGTTCACAAGTGAAACAAGACCAGACATTTACCGATGACTCCACTAGGGAATTGATATTTACCGATATCAAAGAAAGCGCAACAAGACCAGACATTTACCGATGACTGGGAAAGAACTCGATGTTTACCGACATCGAACAAAGATGTTTACAAGTGAAACAAGACCAGACATTTATCGATGACTGAGAAGGAACTCGATGTTTACCGACATCGAATAAAGATGTTTATAAGTGAAACAAGACCAGACATTTACCGATGACTGGGAAGGAACTCGATGTTTACCGACATCGAACAATGATGTTTACAAGTGAAACAAGACCAGACATTTACCGATGACTGGGAAGGAACTCGATGTTTACCGACATCGAACAAAGATGTTTACAGACACCAAGGAAAGAATACATTTATGAAACGAAACCATTTACCGATGGCGAAAATGAAATACTCGATATTTACGGATAGCGGATCTGCTGGGGAATCTTAAACGACAAAACCATTTACCGATGGTTAACAAGCGGCTGATGTTTACTGACATTGAACAATGATGTTTACCGACACCAAAAAGGGAAAGGACACACACGGGTGTTGACAGAACGATTTTTTTTGTAGACACCATGAGAGACATGCCATTTACTGATGGCTAACGATTAGAATTCGACGTTTACCGACATCGAAAGATGATGTTTGCCGACATCAAAGAAAAGCACAGACATTTACGAGGATCAACACGACACTTACCGGTATCGCAAGGATGACATTTACATATGTCAAAATAAGGCAGACACTTACTGGTGACTTTACTGGGGAGAGAATCAAGCTTTCCTTTCACGGATTGGTGAGAAAATAAATCTCACTAGGACTATCGATTCTGAATGTTGCCGAGAGCAACTGCTGCAAATGTGCTATACTGATGTTGGAAAATGATCTGTCTCTTCTGGGGATATGATTCAATCTGGTTTAATACATGTATGCGTATGTTTGAGTTTTCTATGGCGTAATGCTCCATACTGAATGGAAATGCTACGCGATTTGAGAATGCGAATGCAAATGATGATTACTACATGCAAGATGCAAAGGGAGGAAAACTCCTGTTGGGAAAGCAAATGATCACTTTACTGAGCACACAATTTCTGATTCGATCTTCCAACTCTGTGGGGACATACAACAATTCTGCTGAGGATACTTATTGGTCTGACATTCCCGGAACGGTAGAGAAACCAACTCAACTGGGGAGTCACTTGTTGGGAAAGCACCAACCTCTCGACCATGCTGGGGAAACAAATCCTGAACTCGACTTAGACGACCCAACTTCTTACACGACTGGACAGTGTTGAAACAACAGGGTCTTCCTTCGAACAAACTTTGGCTCATCTGCTTTAGCAATCAATCAAAGATAGTAACCTGCAAAACGGCAAGACATACATGTCCCAGGGGGTCGTATGGACAAAATATACTCAAGTGTACTCAACATTCAAAATGATTTTCAGATGTTTTATCTTTCCGCACGTCATTGTCTACCCTTCATGTTTTTTAGATGCAATGTTTATCAAAAATTCGGATGTTTTTTGCAAACAAAACAGAAGAAATAAAAAACAAGAGAGCAATTTGACTGAATAACGACTTTTATTGATTGAAAATGGCCTATAAAGGCAAATACATCAGGAAGCAATTCCTAGGAAGAGGTAATTGCGCCAAAAGAGAAAATAAACTATCCTATTGGCAATGTGAACACGGCATTCCACTATTTTTCCAATTCTGTTATGACTCATAGATCTTCACTTTCTCCCGAATTCTTTGCTTTCTGAGAAGAGTGATTGGACCGATCATATCCTTTAAGATGGTAGACACTGAAACGCGATGAAGTACAGATAACTCAGACTGTAGTCTTTGCTTTAATCCCTCTTTTGCTTGGACCGCCTTTTCAGGTTTTCAATCCACCGGGATACCCATTTTTGCCTAAGCCGCCTTTGCAGGTTTTCGACTTATCGGGTGTACATATTATTTTTATTCTTTATCCCTAACTTTTGCCCGAACCTTTTTCTTTTCTTTTTTCTCTTGGTTCGCCGGGATGCCCTTTTTTGCCTGGACTTTCTTTTTTTGTCCAGCGGGTCAGTTTATGCGAAGTATTTTTTGACTACATCTGAATTCACAGGAGACGGAAAATCTTCACCATCCATAGTTGTAAGCATCAAGGCTCTACCAGAAAAGACCTTTTTAACAACATATGGACCTTCATAATTCGGAGTCCACTTGCCCTTGTTATCTGTACCGGGAGGAAGGATCCTCTTCAAAACTAAATCACCTATCTAATAGCTTCGAGGACGCACTTTCTGATCAAAAGCTTTCTTCATCCTTCTCTGATATAGTTGTCCATGGCACACAGTTGCTAATCGCTTTTCCTCAATTAAATTTAACTCATCGAACCTGTCTTGAACCCACTCAGCCTCGTCGAGTTTTACATCCATCATCACCCTCAAAGAAGGGATTTCAACTTCTACTGGCAAGACTGTCTCCATGCCATACACAAGTGAAAACGGAGTTGCCCCGGTTGACGTACGCACTGAGGTACGATACCCATGCAAAGCGAAAGGCAACATCTCATGCCAATCCTTGTACGTCACAACCATCTTTTGCACAATCTTCTTAATGTTCTTGTTTGCCGCCTCTACAGCACCATTCATCTTTGGTCTGTAAGGAGAAAATTGTGGTGTTCGATCTTAAAGTCTTTGCAAAGCTCTTTCATCATCTTGTTATTGAGATTCGAACCACTATCAGTGATGATTCTCTTAGGAACCCCATAACGACAGATAATTTCTTTCTTAATGAATTGAGCAACCACTTGTCTGGTAACATTGGCATAGGAAGCTGCTTCCACCCACTTGGTAAAATAATCAATCGCGACTAGGATGAAGCGATGTCCATTAGAAGCAGTAGGTTCAATCTTTCCAATCATATCGATCCCCCACATCGCGAATGGCCAAGGAGAATTCATAATATTCAGAGGGTTTGGTGGTACATGCACTTTATCTGCATAGATCTGACATTTGTGGCACTTCCGAGCGTATTGGAAACAATCAGATTCCATGGTTATCTAGTAATAACCGGCTCTTAACAACTTCTTGGCCATTGCATGACCACCAGCATGGGTACCGAAAGATCCCTCGTGTACTTCCTGCATTAACATGTCTCCTTCGTGTCTAACCACGCATCTGAGCAGAACCATGTCAAAGTTCCTCTTGTACAACACATCATCCTTGTTCAAGTAAAAGCTTCCAGCTAGCCTTCTCAGTGTCTTCTTGTTATTCTTTGACGCTCCTTCAGGATACTTTTGGCTTTTGAGGAAATTCTTAATATCATAAAACCACGGCTTCTCGTCAATAACAGACTCGGCTGCAAACACATACGCAGGCCTCTCGATTCGATTCATAGCAACGTGTGGCACATGATTCTGCCAATGAACTTTAATCATGGAAGACAATGTGGCTAAGGCATCAGCCATTTGATTTTCATCTCGGGGTACATGATACAACTTTACTGTCTTGAAGAAAGTCAGAATCCTTCTGGTGTAATCTCTATAAGGAATCAAATGCGGCTGATGAGTATTCCAGTCTCCATTGACTTGGTTAATCACTAGAGCAGAATCTCCATAAATGTCCATAGTTTTGATCCTTAGATCGATGGCTTCTTCAATCCCCATGATACAGGCCTCGTACTCAGCTTCGTTGTTGGTTACTTCAAAACTCAATCTGGTGGAAAAAGGTATGTGTGCACCTTTAGGATTAATGAGTATTGCCCTAACACCCTTTCCATTCACATTTACCGCCCCATCAAACATCAGTGTCCACTTGTCATCGGGATCTGGTCCTTCCTCGACAAGAGGCTCTTCACAATCTTTCATCTTTAAGTACATGATGTCTTCATCGGGGAATTCAAACATCATCGGCTGATAGCCATCAATTGGTTGCTCGGCAAGGTAATCAGACAGAATACTACCCTTGATGGCCTTTTGCGACGTGTACTGGATATCATACTCCGTTAAAATCATCTGCCAACGAGCCACTCGTCCGGTAAGAGCTGGCTTTTCAAAGATATACTTTACTTGGTCCATCTTAGAAATCAACAAGGTAGTATGGTTCAACATATACTGTCTTAGTCGGCGAGCAGCCCATGCCAAAGCGCAGCAAGTTTTCTCGAGCAGCGAATATCTTGTTTCACAGTCGGTAAACTTTTTGCTAAGGTAGTATATTGCATGCTCTTTTCGACCAGACTCGTCATGCTGTCCCAATACACACCCCATCGAATTCTCTGTTACTGAAAGGTACATTATCAGAGGCCTCCCAGGAACTGGAGGTATAAGAATTGGAGGTTTCTGCAAATATTCTTTTATCTTATCAAAAGCTTTTTGACAATCATTGTTCCACCTGATTGCTTGATCTTTTCTTAGCAATTTAAATATCGGTTCGCACGTAGCTGTTAGGTGAGATATGAATCGTGCAATGTAGTTCAGCCTCCCTAAAAACCCACGAACCTGCTTCTCTGTTCTTGGTTCAGGCATTTCTTGAATAGCTTTTACTTTCGCTGGATCAACCTCAATCCCTTTCTCACTGACAATGAAACCTAACAACTTTCCAGATCTCACTCCAAATGTACACTTGTTTGGATTCAGCCTCAGTTTGAACTTTCTCAATCTTTCAAACAACTTTTGCAAGTTTACCAAGTGCTCCTCTTCTGTCTGAGACTTCGCAATCATATCATCCACGTACACTTCAATTTCTTTGTGCATCATGTCATGAAAGAGAGTTGTCATAGCTCTTTGGTAGGTAGCACCGGCGTTCTTCAACCCAAATGGCATTACCTTATAACAGAACGTGCCCCAAGGTGTAATGAAAGTCGTCTTCTCCATGTCTTCTGGCGCCATCTTGATCTGATTATAGCCAGAAAATCCATCCATGAAAGAGAAAACCGAGGACTGAGCAGTGTTATCGACCAATACATCAATGTGAGGTAATGGGAAGACATCTTTCGGAATGGCTCTGTTTAAATCTCGGTAATCGACACACATCCTGACTTTACCATCCTTCTTCGGCACGGGTACGATGTTGGCCACCCAAGGGGGATAATTGGTAACTGCTAGAAAACCCGCATCCAACTGTTTCTGAACCTCCTCTTTGATCTTGACAGCCATATCAGGACTAGTTCTGTGAAGCTTCTGCTTTACCGAAGGACAATCTTCTCTGAGAGGTAGCCTGTGCACCACAATATCTGTATCCAAACCAGGCATATCTTGATACGACCATGCGAATACGTCCACATATTCTTGCAGCATTTCAATCAGCCCTCTCTTGACCTTTTCTTCTAAAGCAACCCCTATCTTGATCTCTTTCTTCGCGTCCTCAGTACCAAGGTTAATGACTTCAACCTCTTCCTGATGAGGTTGAATGACCCTTTCCTCCTGTTTCAATAGTCTGGCCAATTCTTTGGGGAGTTCACAATCTTCTTCACTCTCCTCTTCGGCTTGGTAAATGGGATTATCGAAGTCATACTGAGCCATAACATAACTGTTTTTAACGGAAACCGCAAGATCAATTCTGCACGAATGATGTTTCATGCTTTATTTTAGAAAAGAGTTCAAGGAAGTCACAAAAAAAGAAAAAACATTGCCACTTTTATTATTTTGAAAATGAAAGTAATAAAAACAGAAAGGCAGTGAGCGCAAATTTGATTGCAAAACGTCTTTTATTGATGATAATCATTGAAAATTTAAAACATGATGTGGCCCTACAATAAACCACTACGCCTTGGGCAGAGCGTAGGGTTTTCATGCAAAATGAAAA
Organism: Lathyrus oleraceus; assembly: GCF_024323335.1. Classification (NCBI taxonomy): domain Eukaryota; kingdom Viridiplantae; phylum Streptophyta; class Magnoliopsida; order Fabales; family Fabaceae; genus Lathyrus; species Lathyrus oleraceus. Next base: position 319,295,889 of record NC_066584.1, on the reverse strand, counting down.
ACAGAAGAAAATTACTCTGTCTGAATAGTAACTTGGACTATTTCTTCAACAGTCCAGTTGTTGATCTTCTCCCCTGGAGCACACGGGCGTACCCAATTATCCATATCACAATCACTGTCACCATCTTCATTGTCTGTTGCAAAGACATACCCGTGATTCATCAATCCAACACTAGTGAAAGTACACGGCCCTTTCTGATTCTGGACACCCTGCTCTGATGATTGAAAAGGCTGATAACCCTCTTTAAGAACACCTGTGATGATGCAAGAATGATATGTGTATGATGCGTATGCTATGTTTTATCATGAATAAACCTGAAAAATGATATGCATATGCGGGTTAACTTTTTTTCTTTTTTATGCATTATTTTTTTTTAAAATGAACATGTTATGATGCAAAAATGATGAAACAAATGCTGGTTGGCTGTGTATCACGAGGCACAGGATCAGAACTTCAACATGAATTCGGAACCGGGAACCATAGAACACAGTCATCAATTTAGAACCCAAACTTCAGCACCAACGGTCACCAACAAGAACCAAACAAAAATCACCAACAAGACACGGTCACCAACAGAACCTGTAAATGATCATTCCCGCCCCACTCACGTGTGTAATCTAGGCCAGGGTAAGGTCAAGAGAAACGCAGGATAAACAATCCTTTCAAGAATATCATCATATGCACACCAGGTGTATGCAACGATAATACCCCATCAGAACCTGAACTGCTCGTGATACCATGTTCCGCTAAGTGGCGCCATACCACCTGCTTCCCATGAATCACTTTATTCCTAGGTGTCCTAAAGTTCACTCATAGCCTATGTATTGGGCCTTTTACCTCTTGTGACTCCCATCCAACAGCGAAACAGATACACAGCCAGCACAGTATGCATGAAACAGTAAAGCGCACATAGGATGCAATGCAAGCAGATAAGTATGCAAAGCAATAAATAAATAACACATAGTAGACGATAAACAAACAATACTCTAGGAAAGGCCCACTAGGGAAAATAAGTCCCCAGCAGAGTCGCCAGCTGTCGCTCCCCAGGATTTCCCGAATCCAGGTACAAACGCGAAAAGAGTGGCGAGGAAAAAAGAGTAGAGTCGCCAGCTATGTACTTTTATCCCAAGAGGAGGGAAAGGTAGTACTGCATAACCAAGAGGGAATGGATAAAACAAAGTCTCGAACCAAAGAAAACTGGGTAAGGGGGCCGGTTACGTGAAGGGAAGGTTATCGCACCCCTTCACGTCTGTGGTACTCCACAGGATCCACGCTTGCTATTTATGTCTAAAATGTGTGTATAAAAAGTCCTATATGCGATGCGAAAGAGAGAAAATCAAAGTAGGGAAAAGAAAGAGTTATTGCTCGCACAGGCCCTACCCTGCTGCATACGTATCTCAGGAAGGATTGAGAATCAGAGCACCGTAGCTCGGCTAACCTATTTTTGTTTGTTTTGTGTTTTTTAGGTGAACGACGTTACTACGCAATCTACCGGATGCTCGACCTTTGGAGACTTACTCGCCTGTAGTAGAAGGATTTAACGTGTTCTTAGGAGAAGAAAAATCAAAGAGTTTGCTTGTGTTTTAGGAATGCTCATGCAAAAAGGAAGTCCTAGACGAAGGAACCGTGCTACCTTAATTGACATGCAGACGAGAGACTATGCGAAGCCTAGCAATCCTATGGGTGGACGATCACACCACACAAAAACATATAGCATAAAGTAAACGCACCAACAAGGGGGCTCAAACATACATGGGTAGGGCTTTAGTCAAGAGGGGTCATATCAACCTCGACAAACAAGCCATGGAAAGGTAATCAAATGGGCTCTTAACCACTGACATTGAACGTCAGGGTGAGCAGATCAAAAGGGTAATGAGGATAAGACCTCATAGCTCTTAACCCTGGACAGGGTGAGCTCATGACGAAGCGTGGGGGTTCAGAAAGATGGAACCCTCTCCACTGACTGACTGGACAAAAGATCTTGGGCTTCTGCTCTGAAGCATCGACACGTAGTGTGAGCTTAAAGAACGACACACTGAATAACGGGGGATTGACTACTAATCCCTTTTATCCGTCAATTTCCTCTTCATGGAGGTCTTTAACACTGGCGCCTCTTCTTGGAGGTCTTTGGGCACAAAAGTAAACACACAAAAACATTGCCTCCTATCGAGGTCTTCCAGCTAAGAAAGCGGTAAAATGCGGGAAAGATATAAAAGGGATCAAGAGATCTACCACACGGATAAAGATCCGAAGTAACAACAACTCAAGAGATAAGAAACCCAGAGGTCTCTCAAGCTAGCACCATCAAAGAAAGCAAGTCAGCAAAGCAATCAGAACAAATCTCCAAATGGTATCCCACAAATAAAGTGGAATACCAAGCAAGCTATCTCTGCAAGAGTCATGTGAGCCCTCACAAAAACTCAACAAACAGGTTAGAATAACAAGATGGGGTGTGATCAAGAGTTGCACTAAATCAAAATGTAACCACATGAATCATGCCATTAAAGTTCACAAAAATTCACAAAAACACCCAAGGATAGGAGGCCTAAACCTCTTGTCAAACAAATGCATCAAAAGCATATCAAAACTCAAAGTCAGGGGGCAAGGATCCACACGTCAAAACATGACATACATACTAAAACATGTGCCCGGATACAATAGAAAGCATGTCATAACAAACACAAAACAGATTGGAGAGCAACCGGAAAAAGCAGCTATTGTCGCGATCGCTACTGCTTCGCTTAGCGAAGGCTTAGCGAAGCTTCGCTACATGTTCGCTTAGCGAGGTGCTAGCGAATGTCTGCGGGTTCTGGGTTCTTCCTTGATAACAGTCCGATTTCAAAAACCCTAAACCCTATGGTATCCATCTCAGCAACGAAGTGATTAAACATTCAAGGCATTATTCTACACATTCATGCACATCTAAAACCAAATGCAAAACCTAACGATACCCACTCTTCCAAATTCACCCATAAATAATACCTCATACATTCAGAAAATTCAAATTGAAAGCATAAAGTAAAGGAAATAAGGGCAAACCTGATTGGGAAGATCGATTGAAATTGAAATGCACGGTTGGGTTTGCAGAGCAATATGAGGGTTTATATGAGATGGAGTTGGTAGAGGTGATTCTGTGCAAATGAGTTTTCTTCAGTGTGTATGGAGGTTGCTCTGAATTCTGTTAGCTTCTCTAGGGTTTTGTTTCAATGAAAATTTTGAATTTATACTCTGATTTTCGTGGCTTGGTGGGCTCAGAATGAAGGCAATTCAGGCCCATGATCTTTCTGTTATACTTTTTTTATTTTTAAAACGCGTGGGCTTCGCCTAGCGAAGGATCTGCTCGCCTAGCGAGCATGACAGTTCAGACTCTGGTGGCTTTTCTTGGGACTCTCTAGGCGAACCATTATGCTCGCGTAGCGAGCATGACAGCTCATGAACAAACTTTTGTTCCTTCAAGATTAACGTTTTGAATGATGAATAGACCCCATCTGAACATGTCGGAAGTATCTCAAGTCATTCGCTAGCCCTTTGACCCTCAGTTGACTAACAGTTGACTTTTGACTTCGCAGTTGAATTTAGAACTATACTGAGCCCATTAAGCTTGATCCTTGAGGAACTCTACTTTGACTTTGATACCCAGATGAATACAAACTTCTTGGAAGATAAACTCTTGGATCTAATTCTGATTGACATGATGAAATGCAATATGAAATGTTAAATGACCTAAAATGAATGCATGAATGAGGAGGGCAAATTTGAGGTGCTACACCAATCTACAATAATTTCCAAATTTGGCCTAAAAAGAAAAGTTTTCAAAAATCACACGCCTGCCCTCTACGGTCGTAGCAGATGCTACTGGTGGCCGTAGCAGACCACTGGACATGGCTTGTCAATTAAAGTTGAAGGGTTTTGTCTGCTACAACCAGTAACAGATGGTATGGGTGGTCGTAGCAGGCCACTGGTTCTGGCGGTTATGTCTGCTACAACCAATAGCAGATGCTACGGGTGGTCGTAGCAGACCACTTTTTCTTATGGATTTTGGCTTTTGTTCCAGACCACTCTACTACTTCCCGTAGCAGGTGCTACGGGTGGCCGTAGTGCATGTATGTCTTGTGTCCTTTAGCTTTTGGTCCAAGCTTCACTGCTACGACCCATAGCAGGTGCTACGGGTGGCCGTAGCAAGCCTACTGGAGCGTGCGAAAACTTCTCCGATTTTTTACGATTCTCCTTGGTTTTGATGTCTGATCGTCCTTGAATATCTGTTTGAACCTGACAATAGTAAAAAACATACAACCCAAGCATAAAATACAGAAAATGGAAACAAATTGATGAAAAACAGTGAACAACTTAAGTGACATTAATGGTAAAAGGTGTAAAAACCAGTTAAACTTTATGAAAAATGCAAATGACTTGCCTACTTTCACCTGTTAAAATGATAATACTATAGCATAAATGGTGACTGATCATTACCCGAGCAAGGGAGGAACCACAATTTGGCCCTACATATCTCTATGAATTGTCAAGAAGATGCCTTGTCCAATGTGCTGGTGGATATCAGTTCTTCTCTGAATGTTCTGCCTAAGTCCACGATGTCTAAGATTGCTTATCATGGTGCTCCGATGATGTTCAGTGTTATTGTTATGAAAGCTTTCAATGGCTCAAAGAAGACTGTAACTGGGGAGGTTGATATCCCAATAAAGACATGTCTGTGCTTATTTCATATCACTTTTCAAGTGAAGGATATTCATCCCGCCTACAGTTGTCTCTTAGGAGGTCCATGGATTCATGAGGCTATGGCAGTAACATCGACTCTCCATCAGAAGCTGAAGTTTATAAAGAATGGGAAGTTAGTGACCATGGGTGGCGAGTAGACCATATTGGTGAGTCATCTCTCTTCATTTTCATACATTGATGTCGATGAAGCTGAGGGAACTTCGTTTCAAGCTCTTTTTGTTGATAATATTGTTGTTAAGAATAATGATGAATCCATGTCATCCTTGAAAGATGCCCAATTTATGGTGGAGAATGGTTAATCTTCTAGATGGGGGCAAGTGGTTGAGCTTGTCGAGAACAAGAACTGAGCTGGTTTGGGTTTTTCACTCGGTGCAACCCGAAGAGATTTGAAGCGAATTCAGGAAGTGTTTCATAATGCTGGCTTTATTCATTCCAAAGATCAGTCTGCTGCCGCAATTTTAGAAGATGATGAAGAGCAAGGAGTGTCAAACTTTATGACACGTGGATCAATGTGCCAAAACTGGATTGCTGTTGATGTTCCTTATGTTATTCACTTATCAAAGTAATATGTTTTTTTGATATTTTAAAAATCCTTTCACTATGCCCAAGGTGAAAGTGGATCTATGTGGCCTTTTTTTAAGATTTTTCATTATCATTAATAAAATATTTTTTCGTTTATCCATATTATGTTTTCTCTTTTTGCTTTTTTCTGAAAAAATGGTAACATAAAGAACCAAGATAATAATCACTTTTGTATCTGCATCATAGTGTGCGTTTCTTTGCTCATATTCTAAAATCAAGCATAAAATCATTGTGTAGATTAATTGTTAAACCCATTGAAAACAATGACCTTATGCCCTCTCCCAACTTTGAATTTTCTGTGTTCAAAATGGAAGAAGAGGATAATGAAGAGATTCTTGATGATATTTCTCGGTAGCTTGAGCACGAATAGAAGACCATCCAGCCTTATAAAGAGCTATTGGAAGTGATTAATTTGGATTCCGAAGGGAACAAGAAAGAAGTCAAGATTGGGGCACTGCTTTGTCCAGATGTTAAGAAGAGGATTGTATATATTCTTAGAAAATTTGTGGATGTGGTTGCTTGGTCTTATCAAGATACGCCAGGTCTTAATACTGATATTGTGGAGCATAAATTACCACTAAAGCCTGAATGTCTGACGGTTAAGCAGAAGTTAAGAAGAACTCACCCTGATATGATTGTCAAGATTAAAGAGGAAGTGAAAAAGAAGATTGTTGTTGGGTTCCTTGTTACTGCTGAGTATCCTCAATGGGTGCCCAATGTTGTACCTGTTCCAAAGAAAGATGGTAAAGTTCGGATGTGTGTTGATTATAGAGACTTGAACAAAGCTAGTCTAAAAGATGATTTTCCTCTGCCTCACATTGCATGTTGGTAGATAATATAGCTAAGTTCAATGTCTTCTCATTTATGGATGGGTTCTCCGGTTATAATCAGATCAAGATGGAACCTGAAGATATGGAAAAAATAACATTTATTACACCCTGGGGAACATTCTACTATAGAGTGATACCTTTCGGTTTAAAGAATGCTGGTGCAATGTACCAACGAGTTATGACTACTCTTTTCCATGACATGATGCACAAAGAGATAGAAGTCTATGTTGATGATATGATTGCTAAGTCGAAGACTGAAGAAGATCATGTTGAGTATCTGTTGAAGTTGTTTCAACGGTTGAGAAAGTTTAAACTCTGGATGAATCCTAATAAATGTACTTTTGGTGTTCGTTCAGGAAAGTTGTTAGGTTTCATTGTCAGCCAGAAAGGTATTGAAGTAGACCCTGATAAAGTCAGAGATATTCAAGAGATGTTTGCACTAGAGACGGAGAAGCAAGTCAGAGGGTTCCTCGGGCATCTAAATTACATATCCAGATTTATATCTCACATGACTGCCACGTGTGGGCCAATATTTAAGCTTCTCTATAATGATCAAGGTTGTGTTTGGACAGAGGACTGCTGGAAAGCTTTTGACAACATCAAGGAGTATCTGCTTGAACCTCCTATCTTGTCTCCTCTAGTGGAAGGAAAACCTTTGATTATGTATTTAACTGTGTTAGAAGAGTCCATGGGTTGTGTGCTTGGACAACAAGATGAAACTGGTAGAAAGGAGCATAGCATCTACTATTTGAGTAAGAAGTTTATAGAATGTGAGTATCAGTATTCCATGCTTGAGAAGACTTGTTGTGCTTTAACATGTGCCGCTAAAGGTTTACGTCAATATATGATCAATCATACCACTTGGTTGATATCCAAAATGGATCCAATCAAGTATATTTTTGAAAATACTGCTTTGACTGGGAGGATATCTCGTTGGCAGATGCTATTGTCTGAATATCATATTGAGTACCATACTTAAAAAGCAATTAAAGGAAGTATTCTTGTAGATCATTTGGCTCACCAGTCGATCGATGATTATCAATCCATCTGGTTTGACTTCCCTGATGAAGATGTTATGTACTTGAAAGCTAAAGATTGCAATATACCATTGCCTGAAGAAGGATCAGAGCCTGGATCTCATTGGGGTTTCATGTTTGATGGAGCCGTTAATGCTTACGGTAATGGAATTGGGGCAATCATTATTACTCATAAGGGTTCTCATATCCCTTTTACTGTAAGATTGATGTTTGATTGTACGAATAATATGGCAGAATATGAAGCTTGTATCACGGGTCTTGAAGAAGCCATTGATTTGAGAATTAAAATCCTTGATGTGTATAGGGATTTGGCCCTAGTAGTTAATCAGATTAAAGGAGAATGGGAGACTCGTCATCCTGGTTTGATTCCTTACAAAGATTATGCAAGGAGGTTGTCAACTTTCTTCAATAAAATTGAGTTTCATCATAGACCTCGTGGAGAGAATCAGATGGTGGACGCTCTGGCTACTCTGTCTTCTATGTGTAAAGTAAATCATTGGAATGGCACGCCCAGTATCACGATTATGTGCCTTGATAGACATGCTCACGTGTTTTGCGGCAGAAGAAGTTATAGATGATAAGCCTAGGTATTATGATATTAAGTGTTTCCTCCAGAGCCAGGAATACCCGCTTGAGGCATCCAGCAAAGATAAAAAGACTTTAAGAAGACTGACTGACAATTTCTTTCTAAATGAAGATGTGTTGTATAAGAGAAACTTTGACTTGGTTTTGCTCAGATGCGTGGATAGACACGAAGCAGACATGTTAATTCAAGAAGTTCATGAAGGTTCCTTTGGTACTCATGCCAATGGACACGCAATCGTTAAAAAGATGTTACGAGCAGGATACTATTGGCTGACAATGGAATATGTTTGCCGTTAATATGAGAAGAAGTGCCATAAATGTCATATTTATGCTGATAAGATTCATGTGCCTCCTACACTTCCCAATGTTATCTCATCTCCATGGTCTTTCTCTATGTGGGGAATTGATATGATTGGTATGATTGAACCCAAAGCTTCGGACGAACATCGTTTCATCCTAGTGGCCATTGATTACTTCACCAAATGGGTTGAAGCAACATCTTATGCTAATGGGACCAAGCAGGTTATGGTCTAATTTATCAAGAACTAGATTATTTGCCAATATGGTGTTCCAAGTAAGATCATTACTGATAACGGGTCGAACTTGAATAATAAGATGATGAAAGAGATTTGTGATGACTTCAAGATTGAAATTATAACTCTTCTTCTTACATGCCCAAGATGAATGGGGTTGTTGAAGCTGTGAATAAGAACATTAAGAAGATTATCCAGAAGATAGTTGTGAGGTATAAAGATTGGCATGAGATGCTCCAGTTTTCTTTGTATGAATATCGTACATCCATCCGCACTTCGAAAGGGGAAACCCATTTCTCTCTTGTGTATGACATGGAAGCAGTTCTCCCTGTAGAGGTTGAGATACCATCAATGCAAGTCTTGATGGAAGCCAAATTGTCTGAGGTTGAATGGTGTCAAAACAAATATGATCAGTTGAATTTGATTGAAGAGAAAAAAATGATGGCTTTGTGTCATGGACAATTATACCAAAAGAGAATAAAGAAAGCATTTGACAAGAAGGTTCGACCCCGCGTATTCAAAGAAGGTGACCTTGTGCTCAAGAAGACCTTGTCTTTCAACACTAATTCTAGGGGCAAGTGGACTCCTAATTATGAAGGTCCATATGTTGTTAAGAGAGCTTTCTCCAGTGGTACATTTATTCTTTCAACTATGGATGGTGATGAGCTCCCTCGTCCTGTGAATGTCGATGCAGTCAAGAAATACTTCGCCTAGAAAAATAAAAGAATAACTTTCTAAGTTGAAAACCCGAAAGGGCGACTTAGGCAAAAATGAGTGTCTCGGTGGATTGAAAACCCGAAAGGGCGGCTCAGGCAAAAATTAGAGACATAAACAGAAAGTAATCATCCCGGTAGATTTAACCTGAAAGGGCAATCTAGGAAAAAGTTAGGGATTATGGCAAGTAAATGCATCAAGCCAGACCTGATTGTTTGAAGCAACATTATCTGTCAAAGGTTCCTATTGAGTCATCCTCGACCGAAGTCCAGATCATAATGAAATTCAAAGTTGTTAGGGAGAATATTGATCATTGTATTTCAATGTAGCCCTTTTCATGTATTTACCATTTTCCAACTTTGTAATGATCCATGGAGTCACGCCATTTGCAGACTACCATTCTATCAATAAAATTTGAGTCTTTTGCCCATTTGTTCGCTATTCTTATTTTGTTTCAGTTTATGAAATTTCATTTATTTTTTATGATATTTTTTTAAACAAAAAACAAAATAAAAAATATAAACAATCATATTTTTGAAAATTTACAAAAAATATATAGTTTCATCGACTTGTGAATACAAAAGAGGAATGTTAATAGTAATCTCAAGGATGGTAAGATCCTGAAGAATGGAATTCAACGACTTCCCTAAGCCGGATTTTCTTTTGTTACATGTATAACGATTTCCCCAACATCAGATTGCAAGAATGGTAGAATCCTTAACGAATCTCTGCCAACATCTCCACCTTGTTGAGATTAGCCGAGTATCCGGTTGTACTATGTTATCGGTCTCACACCATTTGTGCTTGTTTTGTCAGTATAATCATACGCATTTGCATAACATCATGATGTTTATTTGTGGATTTTGAGTTTCTCGATACTCCCATCGCTCTCTGGAACCTTTCCCCCCATAGAGTGTGTGCGTACTCTCTCCAATAGAATGTTAACCTTAAGTAGAAAGAGTTTATCCTTTCTAATTCTCCACTGAGTCTGATCCTCGTGGAATATTTTGCTTCAGGTTTTCTTTCCAGTTCATTATTTGGATGAAATTAATCCCTAATTGAGTTTATTTCCTCATTGGGTGAAGTTCTCTTTGACTACTTCTCTCCAGTTCATTCCTGGTTGAACTTTGGTCCCTCTGATTGGTTACCTTTGTTAAGTTACCACTTTCCTGGTAGTCGGTAATCATTTTGTTTGAGCTTATTACCTTTGTTAAGCGCTCACTCGGCTGATAGTGGGAAATAGTTCCTTTTACCTCTGATTGATTACCTTTGTTAAGTTATCACTTGGCTGGTAGTTCGTAATCATTATGTTTGAGCTTATTACCTTTGTTAAGTTATTACTCAATTGATGGTAGGTATAATTCCTTTTACCTCTGATTGGTCACCTTTGTTAAGTTACCACTTGGCTGGTAGTTGGTAATCATCATGTTTGAGCTTATTATCTTTGTTAAGCTATCACTTGGCTGATAGTTAGGTAATATTTATCCCCTAGTGGAGTTGGTTTTTTCCTCTTTTGATGATTCTTTTCCCCGGTGGAGCTTTGCTTTGTTAAGTCTTCACCGTTAGGTCTTTGTTGTGGTTATTTCTCTAACTATACTTTGGTTTCTTTCCAAATGTTGGTTATTCTAGAGTCTTTTCTTTTCCCCTATGGAACTTTGTTTGTCCCCAGCCAGGCCCCCCTGTGGAAACTGTTCTTCCCCACAAAGATCCTGGTTTGCATTCATATCATATCATAAGGATTTTGTGATATCTTAGGGTCAAAAATTGGGTCTTTGGTATTTAAGTCTCTTCAATCTTGTCGAGATAAAGATTTCGACCTTCATATCTCCAAATTGAAGAAACTTAAATAAGGGCATCTGTCATACCCTAATTTTTAACCCTAAGATCCCACATATCATTTGCATCATTGCACACAAACAAGGTCCCCTCTTGGTCCCTCTCATCTTTGGGTTTTGCTTTTGTAGGGATCACCAAGCACCTATTTTTTTGGTTCGTTTTACCTTTGTATTTATATGATTAATTTCTTATCTAACCACTAATCATAATAGCAAAAATATGTATTGTTTCTTTTAATTTTATTGTGTAAGATAGGACTTTTCAATCAAGAGCATCTCAAAGTTTTGTTGCTCACTTCTCAAGGAAAGTCAAAGGTTCATGTGTTTATTTCCATGCCTTCTTCAACAAGTAACTTCAAGCTCTGAACAATTTAATCAAGAAGAAATAAAGGACACCTTATTTTGAGTTTATGTGATCACCCATGTGCTTTGAAATGCAAGGAAAGTCCAAGTGCACAAGCTTGTTACAAGGGGTTTGACCAAAAAGTCAACATTTTGAAGTCAAGGTTCCAAGGATTACAACTCCTTAAATTCTCAATATTTTGAATGCTTCTTTTTTCATATGACTCTTCTCGACATTCTCTACAACTTCTATTTACATGACAAGATCCATATATGCTTGGAGAATCATCAAAAGTTTGGAGACATTATAGGTCATTTGTGGACTTGGTGAAATTTGACATATTTTCAAGTGACTTTTCCTCAACTTTCAAAGATCATAACTTCTTCAATCTTCAACATTTGAGGATGATTATTTTTTCACAATGTCATTTGTGATGCCCTATACAAGTTTTCTTCAAGGATCAATGTCAAAATATGCTTGGAAGACCATGGAATTCATTGAGATATTACAGATCATTTTCAGCCATGAAACACTCAAATTTTTCGAAGTTACGTGATCAATTTTTCATGCCAACTTCATCATGGCATAAATTTGTGCTCAAGCATCAAAATGCAAATTTTCTTGGAACATTGTAATCTTGGCCATGATGTTAACACATTGAAAAAATAGTGGGATCAAATAGCCTCTTGAGTAGGATGCCCCATTGGGTTGAACATGGTAACTTAGAATCGAAGAAATTACCATTGCTCGAATTTTGAACTCCACTAATCTCAATTCCAAGCCAAATTAACATATGTTTTGGACCTAAACATGTTTAAACAAGTCTTCAGAAGTTAATTGACCTTTAAAACACATTATTTGGCTGGATTTCAATGAGTTGCAAGTCACACTTTTCTCACATTCAGATCAAATTCATTTTGCACAAATTCAACATCATTCTACACCTATTTGGATCCAAACACATTCCCTATAAATAGAGGAAGCTATTGCATTCATTTCCAGGATTTTGAGAGCCAAGAAATCCCTGTTGCAACTTGAAATTTTCCAGAAAAATCCAACTATCATGTTTTGAGTTTCAGCTTATTTCAATCCAATTTCTTGATTCCATTAGCATCTTTGGCATCCTCTGAAACTTTTGCAACAATTCCCAAGCTCTGAGACCTTCTGAAGTGCTCTCACAAGATCGAGCTTCAACAACTTCTGATCACCATCTGGACAAGGTAGTTCTGAGCATCATTTAAACTCAAACAAGTTACCATAATGTAGTCCTTCACTCTCTGATGTTTTCCCCTAACTTATCTGGTGTTGATTGATCGTGTTCATCATTTAATTTTATTTTTCGTGGCTTGCTTGTTTCTAAAACTTCTCTGAAATTTGCTTTGCTTAGTTTATATAAATGAATTTGGAGTATAAGGTTGAATTCGAGATGAGAAGAGGATCACAATGGTGGTGGTCTCGTGTTCCGAATTTACCAAATGATAAAGCTCTGGTGAGAGCTCACCGAAGTGTTCTAGGTCGTTTGAGTTTAGCCAGACACGTTCGATATTTCAAATGTTCCGATTGGTTGGATTTGAATTGGATTTTGTGTGTTGCTTGTAGCGTATTCCATCGTGCTCTCTAACTTGAGGAGTGTTGGATCTGCCATGTCAATTAATGAGGTGTGATCCAAGGCTCTGTGTTTTTTCTGTTTTTTATTATTTTTCTTTTATTATTTTTAATTTATTATTTTTAAATTCATAGTAATTTCACTTTTTAACCAAAAAATCCCAAAATAATTTCTAAAATTCTCTTTTTTTTTTATCTGATTTTTATTTTTTCACATTTTATTTTACTGATTTTCTATTTTTCTTGAATTTTCTCTTTTCTCCTTTGTTTTAATTGGTTTCAAAATACTTTTCTGCATTTTAAAATTCTGAAAAATTTATTATATTCTTCTTGTTTTATTTCCAATCTTCCATAATTTTTTTGGCCATTTATTTGGTGATTTGAAGGACTTTATGGATTTTTCATTTTATTTCTATTTTAAAATTCATTTAAAAATACTTTTGGTGCATTTTTATTTCATTTAATTGCATTTTATATTTGTGTGACCTTTGTGAGATTTTGTTGGCCTTGGATCATGAGTCTCATCAAACTCAATGGATCTTGGGTGTTGATGGGGTGAAAACCCTAATCCATCAAAATGGATGATTGATTTTGATGATGCCTTGATCAAACTTTTGGTCCAATTTGGGTGTGACTTCTCTTGTCTCCTTCTTCTTCATCTCCTTCTTTTCCCTTTGATCAATTCGATAGCTTGTGTCCATCTTGTTCATGATATATGGATTGGTACTTGATAAACTTTCATCATTTCAAATCTACCTTCTAAGTGATCATGTATCATTTAAGGTACTTCATATTGATGCATAAGTTTGTCCTAAGTGACATGAAATGTGAATTTAAGTAATGAACCATACTCCTAGCCTTTGTGCTTGATCATTTCCTTTCTTACTTTTTTTGTGTGGCATGGCTTCAACAAAATAATTTACATATCATTTCTCTAGCATGTATTAACATAAACATTATTATTGACCGGCCTCAGATAGTTGTGACTTCTACATAAGTCCAATTATGATTGCTTAACATAGCACAAAATTTGTCCTAAAACCAAAGGCATTTTCATAAGTGAGATTGTAAGTCTCCTACTCCTCATGGTATTGTATGAAAATATTGCTCCCTTTCCATTTGTGAGAGCTAGTGGTATACTTGTTGATTTTATCCAAGTTGGAGTCCTTCTCATAAATGATGTATATGTTCATATTTTCATGTTTGTGAGTGAATAGTTGAGTGTTCTCAAAAAAATGACCAAACCATTCTTTTTTTTATTACTAACATCCTTTACTAACATTTTACTTGTATTAACTTTTATTTCTAAGTCATTTACTTTACGCTCTTTCATTTTATGCCATTTACTTTATACTTTATGATTAGCACTTCATATCGTATTGTTTGTGATTATGTCATTTTTTATTTGTCAATTTGGACTTTATTTTCATATCTTTGTAAAGGAAAACACTAATAAGAAAAAGCCTAAAAAGAAACTTGGTTATCCTGATTCATGGACTTGTGGTTACTATCTTTGGCATCATTGTGGAGTTATGGACTTAGACTTAGGATATTGACTGTTGCTTCAGGACTTGTGACTTGAGACCTTGGAATTCATCTGGTACCTTTGACTTGAGACTTCCTTTTGAAGACTTGGTTGAGTTACTTTGGTTTCATCTGATATATGGATTTTTATTTGCTTATTTGGCTTGTTTGATGCTTAATCCAAATGAGAGAACTCTTGTTTGACTTATGTCACAAGGCTTGCTATCTCTTGGTTAGATCTTTCCTCCCTAGCTTTTACTTTATGCTTTAGGATAGTCTCTTCTTCTCATCCCCTTCTTTAATTTTCAAAATCTCCTCTCTTTTTTCAAAACCTTCTTGTTTTTTAAATTTGAACCACTTTCTCAATAAATCTTGACTTTTGTCAAGTGATTTTCAAACCCTTTCCTAATGAATGCTAATTCATCTTAAGCATATTGAGACCAATTTCAAAAGCCTTAAAAAATGTGTAATTCACTCAAATCATTTTGTGCCCTTTGTGCACTTTTCCTTTTAATTTTTTTTCAAAGTATTAGACATAAGTCCTTTACATAGATGATATATAATTCTCCTATCTCCATAGTATTGATGATAATTCGTTTCCATCTAAGAGAGCTAGTGACATACTTGTTGATCCTTATCCAAGTTGGAGTCATTCTCATGATGATGCAAAGTTCTCATACTTGTGGGTGACTAGTTGAATATTCTCTTTAAAATGACAAAATGTATTTTCATAAAAAATAAATCAAAACAAACATATTTGTTATTTTTACCATGAACTACGAGGTTTTGATCCTCTATTGCACTTTGTTGGTACGTAGGCATGAGACTTCAAAAGATCTTGGCAAACACAAAAATCATAAAAAAATATTTTTTCCCATCTCTCCAATATTTTACAAATAATATCCATTTTTTCAAACCAAAAGACACATTTTCAAAGAGGTTCTCATGGAGTACCATGGATTTTTAGGGTGTTAATACATTTTCTTTACATAACTAATCCCTGGATCCTTATCTCTTTTATTAGTTTTGTTTTAAAACTTCTTCGGGTATCGTTCGTACTTTTTTCCTTTTCCTTTGAAAACAATAAAAGCACAATGACAACTCTTGTTTTGTGAGTTAAGTTAATCGATAACTTAATCTCAAATTTTTTACCGCTACACATGTGATCATCTAAAAACTATCAGAATTTGGTTGTTGCTAATTCAAAAACATACATGGCCTATCACAATCCTAATAGCAAGGATATGCATTGACATAGTTAAGATAGAACTGCAATAAGTCGGGATCCCACTGAGGCTCTCTGACTTATATATGTCTAGAACCTACCGAGTTCTACGACGACGTATTAGTCGATACCCACTGGGGCTTTCCAACTTGTACATGTATAGAACCTACCGAGTTCTATGGCAACTAATTGGTCGAGACCCATTAGGGCTCTTCGACTTCTCTATAAATCCACCAGAGTTTTCCAAACTCCTTCATCAAAGTTGTAAATATTTCCAATATATGTCACCTCAAAAAACTACGAACTAAAGGGAGTATACTATGTTAAAATACGATTAGGAAAATTTACATGGTCCGTGATAAATACAAAACACTTCGCCCTTACAAGCCTAATGTTCTTACAGGCCTCGTGCTTTAGGGACTTATGTACATTCCGAAATTTCAAACTTAGTTGAGATATCTATTTTCAATGTTGGTTAAGATAGTCATGCATGAGCCTCAGACCGACTCATATAGGTCGACCCATGATGTCAGACGATCGGGTTCCTTAACGGTTAAGAGGCAGACTAAAGGTTATGAAATTAATGTTAGGAACCGTTATAATTCATGATAAATAGTTATTAGTGAGAGGGCAGACATTACCTCCAACATTCAAGTTTTAGAAATGAATGGACAACTCATTATGACTTAGGGAGTTACAATTCAGACTATGTAAAGGACAAATGGGGTGGGAGCAAGATGTGAGAATATCCATGTAAGACTCAGATATCCTAAAAATGGAGCTTATCACTTCATCCTCCTCTATACCAATCACAAACACACTAACCAATCATTTGTGACCTTCTCTGTCTAGCATCAAGGAGGTTAATTTTTTAATGTTTTTAACAAAAATATAAAAATATTAGAAAATAAAGTGAAGAGTGTTAGTTATAAATAAAAAGCTCTACATCATTAATAAGAAAATCAAATTCTAAATGTATTAGAATGAAATTGAATATTGTGAGATTTCAATTGATCTGATAATATCAAATGAGTATTTCTTTTAATCTTTTATAATATTTTGTTTTTAAATAAATTTAAAAAATTTGATTGGACGAATCATATAATGAGATTTTCACCAATTTTCAACGTATGTGATTGAAAGAATCACTAATTTTAATCGATTTTTGCCAATTTCCATCCATTTTTTGGTTTTTGCATCGATTTATTGCCAAACCAATTATAGATATTTAATCTCGATTTCTAGTCTAACCGATTGAACCGATTAGATTATGATAACGCGAATGAATCATAAACTATAAATGCCCCCATTTTATAAGTAGGTCCAGAAGAGGGAAGTGAAGAGCTGTCATATAATCATAATTTAGTGTAGGATGTCTCTCTAATAATAAAACTCCAGGTGGATTACAGCTGGATAATCATACCCCTCCAAAATACTCCCATCGCTTTACATTTCATTTATGATGCCTCTCATCTCATCCCCGTTACCACCACCACATGTGCGCCGCTAATCTCATCGCTGTCTTTTCTTTCAACCCCATCCCATTCCAGCTACACACTCCAACAACAAATCATCACTCTATTTTTATTTACTAATAATCTAATCATTCAAATTTAAGTACAATATTACGAGAATCACACTCATATTCTGCTTAATTAACTCAAGAATAAAATAAAAGAGGTAAAAATGTTCAATAGCCTTTTAACCCTTTCCAACGGTCACTGACTACTCAACACCACGTACGACAAATAACACTGTAAAATCTTGTACTTTTCTTTTTCTGTTTACTCGTGTTGTTTTCTTTGTACCCTTCAAATTTGAAGGCTGTGACGGTAATTTCACACCTATTAACAGAAAAATAGGGACGAGAAGAGTAAGAACTAAGGAGAAAGAAAATAAGATTGATTCAGTTTTGCTTTTTCTAATTCGTTACGTCGTGCACGTTTCTTTGACTCTATCATGAGAAATTCAACCGACTCTTTCTCCATTGACATTGATTTGATACCTTTGGGAGGAAAGGTAATCTAACTTTTTTCTACTCATCACAAACTGTGAATGATGTAAAAATAGAGATTCAAATAATCATTTTAGTGTATGTTTTTTTTTTGGAGTTTGCAGGAATGTATAGTGAAAACAAGTAAAGGTTCCGTGTCTGTGCTTGTTTGTGGGGATCGAGATAAACCTGCTCTAATAACTTACCCAGATGTGGCTCTCAATTGTATAATTCTTGTACTTATGGCTCATTTTGCTTTGATTTTAATGTGTATGAATGAATGTCAACACCAGATTGTTACTTTTAGATCTTTGGTGCTTTGTTTATGTGTTTGGAATCACTATGGATATGGTTTTTGAAATCATGGAGTGTTTTTTTTTCAGATGTGTCTTGTTTCCAGGGTCTGTTGTTTTGTCCAGAAGCAGCTTCTTTGATGCTTCATAACTTCTGCATTTATCACATTGATGCTCCAGGGCATGAGGTTAGTATCCGGATTCTTCCCCGTGTTATTATCTATGAAACACGGACACATACACGACACTGACTCTGATACGTTAATACATGTACAATTTTTTAGAGTAAATGAACTCTAAATTGAAGTGACTTGTGTCTAATGTCTGCAAACATATGCCTATTCTATGTATGTCTCTTTTTCTTTCTAAAGAGAGTTAAGAAATGTTAACTACCACAAAGAAATAGATAACATATGATCACATATTAAAGTTCATGAGCATTCTCCAACTCTAAAGTATAATCCACTCTTTTCTCATTTGTTTAAGAGATATTGCAGTTGGGAGCTGATGTGATTTCTTCAGATGAACCATTGCTGTGTGTGGATGATCTAGCTGATCAGGTTGCAGAAGTGCTTGATTTTTTCGGGTACGCATAGCATTCGTTAATCGTCGATTCTATATTGTTTGTGCTTTTTCTGGATAAATTGAACTAAGGGAACTGAGTACATAGTACCTCTTAGTATATGTGCGCGCGTGTATGTACAGAACTTGCCTCTTTGATATACTTATTTGGATTATGATTTTAACTTTCGGACAAAACTGTCATAAATCAGGCTAAGAGAGGTTATGTGCTTGGGTGTAACAGCTGGTGCTTACATCCTCACACTATTTGCTGTAAGTTAGCAGCTCCGAGCTTATCAGTTTCAACAATCTAATATAGTAAACATCATGTTAATTTTTTTTCATCACATGGCAGATGAAATACAAAGAACGAGTGCTTGGATTGATTCTTGTTACACCAATTTGTAAAGGACCTTCATGGACTGAATGGATTTACAACAAGGTTTCCTCTCCGTCTCCATGCTTTTATCTTAGGTTATCTATTGAAATTGAAATTCCAACAACTAGATCAGGGAAACTAGTAATGTGCCAAACTATTTATCGTGTGTTTGAGAATCATTGTTTCCACGGTAACATTGTGTGAGTTGAGCTCAAAGCGGCAACTGTTTAGTTAACCGCACTTTACAAGCCATCTCGCCGTGATTCTAAACACACTTAGTATACAACAAAACAATATGAAACTTGTAGCATATAGAGTGTTTACAGGTTTTTTGCTTTTATGTAGGTTTTGATGAACTTGTTGTACTTCTATGGTATGTGTGGTTTACTGAAGGAATGCCTCCTGCAACGTTACTTCAGTAAGGTATTATTCTCATTCTTTATGAGGCACTATTGCAGGTAGAATCATTTCTGGAGGTGACATTACTTCTCTACATCGTTTATAGGAGCTTAGATGCAGTATTGAGGGATCAGAGTCAGAAGTAATATTAACTTGCCGAAGAGTATGTAAATCTCTATTTTTTTTTATCAAACCAATAATACGTATATTTGCCTTTGGAATTAGGATAATTTTGTATGTGTACAATTTTGACTTGAAGATTCTCTTTTCTGTTCTGTAATTGCAGCTTCTGGATGAAAGGCAAAGTTTGAATGTGATGCGTTTTCTTCAAGCAGTTAATGCGTAAGTAATGATGTTAAACTTCTGGTTATTTTTCTTTTGTTTTCTCTTGGACCCTCCATTCCTCCCTACAGATTTTCAATCTATCTGAGCCATTTCATAAAACAGTATAACTGTCTCAAAATCAAGCACGGACACCCCGAATACGACCTTGACATTGACATGGCGACACCAATAATAATTTGAAAAAAAAGAATAAATTAAACGTAATCGCAAGTGTCATTGCAGGTGTCTGACACGGACACGAACACGCATTTTTTCAGAGGTGTCGGTGCTACATCTCTATCCTGTTATTATCAATGAGAGCCTAAATATTCCTGAGAATTTGATGTCAACGTACATACTTTTCTGTCTTGTTCGGAAATTCTTTTTTACACTTAGAAACTACCTTGTAATAGTTACTATTGCGCATTATTTTACAAGTGAACCAAATTCTAGCTTGCGCCTATGGACTTGTTGGATTTTGGGCGGGACTAATATGGCATGAAATGTTAAAAGATAACAAACAGATAATGCAACTTGGATAATGCCAGCAAAATGATGGAAACTTTAAAACTTAAGCCACTTAATTATCAATAGTTCTGATGATTAATTACCAAAATGTTTAACTTATTGCAGAAGGCGCGACCTCAGTGAGGGACTAAAGAACTTGCACTGCAAGACACTTATATTTGCAGGAGAGAGCAGTCCATTCCATGCTGAGTCTATCCACATGAGTACAAAAATGGACAGCAAAATCTGTGCACTTGTTGAGGTAGCTAGTAGTAATCCATGTCCATTAAATATGAAATGAAACTACATAAGAGACTCAAATAGCACATAACGCGATTTCTTTACAACACTTACTTGATCAGGTTCAGGCGTGTGGCTCACTAGTAACAGAAGAACACCCAAACTCCATGATAGTACCAATTGAATGCTTCTTAATGGGTTTCGGCTTCCACAGACAACCACATTTTGCTTCCTCATCAAGCAATGGTTCAAGTCCAGCAAGCCCCTCTAATCATACAATCATGGCACCAGAACTCCTCTCCCAAGAAAGTTTAGGAATTAAGCTAAAGCCTATCCGAACCCGTGTTCATGTCGAAATCTAACTAAGTCCCTTCTCAATGTTCACAATCTCATTTCAATATGTAGTAAACTTTCTTTCTACCACTGCACATAATAGTGTAGGTTATAATATTCTTTAATTGGTTTTAGCCCTATAGTTGATGATAGGATTATTCTTTTAAGAGTATGGTTTTTGAGATAGATATATCTCAAAACATGGTCTATATTCATTGTAGTTGCACCCCTTGAGCCCTATTCGTTTCTGTTATTAATCATTTGTGAAGTGAACCAAATTTATTTAATTTTATTATCTTAATCATTCTTTAGGCTGATTGAGTAGCTTCGTCTGTTTCACACTAATCATTAACATTTTTTTTGGTAGATGAAGTGATAATAATCACTGAAAATTCACACACATCACCCTGAATATTAGAGCAGGATTTGGTGATTATCAGGGTGTAAGTGACATTTTATTTAAATCAATAGAAATTTTAATACAAAGTGACATGTATGCTTCAATTTAAATACATGAATTTATGAAGAGGGTTTACAAAAGCAAAGTGTGGCAACAAGGTGCCATTGAAATTTCGTCAAATTCATAGTCAATCCAAAGATACACTAAAATTAACATTACAGACAAATATAATCTGAACTTGGATTATGATCAATTTCTTTAAATTGGAATGTGTCGTTTCAAAGCTTGCTTTCCGGCAACTCCCACAGCCGCCGCAATTCCACCAAGAGCACCAGCAATAGCAGCAGATCGGGGACCCGCAGCAGCCTTATAAAGCGCCCCGGTACCGAGTCCAGCAACCGCGCTGTTAACCAAGTCATCCGTGTCCCTAACATGGATCATAGCACTCTCCAATCCTGCAAAGATCAATCCCAGAACCCCAAGCGAGTTACCGAGTCGACGACCTCCTTGACCACCCGAGTTAAGAACACGGTTGACTCGGATCTTAAGAGAGTCACCTGACTCAGCAGCCTTAAGACCTTCGATGGATCCTCTTGTGCCTCCGATGATGGAGCCGGAGAGGTAGCCGGTGCCGGTGTAATACTGGAGGTTGTCGCCCCATGAACGGTGCTTTCTGGAAGCTTCTTCAGGGAAAAGATGCTCCGGCGAGGTGGGGAGGTTGTAGAGCTTGTCGACGGGAATGTTGAGGTGCTGGTAGGGATGGTAGAGACGTGAATTTTGATGATCCTTTGGGTTGGTTGAAGAATCAGCCATCGCCGTCAATGAAACTTGAGAGAATGTTGTTGTTTTGTTTCTATATAGGGTTTAACAGCTATCAAGGGTTTTAGACTAATTTGACCAAATATATGTTGAGCATTACCGTAAATATGATTAAAGTTAGCTAAAAATCAAATTCGACTATATGCGTAACACGCAAGTAGTTGATATTTAGATTTCTTGTAAAATTATTAATTTCCTTCTGTATTCACTAGAACACGTTTCAAATATTCACGTGACTTTGACTGTGTGTTTACTTATGTGATATAATGAAAAAAATGATTTTGAATAAATTTGTTTTGTAAAGTTGATTTTATATAAAGTAAGTTGATAATAAATAAATTTGTATTTAAATATATTCATATAGAAATAGTTGAAAGATAAATTTTGGGATAAAGTTATTATATAATTAAAAGCAAAAATATTTATTTTTAAATATACAATCAATTCTAAAACAATCATATTTTAAAAGAAATTAAATATATCAAACTTAATTTTATATTCTTAAAATCAATTTTAACTCCTCCAAAGAGACTCTCTTTGATTCGGAAGAGATGTCAAATTTAGAGATTTTAACATTCGGCCTATGAAGAACTTGTTTAAGGGGTTGGTCAATCTGGACAATGATGGTGTGCATCTCGGATGAGAACGACGCTAACTGCTTCAACAAATACGACTTGGTTGAGGAATAAGGTTTTCTCAATCGCTAGTCTAGACATAACTGGTTGGGTAGATCATACTGCTTTTAGTGATACGAATGCTTATCACTCTATGGGTCCACATAAAGTGTGTTTCTTTCTTTAGAATACATAGAATGTGTTGAGTTGATCTCAAGATGAACTTGTTTAAAGTTATGAGCATCTCATTCAACTTAATTATCCCTTTCTTCGTAGTCTGAGTCTTCATTTTGATAATTATTTCACACTTGTTTGTGTTTTCTTATATGCATATTTCTGTTAAGTAGAAACTTAAGAACTTGTTGGCTCTGACTCTAAAGGTGTATTTTTTAGGGTTAAGCCTCATTATATTGTGGAACACGTCTGAATACACTGGTAAAGTGTTCATCGCGCCACTCCTCTTCGCTTGATTTTACAATCATGTTGTCCATGTATACCTCTAGTGTTTCGCTGATCTCCTCTTCAAAAATCGTATTCATCATTCCCTAGTATGTTGCACCTACGTTGTATCAATAGGTGGCGTTATCTGTCATGAAGGAAGTTTTGTCTCTTTGCTTTATGCATATGTATTTGGTTGTATCAGGAGCACATCCCCACGAATAACAATAATTTGTAGCTAGTAGGGTTATATACCATCTTGTCGGTGTTAGGAAGCGAAGATGAATCTATAGGTCTCAGTTAAAATCAGTGTAGTCTACGCACATCCTCCATTTATGGAGTTCATTTTTAACTAGGATAACCTTGAATAGCCATTTGATGTATCTTACTTCAGAAATAAAGTTAGCATGAAGTAGGCCTCAGACCGCGTACATGGTGGCTTTGGCTTTCTTATGGGATTATTGTCTCCTTATTTAGGCCACCTATTTGATGGAAGTGTCGATATTCAACTAGTGATATGCTACGCTAGGGTTGATGTCAGGCATTTCTCTAGGGGAGGCCGCGAAGTGGTCTGCATTAAGTCTTATACACTCAATGAGGCCTCTCATCTCGGTAATCTGCAAGCTAACTCCTATCCGAACTGACCTGACTAGATTTTTGTCGAGTTTCCTTATCTCAAAGTTTCTATCAGCCTCATCGGTGTTCACTTTGGTTTCTACTGAGGCGTTGAGCTTGTCACCTAACATGCTCTCATCTTTGCACACATCAAGATTAACCATTTCAATGGTGAAAGTACGAGTCTCTTTTACCTTCTTTCCAAGAGCAAGGGTGGTTTCCCAAGGGTCCTTCAGGATCAACTCTTCTATTAGGTGTGCTCTGTACAAGTCTGGTCGAATGACAAGAGCTTCACTAAAACAATTGTGATATTTCATCTTTAGGTGGACAGTGGAAGCTACTGCGTCAAGTGTTACAAATAAATGATTCTAAGATGCAATTATAAACACTTTCACAAGGGAATACCAAGAAACACACATTCATCATCCTCTTGTCTCATCCTTCTCTAAAGGAAACTTGTAATTCTTTAATATCGCAAGGGGGTGTGATAGAGTCGTTGGATGCCCAGAGATTCCTACCTTCATACGGTGCTAGGTCCTCTTTTCCTAGCCTCAGTCTCAAGAATATGTTGGCGTACATGACGTCCCACGAACTCCCGTCACTGTCAATGATTCTTGAGATTGCATGGTTATCCATGACGGCGTTCACAATTAACGAGTGTATCATGTTAGGAATCCCATCTAAGTTTTCGTTGTCTCGGAATTCTATGATAGGTCTTTCAATCTTTAGTTTCCCTTTTGTCGTCAGCAGTCCCGAAGAGTCCTCTTTTGGTAAATCCTTTATTTAGTTCTCCCTTGTTGGATGATCCTCCGTCAATCGAAGAAACAATGAGGTTTGTTGGCGGTTTTGAGGTTGACGCTGGGACAATGCGACTAGTTGTTGGATCAGTGATAGTCATTGTTGATCAGATAAGATCGTCTCCTAAGAGACATGAATTTGGGATTAGATGAATTAGATATGAAAGTTTATGATAATCAAAAACCAATTCCTACATACATTATCATTGTTTTGTGGAGGAACGAGAAAATAAGGTGTTGGAAGATCGAGCTATTTTGATGATGCAGTGCAAGCAAGATCGGTCTTTCCCATGTGCAGCATGTGCTGCAACACTGAGCCCTAAATATTGGGGACCCAATTTTTTTTAATTACAAAAGTAATAGAGTTTACACCTATTATTTTAAAATTAGGTATAAAATCATATTTTATTTTTAAGAATTTATGATTTTATATCGATTTTATTTTAAAACAGATGTAAAATCATAATTTTAATTATTTTTTTTAATTTAAATGTATTTTTTAAATTAGATCCAAAGCTCTTATTGGGCTGGTCCTGGAGGCAAGCTTCTCGTACGTAGGAGAATGGAAGACCGAACACTCAAATGTCTAAGTAACTGAAATTATAAAATTTTAGTTTGAAAGTATAAATAAGATAATAAATGCAAACACAACAAGTGATGGGATTTATATATAACGTGTGGTTGAAACTGCCTATGTCTAATGCGAAGACTTTTCAAGTCAAATCTAACAAGAGACTATTTATTGCTTATCAAAAAAAATCTAACAAGAGACGATGTCGGGGAGATTATTAGGATCAAATGTCGGGCTTTCTTACGAGAGTCCACATATTCATTAACTTGAACCTTCATAATTGTGTCTACTGTTTTGTGTCTTTAGCTAGCCTGAAACAATTTATAAACAAAACTCTTGGTGCAACTTTATTTTTGGACAAGTATTATTATATTATTAATATTTCTTATGCTTTTAAATAATTTAGCTCATTTGTACACAGGTAGAAAACAAATTTGATCATGACATTTCAAATTTTTATAATTGATATTTTGATTTTAAATGCTAAAAAGGCTATTTACTGCTTATGGGCTGTCAAACTTGAATATAGTATTATAATTATTATGTTACAATATAAAAAATGTTAAATATATTTAAAGTGAAAGAGTGTATTACCATTGTGATAGCAATTGACAAAAGGTGAAAATATAATAATAATAATAATAATAATAATAATAATAATAATAATAATAATAATAATAATAATAATAATAATAATAATTTGTATTGAAACTAGAACTGGAGTGAAAGTCGATGATAACGACATATATGAGTTTTCGGTACGGTGGAGAGGAGATTGACCTGCAAGGGTATCACTCAAACTCTTAAGTCAATATGTGAGTGAATTAAAGTTGAATTCGAAAATGTGTTCCTGAACTTGCGCGCTTTCTATATATAGTGGAGATGAAATAATAATCTGTTATTTGTTAGGTGTGAATCCCAGAGAGTCGTTGGATGTATCGGGAGTTTGGATCTCTTGTACCTATCTGTAGAATAGTTCTCGTGTGCTGAGAAGGTTTTGGAAGGCTTGCAGCTTCCTTAGAATGGTCGTCAGTGATCAATATGATTGACTAAAGAGGAATCCGACAAAGCCCTCATTCTACGACGTAGGAACAAGGGCTTGGGGGAAACTGTTATGGGTTGTCGGTAAAGTCGACAAACAAGGCAAAATAGCAAGTGTTGAAGAAGAAAAAGGCGTAATGAACACGTGGACCCTCATCTTGCTGAGGACACACAATCACACCATTCATCACATCTCTCATCGTTAGATCTAATCAAACGGCAACCTGTTGGCGCGGAAGGTTGAAGATGAAGATGATGAAGATATATAGAGAGAAGAGAAAGAAAATAGATCTAACTAACTTTTAATAGAAACTATATTGATGACATTATGAAATTATGTTACATGTTTGATTTATATACACAAACAAAATGCCACATAAGCAAAATGCTAACATACACTAGCTATGTTAAGCTTAACAAAACTAATACTACAATCCATAATTTAGACACTGCTTCTGGAATAGCCACATCAGAAGTTTCTGCTTCTGATTAACAATACTACTTCTGAATATGGATTACTTCTAACACCATCCCTTAATTAATATTCAGCTAACTAAACTGTACAATACCAATTCCATCACTTAGGTGGATAGAGTGTTCAATCTTCACAACTTTAGTCAGAACATTTGCAAGTTGCTTCTGAGTGCTACGGTGCACAACTTCTAGCACTCAATTCTGAACCTGATTCCTCAAAAAATGAAACTTCGTGTCAATATGCTTGCTTCTTCCATGCAACACTGGATTTTTGGCAAGGCTTACCGCTGATTTGATGTCAATCATCAGCTTCAGAGGCTTGTTTACTTTGATCTTCAGATCCTGCAACAAATGCATAAGTCAAATAGCTTGACACACAGACAAAGCACCTGCAATGTACTCAACTTCACAAGTTGACAATGCAACCACTGG
Source organism: Lathyrus oleraceus (assembly GCF_024323335.1). Classification (NCBI taxonomy): domain Eukaryota; kingdom Viridiplantae; phylum Streptophyta; class Magnoliopsida; order Fabales; family Fabaceae; genus Lathyrus; species Lathyrus oleraceus. The sequence goes on along the minus strand of NC_066584.1, from coordinate 319,269,112 downwards.
TTGCTTCTTGGAGCACCAAGAGATAGGACCTCTTAGATACTTGAAAAAATATCTAGAAGTAGTTCATCTGTCAACTCTGTCTCCACACCAATCAAAGTCTGAATAGCATATCAACTCTGAGTCAGATTTAACACCAAAAGGGAACAAAACTCCATACCTCAAAGTCCCTTTAATGCACCTCAGTATCTTGAGAGCAACTTGGTAATGTGACCATTTTGGTTTGTTCATAAACCTACTCACCATTCCAACTGTATAACAGATGTTAGGTCTGGTGTTATAGAGATATCTCAATGAACCAACCAACAGTTTAAAAGTTGTAGCATCTACATCATCACCCTTAACATCAGAATCCAACTTGTGATTGCTTTCAGTATGTGTGATTCCAGTCTTGCAATTTGTCAGCTCGAATCTCTTCAGAAGTTCAAGTTCATACTTCAGCTGATGCAAAGTGATACCCTTTGTAGAGTACAAAACCTCCATCCCTAAAATATACACCATATTTCCCAGATCAGTCATCTCAAACTCATTCATCAGCACTTTCTTGAACTTCATTATCTCATATGAACATCTTCCTGTCAGCAATATGTCATCAACATAGAGACACACCAGAATCATATTGCTTTCAAAACTATGCTGAATGTAAACGCCATACTCCATCTCACACTTTCTGAATCCTTGGAGTTTGAAAAATGAAACAATTTTCAAATTCCAAGCTCTATGAGCATGTTTCAGTCCATACAACGTTTTATGTAACCTGTACACCATCCCTTCCTGATTCTTTTTCATAAATCCAGGAAGTCGTGACATGTATACCTCTTCTTACAATGGACTTTTAATAAAGGTAGATTTCACATCCAGATGTATCAGACACCAATTCCTATTTGCAGCTATAGCAATCACCAACATGATTGTTTCATGTCTAGCCATATGCGCAAACACTTCAAAGTAATCTAACTTATATTTATGTAGAAATTCTCTTGCTACTAACCTTGCTTTGTGTTTGCCAATTGATCCATCTAGCTTTAACTCCACCTTAAAAACCCATCTAACGCTGATGGTTTTCTTCTCCTTTGGAAGCTCAGTCAACTCCCAAGTCTTGTTTCTTTCTATAGCCTCGAGTACTTCTTCCATGGCATTCAGCCACACTTTCTTCTTGAGAGATTATTCAATACTAACTGGTTCAAAGTCTACTAACATGGCACACTGAATGACTTCTCCCTCAGAGTCTACTTCAGTATCTTGTAACATGTCAAACTCTACAAATCTCCTTGGTATTTGTCTAATTATTTGTGGCCGTTGAACTTGTTCAGAATCTGAACAATATCAGGTGCTTGACCACCTCCAGAATTTGGACCACCTTAAGAAGTTTGACCTCCTCCCAAGTCTTGACCACTAGAGTCTGGATCATCATCAGAATCTGGATTAAAATCAGATTCACCTTCAGAATCAGATTCACCTTTAGATTCATTTTCATAATCATCTTCTGATTCTGACTCATCTTCAGAACCTTTGGATTCTGAAGTCTCTTCAGAAGTTAATTCAGGTCTTGGGACTACACTAGAGTTGGATTGAGACTTACTCCAATCTCACGCTTCTGATTCCTTCACAATGACGTCTCTACTGACTTCAACCTTATTAGTGACTGGACAATAAAACTTATACGCACATGTACCGTGGTACCTAATCAACAACATTACTTTTCTTCTGTCATCCAACTTCTTTCTAGTAGCACCTAGAACATGTTTGTAACAAACATAACCAAATGCGCAGAAATGACTCACACTTAGCTTATCACTAGTCCACTTCTCAAAAGGAACAATTTCCTTCAGCTTCTTTGTTGGACACTTGTTGAGCACATATGATGTGGTGGAAACAACTTCTCCCCACAAGGTGCGAGGAAGCTTTTTCTCCTTCAGCATGCTCCTTCTCATATCAAGAAAAGTTTGGTTTCTTATTTCAGTAAGACCATTGTGTTGAGGAGTGTATGAAGCAGTCACCCCATGCCCAATTCCATTCTCCTCACAGAACTTTCTGAACTTTGTAGAGTTATATTCACCTCCACCATTAGTTATGAGAACATTCAACTTTTGACTACTCTGTTTTTCAGGCTTCACCTTGAACTTCTGAAACTCAGTAAACACCTCATGCTTAAACTTGATTAGTGCTACCCATGTCATTCTTGTGAACTCATCCATAAATGACATAAAATATTTGTTTCCTCCAGGTGAAGGTACTTCAAATGGTCCACAAACATCAGAATGTACTACTCCTAAAACATGCTTTGCTCTTGGGGCTACTTCTGATCCAAATGAAAACCTAGGTTGTTTTCCTTTCATGCATATCTCACATGACTTCTTAGGCTACACAATTTTGGGAATGCCATAAACCAGCTTCTTAGAATTCAGATGCCCTAAGCTTCTAAAATTAATATGCCCCAATCTCTTGTGCCATAACTCATTCTCACCTTCAGTGCCTTCTACACTAAGGAATTTAGTTTCAATTATTTCCACATTCACCTTGAATGTTTTGTTGCTTTCTTTCTCAGATTGCATAATAAACTTCTAATCCGAATCATACAACTTCAAGAGATTGTTCTTCATAGTAACTTAGAAACCTTTCTCAATGAGCTAATCTACACTCATTAGATTGCTTTTCATGCCAGGGACATACCAAACATCCTTGATCAGAACAATTTTACCATTCTTCACATTGACTTTGACATTTCCCATACCTTCAATGTTGAGGTATTTATCATCAGCGCATCTGATCTTTACCCTCTTTCTAGAGTCAAAATCAACCAACCATTGTTTTTTCCTAGTTAGGTGATTTGAGCAGCCTGTGTCCATATACCACTAGTCTACCAAATACGCACCATCAAATTAAAAAAAAAACATCAATAGCACATGTTCATCATCAGAATCTCCTCTGGCTATGTTTTCTTTTTCTGATTTCCTTTCCTTGTTTGACCAACAGTCAACAGCAAAGTGGCCAAATTTCTTACAACAGTAGCATTGAACCTTCTTCTTGTCAAACTTTTCCTTCCCTTATGATGTTTCTTCTCATCAAAATTGGAGGCTTCTGATTCTGAAAACCAACACCATGTCTTTTCTTGGCTTCTGACCAAGACTACTTCTGACTCTTCTTCCCAGAAAACTCCTTCAGAGCCTGCTCTACCTCTCTTTCAAAGGTTCTCTCAGTCAGACGTAACTCTTTGATAACATTGAAACACACTGCGTATTTGACTCATATTGCACATGATTATTATAGTTTTATTGTTATTTTATTGTGTTCTGCCTGTCTTTTGTCTTGTTTTCAGGTACATTGCCTAAATAAAGCCTTTCGCAGAAAAAGTAAGCGAAAAGAGCAAGAATTGGAGATTTTCAGTGGAAAATACACATATGACGTTGGCCATGGGGGTAGCCATAATGTGTAATCACTTACCTATGTTCCAACGGTCACAAGACCACATCTTCCACACCTTGTACACATGGCAGACGCCATGCCGAGATGGCGGGCGCCATTTCCCATTTTGCTCCCAGTCAAGGGCGGTTGTAGAAAGTGGCCATGACTAGATATTTTTCCTCCACACTAATTTTGAAGGTGCTACGTAACTCCCAATGCATTGTTACACTATAAATAGGACTTAGATAATTAGCTGTAGGTATCTAAGCTTAGCACTAACATAAGCCATAAATTCAGTACCATTAGAGCTTTAACTCCCTGCATCAAAGGGTTATCGCATTTTGTTTGTGTATCAAGCTTGAAGCACTTTTATTTTGAAGTTATTTATCTTCCCGCATTTACATTTCGTCAAAGTTTATTTTCGTCTACCGCATTGTATCAGATTCAAGTCTTCGATTCGAGCAAGTTTTTATTTTATTCAGCTTTATTTACGCTTTAATCGCTTTATCTATTTAATATCTTTGCTTTATTTTCCCGCACTTTATTTATCGCATTTTATTTCCTCGTCCTTGCCTTTAAACCGCTTTATTTAAAACCGTTGTTATATTTTATTCTAAATCTAAACAAAATGCCTTTTTACTTACCGTAATCATGTCTAGCTAATTTATTCGTACAAGAATGTGAGGACCGTCATTTGGCGGTACTCTGTCCGTTATTTCTTTAGGATTACAATTTTGGGCTGTTTTGGTTTTTTACGCAATATTTCATAACTTAATCAAATCCACTACCACGAACGTAGGATAATGATAACGTCAGATACGATCGAAAGCCGTCTGACACTAAATATTTAAATTGGTTATTTTTGTTAGTAAATATCGTGAAATCACTTATTAATTACTTATGAGGTTTAATATTTCTAGAAGAAGGCTTTAAAACTATTTGCGAACGCGCGCGCCTATAGGGTTAGAACCCGGTCACCTGAGCGGGAGCTAAGGACCCTTTTTATTTAAACCTACCAATCAAAATCATTTTTCGACTAAGTAAAGAATCTAATTCCTTAAAATAGGATTTACTACTTTGACGCAATTAGCGTCGGTCATATGTGACAATGAACAATATAAATTAAAGAGTAAAATTCGGTTCTGAGTACGCGGAAACGACAGTTCCTGTTTAATTGAATTCTTTCCAAGGTACAAAATATTACCCAGTACAATAATCCTATTAGAAACAATCGAGAGTACTGTTAATTGATGTGAACCACGTTTTAGTATTACTTGCTCGGGTTTATTAAAGTTTATTATTTTCTTGTCCCACTCTTAATTCATTCACCTTAGATAAACATCGTAATAATTAGAAATGATAGATTTGACTATTGGTCTCTATGGGATCGATATCTTTTAAAACTACGCGATAGACTATACACTTGCATTTAGTTATTCAGATAGACTCGAAATCTTGTGAACAAGTTTTTGGCGCCGTTGCCGGGGACCAATTACGTCAAAATTTCGTAACTTGCTGTGACATCGTCTAGATTAAGGCACCCTATCTCTATCACTATGCATTGCCAAATAAATTCTTACAATTATCACTCTCAATATTCTGAAGTACCGCATGAGTATTATAAATCCAATCTTAATATTATCTGGGATAATTACGTTGAGACGCTAACTCCCTCCAACCTAGAATGCACCATGCAAAAATTTATGGCAACACAAACCATGCGGAATAAAAAGTTTATAAACCAACTTTTTAATACTAAATAAACCCTTAGGCAATTGAACACTATGGTCGAGTCCCTAGCAACTCACAACAAGGCAATTGAGACTAAAATCTCCCTGCTTGCACAGACACCTCTAGGACCCTTCCCTGAGAAACATGTGGATGTTGTAACAACAACTAGTGAAAAACCTATCGAAAATCCTAAGGAGAGTGATAATGAGGAGGGTTTAGGTGAGAAAGGAGTAGAGATTGAGAAAGATCCACCAACACCACCCGAAAGGGAGGTTGTCGAAGAGGTAGAGAAGGAAGCACTTTGTGTTGCTCCTCCTCCCTATAAATTACTGATTCCTTTTCCGTGAAGGTTTGTGGGAGTTAAGGTAGACTCCAAATCCGAAAGGTATGAGGAGTTATTGGAAAATATCCACACCAATGAATCTTTGTTTGAGATCCTGAATAAGAAGAGAAAACTAGAAGACAATAAAACTAGGGAACTCATTAGTATTAAGAAGGGCAAGTTAGACTTTGAGGTGGTGGGTGAAAAAATTGAACCCAAACCTGAAAAGCTAGTTCTCAGGGTAGAGTCAAAACCACCACCACAAGTTCAGAAGGATAAACCACCTCGCAGAAGGAAGAAAAGAAAAGGTGATGGATATGAGAGATGGCTTGATAAGTGGACATGGAAATCGAGGATAATTAAAATTTTGACCGAGGATTCATCCTCGAAAGAACCACCATGAGTACTTACACTCATTAGTCATCGAGCTAACGATGTTAAACAAGCGTTGCATGGGAGGTAACCTACGACCATTTTATATTTATTACTTTAGTATTTTTTGTCTTATTTTCCATTATTTTCAAAAGCCGAATTATTTAATTTATCATTTGCTTAACATGACTGACTTGTGTGATGTTTATGTTTCAGGTTTTAGATCCATCCCTCTCCATAGCATATTCTCTACTAACCATATTTTTCAGGATGCAGAGCCTCGATGATATGCATGTTGTGTTCAAAGATGATACTCAGAGGAAATGATATGTGTTCCTTTCTGAGCGACCATTGTTACCAACCAAATATCCTGACCTCAACTTCCTAGAAGCCTTAGGTCTGGAAGCGAGTGTGAGATACCTTTGCCACCAACTTCAATGGGAGGAATATTCTGATGCCATAAATGTTACCTACAGACACCTTACCCTAGAATTTCTTAGCTCACTCATCTATGAACCTTACATTGGTAGAGGATTCAAAAGAGGCCGTATTAACTTCAGACTATTTGGAAATGAGTACACCTTTAACCATAAGGATTTTGCTAACATGCTAGGATTTCAGTATGGCCTTGATGCTATACCTGAACTCCCTGTTGGTGATTTCATGCAAGATGAGCTTGATAAGTTTTGGAGTGATATCACAAGTAAGGGAGGCCCTGACCCATCCACCATTTATCGGTATGTTACCACCAAATTTCCCGGCGGACGAAGGTGATGGAACTGATGATGAATATAAGTGGAGGAACCAGTCTCCCATTCATAATGTACCTCCACCTCATGCATCACCTGCACACACACCACCTTCTACTCACCCTTTTTGCAGGTACATCCAGTGGTCACTACTTTACTGAAGAAATGCTGAGAGAGCAAAGAGCTCGTGATGGTCTATGGTATTCCATATATGAGCATCAACAGGACGCAATGGACTTCGTGCGAGAGTCCTCGAGACAGACTGAGCGATCTATACAGACCATCCTAGAATCTCAGCACACCATTGCTTCTCAACAGCAGTGCTAACAAGCTTACATGTCCAGTCACTTCAACCTTGTGGAGATGAATCAAGCTTCTATACTGGGAAACATCCGAAGACTTCAAGAGTCGAACACCGCATTAACAACACGGTTGAGCAAGTCGATATTTCACAGAGTGCCCCTCACCGCAGTAGGAGCTGTCATCCTCGATGTTCAGATCAGGGAGGAGAGGGTACTAGTGGTCAATAGTAGTGTCGTCCAGGTTTTACCTATCGTTTTTCACCTTTTATCTAAACATTAGGGACAATGTTCGGTTTAAGTGTGGGATGAGATATTTATTGTTTTCATTTTTATTTATGTTTTCTAATTTTGTTGCTTTCTAGCTAGTTTTAATTATGCTTCTAGTTTTTTTTATAATTACATGTGCTTGATGAGTCATATGTGTAGTTTATCTATTTTCCCACATTTCTTGAGCCATAAAATATATTTTTTTTGTTTGAAAATTTGGGTTGTTAGACAAGTTTAAGATAGGTTGCAGAGACTTGGAAAAACTTTTGAAAAATCGATATCGTTCTGACACTGTAAGTTTCTTCATTATAGGAACCGATCCGGACACTTATTATGTTGTGGCCTTGAAATCTCACCCTTGAATTAATCCTCAAGTAGTTTATTTTAGCAGTTAACGCCATCTTAGTTGCCACTACGTGAACAAGCCGATGCAAATAGGTGAATGATCCCGTAAAAAGAAAGAAATAGAAAAAAATGCATGTAGAAAAAGCTAAGAATTTGAAAAAGGATCCGCCCTCTAAGTTAGGTAACCCTCTCTCGGTTATTTAACCCAACGGTAGAGAAACTTCTTAAACTTATGCTTATATGTCTGTGCTAAATAGAAAAAATTATTGAATGTTGACACAAATTTGGATCATGGTCACCAACAGGTTCGTTCAACATGTGAGTACAAGATAACGAGCTTAATGTGATTGCGCCTGAATGAAAAAGGGATGATTAAGTTAGCCCTAGGTATAATAACATGATGTGGATTGATTTGTATAGGAAGGAAACTTATGACCGAAAACCGCGGAAAGTGTTACTACGATATCCTTAGTTCATGAGTTAGTACCTATCTACGCAACCTTGATCGAACTAAAAATCTTTAGCCTGAATTTCATACTTGTGCGTTGCTGTTTTTTCTTTTATGCTCATAAGAGTTTGCTTGAGGACAAGCAAAGGTTAAAGTGTGGGAGAATTTGATAACACTGAAACACACTGCGTATTTGGCTCAAATTGCACATGATTATTATAGTTTTATTGTTATTTTCTTGCATTATGCTTGTCTTTTGTCTTGTTTTCAGGTACATTGCCTAAATAAAGTCTTCCATAGAAAAAGAAAGCGAAAAGAGTAAGAATCAGAGATTTTCAGTGAAAAATACACATATGGCGTTCCACATGGCGTTGACCATGATGTGTAAGCACTTACCCACGTTCCAACGGTCACAAGATAATGTCTTCCACACCTTGTACACATGGCGGACGTCATGCCTAGATGGAGGACGCCATTTTCCCATTTCGCTCCCAATCAAGGGCGGTTGCAGAAAGTGGCCATGACTAAAGATTTTTCCTCCACACGAATTTTGAAGGTTCTATGTAACTTCCAAGGCATTGTTACACTATAATTAGGAGTTAGATCTTTAGTTGTAGGTATCCAAGCTTAACACCAACATAAGCCATAAATTCAGTATCATTAGAGCTTTAACTCCTTACATCAAAGGGTTATCGCATTTTGTTCGTGTATCAAGCTTGGGGCACTTTTATTTTGAAGTTATTTATCTTCCCGCATTTACATTCCATCTAAGTTTATTTTCTTCTACCGCATTGTATCAGATTCAAGTCTCCGATTGGAGCAAGTTCTTATTTTATTCAGCTTTATTTACGCTTTAATCGCTTTATCTATTTAATATCTTTGCTTTATTTTTCCGCACTTTATTTATCGCATTTTATTTCGTCGCCCTTGCCTTTAAACCGCTTTATTTAAAACCGTTGTTATGTTTAATTCTAAATCTAAACCAAATGCCTTTTTAATTACCGTAATCATGTCTAGCTAATTTATTTGTACAAGAATGTGAGGACCGTCATTTGGTGGTACTCTGTCCGTTATTTCTTTAGGATTACAATTTTGGGCTGTTTTGATTTTTTACGCAATTTTTCATAACTTAATCAAATCCACTACCACGAACGTAGGATAATGATAACGTCAGATAAGATCGAAAGCCATATGACACTAAATATTTAAATTGGTTATTTTTTATTAGTAAATACCGCGAAAGCACTTATTAATTACTTAGGAGATTTAATATTTCTAGAAGAAGGTTTTAAAACTATATGCGAACGCGCGCGCCTATAGGGTTAAAACCCGGTCACCTGAGCGGAAGCTAGGGACCCTTTTTATTTAAACCTACCAATCAAAATCACTTTTCGACTAAGTAAATAATCTAATTCCTTAAAATATGATTAACTACTTTGACGCAATTAGCGCTGACCATATGTGATAAAGAACGATATAAATTAAAGAGTAAAATCCGGTTCTGAATAAGCAGAAGCGACAATTCCTGTTTAATTGAATTTTTTTCAATGTAGAAAATATTTCTCAGTACAGTAATCCTATTAGAAACAATCAAGAGTACTGTTAGTTGATGCAAATACGTTTGCATCTACGCACTGATGGATGTAGAACAATGCCTTTTGATATTTCTTCCTCATTTCTCTTTGCGCTTTCATTGTGCTTCCGTCACAACCAGAATATAACCTTTGTTGACGAGATCAAGAACGTCTTGAGCGCCAAATAACACATGCATCTGAATCGACCATCAATTCCAATTCTTTCCATCAAACACTAAAAACTTTGTATTCAAGCTACCGTTTTCTCCATTCATCTTCGATTTTATGGACTGAAACTCACACAGATCTCGCCAAACACTCATGTTTCATAATCCCGCAAAATCAAGAAATACGATTTTGTTACGGTTCCGATCGTGAATTCAACGTGAATTCAAGAAACAAAATAAACCACACACGCCTCGCCGTAGACTTGTGTTTCCCTGTGAATCGAACCGAAGCTCTAGATACCAATTGTTGGTGCACAAGGTTGAAGTTGAAGATGATGAATGTAACACCCCGAATAAAATAAGAGAATTATTTTATTTAAGTTAATAATATATTTATTAATTTAATTAAATAAATTGAATTATTGGATTATTATTATTATTATTTGGAATAATAATTATTGGAAAATATATAAGTTGGAATAAGGAAAAAGGGTTTTCGGTATTGGTAAAGAGTTTTCACGTGAAACAGAGAAGCGGCTGAAAGGTGAAAGGTGGAGAAAAGGCAAAGAGGAAGAGCTAGAGAGCAAAGGTTGAAGAACGGAAAAGCTCGAAGCTTAGAGATTGCCGGATTATCTCAGGTAAGGGGGGTTTATCGTCGTTTAATGGGTATTATGGGATAGCATGTAATGGGTAGTGATAAACCGTTGAATTGACCCTAATTGGGATTTAGAATGCTGAGAAAATTGTGATGAATAAGTTGTATGAAAACTGAAATTGAATCGATAATTGTATGTGTCGTGATTTTCCGATAATGTAGCTTTTTACGGAAATTGAATCGGAGGTCCGGAAGTCCTCCAACGGCGGAAAATGTGGAGAACTCTGCATTCTGCCTTGTGTTAGCGCAGGAACTGCTGTTTTGCCTGCGTTAACCGGTTAACCCAGGGCGTTAACCGGTTAACACTGTTATATTTTGTGAAAATGTGCTGTTTTGCCTGCGTTAACCGGTTAACCCAGGGCGTTAACCGGTTAACACTGTTGCGTTTTGCCAGAAAGTGTGTTTTGTCCTGCGTTAACCGGTTAACCTAGGGCGTTAACCGGTTAACACTGTTGGAAATTTGAAAAATTGATATTTTAATGTTGTGAACCTAATTGGTGATTGGCCTACTATAGTTAATTGTGATGAGTAATTTTGTTGGATTTATGTTATGAAGTGTTGATACAAGTATGTTGCTGAGTTGTTCCGTGTACGGAAAGTTGTTGAAAATACTGAGTTGTAGGCTTGGTGAGCAAAAGTTGATTATAAGTTGATGTTGTTGAAAACATTGTTGTATTGCTATTATTATTATGTTGTCGACAGTTTAAAGTCGTGTATGCCATGTACATTCATATGCATTAAGTCGGAGCTTTGCTCACACCACGTTGGCCTGGATTGGCAAATTTTAAGTTGAAAGTTGAAGGCTTATGCCTTGATGCCCAATAAAATGGCAATGATTTTAAGTTGGGAGTTTTACTCCGAATGGTACCACATGCATGACGAGTCGAGTCTCATTAGAGTTGCATTTTGTTGGCTTGTTGTATGGATATTTAATTTAATTGAGGGGTGGAATCGTGTTGATATTAAGTATGATGTTGAGTTGATGTGCCGTTACTGGATGTATGTTACGATTAGGGTGATGAAATGTGTGAATTTACTTAGCATTACATGATGATTTATAATGCTTATTATATTGATTGAGGAACTCACCCTTACAACTATTTTTCAGGTAACGAACAAATGAGTTGAGTGGAAGCTAATGCTTGGAGTCTAGTGTAGTTTCCTAAGTGGGTCATGCTCTGATAGATGTAACATCGGGAGGGAACATTTTAATATTGTTGTTGATGATTGTTGAACCAGTTTACATGTAGTATGTTGCATGTTTTGAATGATCGATTTGATCTCTATCCGCTGCGTATGGTGCAAATGTTTTATGTTTTGAGTTAATGAAAGAGCATGACAGTTATTATGGTGTGAAATGTTGTGTGACACCCTTGATTGCATATTTACTCTGATTGATATGTGTTATTTTAATTATATACTCGGGGTATTTTAGAAGGGTGTTACATTAGTGGTATCAGAGCAGGTCGGTCTGTCCGGCCAGTTGTCGTGTCGTTACTGTCTAACAATTGTGTATTGTTACTAATCTAACTTTTAAGTTGTGTTGTATTGATAAGTTGAAATGGCTGGAAGGAATGACGCTGCAATGGCTGCCGCAATGCAAGCGATGGCACAAGCTGTGCAGAACTTGCAAAATGCTGGTGGTGATGTTGGATCACGTAGCTTGGCGACTTTTCAGAGAGAGAATCCGCCGGTGTTTAAAGGGAAGCATGATCCAGATGCAGCCTTAGGATGGTTGAAAGAGATTGAGAGAATCTTCCGTGTTATGGATTGCACTCCAGCTCAGAAGGTTCGGTATGGTACTCACATGCTAGCAGTCGAAGCTGATGACTGGTGGCTAGAGACTCACGAGAGGTTGACCGTGGCAGGTGAAGTCATTACTTGGGATATATTCCGCAGGGAATTCATGAGAAAGTATTATCCGGAAGATGTCTGTGGTAAGAAGGAAATTGAGTTCCTTGAGCTGAAGCAAGGAAACATGTCTGTCACTGATTATGCTGCGAAATTTGTGGAGCTGTCCAAATTTTATCCTCATTACACTGGTGCTGGTGCTGAATTTTCAAAGTGCATCAAGTTTGAAAATGGACTGCGCTCTGAAATTAAGAAGGCTGTTGGGTATCAGAAGATACGCATTTTTACTGAATTGGTTGATAGCTGCAGGATATTTGAAGAAGACAATAATGCTCATTACAAGATTGTCAGTGACCGCAGGGGCAAGCAACATCAAAATCGTGGTAAGCCGTAT